>NC_071289.1:23320000-23920000 GCF_943734705.1 Anopheles coustani | reverse complement strand
TTTTGTTTTTGTTTTCACCATCTATAACTACCTCTGAGGCACTTTGTGCTCGGTTCGCTTAACGTGGGACGTTGGGTAATCTATTGTAGATTTTAAATTCCCCGCTTTAAACTAGGTAAAACATTTTAAAAATCATATTTGACAACATCGCTCTTTTGTTAAAACCTTAAACTAAATGAACTTAAGTATACAGTACGGTTGCCTGGGGTTTTTTTCTTCCGCTAAGAATAATTTTATGCTAAGTTTCTGCCATTCAAGGGGTAGAATTAACGGTCCTCAGTGACACCTAATGGTTGGACCTTCCTAAGTAATGTGATGGGGCGTGGTGGTACGGCGCCATTGGACACGGTCAAGTGTACGGCGTTCCGTTGATAAAAAAACTAGGTGAAGTAAAAATAATGCAAAACAAAAGAAATCATAAAAACCTTATCCACGTATTCCTAGACCCTAGACCGCCGTCTGGGGAATGCCCTCGATCAGGTTGGTCCGGCTGGCGTTGTTGCTTTTCGTGCCACCCCGACTCGACGGTACCGGCGTCACCTGCTGGGACCGCCCGAGGGCCACACTACCAGGCGCAACCGAAGACACCTCACTCATCGGCGACGTGGCACCGCCGAGTTCGCGCTGCGAACCGGCCGTCGACGACGTCAGCAGATTTCGCGAGTCCGACCGCGGGAATTTGCCGTTCTTCTGCGGCTGCTGGGGCTGGGGTTGGTCGGGTGCCGCCTGCTCCTGGGTTCCCGCGTACTTGATGTTCCGGTCGAAGTTGGATTCCTTCGCCGGGACCGGCGACACGGACGCCGCTTCCTTCATCGAGATGGCACTGCGCAGCGAACTCTGGCTGCCGGTGAAGCCGCTCTTACCCGTCACCTGCGTCATCCCGAGGCTGCTCGGCGATCGGATCGACCCGCCGTCCGGGGGCATCTTGCTGTACTTGGACGGCGAGTCGCGGTACTCGTAGATGTTGTTGCCACCCGGGCCGCGCAGTGGCTGGGCCTGCAGGATCGAGTTCTCCATGACGGTGTCGCGCTCGGACTCCGGGTTGTCCATGCCGAACACTGCCTCATCGTACAGCCGATCGGACTCTCTGTGAATTCGAGAAAGCAAATTATTATTAGGCATCTGTAAGCTAAATTTTATCGTATTTCATAAGAATAGTCATTTTAAGCATTTACTTTTCGTTTGTCGGTATTTCATAGCTAATTTTTTCCTATATTTCATTCTTTATTTATTTGCAGGATGTAGAGAAGCGTTTGAATCGTCGGGTATGGTAGGCTTTTAAGACAAAAAACTTCAATAGACTTAACTCTAACTTATTGTTTATTAATAGACAAGCTTACCTCTTTGCGTTTCGCCACATTATGCAGCATATCACGACGAGCACCATTAGTATGAGGCAGGCAGCCGCTAGACTCCAGAACGCAATCTGGAGCGGTTCCTTCGGCTCCCACCAAAATTCGGTCGTTGGCGGATAGGTCGGTATCAACACTCCAACCACCGTCGGAAGATACTGGAAGCGGAGAAAACAAACATGGCATATCAATTGGATACCAAAATCTACCCACAGGTTTCGGTTTGGCCTTACCTCCATCCAGAAGGCGCTCTCCGTCTGACGGAAGTTCATCAAGATCGACGAGTTGTAAGTCGTGTTCAGATTGAGATACTTCAGCTCGCCGTTGCGAGCCTTTTCGAAGTACAGCCCAAGAACTTGTGTCGGCGTCGGGTTACCGTGGCGCGCAAAGTCTGAGTAGGTTTTCATGAAGAAGTGGCTCATGTTGCGATCGTTGTCCGTCCACATGGCACGATCGAAGCGTTCGCGGCGCGGGAAGAATTCCACGTCCATGAAGGGTGCCCCGGTTAGGAGGTAGTGTTCGATATCGTGTGGCACCTTGCACCATTCGGCCAGCTTTAGTGCTTCGATGGTGGTGTTCATGACGTAGCTGTAGACCGGCACGTTCTGCTCGAGGAGAAGTTTGACGAGCTTGTCTGTAGGGGCGCGGTATAGGAAGTCCGATAGTAGCTGTGGTGGATGAAAGGTTTGCCAGAGGAAAAGGTTTATTGTAGTAGGCGCTTCATAGATTTTTGTCATAGGAGTGATAGTTGGAAGTTTAATGCTTGACTTAATCGAGAACTTCGCATGTGCTACGTCGTAACCAGTATAGACCTCGATAAGAGTATGTCAAAGATTTGCTGAAAACTGGGATCTTTATGGGGTTCTAGAATTTGATCCAGAATTCGTGATCCTCAGGATCCGGTTTGAGGTATCCAGATCTTCATTCTGTATTCAGTAGAGTTGTGCCTTATGAATCTTTTGGTCCACCCAAGACTCATTCGCATTGATTCATGAATCTTTTAGGGCTAGAATTTCAAAAAATTGATGAATCTTTGGAACCACTCATAATCTTAATGAATCTTCATGGTTGGCCATCGATCGAGCGGGCAGAAAAAAGGAGAGAATGGGGATGGGTTTGCCCTTCGCACTTTGTGTCTTTTTGGGCTTCATTAATCAGATCAATTCAGTTTTTGGGATTCAAGAATTTCTTTCGTTCAAAGATTCATGAATCTCAAAAACAAAGCAGTCAGTCATTCGGTGCTCAGGTTCTTGAATCTGAATAGAAATTACCTAACTCTAGTGTTCTATGAACTTTTCACATTCAAATCCAGAACCTGGATTCGGATCCCCATGGGATCTGGCCAGATTGAATCGCATGTAGACTGGTAGGATCTACTCCCAATCGGGACTGTCCTAAAAAGCCCGGTATATGATTGGATATGGTAGAAACTGTAACTCACATGAATATATTGCTCCCTGATAAAGGTGGTATTCTTCGGATCGGGCCAGTAAGTGTACATGTACTTGATCGCCTCGTACGTCCCGTTCAGGTTGAGCGTGTAGTTAAAGCGCAGTGTCAACTCGCGCACCTTCTGGTCAAAGAACCGCTCGTCAATCTCGAAGTACGGTGCAAGAGATCGATTGGTCGTGATAAACGGAGCGGCCTCCTGCAGCGTAACGCCACTCATGTAGTGCAGCCCTCGGTTGAACTTCCGCCGTCGGATGAGACTCTCGGGCGTTTCCTCCAGGAAGTGCCAGTCGCGCTCGTTCCAACCCTCGTACCAGTTGTCGCCCGGGAAGGTGAAGTTGTTCTCCAGCACCGGACCCCACGGAAAGAGTCCGACCTGGGGCGCAAACTCGGCGTTCCCCAGCTCGTACGAACTGCGACCGTTGCGCATACAGTTCACCATCTTCCACGACGTCTCGATCGAGCAGCCGACGTTCTGGGCGAATACGCGGCTCGTGTTCTGCGCCCGCCACTTGTCCACGATCAGCGCCCAATCGGCAAGGGCCGACCCGGACTGGCCGATGACGCGCGTCACGATGTCCCGGGTTTGCGGTGCCACCATGAGCAACCCGGCTGAGGCTCCGCCAGCGCCCGGTCCGAACAGTGTGATCGAGTTCCGGTCCCCGTTGAACGACTCGATGTTCTCGTACACCCACCGGACGGCCATAATCTGATCGAGGATGCCATAGTTGCCGGGGGAGTTTTCGTCGCCCGTCGAGAGGAATCCGAGTGCACCGAGCCGATAGTTGAAGGTCACCACGACCACATCGTAGAATGCCGCCAGCATGTGCCCCGGGAAGGTGTTGGAGGCACCACGGACGAACTCACCACCGTGGATGTAGATCATTACCGGGTACCGTTGTGCCACTCCAGCTTGTGTCTGTGAAAAAAGCGTGATACATTTCGGTGAGTTTGTGGAAAGTTGTTCAGTTAGCTGAATCATTCCAAGACTAATGGAAGCTGCATCCTTGAATCTTATTTATAATATATAGAAGAAAAAAGAACGATTGTTTCGACACCGATCAATGAAAACCAACTTACATTCGGTGAGAAGATGTTCATGTACAGGCAGTCCTCGTCCATGTCGCGGATGCCCTTCGTCGCGCCCGTATACTGTACCGGCTGGGGGCAGGCCGGTCCGTAGTCGACCGCTTGCACCAGCTGCCAGCCTCGGTGCTGCCGGGGCGGCTTGAAGCGACCCTCGTGCGTCGGTGGCAGCGCATACGGAATGCCGAGGAACGTCGAGCACTTGCCCATGATCCGGTCGACGTTGCTGTGCCAGGGCCGGTACAGGCTTTTCGGGTCCGGATTGTCGTACAGGTACACCATGAAGCCCTGCACCTGGCCGTAGTTGGTCGTGACGAACACGTCCCGCTCGAGCTGCATCGAGTCGCGCCGTAGTTTACCCTGCAGGTCCTCGCGCCAGCCTCCAAGTACTCCCGGAAACGGTGTCTGCACCAGGTTGGGGTTGGTCTGGAATGTTTTGGAGATGAAATGCACCGTAAGTATTGGATGTTTGATAAAAAAGTTCTGGTTAATTTACCATAAGGGTTCATTTTTTGAAAAGCTACGAACTTGTTTATTCGTAACTTTTCTTTTGTGTTATTTTTTTTTGTTATAAATAGTATTTATTTTTCCTTTACTAAACATTACAGCATGGATTATAATAACTTTCGTACATAACCAGAAGATTTCTTATACCATTAATGTAAGGTTTAAAGGTGTAGCTTCTATATTATTTACTATCCGTTTCCTTTCACACTCTGACTAAAACTCTCTTTGCTACAGCTCGTCGCTCCTTTTTATATCCTACCATTTCTATTTCCATGTCTACTCGATTACTTTTTCGCCCAACTCACATTAATGTCCATTTGAACCATTTACAACAACAAAAATGACTAAAAGACAAACCCTAACCTGGATATGGATTACCTTCTTTAACGAAGATTTAAGATTATTTACATTTCCTTTTAATGCGTTTTCTTTTAATCTCAAACAAATTAATGAAAGCGAAACTAAATAGCAAATAGGCTAATTTGTTTCTTCTGCGTATGCATATGAATTTATTTTAAATTGTTTTCCTTTCCCTGTTATAAGCTGCTCCAGCTATACGAAAGTGAAAATAGGCGAGCGAGCGGAAGTGGTTAGGTGCTTAACTCAAAGCTTTACGCCAGTAAATCCTACGAAGCGTGCTATTCCATAAAGCTGCGGGGCATCTTTCTCTTACGAATGAGGTAAACAAGCCTACAGATAGATAACTAGAGATAGACTAGGATGCACTGCTTGGAGTAAAATGCACTGCACCACGTGTACTTGAGATCAGCGTGTCGATAATTGCTGCCCCCTCAAACGACGACATGTCGGTTCCGTTTGCCCTTACAATGGGATCCATTTGTGGCAGGGGACTGAAGCAAAGAAATGAAACGAGGCCACCCCGAAGGGCTAAGCGGCTGGCGGCTTCTCAAGGCGGACGAGAATGATGGTATCCACCGCGATCGTTTGGCGGCACTCCGACGCACCAGAAAGTGAAATCTTGCCCGACACAAACGTGCATGCATATGTGAATATGCAGACAGCTGATGTACATCGCTGCACAGAGCTTGTTAATTATTCACCGCCAGCTCCCGGAGATGCATGAAATGCTGCAATTCATTATGTTGGTTGGCTCCAGTGCCTTGTTTTCTTGCGATGGTGCATGTGTGTGGGAGCGCCTGAGAGGGTGTTTTTTTCTGCTGTTGCTTGTTTTATTCGATCCATCATAATCAATTTGCAACCACAACACGACGATGTGCTTGGTTGCGGTCTGAATTTGGGTCAGCTGGTACAGATTGGGTGTAAGATTACCTCAGCGGATCCGGACTTAAGTTATGTTTGATGAAAGTGAACTGCGCTCGCTTGGTGGAGAAGATAATGATCCCAAGCATTGAAAGTGAAGCCATATGGAAAGGATTAACATTCAGTTTCCGCAAGGTTTCGCATTGCTGAGATTCACATTAGAAAACCAGTTGCTTTTAGTTTTCACATCAAAAATTGAAAGTTCCATTTGGTCACATTTTAAGTTCGAAATAATGTGGCGTTTGCTACTTACCGGATCGTACTTGAAGCGATCGTCACCGAGACCGGTGTTGGTTGGATACTGGCCCGGTAGATTCTGTCCCGGGTACTGCTGGCCGTATCCGTTCGGTTGATAGTAGCCATATCGACGATTGTTGAACGTGTAGGTTCTGTAAACATAGTGCACGAAGCGTAATTAGTTACCGATTAGCTGATTGATGAATTGGTGTTACTTGTTGCATAAATGTTATCGTTCTTTTTTCACCATTTTTTTACTTTCCAGTATTGCAATGTTGATAATTTTTTATTGATAGTCTTTTTCATAGTTGGTTGTTAAGGCTTCTTCATTATCCATTGCCAAATTTTCATTCTCTTACTTTTATCAATTATCATTTATTTCAACGAATTCCAAAATAAAGTATATATTTATTCATTAAGCCATTGAAGCGACTATTGTTTACAAAGGTATAGTCTATTCCATTCTATTTGGAAGCATTGATTTCAATTTCAATTTATACCGCGTTTATATTTGTTCAATGAAATGCAACATTGGAAAAAAAATATATTGTGCACATTGGGAAAATCAATGCAAAATTTAACTAAAAGTTTACAAATCCCAAAAAGTAAAATAAAAAAATCAAATGAAATGAATGTTACCAAATCTTCCAAACAAAACAAAACACATCTTCCGTTGGTAACAAAAACTTCACCAAAACGTGGGCCCTTCAGGGCTTTCTAAAGAAACACATAACATTTAATTTTATAATACGATTTAAAAATTAGATTAATTTAAAGTGGACATTTTTCTTAGGTTTTTAGTTCACTTTAAGTATTATTTTTCTTGAACTACTGAAAGTGGTTTTGAAGTATGAGGATTAAAGACGGCTAAGATATTAAAATTTTCTATTGATAGAATTTTACATTCGATTTGCCACATCTTTTAAAACATAACAATGAACTGTCTATCAAATGGATTAGTATCAAAATGTTTCTGTGTTGTGATTGTAATTGAATCCTAAAATTTGGTGTTTTAAATTAAAGGGTTTCAGTATGTAAATCTTCTTGCGCAATTTCTTAGTTAACGACGTTCGTTGACACTACCTAACTTTTTACTTGTTTTGATAAAATGCGAAAATTAAATTGATTGTAGTCACACTAAACGAGGGATTTCATAGTAAAATAGTGAAGCACTTCAAAGTTGAACAAGTTTCCTAACAGCACAGCTGATGCCATTTATGTGTCTTCTGATTGACATACACTCGGTTTTATTTTCTACCAACATCACGTACGTGCTTATCGTTAAATTAACCATTACTGATAGCCAGGAATTTCACACACAACACACGACACTAGAACAACTACTAAACACTGATCTGATTCACTCACCGATACTCCGGATCTCCGGGGTTGGGCACTTTGTAGTTGAAATCACCTTCACGCGAATACCAGCGCGGATCGCGCGTCGTGTAGTACTGGCCGTCGGCCGGAACCACCACTGCACACACCACCACCGTTGCCGCCGCCACCGACAGGAGCAGCATCGGAGGCCAACGCGGTCCCCGCGTCCGCCGCCCTTGCTGCGGCCCCATACTACCGCCAACCGTAGCCGCAGCACAACTTGGTGGAACCGAACGCACGGACGGTGCACATCGGACTCATCCGATCCGGCCGCACCGGGGTCGCTTTTCTACCGCAGCACCGTTCACCACTCGGACGACGATTGACGCTGTCGCACTCACTCTCTCACTCTCTCTCTCTCTCTTCCGACAGGCCAGATGATTCACCGTCTCGGGGGTTTTACGGTCCCTCCGTCGACGTTATAACGATGGCACCGAACTGATGAGGTTTCTCGCCGGCCAAAAACGGGGCTATTAAGCGCAGACAAATAAAGTGCACCGACCGGGTAACGACGTCACTGGAATCCTCGGGTCACCAGATGACAACGCGCCACTAAACGACTGTCTCTTAAAAACGGGACGGCACAAATCGATCGCTGCTAAACTCACTACCTCGATGATCACTTTGAAATTGGAACCGTCGCGAACTGAGAACCTCACTTGGATGAGTAATCACCAGCTTTAGAACACACAGTACTGCGATGGGCGAGAAAAAGGGGACAAAATTATCTATCAGTACATTAACGGTCACTACGGTCCTAGTTGTTGACGATCATGTGTCCCACCAAAACAACCCCCGTCTCCCCGTGGTCTTCCCGTGGATGTCGCAAACCCGGTAATTGAGGTCTCGCCTTTGCGACCGGCGTACGGTTTAATGCAATTAGACACCGACCGTGCTGACTCAACCGATCGCGTGGTGCCGAAGGGCTTGGACACTTTGTCGACGATTTATTAATTGGGTCGTGACACCGTGACACGCTGGTTGGCTGGCCGGAACCGAACGGGCCGAACCGAAAACATCAACAACGGGAACGAGAAAGACGGCCGCGCACAACACGAGGAACGATGATGCATTCCGAGCTCATTCGGTTCCTTTCCCCGAAGATGGGCTTTAATTCAATTGAACGCAAAGGTTAATGGGTTGGGATCGGGCCTGGCCCGGGTTGCTCAATGTATCCGCCGTCCCGGGGAGGGTGGAGGCTGGCCAGACAGTGTGGGTTGGATTATGAGGGTAGTTTTTGTTCATCTTCTTCTTTACTTGGCGAAATTAAATCGGATTTGTTACCCTCGGTATGGGAATTTTTGTGAACGCTACACATTTTCTTCGATGGGAAGTTGGTTTTTATTTTTGTTATTAATGTTTTTTCATTTCTTATGACATGCCCTGAGCATCCCAGTATCGGTGAGATTATTTCTTACTTTTTAATGCCTTAATGTCTCTCTTTATTCCCTCCGCAAGCGAAAGGAACCCAAGGAAGTTCGCTGTGAATCTTCCCACAAACGTTATTTCCGAGGTATAGCTTGTTGGAACTTCCACCAATTGAAGACGAAAGAGCCTACGGAAGAAGATAACCATTTAGGTGATCTTTCTTTCTCCATTCCTTACCCCTTTTCCTCGTCCACCGTGGACTGTTTTAATTGATATAAATCAGCTTACATTTCACGAGGCTTATTATTGGGCGGCTAGTTATTGGTTCGTTTGCTAAAGAGTTTCCCACACCACACGAAATGACAAATAAAACACTGGCTAACGAACGGTTTCTCACGATGGTGACCAAGGAAATATCATCCAAAAATACTGACCACGTCAAACTGAACCCAACGCAATGCTCAAATAATCGGAATTTTGCCCATCGGCTGTTCGGGAAAACGGGTCAAGTGTATGTCCACCGTGAGCGGTGACTGATAATTTGATGTTTCGTAAAAACCACTTATCAACGAGATAAGGGTGAAAAAATTGCCTTACTGATAAGGGGTTAACATACACGAAAAAACACATCCCCTGTAGTCTCAGCAACCTTCAGTGTCGGGTGTTATCTTTAGTTCTGTTCTTATCGAAGAACGTACTTTGATCGAAAACTATTCCCATGCTTTGCAACGATAAAGCCTTACGGTAGGTTGGTTTGGCAAGGGTTTGTTTTCCTACCTTAACCTTCTTTTCTATTACTTACACTCATGTTTGACCAAAGGCTTGAAAGGGACGCTTCCGAACGGAGGCGAGTGCCCAAATGGTGTCAGTTTTCAAAAGGCAAATAGAATTGGGGACACGAGAAAGCGACAGTATGGTTTCTGTTGCATCGGAAGATGGTAAATATTTATTGAGGAAGCCCGCAGCCGGCGGGGCAGGTTGTTGCAGGTGTCTTGTTTTGAAAATTGGCCACCAATGTTTGTCCGGTCGGGTTTGGTTTTCGCCTGTTTTTCCCCGCTACTTGGAGAACGTTGCGCAAAAGTTGTGTTCATTGTTTCCCCGGAAGTAAATTCGTTAATGCCGCAGGAAATCAGATTTTGCGACAACGATCGCCGTGTTTAGGCTGAAAGTTTACTTCCTTCCGCATTGTGTGTCATTTAAAAAGACGCATAGGCACAAGGAAAAAAATTAAAGTAAGAAGCCACACTGTGTATATCTCATGCAATGTGTGGTTTGTTTGTACAAAAATAGGATTTGCTAATTTTTTTAACAATAGTTATCTTCATGCTTAGACTAATTTAAGTAGTATCTTAAGAAAGCGCATACATTTGGAAAAAATTGACAGATAAAATTTTAAGCTACTTTTACTTAGATATTTGAAAATCAGTCTCCATTGTAAAGTATTGTATTAAACGTCTTGTTCAACAAGGTTGCTTTTTGGTTTTTCAATGCAAACACAATCGATATTTTCCATTTTAAGGTTTTATTATTCCCAATCAATCTTCATGAAGTATGAAGTTAGTGTAAAAATATGCAAGTTTAATTTGGTTTTAGTAATTATTTGCAAAGTGAAAAAGTCAAATCGATCAAACTGCTAAGGTATTGGGTATTTTCACTGGATTGATTTAAAAAATATGATCGCATCTTATTTCATAGTTTGTCTATTGGACAATTGGACCTCTCCACCCTAAAATTTCGACAGCTGTTTCAATTTCTTTCCCACATCGAAAACATACCATACGCTACCAGGCTGGTGAAAATATTAGGTACGTTCATGAATGTGAAAAGTTTGCCCTTCTGGCCTTAGCAAAAAAAAAAAAACGGGATAGAACCATTGCCCTGTACAGTTAGGAGTGGCCGTCTGAACCGCCTAAGCTTATACATCGAACGAGAAATTAAGGTAGCAAGCGGTGGGGAAAAGTGGAAGCCCTTTCGATAGAGTGGAAGGTTAGCTTCCTAAAAATGCCGAAGTTGCTGGAATCGAAAACGCAACCGTTGCATCGAAGGTGGATTTCGGGGATGAAAGCATAACGAAAAGGCAATACAACAACATTTGAAAACTAGCACTTAGGCACCAAAGCCAAAGGTGCCAGAAAGAATTGAACCGAAAAAAAACCCGGCATGGAGGAAAATGTACCACCTGCAGGTTATTAGAAAGGTGGAAGTTAAAGGAACAAAAAAAACACACACGTACTGTGTAGGCAGTTATGAAAAGAGCAAACACCGCTCGTACGCAACGGAGCAAACACTACCATGCATTCACACACGGGAACATTGTACCGAAATTTATGTTTATCTTCTTTCCAGATCGTCTCCCAAGCATACCTGCGCGTTGGTGTGTTGTTTTAAAGAACGAACGTAGGGAGAGAGACAGAGAGAAGCAGCAAAAAAGCAACGTGAAGCTAACAACAACAATAGCAGGGGAGAAAAAGATCAACGAATTCTCAAAAAAAAAAACAGAAACCCCGCGAAAGGGAGCTGGGATCGAAGAACCACCGAATGAGAGCAAGAAGTCGTCGACGTTGGGTCTTCTTTTTGTTAGTTTGAAAGCTTCACCTCCAGCGGTTGCGTTGTGCGGTTCTCCCATTCGGTGTTCACCTTTTTCAAGCATCTTCGCGATCCCGGCAAGACGCTGTTGTTCTAAGCTTGGCTTGCGACTGACACTGACTTCTTGATCGTAACGGCGGTTTGTTGCTGTGAATGTGCAACCGAAGGAGATATTAAGCCGCACGCTCACCGAAACGGCGCTGGAAGGGCTTTGCGCGATCGCGTCAGGTCGATACAGGGGTGTACGTATTTTCTTCAGCAATGGCGAACGACCGGCCCGGTTCAGCCCCTCCATCGGAGAGCAAAAGAGATACTTCAGTTTGGGGAGGGGTGGAACCAGAAACAAACATACCCCCCCAAAGCTGGTCAAACAGGTTTTGAATCGATGCTCTTAAGTCGCGATCATGCAGACCGGGAGCGAAAGAGTTAGGAATGGTTTTCCGTTTCGCGCTGACTCAGTACTGCCACCCGTAAAGTGGACGGCTTTGCTGCGATTTAACTGGACTTCAACGCGAGTATAGAAGAGGAAAGTTTTTGGCTTGAATTTTCTAAAACCCGCTTCGGAAGAGGGAAATGCAACCCTCGGCGTGATGTAACAGTAAGCTGTTTTTCCCATTTTTCACTGCATGCTATCTGCCATTTCCTTTGTTTAACCTCTCTTTTCTCAATTTTAGGTTCGTTTCATGCTGGTTTTGAGACGTTCACGATGGAGATACGTTCATATGTTAGACGCATCTGCAACGTGCATTTAAAGCACACAGCACAAGCATCTCTTTAACTTCGGAGACACCGCTTTCCGTGGTAGTTTGGTGGGAAATGGCCGCTTAGGGTACACCAAAACGGAACGGAACAATGAACTTCGTTGAGCAAGCGCTAGTCACGGGAATTTTCACGCAATCTACATCGGGCTGGTGCTAACGAATGGCCACTGCCATTTTTCCTCCCGCCATGATGGAATCCGTGCGTCGCATACACAAGCAAACGAGGGGGGGCCTCCATTACGCATGGCGCTTTCGTAATTCGTATCACTGTAACTCGCACGCCGTGGCAACGGTGTGCTGTCGCACTATCAAATGGAACTGACATGAATCATCCGCACTGGCTGGCAATGTTTTTCCCTTCGTCCGCAGTACATTTTATCGATTGTGTCTGCGGATGCAAAGTCGCTCGAAACACGTCGATTGTTTGCGAACCGTTTATCATCTCACCGCGCGAAGTGTGCGCGCTTGCGTTATCTCACGCTATCACTTTCGATGTTGGGTGCGGCTTCCGAACACCTGAAGCATAGCACACGTTTGTGGGACAGCTTTTTTTTAATTCAAATATACGACCACACGAACACTCGAGCACCGCAGAAACAGTGTAAACCCACGCGCGTTAGGAAACGGTTGTTTTTCTCACAATGAAATTTGTACGATCTTGCTACGAAAACGAAGGTTGGACACTTTTAGAGGGTTGTTGCTTTTCTCCTACACCCTTCCCAAGGCACTACACACACACACACGCCGTCTCGATCGCTGGTTGGTGTACCTTTCAATCCCGTATTGTGACTTCCCGTCGGTTCGTCACTTGCTGCGGACTCGAAAAACGGCAACGACCGCGACAGAAAAACCCACCTCCAGTCGGTGGCACGTTCGTTGGGCATCTGACGCGAGAGCAGCGAGTCGGGCTTTGTGCTGGCAACGCCAACGCCCTCCGTCGCGTTTTGCTCTCGACGTCCATTGTTCACATGGAACGTTCGCTCTCTTGCGCCCTCTCGCAACAGTGGCGCTTGCAACAGCTCACGGGGTGCTGTTTCTGAATGGCTCACGCGCTTTTGCACCCTTCCACGCGACGATGGTGCCTTTGGCGCCCTCGTGTCGCCGGGGGTTGTTTGGGAATGGGGATGTCGCTGTTGTGGTATCGACCGCGAACATCGGTGATGCTTTACCTCAATGCAATGGTACACTTGCAAGCGCGCTAAGCGAAGGTTTGTGTTCGTGGAACGAGGATCAACGATCGTGAGATGCGATCGATGAGCGGTGAACGATGCACTGTTGATGGGTGAGAAAGAAGGTGCACTTGTTCAATGGTGGAATGAGAATAAAGACATTGGTGATGTTATTTGCACGTATGGTACGTCAATTGCATCATTCACATATGTGCATCGTGAACAAAAAACCCTGGTGGCCTCGGAATAGTAGGCTTTAATTAATCTTCTGATTTATTTCATTTCTTTTGCATAATCTCTATCTAACAACACATCTTGTCTCTTCATCTTTGACTCATCTTGAGATAAGAAATTTAACTATCAAGGCTGTAATGTTCTAACACGAGCTGGGTGTCGTAATCGGATCTAATTAAACACGTGATCATCTTGACCCTTGTTGTTCCAAAAAGGGCGAACGATAAATTAGAGTGTCCGGGGCCTTATTAAAGTCAATTAAACGCGCCTCATCGCATTCCTCCCTTTCGTTCATCTTCTTCATACGTTTATATTGTTGCGTGCTGCTCAAGTACTTGTCTTATTTGGATGATTTCTTTTCTACGCGGAAACCAAAGATTTTTACTGATAATGGGTGTACATTGTTTGTTTTTGCGTTTTTTTTCATCACATTTAATTAATTTTTATTACTCCTTGTTTATGTCGGCGTTTTCCTGAAACGCCTGTTTATCGTCTACCGTATTTAATTTTCAGTTTGGAAAGATGTATTTTCCATTAGCTGTACAAAACTAAATCTTCATTTTACATTCAATCCGATCATTGAAAATGAGATTTAATCAGGGAAGTTGAAATTGAATTTAATCGAATCGAAATAATAACACAAAAACACTGTACTTTTTCCTGCTTGCGTACAAGAATGGATGCGAAATATGTCAGATTTACAAGGTTTTTGTTTCTGCTAGATTTGAAATATTTCATTCAAATATTTGAGTAACATTTCATCACTATTTGAAAAATACATTTGATGAAATATTCAAACGAAGATTTACTTCAAGTTTTCGGTAGTAAAAAAATTACAATTCAATTTTGTTCAGAATAAATTTATGTCACTTTTTACATTGAACTGTATTACACCACATTTGGTGTTGAAGTATTTATTGATATAGATGTAATCTCTACATCATATTTTGAACTTTTGATTTGTCTAACAAACTTACATCAAATATTTCTAAGGATATTTTCTAAATAATCCTTAAATTTATGCTTGAAGCAGTTGAGAGCACCATCGGCAGTTTCATCGGTTTTTATAGATTGATATTTTTATGTTCAGTTTCTCCATCCATTCCTCGCTGGCGCACCTTAGTCGACACCTTGTATCGAGTTGGAAGCACGACACCACGTTCGCGTGGAAAGTACCAAACATCAAACAGAACCAGCACATGTACCGAAGTCCGCGGACGCACCCCATTTGATTATGTGACCGAAATGTGCCAAGCCCTCCTCGCAGGACCTCGCAAGATTTTTCGGCATTCATTCGTGGTGTTCGTGAGTGTGTCCGTGCGTAAGCGTGTACTGCGGAAGCAACGTACGTTCCCTCGCTCGTGGTGAAGATGATGATGATGACGAAGATGATGATTGTGTGCAACCAAATATCCTTAGAAGGGGTGCAGATCTAGCTGGTACCAAGCAAGGTGGGCGCCCTCCCTTGGACAATGGTCAGGATTTTCGGAGTCTCCTGTTCGGCTGTATTTTGTGCCTTTTTTCTTGCCGCAAAGGGGACGAACACCAACGTGGACGCAAGCAACGAAGACGGCGAGAGGATGCTGGCTGGTTTTGGTACAGCTTGGCGCTGGACGCTGGATGTTGGCCCTCGACCTGGACCTTCCTGGTGCTTTCGGTACTTTTCGGCCGGACTGCCACAGAATCCAGTTCCCCTGTTTTGGTTGGTAATTTTTCCCCTTCATTCTGCGCCGCTACCCTCCGCTCGGATCGCTCGGACAGGAGAAGATGCTACAGATCTGTTCGGGATGGCGGAGCCGGACCGCCAAGAAAGAGTTGATTCTGTGAGAAAGTTCCGAGCGCCTTTCACAGACCCGGTGTCCCGAAAAAATTGGGGGAAAATCACACCCGACAAAAAAAAAATAGAAAGAAAAGTAGGCAAGATGAAAACCAGTCACCGAAAAGCGGCTGGTGTTATTAAATTTTTTCGTGCGAACTCCGAAAATCGGGCGATCGGTGCGTCGGTTGCGTTTGCGTTGCTTCCTCCCAGGTCCGGTGGGAACTCGTTCGTCCAGTCGGGTATGTCCTATCTCGTGATGCGAAACTGCGAGATGACATTCTTCATCTGGCCAGCGGATCTTGTTTCCGTTCGGATTCGTCGAACTTTTTCCCGTTGATGAACTTTGGCCGCCCGGCTCGGATGCCGTTGGTGTTGTTGTCTGGCGGAGATTTTTGGATTCCCGCATTTTTCCGCGCTAATGGGGTGATCGAATCCTTTTTTTTGCTTGTCCAATGTTTCTTTAGACGCTGTGTATGGGATGTTTTTTTCACACAAGGAAAACAAGGCTTGAAGATGATCGTTGGTCATTCTACAACGCGTTTCTACTTTTTTTAAATTTTCAATTTCGTAAATTTGTCTCTTAGGAAAAAAATAACACTACATAAAAATCCATACGGGTTATAACGGCAACTTTCATGGTCAGGAAGTGGTATTCGTTTGTTGATCAAATCATCTACGAATATATTCCGGTCCGGTTTGTTTTAGCGGGATTTTAAACAAATATATTTTCAAGGTGCTGGACGTTGAGCTGAAATTGGGACATGAATGGTTTTTAAATAATTTGGATATATTTGTTCGTATACAGGGCAAGGAAATTATTAGATTACATCAAGAGTTTTAAAGTAAATATTCACGGTTGAGTCTATTTATATAGAAAATAAATGTAACCGAGGCAGTTGGTCTCCTTCTCTCTGACCGTTATGAAAGCCGTAACATATTTAGGATGGTGACATTCCAATCCAACTGAGTACATGTATGTTGGGAATTGATGGATACGTAGAACATTTTCTGCAAACTCTTACTTATTCCGTTCCTTGTTTTTATTTGCTAAGAATGGCATAAGACTAATCATGATCGACGCTGGTAATTACTTGAACTAAGATGTTTAAATCTCTATTTTCTAGCTTCACTAGCGATGTTAGCTACAATGAAACATTGACTTTGATATTCATTTATCGCTTCATAACTCAATGAGCTGATTTTACATTTGTTATTCAATGCACCTAATCTGTTATAAGGGAAGTTGCAATGATATCGAAAGAAGAGTCTTAGTCAAAAAAAATCATCTGAAAAACGAAAATTTTAACTGAGTTGTTTCACAAATTAAATAAAAATGTAAATTTATATTATATTTCTCCATAAACTAAAGAAGTTTGGCAATAGCACGTAAATGTTAACAAAAATGTATCAAATACATGACAAATTATTCGTATAAATTGTTCTACGAAGCTGTTCTAAGTAATGTTTCAAATGAACTAAAAAAGAATTCGTCACTGTTGAATTTCACGTTTAAAACGCCGTAGATAAACGTCGAATCTTTGGTTCAAGAAGACAGGAGGAGGTCTGTTCAAAACCGGTCGCAAGGATCTCGGACAACCGGTTCGTTGCGCTAATCTAGTGGGAAAAATCCATCGAACGGTCATCGATACGCGCCGGCAGACCGTGAAATCTTCCCAGGACATTCTCGATATACAATCTTCCACCAAGAAGCCGCCCCGAAAGGTGATTTAAATTTTAAACAACAGACGCATCTGCAGCAGCCGACGTTACGGTGGAGACAATCTTTCGCTAGGGAACAGCGCCCCAGGACGAAGCGGGACCGATGCGCTCGATCCAACCGGAAGAAAACCCGTTACCAATAAGCCGAAAAACTCAACCATCAAGCGGTGGTTGTTGGATGCTGTCGCCTGGTTTATTTCTTCGTTTCTTCCATGAGGTCATGACACCACATTAGCTCGCTCGGGTTCCCATCCGGTTCCAAGATGCCCGCGCAGGATCTTCGCTTTTTCCTGCTCTCGATGGCCACTGGCGTGTCGTCGTACATCATCTTCGGACACCGGAACCAAGATTCCGAGAACGGAGTGCGGACTGCCGAAAAAGTAATCGGAACCGGTTGCGTTAACGTTGAGAGGTGACGCACGGGAAGAGGCATTGTTTAGAAAATGCATTTTCGGCTGGATGCTGGCAGTCCGAATGTAGTGCTGCCCTAAACCTGTTGGACCAGTTTCACTATTTTTCGGGCCACTCTATCTTCATCACGGCGGAAGCATCTGTTCTGTGCGAGGGCCACTCTAGGCTGACCGCCAAAACTAGGACGATTTGCATCGCTGCGATCATACAGAATAGTGAAGGATGTACGTCCCATGTAGTGAAATAGCTTTAATTCATAAACAGTATCAAAAAAATGGACCCTTTAAATCTGTTGCCGACATTTTGTTGCGAAAATCTTCGTTACGTTTGTGGTCCATCAAAGGACGACCCAAATGAAGGAACGCTTTGTACGAAAACACATTTTCTTTACCTGCATCACCCTTAGGACCTCCTCCTGCGATCCGTAGACGGTCGAAATCCTTCGCTTCCTACCATCCAAAACTGAACTTCTCAGGTAAAAGGAAAGACTTTTGCCGAATTTTCCCCGTCTCAATGTTGACCTCCTGGCTCTAAAGTTCTTGCCTTACGTTCGCTGTTAAAGTTGGAGGATACTGAATTCTTTATAAAATGGAGAACTTAATCCAAATATTATTACCTTCAACCGGACTCTCTTCATTGTTGAAGAGAAAGAGAAATTTTACTTACACTATCGTAGGGAAATGTTCCTTATGCGTCCGGCAAGGTTATTTTCCTCGCTTTTAAAAAGTCCGAGAGAATGCGTGGTGGATGTTTTGCGACTCGTTCGTGTATTGGAGCCTGGTTGGCCACGTGCTTCGTGCGGCGACTTTGCGCAACTGGTAGCTTTTCCACGTGATCGTGCAATATGCAACCGGGAAATGTTCTAAATTGTGTCAGTGTTGGTAGTGTATCACTATTGACAACTAAACAACGCACGGGCGAAAACATGTTGTTATTTTTTGGTTCCGGTAGAATAATAATATCGATTCGAATCTTTTACTGACAAACATGTTTTGAGAAAGGTGTCCTTTGAATCGTCAATAAGGTATAACGGTCTTTTTCGCTTTTCTCTTTGGTTAAAAACGAAACCATGGCACAGATAATTACATTCCTAAGAAAAAATTAATCTGCGTCGATGACGATAGCTTTCGATACTTGTTTACCATTTATTTATTTCGAGGGGAAATAATTTTGAGTGATTAAGGAGAAAGGAAGATAGCAAAATAAAAAGTTAAAAAAGTGTCAATTATTCTTATTTGTTTTACATGTTGAATTATGCTGAAATGCGTTCAATCTTTATACTTTTGTGAAACATTTTTAATCAATTCATTTATTACTATTTGATAATATTTCAGTCCTTTTTTGCTGTACACATTCAACTAATGTTTTTTACTTGGAAAAAGTATAAAATAATTATTTTTCTTAGAAAACTTACATTACAGATTTATAACTTAAATTATTGTTTGTCATTCTTTCATTCCAATTTTATAAAACCCGTATATGTCTATCATCATTGTTAAATGTTTTGTTCATATATTCATATCCGTATTTCTGGCAATAATTTATCCAGAGTTTAATTATCCCTTTACGCACTTCTTTTCTTTTGTCAGTGCAGTTGCAAAATAAATGCTAGGCATATACAAGCTAAACTAAATTTTAACAACTAAAATCATCATCAGCAATCATCAAAAAACTGAACAAACATATGAACTGAAAAGAAATTTAAAGTGCCACCACCGGATTTTAGGCCTCCATACGGAAGTGAAAGATTTGAATTCGATTTCGAGGCTTCATCATGGCAAGAATTTGTCAGCTTCTTCCTGGATGTTTTCTTTCTCTGTCGCTCCCTCCGTCGAGGAACATTTTCGGGATTCAAATGGGGTGCTCGTTTGGCTGGTCTTGCCCAATCAGCGTGCGGGATTTTTTGTTTTGGTAGCCTCCTTGGACGAAATCGTCCTGGTCAAAATCGCGGTCGAAAACCGGACCCACCGCAGCGTACCTCCTCAGTTTCCCTTGCTTTCCAGCGCCTTTTGGCAAAGTGCATATCTTCGCTTTCTTTCTTCGTCCTTGCAAGAAGTACGGCGTTTCCCTTCGTTTCTTTCTTTTCTTCTCCTGTTCGCTGTAAGGAAAACCCGTTTGCCGCTCTTCCTGGCCGGATGATTTTCGGGAACGGCGCTTTTCCGCCACCCCGATGATCGGACCCGGCGATCGGGCACAGTTTCCATTCTGGTGCCGTTCGGTGAACAGAGGCTCCTCGGTGGCAAACGCTACATTCTGTTTTAAATTTCTTACCTTGTTTCTAAATTTCTACTACTGTTTATTTTGCTCGAAACATTATTTTTAACATTTTGCTGAGTGTGTTATGTTTGTTACTAGCGGGTGTGGTATATTTTGGTTGTTTGTTTAACCGCGTGTCAGTTGGTTTTTTATTAGTATTGCGTGTGATATTTATTCGAGTTTTTAACGGTGTTGAAAGTGGTGTTTGTAGTTTCTTTCAACAGCTAGTGTTTGGTGTTGTGGTTTTTCTCGTTACTTTTTCTCTTTCCTTTGGCATGTGTTTACGTTTATTAGATTGGTTTTTCTAGTTTGTGTGCGAACGTTTAAGGTTGGTTTGCTGATTTCGTTCACAATCGTGTAAGATTCTGGTTGAATAGCATAGTTTGGTTTCCAAGTGAAGTATGGATGCACAAAACTCACATTCTTTGCATACCCTTGAGACACCGGAAGTACGTCACAAGCCCGCGGAGGTGGAGTGCAAGCGAAATGAAGGAGTAAGCAGAACTTTCCAGTTGAGGGAAGAGTTTGTGGCGAACCGGAGGAAAGACCCACCCGGCGTTGGAGGCTCGTCACGTAGACGAAAGCGCCGACGATCGTGCTCTTTACCGCGGTCATCCTCGAGCTCGTCAACGGGATCGTCCTTGGCGGTGGTGGCGGCCAAGGTTAGCCGGCTCGGTGACTCGGAAGGACCGTTCCGGAAGTATGCTTTGAGCCGGCGCAGCCGACCACACAACTCCCAGCACGGTCGAAACAACGCGACGGACGTGGAGGACGAGTACGACGACACGCCGGACGAGACGGACGAGACGGACGATGACGTGGACGAACTGGAGGACGACGACGTCGAGGACGACGAAAGTCTTCCGAAGGACGTCGACGAAGACGCCAAGGATAATGACGTACGGATTTCCGACCGCCAAGCGCCACCCGGCACACTTGGGGCCACTCAACTGCCGGTGGAAAGCGGTGACGCGACAGGACGAACGAACACCAACGCCCGTGCTGGTAGTGTGTGTGCGGTGGCGCCCCACGGTGGTGAGAAAAACGACGAAAAATCGGCGCCATTCGACGGAACAGCTGATTTGAATTCGCCACCGCAGCAACAATTGCGCCACCAGCACCAACACCAGCATCCAGCCGGCTGCCAGCACTACCATCAGCAGCAGCAACAGCAGCAGCGCCAGAAGCGGCCAAAATACGACTACACACGTGACCAGATGTTCGAAGTAAATAGACCGTTTTTCCAGCCATCCCACGCGGCCTTTTCCCGCATTCACTCGCGGCACTCGCTTTTCCGAACCCGCAAACGATTATTTGAGGTTTTTCCTGACATTTTACTCTCCCTTTCGCTCTCGGTGTCTAGCGCTTGATAGCTTTCTCTATCAGTATTTTGCTCCCTTGGTATTTCTTTTTGCCACTTTGAACCTAAAAGAGCTTCTCTCTCTCTCTCTCGCCAAACTCGTCTCTCTTGTCAACGCGAAAGAGTTTCTTTCACTTTCCGAATAGCTTGTTCTCGCATTTTTCCATGTCACAACATCGAATATCCTTTTCCCTCGCGCCCGCGGCCGTCCTTGCATACTACAAACTAAAACCGTTATTTCCATTCATTTGTTCACCTTCATTCATTGCGGCCTTATTTGTAATGTTTTGTTGTCTCTCGTTTTTGCACTTCTTTTTCATCGCCAACACAATCCTCACATCTTCCTTCGCAAACATCTTGTGGGGATAGATTTTCCAACCGTGGGTCATCCGGACGTACGGCGATCGGGCGAAGACGAAAACGATTACGCTCAAGAAGCAGGCACGCATCATCAAGACGCTCCGGGGGCTCGAGATGAACAATCCGGACAGTTCCAAGTTCCGGTTCTGGGTGAAGACGAAGGGTAGGTTCTTATTTAAGCAGGGGCAAGCATTAAAGGGATTCTTCTCTGTTTAATTTGATTGGTCTTTGATATGGGCAGCAGCAACATATTTTCTTTACACAAAATAATAACAAAACTAGTCAGATAGATAAGAGGTAATAAAAAAATAGTAGACAATAGTAGGGAACCGTCGAGTATGAAACATAAGCTAAAGTATGAGATAAGCTCAACAATATTATTGATCAAACATGATTAAAATTATGTAGTACATTTCTTGGAAAACTACTTGTTACATGATATTTATTGAGATTTGCTAGCTGGTCAGATAATTATATTTCATAGATAATGAATAAAAATGAAGTACAAAAATTACCACCTGTTTCAAAGTCAAAATTAAGCAACTTCTCAATTCAATGGACATAATTTTGAAATAATTTTACACTTTTAAATACAACTCGTTTAAGTTGTTTATAGTTAATACTGATTCTTTTTTCTACTGAAACATAATGAGAGTGGATTTATTTTGCCCAACGTACAAAACTGCGGAATGGCCAGACCAATCAATTACATCTTTTTCTACTATTAATGGTAATGGTTTTTCCTAGCAGTCAAACAATGTGACTGCTACTCAAACTAATAAAAAATGTAAAAACCTCATTATTAAAAAGCCATCTCAATGAATATGCTACATTGTAATGACTTCAGTCCATTTTGCATTTGTTAATGTTCTATGAAAAACCCTTTATAACAATAATTATAACATACCGTTTTTTTGCAGGTTTCACCACAACTAAACCAGGAAATTTTCAGGACATTTTCACCCATCAAAACATACCCGAAAACGATGGCTGCATGTTGTACGCGCCGAGTGGGGGCATGGTAAGCAACTCCTTATAAAATTATCCTCCTATCGAAGAGGTGACGCTAATGATTCTTCGTGTATCCCAAGGAGCCCGGTCAGCCGTTCAAGAAGGTGGCGGTGGTGGAGAACTTCTTCGACATCATCTACGGCGTGCACGTGTCCTTGGGAAGCCGCGCCAGCAGACACGCGGGTCAAAAGCGAACCTATCGGACGGTGAGTGTGGCACAGAGGGGAGGCCAAAGGAACGGGTTGCTAAGCTTGCTTTCGATTGTCCTTTCGTTTGTGTGCAGATCACCGAGACGTACGCCTTCCTGCCGAGGGAAGCCGTCACGAAGTTTCTCTCGCTTTGCGGCCAGTGCTCGAAGCTGACGACGAAGGTTTACTCGACGTCCCGGCCGGACTTTAAATCGGAGGAACCGGCCGCCCTCGATCGTAAGTCGGTGAAGCTGACAAGGATAAACGAACCGGCACCACGCGTCGCACAAAGTGACCGAATTTCGCCAGCGATGGCCGGAGCTTCGGCAACCATTACTACACCGAGAGTGGGACAGGGGAATCGGTTGCATGATCAGCGTGGAGAACGGAGCTACTCATCGCTGCCGTACTACGAGTTGCTGAAGAACTTCTACCAAAATGTGAAACCAAACGGAGCACGCAGAGAATCGGTTCCGGTGCGATCCGGTCAGCATGCCGGAGCAAGGACTTTTACGGACCTAACCTCATTTGGCGCGTCCCCTAGGGAGGGTCCGAAACCGACCGATGGTTCGTGCGGATCCGTCCGTCGTAGTTGTGGTGCAGTGAGTGAAGTGAACAACGGACGCAATGGTGCCGGCGAATGTGCCCAAACGGCTAGTGTTACTCAAGGACAGTCGCGCGTCGGATTGAACAATAATTGCAGTGAAAAAGACTGTGTTGGTGGGGTCAGTGCTAGTGACGATCGGACTCAGGCGAAACCCATCACTTCGACGTATTTGGACGTCACGAGAGGCTTCGGGCTGCAGGACGACGATGCGTTGAACATGGTGAGTCTGTTCTACTACTTCTATGGGTATTTTAGTATGCAGAAGCTCAGCAACAATTGAATGTATTCGACAATTTGTTCACAATTTTTTTTTCAAATTTATTTTATTGTGTATCTTTATCTCTTAATTAAGAAATTGAGGAAATAATAGCATTTATGGAATTGGGTTTTGGGAACTAAAACACCTCTTGAACTCCCTTTAACCTCCACATTAAAATTTCTCTTTATCTTCAAATTAAAATTTATTTTTTTACTTGAGCTTTTCATCACGTAAGTGAAGTTACCAATATTTGTTTTTCCATTAGATCTTTGTACTACTTTAAAACTAACTTTAAACATTTGAGTGTAATAAATGGAAGTATCCCTTGTTAATTCGCGCAGTTATTTTACGTTAGTTTATCTTTTTAAATACTTGAGCTAAGGTTAGGATAAAAATAATTGGATCTGTAAGGATTCTTCAGTTTTAAGCTTATAATGACTTATTTGAGTTTTTAAAATCGTAAGGATTAGGAGATGATTGAAAAAGATTTGTTATTGGAAAATAAAAGGGAAATATCTGAAAATGGTTTGAAATTTTGAATCCAATATGATGTTATTTAACAATTTAGAAAGAGACTTAGTCATCCGTTTATGAGACATGAGAGTAAGAATTTGCCAGAAATGAAGCATGAACCTGACGATTGGCAACCATTTTATTTAAGACGTCAGCAGTAGAAGCTATAGCGACCTTCTACCTGGCTTTGTACCGCCTTCAAGAAAGACCTCTCGTGTCACGACACATGACCCCTTTTCCGAAAGGGTCCGCACAGTTCAATGAAGGTGATCCGGAAAAGCGGACCCCTTCCAACGGGACACTTTAAGATTCATGCAGAACATGCAAAAGAAAAAAGGGTCAGTGCGCGGGTCGGGCCCGGCAGAGGGAAACTTTGACACCGCCAATCACACACTGCCCCCGGAGGCCATGGACGGTCGCGCCCCTTAGTGTGTGTGTGTGTGTCGGGTGTTGGGCGGTCTCTGAGGGGTAGATTCGTCGGAACCACGGATTGGTGCCAATTAATCCCACCTCAAGGCCGTGACGCATGGTTAATGTGCGTCGAGATGTGTGAAATGGCGGACATGGTGATTTTCTTCCCACCGGAATCGATTTGCGATGGGTCGGGCGGTTGGAGCAATCGGGCGGAAAATGAGGCATGAGTAAAGTGTTTCGGGGATGGAACTTCGAAGCCCATAAATCACCCTTCGCAAACAGCTGATGATTTTTCCTTGGGATCCGTTGGCATCTTATGAAAGAGGGAAATTCTCAGCTCCCTTAACCGATGGTTAGTTTCTGTGTTAGTTAGTATGGAATGTGTTTTAATTTTCCACCCTATTGTACCCCTATGATTTGGCCAAATCAGAACTTCGATCAGTTTCAGGTTGGGAGAAAACTGGTAGACGTCCTGATGATCAGAATTGCTTTTGACAGCTCGTTAACACGGATGTCAACGCTATTTGGCATTTGATGGCTATAAAGTTCCTCTTTCCTTTACCAATTATCTTCTCCTACTAACAAGTGCAAGGAATAGTGTTCCAGTAAAAGCCATGATAGTTATGATAGTGTCTAAATAAGAGACATATTGTCACACAATTTTAATTCAATAATATGGGGAAAATAAAAAAGTTGTCTTGATAATCTTTGTTCTGGTAATAATTGAGAGGTTCGATATTGTTTTGATATTTTTGTCAAATGTAAATGACTCACGAACTCGGAAGCACTCCCGTTTGTTCTAATAAGCAGTGATTTTCTTTGCAATGTTTGACTTATATAATGAGTATTTGTAACTAAGAATTGAATTCCATTGTTTTAACACTTGAAAACCCCCAGTAACTTGTTTTTGTAAACTTAAAATCGAGACCAGTGAATAGCAGATTTATTTTAGTGTTAAAACTATAGAACTTGGTACTATATTGATTTTTGAGTTTTTGTTATTTTTGAACATCAACCCACACTGGCACGATAAACAGGTGAAACTCCTATGTGTTTAACACCCTTCAGAAACATTAGAGAATATGTGTAATACGTATACATGTCTGGAAAATGTTCGCACTCATTAAATTCGTCAATGAAACCATTGTACGAATGTACGTGTCTTCTTATCGATGTACTAAAGGGTACAACTCTTTCATATCAAATAAAAAAATAATAGAAGATGGATAAAACTCATCGGGATAAGTTTTCCTCCTATTTTGGTCAAGTCTTCGTGGACAGATTGTCTGGACGATAGTTGAAATGTTCACTTCAGTGGACTTTCATCTTTCTGGCGTTGCACTTTTCGTCGGCGAAACGACATCTTTTAACATCCCCAACGCGGTGATGGGCTTTCGTGTTGATTCCTTTTTTTTCTCCTCTTTTGCCTTCTGCTGTCTACCTTACCCGTCGGGGACGATTGCCAGCGGAAGCTGGTCACCCGCCCCCGGTTTCTCGATGTTCAATTAAACTCCAGCTATTACCGGAAAACGGGTCCCGGGGAAAACACGAAGCAAGCGCCCAGAAAGGGACACAATTTTCCACTGCGAACTGGAGGTAGGGTGGGTGACATGGGCCCATCGTCGCAGCAGCTTCTGCAAAAACGTCCCCACCCGTCCCCTTCCGCTTTCCCAACGGGGGGAGAAATATTACCTCGCCTTCCTGTCGCACCGGGCGCTTGGCGAGTACATAACCCCTTTTCGGGCTGGATCTTAAGGAAGCGAATAAGATGCCCTCACACCCCCAGCGCCGACGGTCGGTGGGTGGGAGCGTCTTCGGTAGGTTGGTTTGGCTTGGAGCGGTGTGTCAGTGGTCGAAGGGACATCCTGGTCGGGAGGGAAACTCGGCTCGGTCTTATTTAGCAAAGTATATACTCACTGCCGATCCTAGCGACCGGGGGGGGGGGATGGAAAATGTCTTCACCCCTACCTGCGAGTGGGATGGGTGGGATGGGTTCATGTTTTCCCTTTGCTCTCTTCGTCACCCCCACCACCTTCGGCCGGCGAAAGGGACAAGAAAATCAAACTCGAAACCCATCGCCAACGATCCTCAACATACTTCGGAGGAGGGTGGGTTTGCCGGGAGATAGGGGAGGCCAGGAGCTCATTCTTGAGAGTTTCTTGGGTGGTTCTTGGGCGGTGGGTGTACTCCTTCAGTGTGTAGCTATTCGAAGCGTGCGAGCGAGTGTGTGTAGCCATCCTAGTTCCCGTCGAAGATCGAAGGGATGGAAAGGACTCTCTGAAGACGACAACGACGACGACGGAATGAGTGAAGTAGAAATCGAAGCTTAGAAGAAGCGGCAAACATCCTTACTCCTGGCCAACCTCTTACCCATCGCGTCCCATTCGCCCAAGACGGGCAAGTCTTCGCTCCGGTTTGAAAGGTTTTTCGGTTGATCTCGGCACTCCCACCCCTGGGCGGCAGGAGCGGGGCCGGGTTTTCATCCGACGACCGACGATACCCTCCGGGGAGTACACTGGAAGGGGGAGGGACGAAGGGAATGAACATTCTTTTGCAAAAGGTTTTGGGTTTCTTTTTCCTCCCGGGCTCCGCGTTGGATGAGTCGGCCTTCGGCCAGACTCCGGGGACGAAAACATCCTCCCCAATGGTGGGAAAAAGGGAACGACCCGGGGAGGAAGTGGCGCCGGTGGGGTGGAGCGTAGGAAAAGTTCGTCCGAATATTTCCAGCGCGTTCGGGGGCCGATGCGGCGGTACCTTTCTATCGGGGCCGGACCGGTCGAGCACACACCCGTTCCGACGGGCCCGATTTTCGACGGGAAAATTGATGAGGAAAAAATGTGAAATAATAATGAAAATAATTTTTAAGTAATTTCCCCCCGTTCGGCTCCCGTTTCCCGCGGGCGGATGGAAACTCGATTTTCTCAATTTTCGGCTGACATGGATCGACGGCGTGGTTTTTGTGGCTTTTTTTCCTCCGTCCTGTCATTCACTTCTTTCGTTACGCTTATCGATATTGGGTGTTTTTATTGATGGCTTAACGTGGCAGGGATTCTCAATGTACCGTTTTTAAATGGTTATTTTTACTTTGATCATAAAACAACAAAAGAGAATATTTTAAAGACGATCAAGTTGATGTGTTATGGTGGCTTCTGGTTCGTTTTCAACGTGTGTAAAACAAGATGATTTATTTCTCAGTACACTTTAACACTTTGACGTCCAAAAACACCGTATCGTATTGAAAAATCGATTTCCAGTCGATCACACCATTAATACCAATATGTTATTACATTTTTTTAAAATAATATTGAAAGACAAAAACTCGTAATCGAACAAATAAACGGTTCGATCCATGAAACATGCTTCTATGAAATACTTTTACTAGATATTTGGAATTATTTTATATGGACATTCTGTTTCATTAGATGGTCTCTTATCTCACTGCTGATCGAACAAATTAACTGATAACGGTGGTAAAGTAAACAAATTCACACCGAAATGTTACACGATGGATTAAAATTAGTGTCAAAAAAGGGAAGTTCCTTTTTCTCAAATTTGGCATAAAAAAAATACGTTGAGTTAAAATTTGCTGCAGCAAATTGAGATATTTCCATTGAGAATTACTGCTGTAAAGATTTTTTTCATTTTTCTTAAATTTTAAAATCATACAACTAGAGAAAAGGGTTTTGATAGCATTTATGCGTCTTCCGTGTTTATGGAAGATAAATCTTTCGTAGGTGAACATCAATTAGTATTTTTGTGTCGATTTAATAAAGGTTCGCCAAAACGAGAACGCTGTTTCCTGCAGCAAATTTGTGGTTTTTTACGAGGTATTTAATATTTATGTTTAAAACTCCATGCTCTTCGAACCAACCCTTTGGTTTATTACTGACCAGGGAACTTACTTATTTACTTTCTTTATTGAATTCCGTAAAATCTAGACAAATAATAAAAAAGATTATCTCAAGATTTGAAAGATTTTTTATGCGAAACACATTTCGATAAAACTAATTGCTCATAGGTATTGAGAGATCTTGCTCGCAAAAGGAAAAAGCAACCGCAAGTACCTAATGTGAAATATTAATGAGCACCCTCAGCACACTGTAATGAAAAATATTTCCCGCTTATTGCCGCCGCCGGATATTTCGATTATTGATTTTCGGCTCACCGGACCCGAGATCTTGGAGAACCAAGCTTCCGCACTACCCGTCCCCTTTCTCATGCGCCCAAATTCTTCAGCTCTCCGGAAAAGTTTTTCTTTGGGTGCTGGAAAATGGGAAAATAAATAATGGGGGAGCTATCCGAAGACAAGGGTCCCGTCTTGCAAACCGAAAAGTTGGTTGGTTCATTCTTTTCCCATCGTTGGCTGTCAGAATCTACCGTTGGCTTCCAAATGGCTTGCGGAGCAGCAGACCCATCGCCGCTTAGAACCTTACCACCTCTTCCCCGCCCTTTCCGTTTCTTCCATTCCAGTCCAGTTAGGTTAAATGGATGCTAGATACGGGACGAAGGGACATCAAACCGGAGACAACGGAACCGAACGACACCGGCGACGACGACGACGACGACGATGGGACCGGAATGAACTGAAAATGAAGATCCGGACGATGAGTTTTCTTTGTCTGCCGGTTGAGGGTGTCTTTTGGTATTTTTTTTTTGCTGGGAGCTCGTCAGTTTGGGGACGAAACTTTCGGTACAAGCTACAAAGGAATCCCTCTCATTTGTCCTCATAAGCCCCATGGTCCAGCTGTGGCATCCTGGGCCAGCCCCAGCGAAGATGGAATATTTTTCGGGACCCGCAAAGGAATGGGTTCAAGATGCTGCGCTTCGGTGGAAATGAAAAAGATGACCGGGAGTAACGGGACCGAAGGGTAAAAAAAAGAAAGGGAAACGAAGCCAAAAAATAGTGAAAGAGTGGAAGCAGCACTGAAACCGTAAGGAACCGCAACCGGCCGCCTTTCGTCCCCGTTTCGATGCAAACCGGGAACCACATAAAAGGGATCCCGGTTTCCGGCGGGAAAGTTCACTGAAGGGGACGGCAGGGGCGGTATCTTAAGTACCGAGTGCCACCGAGTGTACAGGAAAATCGCCCTCACCATCCCCCGGTGCGACGGTTTGGGGTTGAGGAGCGATACCCTTGAACGCACTCCACTTCCTGTTTCTTCGGTGGTCAGGAAATGGTGCTCCTTGCATTGAAGTCACAGTTGAGGCACCGGGTAGTGTATCGTGGCCGGGTGGAAGGGGGAGACCTGAAGGCATTAGAACATGCATCGCATCGGATCTAAATGCTCGCCCTTTCCTTTCAGCCCGAAAACTCGATGATTCCTTTCCCTTCGAAAGGCGGGAGGGCTGCAGACTGACTGACCAACCGGATGGGTGACGAGGGGGTGTGGTGGAAACGCAAGGAAGGATCACATTTTGCCGGAGAAAAGCCTCATCCCACGAGAGGGAAAAGGGTGACCCAACCACCTCCCAAGACAAATCTCGAGCGGGCGCTTTCGTGTACAGTGTTGACCATTACTTTGAATGCAGGGAATTTTTCTTATTCGTTTTGGGACAGATTGGTTTTATTTTCAATAAATCTTTTTGTAATTCAAACAAAAATTTTTGAATAACGTGAGGCCGATCTTTAAGAGATCGGAAAATAGAAATTACCAAATTTTTATAATGACTTGTGTTCTGTAAAATACTGTTAACATACTGCTCAGCATAGCATCAGTTTCAAACAGTTTCGTAAACAAAACTAAATCCTTCGTAGAAACTCCCATTACAATTATCATTCGTTCAGTTGAAAACGATGAACTACTAATAACCACTTTCGTAAAACTGTTTTTTCAAACACGATTTTAATTGTATTGGAACATACAACAAAACAAATCAAATTTAGTCTAATATATCAGGAAAATTTAAACAAAATTTAGAAAAAAACAGCAAAAGAGCTGATTGGTACCATAATAACAAACGCTGTTGTAAGGGAAAATAAATAAATTAATTAAGAGATGCACTCGTGAATCATTTACCTGATAGAAATGGGCTTAACAAGTTTCTGTTTTTTCCAATTGGTTTTACCACTATCACGATCAATAACCCTGCTTTTGAAGTTCAACTTATACTCAAATCATACAATTATAGAAAACTTTTCGTTTGACAGTAGATATTGTATTGACATTTTTCTTTTTTGCATTTCTTGCAACACTTCCATGGACATATTTGTTTCCATATCTTCTTAAGAGACTCTAAGCTGCGCTTATTGGTATTTCGAGCACTGTATGTGTGCGGCTTGTATCCCACAAGCTCCTTAATCTTAAGCAGTTCTCCGTTTCCTTGAAATTCCCCACCCCGTTTCCACCACTCCACAACCTGCGTTTCACCGTCGAGCGCATTCGTTCGTTCGTCTTGGAATGTTTGACCCGGCCAACGGCTCACCCTATCCAGCTACCCTGCGTCCTACGGTCCCCGCCGTCGGGTGGACGTTGCCCGGGTGCTATGTTCGCCACCCACCCGAAGAAAAGCCCACCCAGAACACCCGCACCCCCCAATCCTCCGGCCAGAAACCACGGCACGGATGGGCGATTCAAGCACGTCAGCCTCCCTTTCTGTCCTTCGACCCAACCGACCGAACGGGAGAAAGGTCTCCAATGCCAACCCACCCTACCTGGGGTGGTGGAGTATACCGAGTTCCTTTGAGCGTGTGGATGTGTGCGCCACCCCCATGTCCTCTTTTCTTATTGATGATGTTTTGGGAGGGCGATAGGTTTGAGTTGGTCAAAGATTGTGTGTCCAGTCTGTACTCTCTGTGTGTATGTGTGTGTGTACGGGTGTATGTGATCGACCGCTTGGAAAGGAGGAGGACAAGGCCATACATGCGTGTGTGTATGTGTGCTTGATTGGGGCCGCATGTGTGAGTGTGTATGAATGTGTCGGGAGATATAGAAGTACAGCAAATGGGCTCCCTCCACCCAAGAAGGAGGTTCAATCTCGGAGCATCTTCGTTCGCTGCGAGTGGGATGGGCTTCGAGCTGCCTGGGAAGGATACCGAAGACACCACCCTCCCAAGGAGGCCAGGGCCAGCCTGTTGGGAGCCGATCTGCAGCCCACCGCTCGCCAACGGGTTCCCGATGTTATCCAAAAAGAGACAGATCGGCCCCAAACTAGCGGAGAACCAGGAGCTACAGTCTTAGCCTTCGGGATAGTGGGAAGCTCGAGGAGGCAACGGCCCTTGCGGGGATCCTTTTCCAAATGTTACCCTCCCCCACCCACTGGCAATCCCCTTTTTTAAACCCGGCACCATTTTCCTAAACCTTCCCGAGCGTGTCCTTTCGGATCCGGCGTCGATGCATTCTCGATGGGAGTACGGTCAAGCCGGCCACTACTATAGTCCTCCTCCCTCCCCCCTTCCCTTCCTGACAGGCATCACACCCGCTTTCTTCCGCTTTTCTTTTTCAAGCCGGAACGATTTCTTGCCCGACCTCAGCCGGTTCGTTTGGGGGGTCTTCGTTTCGGACCATAACGTCTCCGTTCGCTTGGTCGTTTCTTATTATATAAATGATTTTCTTAGGTACCAAAACTTTTCCGTCATACCAGTGGCAGGCGAAGAAAAGAAGGAGCACGCCATTCCATCGCCAAGGTTGGGCGAGGATATGCAGCACTGGTTTCGGAGCTGCAGAATGCCGGAAATCAAGAACCAATGACGTCGCACCCCGAGATATCCAACGATAGGAGGGAGGGGAGGGTAAAAGTCTTCTGACAAGAAGGAAAATAAAATCCACAGGGTAGCATCCCGGACCGGGTTCGGGCGAGATTTCGGCATCCGACCAGAGATCGCCGGATGCTGGAAGCGGGCAGTGTTCGATACCATTTTCTTTTTTAGAGTTTTCTTGCTGCAAGGGAAAAATTATACAGCACACAGCAAAGGTTCCGAACGATCGTAATGGTAGAGTGGAGGAAATTCTCTGCCAAATTTCTTAACACACACTTCTTCGTCCAAGCGTCCAACGGCCAACCAATGGACTGACGATGATGTGTTTCTGAAGACGACGATTTTGAATTGCTTCGAGAGAGATTCGCCTGCACTATCCGGCCGATTTTTGCATCGAAGGGAGAATGTGAAGGAAACGACGCTGGAAGGGTTATGGGATGCAACATAGGAAGACAATTCGTTGGGCTTTTAAAGAAATGTGATGTTTCGTTTGTTCCTGATATTTTGGGTACCACTATTTTAACAATTTGTTCTTTGTTTTGATCAGTTTACCAATTTTTTCCCAACTCGTTATAATTTTTATTAAGAATATTGTCACTGAAAACTTTTATTTTTACTTTCAATTGTAATGCATTTTGCATTAGTTAGATTTTTTGACTCGACGACATCGAAACCATTCCGGCTAAATTGTGTGACTTTGTTATGCTCTTGCTATTTTGCTATTTCTTTTCATTTTTCAGTGAGCGGTATTTCATCCATCGACCATAAAACAAATACTGCCTCTCTGTTTCCTACCGATTTCTTAAAGTCTTATGATGATTGCGTTCCATTGTTGTTTCTTTTAAATTTGTTTGAATTGAATGCTCCATAATATACCACATTCAAGAAAATTTACACTTGATAAGATTTCTTCCAATTTGTTAGAAAATTGTTCGCGTTTTGTTGTTCGTCTCCAAGTTCGATCGTTTCTTTGCATGGTATTCCAAGACCTTCTCAATCAGGTATTACTTCTAAAGTCTTCAAGTTTACGGTTCACTAGTTTAAACGCTTTCCAATTAAAAGGCAGTTAAAAGGTACTTGGCTAAGTGAGATAAAATAAGCGAATTTTCTTTGAATTAGCGTAGCAAGATATTTTTCAACGGATTACTATTTCATGAAACGCAGTAAGAAATATCATTATGTCTCGATAATGTTTTAAAACCATCCACGCTAGAGGAAATACCACGCATTGAGACGATGATGGCAAAGTCGAACTCTTGCCTCGACCGAACATCCCATCGGCGGGAAAATTCTTTCAAGTTTCAAGGTTTCTTAGGAAGTTTTGTGCCGCTTCACTGAGGTTGGTTGGCATATGTGACGTCTCATCCTCCCCAGAAATGGCCAAAATCTTTGTGTGTGTGTGTATGTGAGGAGAAGAAGGAACCAAACATTCAACAGAGGGCAAACGAGCTCCCATTGCCGGGTCGGAAGGTAGCAACGAAATTGTGCAAATTAAGGAATGCTACCCGGCGGAAGCGGAAAATGTCTGCGTCTTGCGCTAGTTGCTTTGACGAGTACTGGCCTGCCCTACAAAAAGAGAAATTTCATCCTTCTATTAGACGACGACGACGACGACGTTGATGATGAGGACGGCCAGAGGATGGCCATTTTGTTCGGGACGTCTGGTCGAACGGGTCTCGTCTGGAAGTGTTCAAGAATTGTCGGTCGGGCGGGTTCGGGTTGTTGTTGGTGAAGTTTTCGGCTTTCTTGGAACAAGGAAGCGTCGATCCGGCTGGCTGTTAAGATGGCCTTTGCTGATGCGGGACTTTGCGGGAAGGTTTTGGGCATAATTGAAATTGCTGACGAAACGAACGAAAGAGCGCCGGCAGCACTAATATTCGTGGCCAGTTCGGGAAAAGTCGCTCCCTCCCCAGGGCTTGGATGGTAACGTTAAACGTGCGTATGGCTGTAGTTGCCGGGGCTGCAGGGAGGGAGCGTACCTTTTTGCCATATGGTAGGTAACGATAATATTATTTTTACGTAAATTTCGTTACCAAATGAAACTAATTGGATAGTCATTTTTCTCAAGACAACCAACGCACCTTTTCTTTGCACGATTTTTGCAAAGAACCGTTTACAAACAACATGTATGTAATTTTTTTAAAATTGATTTATTTGAAACTTTTTTTGTGTTTATGTAAAGATTAATTGTTATAAATAAGTGATAAATTATAGTAAGAAAATATGCTTATCGAGCGATAAGTGAAACTGGTAGCGTCTTTTCATAAATATATAATCCAAATCCAAATGTAAAAGAAAATGCGTCTGCTGCATAAATATATAATCCAAATCCAAATGTAAAAGAAAATACATCTGATGTATAATATTCTTTATCGTATTAGTCATATTTCAAGCAGTAAAATAAGTTTCAAATATGGCAGAGTCAGTTGATGAATTATGCCATATTTTAAATTTGTTTTACGGCTTAAAATATGACTAATGACCCTACAAAAAAAAAACTAAAAACCAAAAGTGACAATTGTTTATAATTGGCCAAATAAAGTGCGCTTTCCACCAGCACCACAACACAAGACACAATTGTTTATAATTGGCCAAATAAAGTGCGCTTTCCACCAGCACCGATGTTTAACAATCAGTTTAAGGTTATTTTTACGTGTTTTTTGTGGATACATGATATGTATAGAGTTGAGTTTTATTACGTTGAACTGTTCCTTAGAGCACACACTAGTAAATCCCTGCCGGTAACGAAGTGCCCTACGGTATGCACCTCCCAAGGAAGAAATTTCCACCCACCCAGCCGTTGGTGGTGGGTTGTTTCCCAGCCGTTTGGTTGGTGGCCATTAGAGGAGGCTCCGGTCGTAGGAAAGCTGCCGAGATTTTGAGCGGAAAACATAACTGCATGCACCACCCCGACTCTTGTACCCACCCACCTCACACCCCTTTTCTAATTTCCAAACGCACCCACCCCATCGGTCACTTCAATGCACGCATGTGTTGGCGAACGTGTGCGCATGAATGCACTTGGACGGGGCTAATGAGATGCGTAGTTTTGTTTATGCACTCTCCTTCTCAACAATGCACTACGGTACTGCAGGAGGCGGCACGGTTTGTGCTGGTGCATTCCCTGGGCGGGTTTGGGACGCTAATGTGTTGTACTTCCTTGTGCCTCGAGAGTGCTGGAAAACGAGACATGGGGAAAGCGGATGACGGAACCGCAAGATGGACGATCGATAGGGAAGCTTAGGAAGCGGAATTTGGATGCGTTCGGGTGTGCGTGTGTGTGTGTGTGAGAGAGACGGGCGAGTGGGCCTCGGTGGGTGGCGGGAAAAGCCAAAGGAAAACACACCGATAAACCAGTAGCAGGCGCACGGAAACAAAGGCAATTAACAACGGATCTACTCATTTCGCTCGAACCCGGAGAAGCGGGTGGGAGGGTGGTACATGCAGGTTGGATGAAATGGAAACAGAAAACGATAATGAGGGAAATAGATAGGTGAAGTAGGGCCCCGGAAAGGACTTTATACAAATATATCTTGCTGGGAAAGGGAAGAAGGAACCGGGCCACCGGAAGCCGGGGTGTTGCTGTTCGAAGTCATACTGAAAAACATAACATCTACTACTGCTCGACCACCCGCTGGCCACCCTCTTTGGCAGGTGGAAATGGCAGCCGGTGGTTGGGAGAAGGGAAGAGAAAAATCGATTGGAATTAGTTAGGATGATGTCTTGGGCCAGATTGGAAAAGGAGCGGAGATGGTGGAACGGGGGGGTGTCTTAGCAAAAAGCTAAGACGATTGAACCCGACTGTGGGCTCTTGGGCCTGGGGTCTGGGGGGTACTCCCACACCGGCATCGAACATCACCTCGGTCATCGTCGGGATAAGTTTTCCTCGTCGGACGTGGGATGGGAAATCTTAAGGAAGCGAAGTGTTTTCTTAAAACATTAAGGCCTTCTTCGACCACCGGAAAGGGGCGAATGCGAGAGGCCGAGTGACAGTCCGGCCGGGATAGTTCAGATTGCATCTTTTGCTGGAATTCAGACGCACATACACACACACTTACACTCATGGATGCGCTCGGTAGAAAAAGGGGATGTCCACATATGGTTCTTGTGGGTATATAAATACATAACGAGCCACGGGTGAGATGGTAATCGAATGGAGGAAGACAAAATCTTGCTGAATTCAGGCAAGAATCAGAAAATACATATCTTGCGATGTAAATATGCTTTAAAAAATCTAAAGTAATCTATATTAACCAAAAGCATAGAATTTTCGAATGAGATGTTGAAATGCAGGGGTTCTTGTTCGAAACCATACCATTTATTTGTTTTTTTTTTGTTTATTTGTTTATTTTATGCATTGTGTAAAATATACTTCTTTAGTTTAAGCAGCAGTTCGGTGAAAAGTTATGCTATTGTAAGAAAAAGCTAGCCTTATGGCTGCTAATAAGTTTTGCTCTTCTTCTTGGGACAGGAAGAGCAACATCAAAATGATTTCATGAGAAATTGAAACATGAACTAACTTTCAAATGAGATTCTGTTGTATCCATTCTGTACCTAAACTCGGTGTGTTGATTTAAAAGATAGATTTTCTTACAGTTTTTCACTTTTGATTTGTGTTTATTTAATAATTTATTATACTTATGTAGATTACATATCTGATTATGCTACGGATTGATAACAACTTATTTCTCTTTTTTCGTTTTGGATTTCATTCATGGTCACAAGCTTTAACCACTTTTATTGGTCACATTTTCTTGCTATACTCTTGTTAATGTAGTTGTAACTACATTGTAGTTGTCTCGTTACCTCTAGCAGATTTTGTACCAGAAAATTGAACCATATTGAAGCACTAAAATCATTTTCTTCCTCGAAGTTATCGAAATCATGTTTAGTATTTTATGCTCCTAACAATGCAAAGCCTTCAGTTTTTACAGGCCAGGATGAAAATAAAACCTTTTTCGATCATTTATCTTTCCTAAGGGTTCGTGTTGCACCGCAAGATGAGCACGATTGTCCCAGGTCAGTGAGAAACGTCGATGTCTGCCCGTCAAAAAGGACATCGACCGAGAAGGTTGAAATTGTAAACGTCTTGAAACGTGTTTCGCCAGTGGTTGGCCCGTCAACGGCGTACATCTCATAATGTATGCATGTTCGACACCGGTTTGCGAACAGTTTAACGCTGCTTGAAGACGGTCAAGCCAAATCGGTTCTCGTGCAGTCCTTCTCCGTATCTGAGCGTACGGAAGGCGCTGTATGAATGCTAATCGTGAATCGCTAAACATGTGTCCCGGGTCGGATGGGTTTCGCGGAAGGAGTGAACGAATGATGACTTAATGGGCTGAGCTGGTCGATACCTTGGATGGAGCCTGACGTGTGAGGCGCAGTGATTTAACGTTGGCTAACTCACGTTTGGTGGATTTGTGCGAGGAAAACAGACAACGCTACGGATGTTTCCTTTCGCCCGTAGGTTTTGACGAAAGAGACATGGAACCATGTTCTACGCATATGCTTGCGGACGGCTCTCCGAAAGGGAAGCTAGAGGAGTTGCCGACTATTAAAGGGGCCAATAACATTTCTTACCTGTTACTGTGTCTCGTGCATCAAATGTACATTGTGGAGGTTAACTAAAATTGCTTACGACATCAAGAGCTACGAATTGTTACTTATTCGGTTCAACCAATATTACCAATATCTTCTTTTTTTACTATTCATTACAAACACACTCTCTTTACAAAAAAACATAATACTGGTTCCTTCCTTTCTTTCGATCCCTGAACAAGAGAGGTTTTGAATTTACTAAGCAAAAATAATAATAATTCATTGCAGATATCCAATATGCTTATTTATTGTGGTAAGTTAACATTTTTAAAATTTTCCTCCTAAATTCTCATGTTTTTCATCCAAAAATGAATATGGATGGCAATAATACATAGCTCTTCTAGATTTGTTGACTTTTTGTGTGTCTAAACTTTATGAAGATAAGAATTTACATAAAACAATCTTTAAAAATTGCTTTAAAAACTATACGGTTCAGCACTTCAGCATACCAACTTTTCGTTTTGGTTGGCGTTTTAAATTTCCCACAATCGCAATCGATTCGATTCCTCTCCCATCCGAGCGAGATCAGCAATAAAACATTAACACACCAATGCTTTCACGGATGTGCAATTGTACTCAATGATATTATTGAAATAAAACAAGACAAGAATATAAAATAAAACGACGCAAAGCGGGCGTGCCCCGTGCAGTGGAATTTCCCGCACTCCCCCCAAGTCGGCGCAAACAACGGTACAGGCATTTAGTTTTATGGTTCCGTCAATAAAACACCCCCGGATAACAGTTGCCGGTTGGAACTATACGGTAATACGGTGACAAAACATCGCCCTTTCGTGTGCGGAACAATTGCGTTTGGTGGTGGAAAATGCTTTCGAGGTAGGAACGAAAAAAAAGGTGCATAGAACTACGAGGTTCGCTTTGGTTGTGCGTTCGTTTTCCAATTTCCAGCATTTTCGTTCGTCCCGAAACGGACACTTTTATGCCGAACGAAGTTTTTCGGCTCGAAGGGAAATAACTGCAGCACACTCCAATGTTTTGTAAAGCCCGGAAATTGCATCCGAATGGGAAAACCGGGGATGGGAAGCTGCGAAGCGATTGGGATGTGGACGCATCTTTGCTTTGGAGTTGCTTCGGTGCGCCGTCTCGCACGACCCGGTTAAAAGTGATGTGATTTCTGGCTCCCAAAGCAAAGTCCTCGTCTTTGTCGAGGGGTTCGTCGTCAGCCCGCGCCGATCTCGAATGCATTTGCATTTTTGCATCCCACCGAACCGGCGAACCCTTCGCTTCGGTTCCGGTGTGATAAATTAGAGTTTACTTGCCCCGGACAGTCACCAGGAGCTAGGGTGGCCTGCAAGGAAGCCGATAAAAAAAAATGCAAACGCAACGAAACGCGTATGAACGAACGCACGAACGAGCACATTGGCAGATCCTGGAGTGTCTCTCGTCCGGAAGGGCATCCGTAATAAACCACCACACTGTGTGTGTTTGGGTGGATGGGTGGGTGTATCGATGGGGCCCCAAACCAATCCGTTCCGAAAGGTGAAACTGTATCGCCAGTGTGAACTGCATACGCGTGACGTGTGCACGGGCTGCTCAAAAAAGGGGTGCATTTTTAAAATGATCCCGAGTCCGCCAGATCGAATCAGCGTGTTGGTGTGTGGTGTGGGGATACATTGTGGGATTCCTTTTTCTGGTTTAATATACAGTTGCTTACACTTAAAGTGGTACACACCTAAAGTAGGAATAAACATACCTTGTGTTTTAACTCTTATAACATTATGTTGCCAAATAGGTTCCCTGTTGTGAAAAGTTTTCAACTATTTTAAGTTCTCGTTGATGTTCGTTAGCTTTTATATTTGCTTTCTTTGACTCTAACTTCTTTCTTTCTCTAACGCATCGCTCTAACTCATCAACTTTTATCTCGTGTTCATCTTGATTTATCTTCCGATTTCAATTTTTGTTCCTTTGATTTTTGATTATTTAGAATGAATGCATTTTTGTATTTTTGTTTTTAAGGAAATGAGTAATTGTTAACAAATTAAACGTTTGGTACTGACCAAAATTTTAAAAATATACAGCAGCGATTGTAAACAAACAAAACAATCGAAAATAAGTTCACCAACGGATTCAACGCTTCAGTCCAGATTTGCGCAAATAAAAATGTACTAAAAAATGGATACAAAAACATTATGAAAATATGCACCAGTTAGTTTTAAAGCATAAATTAATTAATATTTATGATTGTTACTGTATAATTATCTAGGAAAAGCACAAGAATCCATTTTGTTTTTATGTGTTCGGCAAGAGACAAAAGCTGATGAGTTAGAGACAAACTCAGATGTATTAGAAACAGAAGCTAATGAGCTATTTCAAAACTTGATGCCTTAGGAGACAAAAACACCTACCTTCAAGATAAAGCTTAGTGACAACGGCTGTAAAATGGACGTCTCGTAACGGTTTAGCTACATTTGCATTCATTTTTTGTAACATTCTAGGGTTTTTTGAGGTCGCTGCTTTCTACAAGCATTTTAATCCGGTTCCATGAAACTTAAAGTGCATTCCAATTCAAATGTCTGTTAAACCATATTTTTTAATTTAAAATAGAACCGAAAATAGTGGTAGGACATGAGGATGTTTTATATTCCATGATATTGACTGTATTCCCCCACGCTCACTCCACAAGCTATTCCGTGGGGAGGGTACGCTTTCAAATCTCCCAACGAACTCCGTAGGGTGAGGTGTTTCAATGTTGGGAGTTGTCCGACTCGCGGAATGGGTTTTTTAGCAAACCGGGGGTTGCATCCGAACGGTGGATACAAGGATTTCACGATTGCGAGCGTTCAATAACCGTCGATTTTTTGTTTCTATGCCTGTTTCTATCTTCTACTACTATCTGCTTTTCCTTATTTTCTCCTTTACGTCCATCTGCCTTCCCTAACTCGCTCGTTTTCCCCCCTCACTACCCACATTTGGAATTGTGCAGCATCAAACCGATGCAACGACGCGACGATGCGCAATTGCATTCCCTGCACCACGACTCATCACAAAACCCCTCCTTTCATCCCCCTTCCTATTCACCGGGTTTCTCGTGAGCTGCAAAAGCTGGGGGTGTTTAATTTGTCTACGGAACACACGGAGGACGGTGATCTGTCACTTGACCACCCGGGTGGATGTTTGGGGGAGCGAATGGAATGAGTTAACATAAAATTTCATTTACCAAGTTTTGTTTATCGCATCCTCGCTCGGTAACGAGCGGAAGTCGGCGAAGGAGGAGTGGGCACCCGGGAGTTAATGGGAGAACTTAGGCCTAGGGTTGTACCTAACGGGTGTTAGTGTGCGGCTTCGGGTGAAGAAAATTGTCACCGGGTAGGTGTGCAAAATGACCAACACCCTCCCCAGCCGGCCGACCCAACCTACTGCGAAATGCCCCCGATTTCTGGGAGGCAAATGTATTGCGGCGAAACACCGGCGGAGTTTGTTAAAATTGGAACTGAAAGGGAGGCAGCGAGCCTGGCGTGTAGGTAACTAGGGATTGGGTGGCTTTGTTAAGTAGATGCAGTAGATTTCAACCCCATCGCACACACACACGCACACAGGCAGCACATGCATAAAATCATGTACCCGATCGCAGCGAGGGATGAGTTAGGGATGGGCGCCCGGCATGTCTTGGCCAGAGGCCGTCGCCGCTTGAGAATGGTACACAAGATGCACTCATCCTCCCGTTCAGCTCACCGCTTCTCAAAACCTCCCCCACTCCATCTCTTTCCCGCACGTTGAAGCGATTGTGCCCGATTGTGCTGTGCAGACTCGACACCGGCTTGCCACCACCCGGGTGGGTGGTGGGTGGTGCCGTTTCGCTCACGAACGGGTACCGTTTCCTCCCATGGCGAACAGGAAGGCGCACATATAGGCCTCGGCGTGTATGCCCATTCCAGCCGGCTTCAAATCGACTCCACCATCTTGGACATATAGCGTCTCGGAATGAAGAACCCCATCCCATCGCTCGAGAAGGGTGCTTTAGGGTGGTGGGGTGGGAAGGGTGGTTAGTGTGAGGCAGCAAAATGGAAAAGTAAAGCCTATGTGTAGGAACCACCCGGATGAACACCTCCTTCCCCGAGCTGGTTAGAGAAACAACGGGGTTGGTTGGGTCGGTCGGCGGGAGGGGAGGGTGCGATGTTGTTGCATCCACCACCCTCGGAGGGTGCCACCTCCCCCTTACCACTGCCGGGCCGATCGGTGGTGGTAATGTACTGAAGCTCGCGCACCGATGGAATGGGTTCCGGGCCGCTAGCAGAAGTCTTATTAAACAACTTCCCCCCTTATTAGGGTAGGCCGGGGCACTGTAGGCCTGGGGTGGGTGGTGCGTTTGATCTTGGGTTGGGTGGTGGTGGTGGTGTGTTTCGATTTCTCCAACAGGAAGAGGGACACAAGATGCTACCGATACCGTGGAACCACCCCGAACCCACACCCGGTGGCATTTGCAAGAGATGAGCCCCATCGGTATGTGTTTGTGTGGGTGTGTGTATGTGCGACGCGTATATGCACGCTGCCAGAGAAGAAGAGGGAGAACATGGGCCCCCATCCCTACGCTTGCTGGAGATGCCTTTGGAAACCCCATTTTCAAGACGAGAACCACCCGGAACGCCCCCCTCCCCCCCGCTCTCCAACGGGAAGAAGGGACCAATTTCTTGAAGCTTGTGGGAGGCTGTCGACCCAAGCTGTATCCGAACATCGGGTGTTCACTTGTGTGTGTATGAGTGTGTGCGTTCGGCTGGGAGAGGGTGCGTTTCTTGAAGAACATTTTCTTAATAATAAATCATAGGCACATAAGGTTGTTAAACAATCTTCGGAGAAGTTGTGTTTGAATTTTGTCTTACCTTTTCCCACCCACGTTGCTTTCACCTCCTCCGGTTGGTTTTCCAACCCTCCTCCCCCCTCTTCCAACCAGGGCCCGCTAGCGGTTGACGTTAAGAGGGGGCCGCGTAGGTATGAGATAAAGGAAAAGAACCTCCTCCGCCGGCCCGAACTCGACGGGGATGTCGACGAAGGACACGGTCGCCCATTCCCCGGGTGAGTCTGTGGAAATAAATTTGCTCCCGCACGAAAAGCTTTTGCCAGCCAACTTTCCCCCTCTCCCCCCTCGAAGGACCGCTAGCGAATGATTTTCCGCGTTCCCCTCCCTGCTGTAGCCGATGGTTTCTTGGAGTGGTTTCGATTCCTTCCGGTTTTTCCGGTTGGCTCTCGTGGTACGTTGGATAGGGTGGTGCGGGTGTGAGGCGTCGAAGAACCTGAGAAGTTTTTCGACAAAAATTGGTAAGAGCCGAACACACACCCACACACACACCCTAGCACACAGTCACACTCACAGGCAACATTGCTCGAGCGAACACCCATTGGAGCGTTTCGTTGGTGGAAAAGGATCCAGGAGGAAACTGGGGAGGGCAGGAAAAAAGGTATATATATTTGAGATGTGGGCGGAATGGGCGAAGCGGGATAAAAAATCCTTTCAACTGTTTTAATCTGCTTCGGAGACTGCTGTGGAAGCAAGTAGAAACCGGCACTGCGGGAACCGCGTCTTTCGTGTTCCCTTTGCGAGCCATTGGAAAACGGACCGACCGCATCCCCATTTTCTCCCTCGTCGGGTGCGTGCGTCGGGGAAGAGGGGGTGACGTGGGGGACGGAAGAGCACATTGCCTGATCCCTTGCGGCGCCTTGTGAAAGGGTGGGTGTTTGTGGCGGGTGGGAGTTCCGAGCGAAGGAAAATTCGTCCGCCCTGGGATGGGAAATTATATCTACCACCACCAACGCCAGGGCGTTAATATGAAATGCAATGCCGAGCAACTCGAGAGAGTGTAAGAGAGAAAGAGAGAGAACTACAGTGGAAAAAAACACTTCCGTCGGGATAAAAGCTGGTGGTGGAAAATAAAGAGAAAAAAGATGAACCCTTTTCGATGGTTTCTGGGAGGTGGGTGGGTTTTTATTTTCCCTTTTTTTTCGCAAGTCTACTCCGTCGCAAAGAAGCGAGATCCTTTAAGCGCGGTCCCTTGACGAAGCCGAAACTCGGCATTTTCGGGAGCTATCGAATGACACAGGGGCAAGTAAGAGGATGGGAAGCGAAAGAGGAAAAAAGGAATCATCCGAAAAACGGATGAAAAACACCCAAGAACGGCCGGGTGGGCTGGGTGATGGCGGTAGGGAAGACATTTTTTCCCGCCACGCTTCCGGAGCCCATTCGACTTCCGTGTTGGTCAACCTGATGGGTGTACCGGGCTGGGGGGCCGGGTGGGCGGGTGGACGGACATTTTTATTTTTATCAAAGTGGAAAAACCTCTTTTCGCCCAAACCATGGCGAGCCTCGTCCTCGTGGCGAGACGCTCGATGGGTAGCAAAAAAAAAAAAAAAAATGCTAAGCCTTTCACTTTGCACCCAACAGAGGGAAAGTATTTCCTTGTTCCCTATCGCTAGCAAGGTTTGTTACAGTGAAGGCACATTTTTGTGTGCGCACAGATTTTATGTTGGAAGTTCCTTTTGAAATTTGAAAACTAAAACAAAATATTGCTTAGTTATCTCTAAGTAATGTCTGTTTTTATTCTATGTTAGACAGTTGTCTGCTTGCTTGTTTTCCTATTTCTTAACAACTGTGCAGTTCTTAACTTGGAAAATAGTTTAATTAAATAATATTAAACTGTAACACGTTTTATTTTAATGTTTTTGGTTTAATTTCAGTTTATCATTTGGATTAATTGAATGAATGTTATATTTATGTTATGTATAAAACGCTAGTTATATTTTTATCGGGTAAACTTAATCTTCTCTGCTCCTATTTTACTGACTGTAATCTTTAATAAATAGTATTTTTAACTTGAGTTTTAAATAAATCTAGTAAGTGCTACTTTTCAAGTTGAAATAAATAAAAAGTAAATAAGCACCATTTTACCTTATCAGTAGATAATGTCGCGATGTGTCAGTTTTCTCGATGCGATCCGTTAAACTCCCATACGAAAAAGTACGTCAACTTTCGACGCGTCACTAGCATAGTTTCAAATGTCGATTAGTTTTCGCTTTTTTTTATGCGGCTGGCTATTTTTTAAGTTTTTTTTGGGTTGTTTACTTTTTATATAGGGGTTTGACGGGTCGTGTCAAGAAAGTTTGATAGATCGCCTTAGTATCTCATGATACTCTCAGTTGTTGTTTAATTTATGTTGTTCGTTGTTTTGTTAGGGTTCTTTTGGTTGTTGGTTAAAACCTTGTTTTGTTATTGTTCTTTGCCGATAGTTTTCAATAAACAATTTCTTGTATACACTTTACACTACGGTCAGTGTCCAACTTGAAACGTAAATTCTCTCCATCACTGTAATTTTTATATATTTTTCTTTTACCTGCCATATCGGAACCGGGTGTATGTGCGAGTTTTTTTTCACGAGCTTCACCACCCTGCCTCCGATCTCCCACACCGGGCGGTCGTCAACGGACAGTGGCCGCCACCGTGGAGTGGGTGAAACCTTTTTAGACAATTAAATAAATTAAAATAAAGGATACCAGCAGCACCAGCCAGCTAGCATCGATCGAAGCGGTTGGGGATGGGTCAAACGTCCGCCGTGGGAAGGCGGCGGCGGCGGCGAGGAGGAAAATACGCGTGAACGGACGCTGGAAAAACTTCTCCCATTCTGCCGCACCCTTTCGATGGTTCCCGCTTTTCGGGACCCGTGTTGAAAGGGTGCCGGGGTGATTTCTGGGGGGGAGGGTTTCGCTTTTCCAGTGGATATATTTTTTTTTGTTTGCCTCCATTTTCGGGCTCCGATGGGTTTTGCTCCCTCGTCGCGCACGGGCTCGCAGCACCAGATAGCGGGAAAACTCGAGCCCCGAGTCGGCTGGAGGTGGAAGGGGTTCGTTGGGCGGATGTTTTATCAAACTACCGCACACCCTCGGCTCACCTCCGAGATCCCCCGAGACCGGGAGAACGGTTCCGTACGATGGAAGGACAACAAAAGGGACCCCCGGCAGAAGCGGGCCCCGTCGTTTTCCGTCGAGGTTGCGCTGGTTGACGAATTAAAATTGTTGGATGGTGCTGTGCAAGAAGTGTTGCAGAGGGGCAAAACAGGAAGAAGGAACCTGCGGAGGGGGAGGGGGGAAGAGGGAAGAGAGGAATTGGTAATATTTTTCTATCCTTTCACTGATGGTCCTTTCTGTTTTGCACTGCTCCGGAATCTTCGAGCGCTTCTTGTTACCAAGGAATCGGTACGGGTCGAGAAGAAACAGACGAAACTGAGATGGAATAAAGATTCCCTGGCAAAGGGAAAGGATTAAAAAATATCGAAAGCAGTTCTTAGTTTTAGTAATGATTGTTGATGTTTTCCCCGACATACAATTCATTTATTGATAATTTTAATTAAGGTTAGTTCAACTTACGGAAGGCACAATTCCCAAGAGAAAAAAAAATAGTGAAACTTGATTTGAATAAAAAATACATCAAATGCGGAATAAAGTCATTAGTACCAAGTAAGTTAGTTTGAAACTGATATTAAATTTCCTAATGATTTACCCTTTAAAATGTGTTCACCTACGAGGCAAGTACTACGTGAACATCATTAAGCTGGACCCCACAACCAAACTGTTGGAAGTTCACTATGGGAACCGTCGGTGTGAAACCAAGCAGCATCGAGCAGAATTTTTCCCCTGTTTTTTGTTTTGTTTCGGGATGCAGAAAAGACGGTTCCCCACCGGTCAGTTTTCCATCCGGCTTCACCCTGGGTAACGTTGGTCCACCTGAAACACGGATTTCTGGCTCGTGGAAAACCTTCGCGATAGTTTGCAACCGACGGTCACGCGTCTCGATTGTGTATAGGTACCTGTCATATTGGTCTTCTACTGCTTTGCCTTTCCTTCCTCTTCGTTTTTTATTTGTTTCTACCACATACCGTCACGTGCTTTTTTTTTTCAACTCACTGCCGTGTTGGCCTCTTGGATTGCAAAAATGATCCTTCAACTGGATTGGAGCGACCAATTTCGAGAAGTTCTGGGCGCTACGTAGCCTCCCCATGAATCTCGCCCGAGTCACAATCCTTGAAACTTTCGTCTGCGTTGCGAGCGATTTTGAGCTTCTAGCTATTCTTGTTTGTAATTTTAACATTCTTTTGCAAACTTATTAAACTCTTTTATACGTTTAATAAAGCGACACGGTTTTAGATCCATCATGAGAAAAATTGACGAACAAACTAATATTAATTTGCAGAAATTGTGCGTAAGCAAAATTTGTTCAATGTAGAATTGAAGTTGCGGACTTATTTATATTCACATTTACATTTACATGTCATTCACGTAATCCATTCATTCATAATTTCATTAAATTTGTTAATTTAAATTAAATTATTAAAATTTCCAAGTTAATACATCAGTTTATTGCTTTTAGTTTATATCGAACTGATAGGACATCCCTCCGAAACTATCTTGCAAATGGTTCCAAGTTACTGGAAGTTTCCAATGTTCAAGAGTGCCCGTTATCATACAAGCACAATTTCAATTTTTCTATTATGCTACATTGGATTCGAATCTTTAGATGTTTCACAATTGTCAAGATATAGTTTTGAACCCAGAAAGCTTGCACAAATCTTGTGTCGTAAGCCTAGATATTTTTTTATTATTCTTGGTCAAAACTGATTTTTTATCATTTGAATACTTCTTACTACAAACTTACGTGTGCATTTAAATTAAGTTGATTCATCCAAAAACCACACTAGCTCTTTAGGACATAATCTGAAGTTAGTTAAGCCCAGATTGATTCTTTTCTATGCCTTCTAAATAATATTCAAATGATTTCAAGTGAAAAGTGTTAAGCATAATTTGATAAACAAACTTTTGTCAAAAACCTGTCATTTATCTCGAATACGATTGTAACACTGGCAAATAAAGCCAATTTTATGCGCTACTCGTGCACCACACTGTCATCGAGTGGTTGTTTTCAGGACAACAGGCGCTTGGTTTAATTTCCCTCCTCGGCCACCCACCCCCAACCTTACTTCCCGTTTCGGTGTGTACCATTTTTGCGTTCCTTTTGACGAACCAAACCCAACGCTCGTTCGCGCAAAGCCCCACCCCTACCCTCTCTCCACGATCTCCAGTTCACCACCGTGGGACGAAGGTAGAAAACGAAACACTCATCCCACCCGGCCTTGGGAGTCCCTTTCCGTGCGATATAGGCACACGCGAACTGAGGCTTCAAGGTTTTTCGGAGCCCGGGACGGGGGTAGAGCGGGTAGGGTAGCGGTTCGCGAAAAACCATCCCCAAGCAAGCCCTATCTGCGTCCTACGAGGGCGTCCTTTGTCTCCTCTGCGTCGGTCCGCGAGCTTGTTGGGATGGTATATTTCTCGGGTGCCTCACAATCCTGGTACCTGTTTTTCGGAGGGTTTCCCAGCAACTTTCCACCTCCATCCACCGTTCGGGACACTCCGACTGCCAGCGAAACTCGGGTGCTAAATGGAAGGCTCACAACAACGCTGGCGACGACGACGATGACGACGACGACGACGACAACGGAGGATGCTTTTAAATTTTTCACCAGCATTTCTTTCCTCATCAGCCGTTCGCTCGCTCGCCCGTTCGCCATAATTTTCCATTTGCCATCCAGCGCCAGCAGCAAAACCGTACCCGGTTCTCTCCGGCGACGCCAGTTGTGGCGCGTGTGTTGTTTTTGTTGCCAGCACCCCAAAAACCGTGCGGCGTACAGTCCCGTTACTGGCCCGGTGGCCAGGACGAACGATGAAGAAGAACCTTTTTCCACCCATTCGAATTTTCACTCGTCGCGCAGGATGTGCTGTCGACGAAACGGGATGATGATGAAAGAAGCTAAAGATGGGGAAACCGCGGGGGATGGTAAGCTTTTCCTAGGAGACACACCCCGAAGAGGGAATGAAGACCGGGACGGGGGGAACGAAAAACAGAAATACGAAATAAAAATCCAAACTCGCCCCCCCGATTCTCTAGTCCCGGTTGGAATATAATCAAATGAAACTATGAGCAGCACCCCGTCAGCAGGAGATCCGAGTAGGCGAATGTCCTGGTTGCCGGTGGCAACATCCCGCCGTTCGGTCCGGTCCTCTCCCGACAAGAAAAAAATACAAAACGCAAAAAGGAAAGCACACCCCCAGACGGAGGGCGCATTTTTGAAGGAATGGTATTTTTTTACATCCATTTTTCTCGCCCCGCACGAGGCGAGGTGGGAGTGAAAATTTTCGGAAAAAAAGGAAGGAATGTTTCGTATCCAACGTTCCTTTCGGCGAACGGACGCTCGACCGTTGGCAATGATGGAAAAAAGAAGGAAATTACTCCCGCTAAGGCAAACTCCCGCGTTGTCCTTTTCCAAAGTGCATTCCCCTTTGGTTCGGTGCATTCGGGACGCAGAATGTGAAGCACCCTATTCCGAACGGCAAAAGGACACTTCTCAACTGACGGGTTTCCAAAAATACATGTACGCTCCCTAAACTCGGATAGAAAAAAAAAGCCCCCGCCAGGATGAATAGAAACAATCGCCCACACGAAGGGGTCAGTCCTGGCGGGTTGAAATTTGCCCCGGAACTGGACAGGATGCAACTTTGCACAAACCGATGAGATTTTTTACTTTCTCCTGTACTCCGCTCTTCGCGCCCTGATTTATCTTCTCGGACCCGGCAAGCACGGACCAACGTGTTTTTAACCTCGTTCCGTCCTCGATGTCTCGTGTTTTTCGGAACCCGGGTCGCGAACGAAACCCATTTCCCCCGGGCGGGTGCGTACGCCAACCGTGATGGCTTTCGGTCTATTTTTCCCTCCGTGCGGAGACGGTTTTCCACCAGCCCGGGTGGACAGTAATCCGATCAAGTCCCCGGGAAGTCATCAAAGCGTGATGAACTCGACGTCGTTCGATTCACGGATGCACTTGTAACTGCACTTTTCGCTTCAATCGTTCGCCATTGTCGGTAATCGGTGGTGGTGGTGGTGGTGATGTTGTCTGGCCGTGTGTCTAGATGATGGCTGGTGAAGATGTACGAGATTATGGGCACGCACGCACGGGATGAGTCGGAACTGAAAAGGACGTCAGTGACGCGAAAAAGTGGGAGCAACCGTGTTTGCGGACGCCTTTTTCGGTTCGCGACGTTCGAGCGTGATTTGATTGGCTCACCGGTACCGGGGTCCTTTCGAAATGGTGGAGTGTATTTAAGTTCTGTTTGGCGGGACCCAATTTAGCCGTAAACAGGTTCTTTTTCTGTGCTGTGCTGTGAAGAAGTTGTAAACGACACAATTCGACCAAACGCAATGGAACAGTTTTAATAGTTCCATTTTCAAATCAGTAATTTAATTTTCCAAGAAGATGTTATAGTTGTACACAGTCTCGGTTGTATTGGTTTATGTTGATGTATAATTTTACCCTTCAGCAATCAATTAAATTTTTAAGTTGAATTCTACGATGTTGCTGAAACACATAATGCTGATTTATTATTTTATTTTTATTTTATGAAACACATAATGTTGATTTTCTTGATCATTGTAGTTCTTACTGTGTATCAAAAATCATCTTTAAAGTCTTCTATATAAATGATTTTCTTTTATTTCAACTGTTGTTGTTGACAAAACATATAAAAAAATAAAAGATTTCGGGTTTCTGAATCCTTTTTTATTCCTTATGGATTTTTCTTACACTCTGAAAAGACCGATCGAGCTTTTCGAGTCTTGTCTGTTGAGCTAAAACTATGTTTACTTCGTAAGGTTACTTCTTTTTTTTAAATATCTTTCCTTCTACAGATTACTTCTTTTTTAAATATTACTTCTTCTTCTTCTTTTTCTTCTTTTCGCTTCCTTTAATGAAAATCTTTGTTCTTTAAGTCTTAGCAGTAGATTATAAAAGTAGTATAGTGTATAACACATCGAATAGTAAACAGATTGTTAAGGTAACTAAGCTTATATGTTCATGATAGACGTGGAGCTTTTTTGCATTTCGTATGGTTTTTTATTTTACATTTTTCGCCAATCACGATGACGTGCAGATAGGTTAAAAATAAATTTATCAACGAGATTTTTCTAAGTAGTCTCACACGTCTAGAACGTTGATCTGCTGTGGGAAAAGATGTAAAAATTTCCACATTTTCCAATACGCTCTACGCTTACCTGATTACAGTTCCGTGTGGTTGCGGATTGAACCTAATCTGGATGTAATCCGTTCACCACCAGATGATTCTACGACGTTGAGCCCCGGCCAAACTGGAGGGGACTTCACGCAACGCTCGGTGTTGGTAGAAGACGCTTAGTGGGAATATGTCGTATCGAATATCAAATTTAGTTGATGGAATTGATATTGCCGTTAAGGGCGAACGGCACCCGGTAGGATGTTTGCTGGTATCGGCTGTTGGGGTTCAGCGGATTTTGGCGCTTTAATATTGTGTTGACATTTGAGGTGTGAATCTATGTTGCTCTGAGGAGAATTGATTCTGCGTACACATAATTAAACACAATGAATTGCTTTGGAACTTTGCAGTTCGCTAAGAATTCAAAGATCGCAAACGGTTTCTTTTCGATAGTAGTTTTCGGTTTCGGTTCCTTTCGCTCGAGAAAGTTGCCCGAAATTTTTGTTTCCGATGTCAACGCCCCGCCGCCGCACGCTTCGTCTTTTTGTTTGTTCCCGCGTTGGTGTAACGTTGGGCGAAAAAACATCCCACACCAAGGCTCCACTCGGCGTGGAATGGTTTTTCTCCTTTCACCCTCGCATCCGACCACCCGAATATCTTTTGCTGTGTTTTGTTTTTTTTTCGCTAACGGCCCCCCCTGTGCTAAAGCCGAACCTTTCGGAAGGCGTCGGTTGCCTGAACGAAATGAAGCCGGGAACGAAAAAAAAAAGCTCCAGCGGAACAACATGGCGGCCCACGGGTTTTTTGCCTTCGCCCTCTTGCCCCAAGAAGGGAAGGGAGCGATCGTCCGACCGACTGGCAGGGTTCCTGCGTAACGGTTTTTCGTCCTTTCCTTTTTACCCCCCCGAACGTCCTACGGAGCCATCGTTCTGTCGCTACGAGGGAACGCTTTTCCCGACCCCGCTCCCCCTAGCCGTATGGTGGGCGAGCCAACCCGGTGGTCCTCCTGGCTGAACGCACTGCGGGACTCTGATGCCGAAAAGCGAACCGAACGCCCGGCGGAACCCCACCACATCCGGGTAGGGGCAGGTGGAGGAACGGTACGGAACGGCGAGTCGGCGTCAAGAAAAAGATGAAGGCAGGAACAAACAGCGAGCGAACGACGAGCAGGGGAGAGAAAAAAATCCACCACCCATTCCAACACCGAAAAACGTAGGATGTCCCCCCACCTCAGCGGGAGAAGGTCGAAGAGTGTGGGGTGGATTGGGAGCGAACGGTTAGCAAGCGCACGGGTATGATCCGGAAGGGGCTAAATAGAAAACCGTCCTGTTTGCTGATGAACAGAAAGGAAAAATGTTGAAGAAGCAGAAAAAAACGGAAAAAACACCGCCAGCAACCGGGCGATGGGAGGGAAAAGAAGCGAAAATGGAAAAAGGACACCACTGGGATCGGAAAAATTGTGCAGGAAGGGGGGTTGGAGGGTAGAGGGGTACGGGATGACGTCCATGGCAAAACTCTGATCATTTCTGCTTCCTCGAGGATTTTTTTTGCCCCTCCCTTCCGATGGGGATTCTTCGTGTTTTTGTCCTCCCACTGCGGGAAAGCGCTGGAAACGGCGACGGTTTCGAAGTTTTAGCCAGCGTTACCAAAGCCTGCCAGAGGTTTCGCAGCCAGAGATCGTCCGACCGGAAGTGCGGGGCGAGTACGGTTCCTTTTTTTTCCGCTCGCCTTCGGAGTCTCCGGACGGAACGCTTCCCATTTTCGAGCGCCACAAGAAGACGAACCACAAGAACGGAGGCTCGGTGTGGGATGGGTGTGAGGATGGGTTTGTCCCGGGGGTTGGTCCCCGTGTGTCCTGTCCCGGGGAAGCTGATGCGTCTTTTGAGGTTTTTTTTTCTTCTTTTGCGCTTCAGTTTTTCTTCCTCAGCTCGGGAAAACGCAACGGGGGTATATTAGGTTGCGTTCGCAGAACCATCGGCGCTCGAAGTGTGGAGTCAAAGGCGAAAGCCTTACCATTCCTTCCCACCCCCCCGAGGGACCGACAGACAGGGTGGGGCAGCTTACGCAGGGATGGGTCGAAAAGGGTCCAGAAGTTTATTAACGACTTTCGTAGGTTTGTGAAGTTGAGAGATCTACGCGATGAGGACTTCTCTTGAATCGAGGCAATGTTTTGCTGGTGTCATTTTTTTTTACCTCAATAAAATCAATCAATCAATGTCTAACGTGTTAACAAACAAGTTCTCAATTTATATGTGACCTGAGAGGCAAATGAAGTCTAGAACAATGGTGCCCAACCTGTACAAAAGCAGATGTCAAGGAAACTTTAGTTCTAAATTTTTATTTTTGAGATCTGAAATTCTGATTACCAGGGCGCAGTCGTAATCCCATTGGGTAAGTGCGCGCAATCTTCACTTGTCAAAGGCTCCAGGACAAGTGCCTTCACCATTACTTTGTACAGAATCACATCTTTAACATCCACATCTCGATTTGAAGACCGTCTTTAGACCCTCGTCAACACCATCCTAATTGACTTCCAATAGTCAGAGATTGCAACTTCCGAGCACGCTTTTTGAAAAGAACCCTAAAACTGTGCAAAGCCAATCTCTAAAGCTCACTGTTTCGAGATTTCTGTGTAGTCAACTAGTGTGTTTCTTAGTCTTCATATGTTTTTAGGTGATTTGTATTGATGAGGTATAATTTAAAAAAGTCCGTAGAAGGTACGAGATGAATTGACTTGTATGAATATTTAGCACCAAAATAACTACTTGAATCACATTGCAAAGCACATTTTGCATTCAACTATATGGAATTTGTACAAGATGTGATAAGTGCTTGGTTTTGAAACGTGTCATAAGACTAAATTTTGTAAGTGGCACTGAATTCAAAGTTTTTCAAACGTATAGCCAATCAAAGGAAGCAATGAGTTTTATCAACTAACAAAAGTTTGTTTTAGATTCATTTCACCAATAACTAGATTGTCATGTTTGCATTTTATCAAATTCGTTATATGTTCGTCTTGGAGTATAAAGCTCAACGGGAATTTCTCCGTGTTATGAAGTATGTATCTAAAACTGTGACAAACCGTGAAAATAAATATTTACGAATGCACAACCTTTTTTTTAAATACTTTTAAGAATGAAACGCTTGCAAAATAAATAAATAACACGCGCACAGAAATGAACTCCTCAGCGGCAACGATCGGGGAAAAGTTTTTGTGTTTGATCAATCAATCGATTTGAGTATTAAAATTCGATCTTCGAACAGTCTCCCAAAATACCCTATCATACTTTTGTACTCACCCTCGAATGCCGAACCCGAATGTGTGGGTTGGCATTTGGCACCGTGCTGGCAGTTTCGGCGAAGGTGGAAACCTTCGGGACCGGAAAGTGAAAAAGAAAATAAAAGAAAAACGGATCACATCGCAGCGGAAGCTCGGAAAAAAACGCGAGCGGAAAAGAAAGGGAAACGGCGAATGCGTCGAGGTAAAAGGACAGTATTCGATTTCTAGGAATGCGTGGTGCGTCCCCCATTCGAAATCGGAATCCTGCCTTGGGTTTTTCTGTTCCCTTCGTCATCCGGAATGGTCGACGGAAGTGGGAATGAGGAGGGGGGGGACGTTTTGGTCCTCCCTTCGCTTTTTTGGTCCTTTTTTCCGTATGGCTCGCCTTCTTATGTCGCTTTGGGAAGGGTGAGCAGAGATGGTGACCAGTATGAACACGGCCGAAACCCCCAGCCCACCGCATCCTTCCCGCGGTGAAATCGCGTAGGACGGTTCCATTCCGTTCCGGCCCAAGGGCAACACGTGGAAAGCCGGAACGGAAGCCGTGGCAGGGCACCTATGGGGGGGGGGGGGAGATGGTTGGTGAGACGGATAAGTTGTGAAGGATAAAATGTGGTAATACCAAAAGGGGGAATGATCCGAACCATCGGAATCGTGGGTTTCGGCGGGGGGATGCAGAAATCTATGGACGTGAAAATGGATGGAAGCGAAAAAGGAAAAACCTCCCGCCAGGACTCAAATCGAAAGCTCCAGAACAGAAAGCAGTTCCTTGTCCGCGGGGCCCGGAGGCTAGGGCAACAGGGGCAGCAGGCATCCAGTCGTAGGAAGGATGGAAAAATTCGAGATCAAGAGAAAAGCGAACGGGGAATCGACAAAAAAAAACGAAGAAAGAAAACATCCTTCGGCCCAGAAACTCAACATCATCGGATCGGGCTTCCATTTGGGTGCCGGCACGTTGAAACGTCTCCGGCCGTGGGTGGAGCAGTGGGAAAGTTAAAGGCACCAGGCACAAAAAATCCTTGACGTCCCCAACGAGCGAGCGAGCGCCCTCATTTATCCTCGAATCCTTATGAGAGCGTTCCCGCGTCGTTTCGTTCGGCGAATGGAACCATTTTTCTTGTTTTATTTTTTACTTGCTTCGGGTTCTTTCTATCTACAAAGCAACGGACTGGGGGGCTGGTCAACATCATCCTCCCTTTTATTCTCTCACTCTTTACCCGTTCCATCCTTTCCCAACGCAGTGAAGCAAAGATGCTTTGGAAATTTAGTTTTTCTACCGTGCTCCGTTTCCTCTTACGGCAAAGAGCAATAGCCGTTGGAGCGAACTCCGGTAAGGGAGAAAAAGGTTGGACTGGAATGGCCAAAGATACCGGCAAAGTTCTTTCCAGACTGGATGATGGGTAGCGATCAAGAAGCCTTGAAGTTGGCGAGAGTGAAGCTAGTGAAGATTCGATTCGAGCGACATAAACAAGAAAAATGTATTTATGAAAAAGTGGAGTTCGATCAGCCTTTGTTTTGCAGCTTCGACCCTCTCAGTGACTTTCGACTTTTGATGAAATGAATCAGAAATAAAAGTGCTATCGAAATCAATGCATTATATTTTTGCTGAAGTATTCCACGCGAAAAGTCCAGAGAAAATGTCCACCGAAAAACAACTCGCTCTTGGATACGAGAAATGTTTTGCAAGCAAATCTTTTCGGAACTGTTAGCATTTAAAGACATCCTTATTTTGACATGGTTTGAAGGTGAAATATGTTTGTTTTCCTTGGGTAATGAAAAATCTTACCAAGCAATAACATGATAGTCAGCTCTTACCTGACAGTTCAATTAAAATAAAATTGAATATGTATATGAATTTAACCGTACCGTAGATGTACCATATTTGGCGCAGTTAAGGAAATTCTGCATAAAAAGTTGAATAACTAAATCTATGTTCGGCCAAATCATACTACGTTTTGCACAGTGCTAGCCTAACTACCATAGAATACAAGTAAAATAAGTGAGAAACTCTTAGATTAATATTTCTTCAAGTTTCAGAAACCCTTTGTGTGGCACATTATGTTCCTAACTTGGCGCATTGTTTTTGCAATGTTCCTTATTTGGCGCGATGTGTTCCTTATTTGGCGCACTTGAAACAAAATGGGTGTAGTTCATTGAATTCAACAGCTTTACTCAAAATTCAACTTAAAACAATAGAAACACTTTTCAACAGCAATTTAAAAAAAAATTTAGCTTTTTTTTGCAGCGGACTTTGGCTTCTCTCGTGAAAATAAAACTATCTCATCGCTAACTTTTATAATCTCATTCATCAAAGCCTTCTATGATTCAAAAATATCTAGCGGTGCGAACAGTCATATTCTCCACGGTAAATAATTAGGAACACTGTGAGCCAAACTTGGCGCAAAATATTTTCGCTTCAAAATTAGTATAAAAATCTCAAAAAGCGCCGAATCTAACCACGATTCATTGGAAATACTTACGTTTTAACAATTTCTGATAAGAAAAATCCCTAATATTTTTTCCTTTGCGGATAAATGATTGGAAACAGTTTCACCATCTCCTTAGCAGCGTTGCTAACGCGGGTAAAAAATGGCGCACTTGTGGGATGTAATTTTTCATTTAATTAAATTTACATTCAATAACAAAAAATCAATAACATGTTTTGATGCGGATGTATTGTACAAACATAAACAAATATATGACTACATATTTTAGGCTGAAATGTTTTGGAAATAGTCTAATATCGAAGAAAATATTAGAAAGTGCGCCAAGTTTGGACCCGCGCCAAGTATGGTGCTTCTACGGTAATAAGAAAAAAGTAATGTAGGATGTCAATCAATGAATAAACATAAATTTATCAAATCCGAATTTTTTACAACACGCCTACGCTAAAAATACTGGCCTAAAATAAATGTTATTAGGGAAGCGTGAAACGACAAACTAAGAAGGAAAATAGAAAATACTTTGTGAGTTTTGCCACAAAAAAGCCTATTCCTACCTAAGTAATTAGAGTACTCAGAATGCAATAAAGAACCTTGTTATTGGCAACGAAAGCAGAACCGATGTAGCACCCCATCTGAATGTCAGCTGGCTTTGGGTAATAAAATGGCGAGGAAAACAAACAACATTGCAAATTATGACACGAAACAACACAACACAAAACAAAAAGTTGAGAAAATCAGAAAAAAAGGGCTAAACAACACTTTGGTGTAGGAAAAAGCAACAAAACAATCAAACGAGGTTTCCTTTTTCAAGTTCTGCGGAAAGGAATAGTAGCAAAAGAGATAAGTGCCACATAAACACTATCAAGATAAAACGAACGACTCGATTTTATGTCAGTAAAGAAATAAAGACGCAAGATAAAAGAGAAAAACCACATAAAAAGATAAAAAAGAGATCTGCCGGCGCCTACGCCAAGTCCGGGTGGGGGTTTTCTTTTGTGCTCGAGGTAAGGGCAGTATAAAATCAAATGAAAACAATCACCTGTTGAATACACTTCCAACCACTCTTTCCTCCCCCTGCGACCAGCACTTTCCCGCAAGGCTATCCGGTTGTTCTCTGTCGCTCAAGGACAAGAAAATGGCAAGGAAAACGGTGTTTGTCTGATTTTTCCGAATGAGTCAGCGGAAGAAAAGAGGTAGACGGGCAACAAAAAAAGCACAAATAAACGAAATAAAATACGCAAACACCGATCCAAATGCCAATTCGTGTGTGTATGCATGTGCACGGTTGGGGGCAAATAAACAAGAACTTGACATTGAGCGTGAAGAATCGTCCGGAATGTAGGACATTTAGGGAGAAAGTGTGAGCATCGATGTGTGCGTGTGTGTGTGTGTGTGTATGCTTGTGTGCATGAAAAGGAGATGAGAGAACCAGGGCTGGGCAGACTTGATTTAGCTTGTGTTTGGGAGAAAGTTTTCCAGCCGCCTTTTCCCGAGCGCGCGCGGGAAAAGCGCGCACGCGAAAGAATACACGTGCATCAGGAGCATGTACATAAACATGAAACGCCTTGCCCTACCCACACCCACTCGGCCCCCTCACTCACTCACACACAGCTACGCGCACGTGCATATATTGTGCATACGTCAGAGCGATCTGAATAAAATGTTTATGTTTGGTAGGGGTTTTTTATGACACTGTTTTTCGCTCTCGCTTTTCCGTTCGAGAGAATACAAAAAACCCTAAAGGTTCGGAAAAGTAGGCTTCGTCGCGGATGTGTATCTGCATGTGTTTATGTGTATGTGTGTGTATGTGTGGTTGTGTATTTTCTCATCGAAACTGACCTTGTTAACCAGACTGGTCCGCGCAATGGAAGGAAAAACACGAGTTGCAGTATGGAACGGCGAAGAATTGTATCCGTTTTTCGTCCGCACGGTTCCGCCATGCGGACGTGCTGTACTCCTTTTTGTGTTTGTGTTTTTACCCTCGCATGTCTGCTACTAAGTGCTCTTGATGAGGGTGCTCCGAAGCTACTTAGGTGGAGAGTTTATTTTATTGTATGTTGGACATTTTTGCACCCCATTTAGCTCGCATAAAATCATGTGCTCAAAACTGCCCGTTTAAGGGCGATACTTATCGGTTTTCATGTTCTGTTTTGTTCAAATTCCATACATATTCGCATTGAGCTAGTAAGAGTGGAGAGAACACACTAATGGGTTAATGCACTCCACTCGACTATCTTGCAATGTCGAAGAAGAGAAGAAGTATACAGTTATAGGATAACTTTCCTTTCGGATTTTTTAAAAAATGAACTATTTATTTTACGATGTTGGTCCGAGCTTGGACGACTAAAGACTGAAGACTGCTTTATTGGAAATAGTACGGCTACGTTGGCCGCGCCGATTGCGCTGACGATGCGTCTGGCTGCTGGTGTCCGGAAGCGTCCGTTCCCACGATTCCATGCTGGTGTCCAGTTGCTCGCGCGTGGTGTTGTGGCCGCTGGCTCGCGCGTGGCGTTGTGGCCGCTAGTTCGCGCGTGGCGCATTGCCTTCTTGTGTTTCACATAACTTCCCCCCCCTTAAGATTGGAGCGCCTCGATCCAATTGATGGGAATTTTTCCTGTTCTTCCAGAATGTGGTACACGAGTATGCCAAAATTGCAGCTAACAGCAAAATTGCACTTGTTGCTGTTATGATTGTGTGTTTCTGATTTTTGTTGAAGTGTTGCTCAGCTAGTTTCTCTAGGTTGTTTATTTTAATCAACACAACGTCTTCTTCGGATTCCGCTGCTTTCTTCGGGTATTTTCCGTAGGTTGGGATTAGATATTCGTGTGTGATTATTGCTCTGCTGTTGAATGTGAGGTTCTTTAGCTGAATTGTGCAGTTCTCTGCTTCTATGATTGTTGGTGTGCTGATATTCTTTGCAACACCACATGAGTCGTATACCGTTATTGGCCTCTGTGTATCCAGTAAAATTATCCCTGGAAGGATTTCTTTGGCTGCCCACTTTTGAAGTGCAGTTTTTATAGGGCATATTGGGGTTTTGTGAACTAGGATGTTGAAGATACATTGGTCTTCAACTGGCCAAGTTGGTTCGCATATTTCGCATATGTTATTTTGTATGAATATGCGGTTAGCGTTCTTTGCAACATATTGGACATGTGTGTCGATTTTACTTCCGTTTCTGTTCAGAGTATGGAGTTCTAGGAGTTCGAACGTTTCTTTTTCAAGCATGGGTATCTTGACTAACATGACGGCTTGGTTATTGGAGAAGGCGATGTTCCCGCTGCAGTATTTGAAGACTTCGTCAAGCTGGTTCATGCTGATCATCTGATTTTTTAACAAATTGTACAATTTTTCTTTTTCTCCTAGAGTAAAGAGGTCCTTGTGAACAATGTTTAATTTTGCAAATTCGATCTGTTCTCCTATTATTCTTAGTATTTGAATAATTTCATCTACTTCGAAAATCATGCTAACAACTTCCAAATCACTTGGTGTTTTCGAAACTTGTAGAATATTTTGCGTGACTTTATGTAGTGTTTTTGTTATGTTGTTTAATTTTTCCTCAAAAATTGAGTTTATTTTATACTGTCTATTACTGTTGGTTATGAGTCCATTTTCTTTTTGTTCAATAAGGAAAAGATGTTCCTGAATATTTTTCAAATCATCACTGTCTGGATTTCCTGCTATGAATTTAATAGCTGTTCCTAGTGCGTCTATAAGACCTTTTTCTGTCTTATTGGCTTAAGACCACTTAGTTGATTTCTTGCATGTTGCAGTTTGTATTTAAGTGTTCTACCTAGATGATGTTCGATTGGCTTTATAGAATTAGCTGTTGTTTCTATGTAATCAAGATTTGTTTCAATTATTTTCAAATCAATTTTATGTATTAATCGAGTGTATCCAGCTCGGATCCTTACTAAACCTAACTTAGTAACGATTATTCCGTTATCGTTGGTAATTTCTTTATAGTTAGTAGCTTTTAGCTTGCTTATTGCTAATAAGAAAAAAATAAAAAATTTTATCATAATGTTTAGATGCTGTAAAGAAAGAAAATTTGAAAGTATTTTTTATTTTTTTCGTTTTCTTTTTAGCTTTGTTTTGTGGAGCTTTCTCTGGTTTTGATCGATGATATTTGTTTCCTTATTTTCTTTAACCTTTGTTTCTTTGTACCGTTCTTGGTGTTTCAAGTTATTACGTTTCTTTTCATAAACTGTATCGTTTTCTTCGAATATTTCATATTCTTCTCTGTTTTTGTTTAGCCTGTTGAGGGTTTGTTGTTTTGTTCCTATGGATTTTTGATATATTTCATTGTAGAGTTTTTCTTTTTGAGCAATTCTCTCTTCGATGTTTTCTGAGATTGGTGTATCATATTTTATTCCATAGAATAACTCTCTAGGAGTCATATTGATCTGGGAGTGAATCGAATCGTTGTAAATGGCTACGGCTAAATTCATTTTGGTAGATTCTGGATAATTTTTAGTTGTTTCCTTATTGGAGAGAATGTTATGAAGTTCTCTAAGCGTTCTATGCACTATTTCAACGGTTCCGTTTGAAGAAGATTGTCCTACACTTGTGTAATGGTATTCTATCGTGTTTTCTTCTAAAAATGAACGTATCACTGTTGAAGTGAATGTTGGTTCGTTATCCATTACTAAAAGATTCGGTTTTCCAAGAGCTGCTATAAACCTTGTGAGTGATTTCAAAATATGTACCGTGTTACGTGTTTTAGTTGGTATAGCCATTGCTAATCTAGAAAACTTGTCGCAAAAAGTTAGATAATTTTTATCATGTATGATGAAAATGTCCATATGCACTATTTGCAATGGTTTTGTGGGAGTTTCCGTGAATTTATATTTTTGTTTATATGGATGTCGTTCATATTTTGACCTCAAGCACAATTTACACAAGTTAATGAACTTGGTCACTTTAGACTTAATATTAGGGAAAAAATACGATCTTGCAATGTGTTTGGATGTTTCAACGATGCCTCGATGGTTTGCTTCATGTTGCACTTGAATGATTTGATTCTGCTCTATTTCGTCGGTAATATCAATGATCGTTTTTGGGGTCCAAAATATTCTGAATGATTTCACTCTTGAGAAATAGTTTTTGTACACAATCTGTAGAGTCGCTAATATTTTTTCTGAGCAATTGATTCCATTTGCACATCTAGTGGATGTATATTCTTTCAGGATGTTTATTAGGATTGCTGGGGTAAAAACGTGTCGTTTAATAACTACTCGATGATAGTTTGTGAAAAGTGTAGAGGCTGTCGTACTGTCCTCGTTGCTTGTCTCAAGAATTATTTGGTTTTTGAATACATTTAATGGTCTTTCAGTTGCAGGAATGTACTCATTATCGTCAGTGTCAGCCGAATGCTGAGTCATGTCATTGCTATTAGTGTTAGCGTTAATTTCGATTCTTGATAGGGCATCTGCATTATTGTTAAGGGTTCCTTTTTTATATTTTATATCAAATTCAAATGCTTCTAGTTCGAGTTTCCATCGCAGTAATTTACTGTTCAAATCTTTTTTTTGTCTCAACCAAACCAGTGGTTTATGATCTGTACGAATTTCAAATTTTTTTCCAAATAGGTATGGTCTGAAGTGTTTGATTGCAAAAATTATTGCGAGTAACTCTTTTTCTGTAGCCGAATACTTACATTCAGTGTCGTTTAATGTACGAGATGCGTAGGCTATTGGGTGCTCTTTGTTATCTTCAAACTTTTGAGAGAGTACTGCGCCTAATGCAAAGTCGCTGGCGTCTGTTTCCAGTATAAATTTGTTGTTGAAGTCCGGATATTTCAGTATCGGGTCGGATGTAAGAAGCTGCTTGCATTCACTAAAACATGAAATAAATTCTTCGGTATGAATTATTTTAGCATCTGTTTTTAAACATTTTGTTAGTGGTTTTGTTAGTTTGGCAAAATCTTTAATGAACTTACGGTAGTATCCGAGAATTCCAAGAAATCCTTTTATTTGTTTGGTGGTTTTTGGAATTGGCCAATCTAATATTTTTTCTATTTTGTTAGGATTAGGTTTGATACCGTCTTGGGTTACGATGTGACCCAAAAATTCACAATCTTTTCTTAAAAATTCACATTTGTCAAGTTGAATTTTTAAATTGGCTTTTGCGAGTTTTGTCAAGACTTTGTTAAGGTTTTCCATGTGTTGCTGTAATGAACTTCCGAAAATAATGATGTCGTCTAGATAAACAAGACAACATTTACCAATGAGCTCGTTCAGAATACTATTCATTGCTCTTTGGAAGGTAGATGGAGCATTTTTTAAGCCAAATGGCATTCGAATAAACTCGAAATGACCTTTTTCTGTGCTAAAAGCTGTTTTTGGACGATCTTTTGGTTCTACTTCGATCTGATGGAAGCCTGATTTTAGATCAAGAGTTGTAAAATAACAACTACGGCCAAGTCTATCCAAAATTTCTTCTATATTTGGAATAGGGTATTTGTCATCTATGGTTTTGTCATTTAATTTGCGGTAATCAATTACAATCCGCCATTTTTGTTTTTTGCTAGCATCTGATTTTTTTGGAACTATCCAAATTGGGGATGTCCAAGGAGAAATTGAGTGCTGAATTATTCCTTGGGCAAGCATTTCGTTGATTTGTTTCTCAACTTCTTGCCTATGAACGTAGGGATATCTGTATGTTTTTGTGTGGATAGGGATTTCATCTGTTGTGTTAATACAATGTTTAATAGAGGATGTGCATGAAAGTTTATTTTTTTCATTGTGTATTATTTGAGAGTTTTTCTGCAAAATCTGTAAAAGTTTGGTTTTTTCCTCCGAATTCAGATGTTCTGTGCGAATCAGTGTTTCTATTGTTTTAATAGGAATCGAACTTGTTTCGGTTTCGTTTGAAATGCTACAATTTAATTCGAGTGTGTCTGAAATTGGTTGAACTTCAGCAGGACGTGTCCATACAAATTTGACTTCATTGCCAAAATTGGTTACAAGTGCTGTAATAAATCCGTTTTTAGATTTATAAAGACCAGGTGAAATTTCAGAGTCTAGGATTTTTATCTTTTTTTCCAGGAAGACGTCACCGTTTTTATGAGTTACCGGAATTTTCACTTTTTGTACGGTATGAGCGTTCAGAGTTACATCTGGAAGTCCTAAATGTTTTATGGATAATGGTACTGTATTGTTTGGAAAGATTAGTTTGTGTTCACGAGTGTCAATGTGACATTGCAAACTTGATAGAGTTTCGTATCCGAGGATTCCATCGAAGAACTTATGAAACTTAAAAACGTAAAATTTCACATTCTTTTTACCAAATATGTCAGAATAGTAACATTCGTTGATTTTATGTTTTCCTTTGCTGTTTGTAACTGTGGTTATTGGGCACTTTTTTCTTAAGGTCGATGGCACAAGTTCTGGAGATATGAAATTTTTGTTTGAACCACTGTCAATAAGGATTTTTGCAGTTTTTCCTTCTATTGTTTGGCAAAGATAGGGTAGGCCATTTGTCGCTAAATCGGAAAGTTTTCCTGACTTAAGATTTGAAAATTTACTTCCTCCTGTTCTGGGGTTTCTTGTTCGACTTCCTCAGCTGAATCTGAGTCTTCATCGTTATTGGTTGTGTGTGCGAAAATTTTGTTTCTATTGCTTACCCTGAGGGTAGGGTCAATATCCATGGGGGTTGGCTTTTGTCTATCTGATTGCGGTTTTGGAGAGTATGAGTTAAATTTTTTCTCCGAAGTTTTGTCTTTTTTGTTATTGAATGCTTTTCCGGATTGGTTTTGTTCAAATACGGCCTGAGTTTGGGTTTTTGTTTTTTCAGCGTTTTGGAATCTGCACAAAAATGCATATGCTGATTCCAAGTCGTTTGGTTGTGCGGTTTGTGCATAACCAAAGTAGGGCTTGCTCAGTCCATTAATGAATGCGGCTAAACATTCCTGTTCAAGGAAGTGATTTATAGCCTGCCAATGTTTGGCATATAAGTCGTTCTCTCTTGCGACCGACTTCATGCTAATCATAATTTCCTTTACTTTTTTATAATGAATGTTCAGCGACTCGTTCATCTTCATAGACCAGAGTTGCGTTTGGTAAGTGGCAATGGTGTTCCTATCGCCATACACTGACTGTAAAATTTCAGCCGCCTCCTCAAAGGTTGAGGGATTCCCGTTCACACAAATTGTGTCACGTGCCCTGCCTTCGATTTTGTTGATTATTGTTTGCTCGTAAATAGCAAGCAATTCAGGTGGGGTTGTGTTGTTCGTAAATAGGCTCAGTGTCCTACGAACAGTAGTTAACCATGCTGTCAACTGTTTTTTGTTACCATCAAATGAAGGTATGATCCTAATTGGATCGGGAATGCGAAAGAGCGAGCTAGCCGATTGGCTTTGGCTCTGCAACTTCAGCGCGTTGTTTTCCGTTTGGAGAGCACTAATGCGTGCTTCCAATTGTCGGATGGAGTCACATACCGCTTGGTAATTGTGTTCCTCCATAGTAGTAAAGGTGCGTGCTTTCACTTTTGGAAAAGGGGAAAATTTTGGCATAGGCAACTTTTTTCCACACGATTGTCACGCGTTGGACAATACGTATTTTTCTTCTTTTTCACTAGTTATGCACTTGTATGTTTAAGCGTTTTGTGATAGAGTTTCAATCACTTCACTCACTACACTTAAAACTTACTAACTCACCTTTCGTGTTTAATCGAAAATTCGATTGGTACCTGGGTTCCACGTGTTGGGTTGAGTCCAGTCGGTGTCCAGCTTCGGTTGGTAATTTTGAAGAGTAGATCTGAGTCCTTTTCTCTGAATTGATATTCAAACGTCGGGAACCGCCACTAATCGTCCTCGTGTCGGGAGATGGTGTTTAACCGGATGATTCCACAGCGAAAAGGCCCGTACGGCTGCGCCAGTTATAGGATAACTTTCCTTTCGGATTTTTTAAAAAATGAACTATTTATTTTACGATGTTGGTCCGAGCTTGGACGACTAAAGACTGAAGACTGCTTTATTGGAAATAGTACGGCTACGTTGGCCGCGCCGATTGCGCTGACGATGCGTCTGGCTGCTGGTGTCCGGAAGCGTCCGTTCCCACGATTCCATGCTGGTGTCCAGTTGCTCGCGCGTGGTGTTGTGGCCGCTGGCTCGCGCGTGGCGTTGTGGCCGCTAGTTCGCGCGTGGCGCATTGCCTTCTTGTGTTTCACATAACTATACAGTTAGATGTTTTCGATTGATTGATTGAAGACAAACGTAATTAGTTTTAACTTCTTTTGTTATTTACTTTTCCAATAAGTACAAGTTTCAAAACATACTACCAAGTAAAATTGGAAATTTTATTATAGTGATGATAAAATAGTAATTGTTTTAGAAAAGATGGATGATACTGGAGATGAATTTCTTTTCACATTTTTTTGTTAATTATTAATGAATAAATAGAGCACAGTTTTTGATCAAGCATATTGAGAGTTGATACAAGATTTTGTCTGTTTTTTAAACGTATTTAACTGATAAATTAGCTGGCTTCCTTTTTTGTCAACTTCCTGTATGGTAAGCAATAAACTCCGCTTTTCCTCACAAAACACACTTTCCAACCATAGTAAAACTATTCTGTTTTCCGATACGCAAACTTTCCTTGATTATTTTCTCCATTCTCCATCGAAAGAAAACTTTCTTCTCGTACGCAAAGGGGAATCTCGAACCGAAAACGGGTCGGAATCGAGTGCCGGAAGGAAAAAGGAGGAAAGGTTCCGTCGCGAAGACGCTAATTTCGTTTCGAGGGTGGAAAATCCGACCGATTGATCCGCGTCCCCCAACGCCCTAGAAGCTTGTCCCCTGTCTGTTTGCTCTTCTGATGACGCTTCTCCCGGTCTAAGTTCTTCACATTTCCCTCTCCCATGGGTTTGCTTCTCGTCGTTTTCTTGAGGCACAGTTTTTCCTCTGCTCGAGATTAAACGAGAGCCACGCTTGCAGCCTTTTTTGTTGGTTTTCCCCCGTTTCAATCGCGTTAGTCGATTTCCGTCACGCGAGTAAAGAGGAAAAACGAAACCCGATGGAAAATGGCATCGATTGTTTCTACCTGCCCGATTGGTGTGCCGTTCGAGGAAAACGGCCCCCGCCGGTTGGTCGTCCCGGTTTTCTCCCTGCTGGTTAACACGGAAAAGCGTCAAATTTTTCTCAACCCAAAAAATAGCATTATCGTCCTTTCGTGTCCCCCTTTCCATGCCTTTTCTCGGGCTTACCCTCACATCCTCCAAAAAGGATACGCGAGAATGGTGCCCGTGGAAAACAACAAGGCTATCGAAAGTTTTGCGCCCCAACCTGGCGCGTTTTTCCAGGCTCCCGCAGTAGCCTCGGCACCCAAAGTTCCCTCCGTGCCTGTTTCCCTCCCACCCTCCTCCCGCGGGCCTTCTCCACGGGGTTCGGTCGGTTTGTTCGGGCGCGTGGTTCCCCCGCTGATGCCTCGTGCACGGGAAAACCCCTTTTAATAATTTTCTCGTTCCATCGCGAAACTCCACTTACCATTTTCATCTCCATTTTCCCAACGCCTTCTCCACCGACCGCACCCTTGGATGGGCCTTTTCCGCACGAAGCTGCTCGATTTTATCGAGGCCGATCCTGTTCCCTGTCTTTTCCACGCGCCCTCCTTCCTGCCTCCGCACCCAGCGTTCCCACAGGCAAGGACTTCGCATCGCGCACAGTCACAGAATTCCTTACCACGGCTTTTCCATCCTCCCACCCTTATCATCCTAACCCCAAACCTTCCGGCGCTGCCTCGCTTCCCCTCGCTTTTTTTTCTCAAACCAAACCGATTTTTCGTGCACTCCGTAGGAGGGTCGACGAACGAAGCGGACAGGAAAGGTTCGTCCTGGCTGCCGGGTTCTGTGTGTGTGTGTGTGTGTATTCTTTTTGCGTGTTTTTTTCTCCGCTTCCACCGATGAGATGGTTCTGTTCCATCCCATCCCACCGAGTTGGAGTCGAACTGGAACGGGAAGGACAGGACCGCTTTTAGCTAGTGACGATCAGCCTCGACCACCCCGGGTACGGCGACGTCGACGACGATGAACGGGACGACGTATCGCTGGAACCGTTGGGCTTCGTTCTGTGCCTCATCGCCAGGGAGAAGGTCCTTCCTTCGACCGGAATTGACTGAAATGAAAAAAAAAACCAACCGAACAACCAAAACGACTCGCTTTGCACTAGAGGCTTTCGATGAGTTATCTTTAGAAAAATTATACTTTTAAATGCTCTGTAATAATGAATAATACTGTACTTGTCAAGTGTTTTTATTTGTGTTTCTCATGATTTAAATAATTGTATTTAATGACCAATCAAAAACGTTTAAAGCTTATGACTTTCGACTTTTAATTTGTTTTAAATGTTTGCATATCATTTGCACCTGGTTGGGTTATCAGTGCCACATTAAATGTCCATCGAAATGTTCCCCATTTTGTTCGTCGCATAATAAAATCTCATAGTTTGAAGTTAAATAAATAATTTCAAATTTTGTTACAGGAGCATAGAGCCAATTTGCGTGAATTTACCTAAACCCATTTGTTTTAGACTTGCCTGTTTATGCACCTGAAAACATGGTCCATCAGTCAATGTATACTATCCGTCTATTGGTTCTCTTTTATTAATCTTACTTTACAATAAGCTAGTATTCTTTAAAAACTACTGTTTTTGATTAATAGTAGTCTAACCGAAATTTTACTACTTTAACTTGTTTTTTTTTTTACTTTTACAGCACACGAATACACCTTCAATCTTATTAAAAATTGGAGTTGTATTCGTATAAAAATTGTAGTTAAATTTTTTAGTTGATATGTCGATTGCACTTGTTGAAGTTCCAGTACATTTTTAACAAATGCTCAAACCAAAAAAATTGTCATATTCTCTACGTAGATATTTATGACCTGTTGTGGCACTCTATGGCAATACCCTTTCCCAGCAGCGTAGCAAAACAGTCAAACCGGCCAAGCAACGCCAACGAACCCAGTGCAGCTTCCGTTCGCTCGTCAGTTCCATTCCATTCCCGTTCGGAATTTTTTCCTCGGTGGTTCATTTTTTCCCACTTCTTTCTCGCTTCTTTGTGTGTGTGTCTGAGTGTGTTTCATGTCTTACCGAAACCGTACCCCAGTTGGAGGGGGTGGGGGGTGACCGAAGGGTGGCCGTTCTTGGATGATTTTCACCTCAACATCGAAGCCCAAGGTCCTCGCGTTCGTTCGTTCGTTCGTTCGTTTCCCTGACGTTTCTCGCTGATGAGCGTTCGCCGGGAAAAAAAAGGACGCCCCCATCCCTTGTTGTGGATTCTTCGGGCGAAATATGGATGCGCCAGGGTATAGAAAAAAAAAATTCTCCCATCCCCCGACGTCGAAGAAATACAAGCAGCGATGGCGGCAGCAACGCAGTGTGGACTATCTCTTCGCAATTTTGCTCCGCAAAACCCGGACCCGGGCCCGTGGGATGGGAGTTTCGTCCCGAAAACCAACCCAACACACGCACCAACCCACCGACCCACCCGGTCGGGTTGGGTTTCCTCGGGGTTGGTCTTGTTGTCCCCTGCTGGAGGGGGAGGAAAAAAAATAAAATCCCCCGAAAGAAAAAGGGAAAACGTTCGGTGGCGGGGGGAGGAAAAACACACACAGCAGTTGCTCCAAACGCGCAAATGAAACGAAGGACACCGGTTGGTTGGGGAGGAAGAGGGGGGGGGGGGCGGAACCGGGCCGGGGTGGATGATGGAACGAAACAAAATGCCACCCCGACTCCGAACCCCACGCACGTCAAAAACGTCGACGTCGCCGACGGTGGGACGGGGAGGGGCAACACAACGGCGAGAAAACAGAAAAAGAAGCGTGGAAAAAAGCACCCCGAAAGGAAAAACCGACCGATTCTGGTGGGAGGATTTTTCCGATCCGGCCCCGATGGGTCGGTGCTCGCTAGTGTGGTGTGGAGCATGCCGAAAGGCGGGGGGAAAAAAAAGTGGCCGGAAAAATGTAGGAAAACTCTGCCACCCAAACCAGGCGGGGGGAGGCGGAGTGACACGGAATGGGGTTGGTATTTGGTCGGTCTTTTTTCGCTGCTTTTTTTTTCCTCACTGGGTGTGTTTTTTCCAACTCCTCCCCTTCCCTGCCCATCCACCATCGTCTCGTCCGATGAAAATGGACGGAAAAATGGTGCCCGTTCCGCGAAGCGGAAAAGCCCGAAAAGGTGCCACACGGTCGACGTTCGGTTTTCTTTTTTTCACCCCTCTTTATCGTTTTTCCTTCGAGTCCTGGCGGTCCATTTCCTCCACCATCACCACCCACCCACCCACTAACCATCCGTCGATGAAACCCGCCTGGCGAAGTAATACTTTTCATTTTCGGCTTCGTTTACCAAGCACGGACCCGTCCGTGTCCGTGTTTTCCCGGACGCATTTCCCCCCCCCCCCCCCCCCCCCCTGCATCGGATGTGCTTTGCGGAGGGAAGGTGGCGGAGAAAAACTGTCCGATCGAATGGAAGAGAAGAGGTGGGGGAGATGGGAGGGGAAAAGTTGGAAAATAGAAGCGGCAACGTCAAGCGGCGTACAGAAGCAACTCGGAGAAAACCCCCCTCCCCCCCGTAACGATGGGAAAAGAACGATCCTCTTTGAAGGGAAAAACCCCCCGTTCGTAGGGGGTTTGGGTTTAGGGAGGCAGGCGAGCGGGCGGACGGGTCCGCCAGTCTCCGGAGAAAGTTGGCCCAAAGCGTTGTGGCCGGCAGGAACGATGGCAGCGGGCTTTTCCGAATCCTTCGCGTGTGCCGCTGGCCGTGGAAATTTTTAGGGAAACCCAAGGATCACCCCGTCCGGTTTGGTTCGAAGGACCTGGCTGGGGTTTTTTTTATTTTCCTTCCTTCAACCCCACTCCAAATGGCTTCCGTTTCCATCCCTTGCCTCTTGCTACGCTTTCCACCGACCAACGTTCCGAAATCCTTCCCGAAAGGAGGAACGAAAAGCGGTTGAGTTTTTCCTCGTTTTTTTCGTGTTTTTGTTACTTTAACTCTACTTCTTTCCCTTTGCTGGGAAAGCTGGCAAGGGAGGATGGCGAAGGAGTGTCGATCCCGTAGTCTCCGTGGTTCAGTGTTTCGTCAAAATCTTCCCCTCGTATCCCTTTACCTTCTTCAAACCAATTTCCCAATCCCGCACTGTGAAGGTCCGTTTCCGTCGTCGTGGCGGTCGTCTTTCCCACTTACCCTTCCCGTTGAGACTCTTACTCTGGAATCCATAAATGCCCCGCCCGGGTTGGGCCTCCCTTCCCTTCCCTTGTCCAGCGTTCCATTTTCATTTCGCCTTTGCCAGAAGTCCCTGTCTTTTGCGTTTTCCTGCCAGTGTGCGAACGTCTTCTCCGTCCGGTAGCACCTCAGGACGGAGCTCGCCGCGGGGTGGATTTTGGGCATGGTTTTCTATTTTCCTGTTTTTTTCCTTTTTGTTCCAATCGCTGCCTTGAACGACGGCACAGCTTCCGTTGTACACACGTTCACTTCGGACGCTCTCCACGAAAACAACAACCCCCGCTTCGATATCGGGAAAATGCTCTCCTGCCCCTGGCTCACCTAACCTGTGGAAGGAGAGGATCACCGTTGAGGGGTGGTGGAGTTTTTCAACTTTTCCACCCACAACACCCCGTGGAAAAACACGGCCTCTTCGGGCATACCTTCATCCTACAGCGCACCGGCGCGATACTTCCCCTATCCCAGAGCCCGCTTTTCCGTGGCTTCTGGCACGAAAACGAGGGCGGCTGTCGGGGAAATGGGAAGCAGCGGGGCCGCATGAATTAGCAATGAGGAAAAACACAACCCAAACGCGGCACAGGCGGTTGAGTAAAAACACACGCCTCAAGAAGCGGAGCCTCAAGAAGCGTAAGACGAAATGATGGCTGGGGGAAGGTTCGGAGCGTGGGGAACGGGGAACCAACGGAACCATTTCCTCAAACAACCGCCAGAAAGAAGTCGCGAACGACCTGGGAGCCGGGTTTTTGAATATTGGACCGATAATGCCCAAGTTTGTATCGGGCCGGATAAATGTCGGACTTTGTTTTCGACTTCATCCTCGTCAGCATTATCGTCAGGAATTTTGAGTATATTTTTGCCGAACGCCGAATTTTGTTTGTCAGATAGGTGTTTTGTTTTCAGTTAATTTAACACCAATTAGGTGCTCCTTAAAGCATTTTTTTCAAGACACCTATAAGAAAAGGTGAAATCAAAGCTTATTTCACATTTTGTTAGTTACATCCAAGAGATTATCAAACTGTAGCAATATTTTGAGCAAAGTATAAACATAAGCAATTAAACAACTACTAATTAAACATTTATTAAACTTTCGCATTAAATTATATCGCACAACACTTTCCCACTGGAAATTTGAATCGTATTACCTATTTTTATAAGAAATATAAATCATTTCTAATATCTTTCTAATTTATTTGTTTTTTTTTGGCTGTAAACCGTGGTCCTTGTTCCGTTCGAACAGTTCCTTAATTTTCTACTAATGTCTTCTTTTCTGCAAATCATATCATTTGGAAAGTGATCCGTAAGAGTAGTTTATACTTTTATATTCGCCGTTGTTCGTCCCTGATTTAAAATAAACTGTTTAAAATAATATATTTGACTGAGCCCTATGTTACCAGAGCCAACGCGGTTTGATAAAATATTAATCATAAAACTATTATTTTATCTTATAGTCTAGTGCATAAAGTCTACAACCGTACCAAATTTGGTTCGCAGTGCTTCATCGGAAAGTTAAAAATCAATTAAAAATTCACAAAATGTTACTCATTGGAGGATAATTTTCCACGGATTAAATATTTTTCCACGGCGCAGTACATTTCCCAGGAAAGAAACACACACATACACAAAAACCACCGGAATTGACATGATATAAAGTACATTTTTTCTCGCTTTCGTAAAAGTTTCGGTTTTCGAGTTCGCACCGGTGGAAAACTGACGTGGACAAAAAGCTTCGGCCAAAGCGGGTCCGACAATTTGTCGAGTCCAGTGGGAAAGCGGTCGGGAATAAGGAAGGAAGGGGCGGGGGGAAGGGGCTAGGAAGCGATGGCCAGAACCTCCGCGTCCAGCATGTTTGGGAAGGAGGACAAAAAAAAACGTACCGTAAAATAAATGCTGCGCTCACGACAGGAGAGCGAAAATTCATCCCCAGGTTTTCCAATACCTTTTCCACCCTCCCACCCTCCGCCCACGACGCACGCACCGTTTCTCGATCGTCAGCGATTGTCGGCGATGAAAATTTTCCTTTACCAGCACCTCGACGGAAAACTCAACCGAACGGGTGGAGGGAAGGGTACCTGGAACAACGCGCCTGGGTCGCCAGCAGCTAATGAGAAGGTTCACGGAGTACCCCCTCCCCCGAGCTATATCTGCGGAGCGGGGAAGAGCGGGGAGAGTGGCATTTTGGTCCAAAAAGCATTTTCCAACGCGCGGTTTCTCGCAGCGGGAAGGGCGCGAAGCGGAGTAGGTACCTTGGATGGGATGAAGTGAACACACACAAAAAAAAACTCATTTTCCACTTCCAATCCGACTGAGGTGGGGAGGGAGGGAACAGTGGGTAGGAATGGGTGAAATGGGTGCCGTTGAGCCAGCGTCGCAACAGCGAGATGGGAGATAGAGGGACACAAACCACCACCCTGCACCAAACCGCCACCATCCACTCGAAGGGGTGGTTGGAAAACTCATCCCACTCGTCGGAGCAGCCGGATCGGAAAAGCGGTCGCGAAAGTGGAATCCGTCGCGATGGGGAAGACCGGGAAGTTCCGCTTCGCCAGCACCGAAAAGGGGTCGTGCACGGTAAGTTTGGTGCACCCTTCGTGGGGTGTATGGGTGTGTGTGTGTGTGAGTGTTTGTGCCGGTGGAATGGGAAAACCCGACTACGACGAGTTCCAGTTCCGGCTTTTCCGGTGGAATGGGAAACCTCCCCCTCCCGGGCTCGGTACATAATCGAGGGAGTTTCCACCCACGGGCGAGAGAGTCCTTCCCATTCCACGACGCGTCCTGCGTTCTCCGGTGGGCTGGTGGGTGGATGGGTGGATGGGTGGGTTTTGCCGTTCAGCTCGGGGTACAAAAGGAAGGCCCACTTGGGAAGGATGAGGATGGGGACTCGCTCGCTTGTCAGGATCGGCTTCGGGTGTATTTGTGAAACGGGACGGTGACCGGCTCTCTGTCTCTCACGCATCGAACCTTGTGTCCCTTTTCTTTATCCCTCTTTCCCTCTCTCTCCCTCTCTCACTCCCGCTGGGCGCATTTTCGCTCGCGCGCATCCTTTTCTTCGCCGCTCCCGGCTACTGCTTGTCCTTTGCCAGCGGTTTGTCGTCGCTATAGCGGATGGCAGCGAGTGTTGTTGCGGCCAGTCCAAGTCTAGCACTCGACGGATCGTGACACATCTCGCGCCCAGCCGCCTACGACCAGTTGCATTGGAAATCGTTTCCCGTTTTTTTTGCCACACACCGGGTTGAATAGAAAAACGCAAACCAAAAACCCACCACTCTGTCGAGTAAACCATCGTGGAAAGGATAGTTTTCCGTGTGGGAAAAGTTGAAACCAAAGTGAAACAGTTTGTCACGCACAAGACAACAAGGCACTTTACAACCGAAAGCGAATCGGAGGATTAAACCATCGCCAGGCGTTTGGTCGACGATTTTAAAAACAAAGTGCTTTGACGCAGTGAAAAAGAAAAACAGCTGATAAAGCAAATTAATAAAAGAAAAATCCATACCCCGCAAGTACGAATAAAAACACAATTTACAACAAACCGTGTCCAGCGAGTGTGAATCTACAACTGCGAAGCGTACCTTCGTGCCATCGTTTGATCGTTTGCTGTCTTCTTGCGTGTCGCCGGCTACCAAGTGTGTTGACCAATGAGTGAGTTTCCGGTTGAGCCTTTTTGGGGTGAAATAATGAAACTAAGTGAAAAGTTACATTTTACGACACGGGATGCAAAACATGAAAGGAAAAATGCTACTACAAGTTTGGCTCACATTCAGGACATGACAAAACAAAATAAAAGTGTGTTGCAAAACATTGTTTGCCAAACCTAGCCTAGAGTTTGACTAAGATATACAATTCACCAGTCCTTGTTTGCTAACACAAGACTCTCAGCAACTTAAAAGAGTGATTAAGTGAATGCGTAAAAATGTGTTCCACTAACTCTGTATCTTTTTTTTCTTGTCTCTTCCCTTTTTTTCTCTGCTTCTTTGTCCTCAAATGCTATCTATTGGAAATCTGCCCAATTCTTTTCATGACTTTAATTCCATCTGATATTTTTTTTCAATTTTGTAATTAATTTTTCTGTTGATTATATTTTTCTTCATGTTCCATTTTTTTCCATCCACCGTCATTTTGTTTTATGCTCGTTTTTCATTCGATTTTTCCATTGGCACGTGTCCTTTTTCCGGTCGCATTCATATTCCACACCGCCATCGGTCGGTCGATCGCGCGCGTCACAAAAACATGCAACCCCTTATCAACCGACCCTCCCCCTTCCCACCTTCCCCTGCCCGTGCCTTGGGGGTTGCACATGGGATTTACAATTTCATTCAACAACGCCGCAACGTGCCTGGTTCGCCTCGCACACCGGTTTTGTCGTTTCACTCACACCGCTCCGTGTGTTCGTGGTGCGATTCATTCATTCATTCATCGTTTCTCCTGACTTCTTTCGAAAAACACCCGGGCGGTTTGTGCGAATGCAATCGCGTTTCATCTTTGTTTGAATATTTTCTGTTGTTTCCCCATTTTTCCGAAACATCATCTGTTTCATTTGTTGCCATGTTTTGTGCTTTTGTTTCCCTTTCGCCGTTGGATTTGAAAATGCGAACACCAAACACCGGACCGTGCGTGGAAAAATGGTTATTAGCGAAAAGAAAAGCGGCCGCCATGTTACACAACAACAATAATAATAAGGTAAGCGAATGAAAGCGCGCAGTGCAGTTTGTGGGAAAAATTGTTTTTTTATTTAAAACCCATCGGATGGGCAGATTAAAATATATATTTATTTGTGGACCGCGTGAGCAAGGCCCGGGATTTAATATGATTTACAAAGCTTTTCACATACATTGTGCAGTACCAATGTGTTCATTAAAAGCATAATATTGATGAAAATGTGGAATCGAACCTAGATGAAGTGGGAATATATTTTTGTACACGGACATAAAAATAATAGTATAAAACCAATTCAAACCTTTGACCGCGTTTCGCTATTTGGAATTTTTTAATCTTTGCAAGCGAGATTTCTACAGACAGATATTACAGATCATTTATTTATTCATCTGATAATGAGAAAAAGTTAATAAAAGCTCAAATTGTTTTCTTGGAAGTATAAACGCATAATGGTGGTTTATATTGTCCTTATTAAAAAAATTCAAATGTGAAAGTTCATTGCACAATGAAAAAATGCACTTCACTTCATTTGAAATGTTTAAATAAAAATGATTAATTAATTTGCAAGTAAGCTTATCCTCCCAACATTTCACGTTACATATTCAAAGTGTAATTGAATAATGTTTTAATCAGCTAAACTAACATTGCTATCCTTTATTACATTACACCTTACCGAATTCGTATCCTTACACATGATTTTTGGCCAAACAAAAATTTTTTCCTTTACAAATCCATGTTTAATGTGTGCAAAGTGCGGGAAAATATTTGTTGCATTATAGTTGACAAAGTGATGTTTAAAAGTAATTCCAGTTTCAATTATCCTGATAATGTTTTTTAACTCAATCTTCAATAGTATAGAGAAAAACAAACTTAAATCAGCATACCTTTTAATCAATCATTAATAACGATTCCTTGTTTGGGTTGTGCAGGAACTTATTCCACGTATCGATGGAGTATCTGTTTTTTATTGCTTTTACCATAACTAATTGCTTTTTGGAACAAATTGCACATTTCTTATGTTTTTGGAAAAATGTTTCTCTCAGTTTCCAAATGAATTTCCATATTTCGGCATTGCCAAGATCACTCCGCATTCCCTGAAATGGAAGCAAGGCTCATCCTGAGCTGCGCTCCATAACTTTGTTTTCCCCTCACTCTGGAATTGCGATCCACGCTCCTTCGGCGTCCCATTCCCGGCAACGGAATAGCTCATAACTTTTGACTTCTGCGTCCCAGCCCAGCTAGTCCCGTCCTTGCGCAAGCCGCCGTCCAATCTCTTAATTGAACCGCAATCGAATACGTCCAACGACCTTTGCCTTTGCTTCGCGCCCAGGAAAAAGTTCGTCCGGGGGAGGAGGACCGTTGCGCGACGGTCCCGAGGAAAACGCGTCCAAGATTCGTACGAAAAGACCCCTCGCGCGTCCGTCACCGGATGGCGCTCCGTCGCGCCGCTTCATCGAATCCAAATCCTTCCCCGGGCCATTTTGGGAAGCCAGCCAAATTTCTCGCCCACCTCTGCCACACCCTCGCCCCCTGACCTCTTCATCAGAAACTCATTTTCTTCATAAAAATCAACCCCACCACCATCACCACCACTGGGAGTCCCCTCGTTTGGTTCATCGCATCAAACACCATCAACGTCGTCCTTCGTCCTCAAGGAGGACAAGCGGACTGAAGGAGGGCCGCCGAGGGAAGGAATCCGGGAAAGAAAAATCCCCTTGCCACGTGCCCGTGTCGGTGTGTGCCAACGTCCGCGCCCACCCACCCAACGGGCGGTGGAAGCGGGGCTCGAATTTGTCCGTCCGTTCGGACGTCGTTCGCATGATTTTGGGGAGGATTTTTTTTCCACTCCCTCCCTCCCCAACACCCCACCCCTTTGGGACGTTCCTTTCGGTTGCCTTTTTCCCCGGGTGGCACAAAGAGAGACGGTGCGGCGGAAGTGGTAGGAGCAGGAGGTAGGAGGATGAGGAGGAGAAGGAGAACGACGCTAAGGGACGTTGGTTCGATGATGGAAGTTTTCCATCGTGCCGCAGGACCGCTCGATGTGCCCGAGCACTGCCGCCTTGGTCCGTTCCAGTCCGGGTGTGGAAAAGGCAAAGGCAGCACAACAAAACAAAATAAGGAAAAGAGCGGAGAAAAAGAAAAACACAAGAAACCCACCCTCCTAAACCTTGATCAAGATGAAGACGATGGCGCAAAGCGGACAAGCGGGAGAGAAAAAAAAAGGAAAGATCCGGAGTGTGCAAAGTGAACCGAAGGGAGGGGAGGGTTTTGGGGTGGTTTGGGATTGGGACCAAACCGGGAAAATCCAACCGCGTCGGAGTGTGTTTGCTGGAGAAGGGAGGGGAAGGTGATGCTGGATTGGAAGCGGTGGGCACATTCCGAGAAGAAAAACCGTTCATCCCCCATGTCATCCATCTTTTTTAATTCCTGACAGTTTCTCGGAGCAACTCGGCTCACGGCAACTGGAGGGGGCGATGGTGGCGAGGTCGTTGGAGAAAAGGACCGCAACCCGGACGTGGGTGGGTGGGTGGTTGGGAGTGGGAGTTTTGCTTCGTCCACCGCTTTGCTCATCGCTAAGAAAGATGGCGATGAGATGGTCGAGGCCATCCAATCCTCCCGGCCCGCTTCCAAAACGATCCAAACGGATTCCTTTTGCCCCTTTTTCCCGGACAGGGGTGTTTTTGCTTTTACTTCTTCTTCTATTTTCCCGACGTTTTCGAACCCCGCTCCACTTTTGCGTCTTCCTCATCACATCTCCTCCAAACGGTTGGGACCGACGTTGTGACTTCGCAACCGAAACCCCGGGGAGCCTGCTCAGCTTTTGGTAGTGAGGAATGAGGGAAACCCACTCCCCGCCCTACCGGTTCCTTTCTCCACCCAATCGAAGACCACCGAGCGCCTTCGCTCGAATTAGAGGCAAAGAAAAAGAAGAAGCCCAACGCAAACTCCCTACCCCAAGCCTCCCCGCGGAGGGAAAGCGAATCGGTTCATCAGCTCCTTCCGGATGTTTCCGTCTTTTTTTTTATTTGGTTTCATCCGCTCCGATGGAATGCCTCCGGATAGTGACGGGCTTGGGCGTAGTGGGTGGGTGGTTCCGGTTTTCATTGGAAAAAAAAGAACGACCGGTCGGGGATCTTACGGTGGTAGTGGTGGACAAACCGATATTTCTGCCGGAAGTAGTGGAGTGAGGGGCAAAACGAAACGAAAAATTGGGAACGAAAAATTAAAAAAAGGATATATGGAAAGGAAAAACGGGCAGTTCGAAGCAGATGGAAAAGGGGGGTTTGGATCGGATCGTTTGAATCGCATCTCCCGGTGCGATGGGACGACCGCGCCTTCCTAGGGGATACGATGAACGGTGGGCTCGAGGTGTCACACTTTATTGGCCAAATTGGGTAAAAGAGAAAACTCATCTTAATGGTATAATAAACGTAGAAACGCGTAACAAAACATTGACGAATTGAAAATTTTCTTTTAGATGTAATTGAATACGTATTACAGAAAGCTGTTATCTACCTGTAGTTGCTAATTAATTTGATTTCAGCTGCAAAATGCTCAATAGAAGTGAGTTATGAATAAAAAACATAACCTTAAACTTAACTTCCTAAAATTTCTGAAGCGATACACAAATATTTAGCTAAATATAAAATTTTATTTTTGTTTTGAACAGTATAATAGTAAATACTAATGAACAGAAACCAATAGACATGGTTTTCCTCTAGATTACTTGATTACTTGATAAAAAAAACCAATGAAGCTACATGTCATTTGGCTTAAGTTGCCAAACTATTTTCAATACCTTTTGCTAAATCAACACGAATTGTAAATACTAACGAATAGACAACAATTTAGCAGGTTTTACTTTAAATAAGTAGATTTTGTTGATACCTAACCGATTTTTGTTTGATAAACACAATCAATGAAGTTAAAAGTAATTTAAACTAACATGATTAATTCATAAAGTTTCCAAAATGATTCATTTTCAATTACGTTTGCTGAATTACCAGTCATATTATCTGTTTTCTATAACTACTTACTACTAAGGCGTAAATCACGTCGTATTGTTTAGGAAAAGTATAAGATTGAATAACAATCAATCAAAGTAAAAGATAGTTTCATAGCGGAATGAGTAAAACATTGAGTAAATGATTTCGCATTTCAAAAGTTGGCATATATGACAATTAAACACTAGAAAACTGACATTCTTTTTCGCGATTCCCGAAAATATATGCTTCGCCGTTGGTTGCTCTTATCACTTTTCCGACGTCCCAAGATATCCCTAACTCTGGAAGCTAGTCCACGAGCGCTGTATGGTTCCGTCAAGGTTTTAGCGCTGAAGTCTGGCCAGTCCCCTTTTTCCCCGATCGCCAAACGGACTTGTGCTGGGGAACAAATTATGAAGGAAAAAAAACCCAATAAAATTTTCCCTCGTACCGACCAACTCTGGAGCTCAACATGACGCGGGAGGGGGGTGTGGGTGTTGCTACCCTGATGGCAAATGGAGAAGAACCCCTTTGGAGGGTGGAATGGGGTGCAGCGTAGGAAAAACGGGAAAAAATGAAATGGACGGAAAGTAGAAAAAAAAAGTAGGGAAAAGCGTACCGAATAAAATCGGACCATTCCATATCGTTCCCTTCGGTGTGGCACGGTTGAGTTTCCACGTTTTTTTTCACGCTCCCCATGCCCCTCGGCCCGACCCTCAGTCGGTAGCGTTCGTGTTTTTCATCAAGTTTTTTTCAATGCCCGAGCGGTGGGTTGGAAAAACAAAGGACAGCAGCGCCCACTGTGGGGGGGTTGGAATTGGGCGCGTGGGCAGCAGTTTGAGGTGGATTTGGGGGAGGGGGGCTACAGCATTTGTCAGTGGCAGGACGCAGCGGTTCGTTCGTTCGATCGAAGGAAGTCCCCCCCTCCTCAAACCCCCTAACGAAACTCATTTTCCTTCCGTTGCCATCGTATCTTTTCTTTTACTTTCTTTCGACTCTCGGAGCTCATTTCGGAGCGTTACATCCTGCTGGATCCCGGCAGGGTGGGGGAGGGGTCGCATTCCCTGCGAGGATTCCATCTTCTTTCACAATCCCCTTCGCTCGCCTCCCCTCCCCCAGCCGCTTTACCACCACTTCTTAACCTGCCTCATCCCATTCCGTCGGAGCTCGGCCAAGTCTTATCTCATCTTCAGACGGACTTTTCCCGACCACCCGTCGGAATGGGTCGGAAAATATAAAAATTAATTAATCTTAAGTCCAACCCTCGCTCCCCCACCACCACCCACCGAAACAGGGGATGAAACCCGCCCCGGGTTTCCCGTTCCGTGAAAACGCGTAAGCAAACGGGACGTTCAGGAGGAAAAAAAAGGGACCAAAAGGAGGGACACACGACGCACCGGTCGCTTTTCCATCCCTCGTCATTGTGTGCCGGAAAGCGGTCCTAGGGTTCCATCGGTTGAAAGCAACGGTTCGTCCTTTCCTTCCAGGATGCTGCCACTGCCGTCTTCTCGCTGTATGCGGAAGAAAAGGTGACTACGTACATTGAAACCCGTGTGTGTGTGTGTGCGTTTGCCTTGAAGTAATGGGGTAACGGTCCGATAGGAGTGTTGTGGCTCCTTGGTTTCCTTCTTCGAGGACGATTTCCACGTAACACCCACTCGAGGCGGGCGATGAGGGTGGGGAACGATTCGGAAGAAAGGATATCCGCCGGGGAAAAATAAACAGAAAAAAAAAACTCACGACAGGAGCGGAACAGGAAAAGACGCCGGTAAGTCGGAGAAAGTTAGAGAAGATACGGGTACGGCTCGTAGGGTAAAAGACGAACGAAACTTTCGTGTGGGATGGTACGGACAGAGCTTCTCAACGTTTTGCTTCGTCACGTTGCACGTTCTTTTAAGACAAACAGAAAAAACTCTAACGGTATTCTTTGGCATTATTCTATTAACTTTTATAAAATTTTGTAGACTTAAACTGACTTCAACTTACTTTCGTTTAACAAAGAATAATCAAATTAAAAAACAAACAACTTATATGCGACAAACAAGATCTTTGATTGCATCCCATTAGATATGTTTATTGGTTTTGATAATATTTTCTTTCACTTGTCCGCTGCGATTAGTTCTCAAAATAAGAATAATCCAATAAAATGGTAAACTGCACAAATTCTATTTAGATAATAAAAATATAAGGGAAATTCGCTTTGCAAGCAGAACATCTAACCACATTTTCCATTGTATTCACATATTTAAACGATGTACAACTGTTTTCATAAAGAAAGGCACGTTGTATAGCCACTTTTCTTTGTTTAAATAATTGTGCACTAATTTCTAAAATGTTTACCTTTTTTAATAACCATGTACTACATGTTTATTGTTCGTGAAAGACCGGAAAATACCTAAAATGTATGGTCAATATTTTGATCCTAACGATACACTCAAGTTGGTTGAGAATCTCTGCCATAGAGCATCGCCCCATGTGGATTAGGGTAGGGAAAGGGGAGGGGAAGTCCAATCGCACCATCCCACGCGTGCACCGGAAATCGTCCTCCACGGGGAGGATGGAACCGGGGACCGACTCGGTTGAATTTCGACTACTTTCGTCCTTTCAACCGGAGCCGGATTTTCTTCATTTTCCTCCCACCCCTCCACCCTCTCCCGTGAGTGCGTCATCGGTCCTTTTGCAAACCCCCTGCGATAGGGGGATGTTGTTCGCCTTTCTTTATACTTGACACTCCCCGAAATGGCGGGGCCCTCCAGGAAACCAACAGCGGAAACTTGACTGCGACCGTCATCAGCGTGACAGGGGCGCGTGGAAAACTTCGGGTCGGCGGTGGCGTAGAGTGACTCCGCTCGACTCTGCTTCAATTAAAAAGACTCACAAGGAAAAAAAACATACACATTGGTGCCACACAACCTCTACCCCTTGCGAGAGAAACCCTCCGCCGGTGCGGCTGGGAAAAAGAATGGCCTACGATGCGATGCGTAAGGACGTTGGTGTGTGTCGCCTAACGCAAAGGTTCGAGCTCGGGAGAATTGGAAATGAGTCCCAACGCCCCACACTCGCGCCATTTCAAGGCGAAGGACTCCGAGGGGTTGGTCTCGTAAGGGACGTTGGTTGGCAAAAACCCGCGGGCTGTTACGCTTTTGTTGTGCACGCACGCACGCACGCACGAACGGACGAGGAGGGAACAGGACGCAGAATTATGAAAGAGTGGTTCGACGTTGGACCTGTCACTGAAACACTAAAGTTAGCAATGTTAAGTTTATAGAGGATAATACGAGAGAATAGTTGATACGGCGACGATTTGTCTTCAGTCATTTTTCGTGCCACATTTATCATTTGGGCAACAGATTGAAACCAAAATTTTCATTCGTTTTAGTATTTCACACTGCATTTCATATTCAGTGAAAACTGTTGAGTTGGAATGTCTTAACAGAATCACACTTTGTGTTCGGTGCATAATCGATGTAAAACATCAATAAATACATTTATAACAAAAACATTTTTTTTAATTGGTGATTCATTTTTGTCATTACTCTTTTGATCTTTTTTTATGTGGCACGACATCCCCTAGTGGGACAAGGCCTCTCTCCGAAGAGAGTTTGTGTGACCGAAAGACGGTATATTATAGATCGGTGGTCAGCCGTTCGTAATACCGGGGGGTGCCAGACTCGAGATTCGATCCCACACCTGTGGTGTGGTGTTTCCTCGCGCTACCGCTGCGCCATGGGCACCCCCGTGGTTGATCTTTATTTTATAAATAAACTAGAAAGAAGATGCTGTTTTGTTTTGTTCGTAGGCTCCCAAATATTAATGAAAAAAAATCTTTCTCCTTTCATAAGTTCAATGACAGTTTCTTCGAAAGTTCTTGTTACTGTTATAAATAGTATAGACACAAGTTCTTCCACTCTTGCGTACCTTTTTATTTTCAAAAGCCCAAAGTGAGTTCTCGCGTCATTTGCACTGACGTAGGCATACAGACGCTATGTGTGCGTGCGTTCACATGCGTGTTATCCCATGGACCTTTTTTGATCGATCAACTACCCACCACCCCCTCCGGATGTACAACATTTGGTTGGAGCCTACAGCACTCCTGTGCCTTGCCAAGCGCGTTTCCTGTTGCATGACCCTGTTGGTTCTACGAAAAGAAAGGGAAGAGGAGTTTTCCATTCCTCACTCCATCGAAGGCTCCAGGCGACATGTCCTTACGTTCCCTGCAAAAGAGAGTGACGTACAATCACGCACTTCTCCTGATTAAGATCGGAAGCTTAGTTCAAGTTGTTGGACTTGGGTTTAACACACGCACATTGCTTGGTTTGATCACTTTTCGCGTGTTCGCACAAAACGAACGCTCAGAGTGAAAATTATTTTTAAAACAGACCACGCAAACACTCTTATAAAGTATTTTTTTTTCATATAGATTAAGGGTTGTTGTGACTTAAATTTAAAAAAGTAGCAGTTCTAGTTTGCGTAGTGTGGAAAAAGTGGTGGAATTTGTTTATCAAATTTTCAAAACGCCACATCCTCAGATAAGAGGATGTTGGCAACATGCCAACAAGCCATATTATATTATCAAGTAAATTTATCGGATCATCAACCTTTAAGAATGAACTTAGATTTTTGAAACAACATTTTATACTTTTACTTTTTAAGGGTAACCATTGTAGTCCGAGTTCTTTTAATCCCAACTAATGGTCATGTCCTTGTTTTTCCTATTCCAGGATTCTATATCCATGCCGTTCAACAGTGAGACAACAGAAAACAACGGCACCACAACGAATACACCCGGAGAAGATGCTTATGCTGGTAAGAACAGGTCCCTTTTAGAGTTTTTTTTTGTTATCTTTTTATTTGATGCCTGACTTTAACAATATGCAGTTCCAAAGATTTTAGAATTAATCGAAATGCGTATCGTGAAAACAAGTATTAATGTTAGCATTCATTAAATTTGTTTTCATCCATTACCAGAGATGTTAAATACTTAAAGATATTTTGTAGGTTGGAATATTTCAATGAAGGGAGGACATAATATCGAGTTATTGTAATAGAAGTACTTTTTTGTAGTTGAATAAAAGGCAGTTATTAAAAAATGTAAATGTTTTTGTCACTTCAAAATAATCAATCTGCTTTTCTCTCTTACCAAAACAAACCATCCTTTTTCCGCCTAGGACTTATTAAAGATGCGGACAAATTCAAGCTGATGCTACTGGCCTGGAACTACCAGAACTCGGCGGCAGGTAAATGTTAGTGGTATCCCTCGAGCACCCGAGAACGTTACGTCCAAAGCCCTACTTACCCTCCACAACCTTCCCCCGGTACTCACACAGCCCAAAATGGAGCGGAAGGACCGGACCTGGCGACGATGACCAACCTGTGGCAGCAGTACCAGAACGCGCTGGCGATGACCGGCAAGGGGGCAAACTTCTCCGGCCAGCTGCAGCCCGTCGCCGAGCGGCAATCGTCCCCGATCGAGCAGCAGCAGGACGAAACGAACTCGTCCGAGCAGAAGGACGAGGACGACCTGTCCGAGGACGATTCGGAGGACCGGCTGGAAGCGTCGGTGAACGATCCGGAGCGGCTGAAGGCGTTCAACATGTTCGTGCGCCTGTTCGTGGACGAGAACCTGGACCGCATCGTGCCGATCTCGAAGCAACCGAAGGAGAAGATACAGGCCATCATCGACTCGTGTACGCGCCAGTTCCCGGAGTTCGCCGAGCGCGCCCGGAAGCGCATCCGGACGTACCTCAAGTCCTGCCGGCGGAACAAGAAGACGCGCGAGGGCTGGGAGAACACGGTGAGTGGGCCGCCCGGGGATGGTGGAGGTGGTGGAGTAAGAGAAGGAGCAGGAGAAGGTGGAGGAGGAGGAGGAGAAGGGCCAGCAACGGTGGTAATGGAAGAGGACGAAGAGGAGGAAGATGAAGAAGAAACAAGGGCACCGCAGGCAGGCGGAGGTGGTGGTGGTGTTGGTGGAGGAGGTGGAGGAAGCTCAGGCGGAGGGTATGATCGGTTTGGTATGCTTGTCTGTTTCCAGTCCCGCCCAACGCCGGCGCACCTGACGTCGGTGCAGGCGGAACAGATACTGGCCGTGGCATGCGAGAACGAGAGCCTCAACGCAAAGCGCATGCGGATAGGGCTGGAGCCGATCAGCCAGACGGTCAGTCAGCCGGCGGCGGTAAGTTTTATGGTAAAATGATCGCTTCCTACCAAATGCGTCACGGACACGGACACACGAAACACGTACGCCGTACCGTTTTGTTTTGTTTGTCGGAAAGAGACGTCGACCGCACGGACCGCACTTCTCTGCATCGTCTGCACCAGCGATGGCTGTCGTTTTGGCTAATCTTGACCCTTTCTTATCTTCCCACCTTTCTCCCGGCAGACGTCAGCAGAATCGCCCAGCACGGTACCGACCATGTACCAGAGTCTGGCGAACCGCGAACAGGAGTCGACTTCGGTTTCGACGATCAAAAGCGAACCGATGACAAGCGTACCGAAGATCTCCCCCGTGCCGAGCACGCCGACGCCGGACATGAACCAGATGAAGCTGTAAGTAGTCACAAGGGTCACCAAATCCGTGTGGACGTGGGATATTAAGGTTTTAGCATCAATTTCGAGAGTGATCTTACTTCCGCGTAATACGGCTAGGAGGTATATAAACCTTGTCAAGAGAAAGATATCGTCTGAAGAACCGGTTTTGGGAGTTCGTACTTTCTGTATTCCGTACAGCTTTAGTTAGGACTGATCTATTCAAAATAGTTAACCTGAGAGTTTCTGATGATATGGTATTTCTTAAGGCAAGTGCTTAAAATATATTTTTAATGGAAACACTACACGTTCCTCAGGACTTTTGTTCATTTTGTTCACAATAGGCAGCCTAGTCTTTCCAGGTAAAAAGTGGTCGCCAAATCATCATATTTTTGTTCACCAGCAGTTAATTCTTTCTTCAAATAAGGAAAAATTTCCTTATTTCCCTAACAACTCCTGTTTAAAGGAGGCGATGATTAGGACTCTTAGTTTCTATAGGAGAATATTTGTAGTTTGAACTTAGTTTTAGAAGATCAATGTAGCCACAGAAATTACTTAATTGCAGTTGAATTCTGCATCATTATTAATGTTTTAAATAGCTTCCAATTCTTATGAATTGAAGTACACCTATCTGAACTCCAGCCGACCAGAATCTACCAGCATTTGAGTTGGAACCCCGAATCTACCAGAACTAACAAAGTAGAGTGTTGTTTGCCTTGCAGAAACATACCCAGCGCTAGCGCCAGCTCCACGCCTACCATCCCGACGACCGTGCCGACCATTTCCAACTTCCACGACTACAACACCGGGTTCTCGAACCGGTCGCAGCACTACCAGAACTTCATGAACTCGGTCAACAGCAGCAGCACGAGCAGCGGCGGTGCCACCACCAACACGACGATGTCCGCCGCCGGCACTGGTGAGTTGTGGAGTCAGCTGAGCGACTGTAGGCCCACCCCGAACGCAACGTCCCTGCACGAAACGTTGGTACCAATAATACCTCTGCTTTGCTTTCAGCGGCCCCAACCGATCTCTCGATGAAACGGCCGATCCTGGCGCACAAGCTGAACAGCGCGGAAATCACCGCCGTCAAGCAGCTCGTCACCGGCTACCGGGAGTCGGCCGCTTTCCTGATGCGTAGCGCCGACGAGCTGGAGAATCTACTGCTTCAGCAGCAGTAAGGGTAGGGTGAGACTCCGACTGGACACGCAGATACGAATCTAATACACCTGTGCAAATCCTGCTAAGCAACCGGTTGCAGAATGGTGTGAGGTGGACGCGGTGTGTACATGTTACGCTTTTACGTTCTTTGTCCAATTCTTTGTATGTATAATGTGAACGACAAAATTGTAAAAATAAAAACGAAACTATCAGATGGATATTTAAGAAAACTAAATTTCAGGAAAATGCATTACCGAAAAGGGAACGGCAGGTTCGCGAAGTGTTACGTTCAGTTAGGATAAGTGTAGCGTCAGAGGTAAAACAAAACGTTGCGCCAAGTGAAACCAACCAACCAAAGCGGACAAAACGAATTAAGGTATAATAAAATTGACAAAGAAACACAGAAAAAAAAACAAACACACAGAGTGATATAGAACTACAAACTGATTGGGACAGAAAATACTGAAAAATAAATTAAAAATGATGTGCAAATTAGGGAAATCACATGACACAAGAACTTTTTTAAGGAAAATAAAATAAAACGACATAATAACGGGTCACTAGATGAGTCATTAAGGTTGGAGGGAAGCACTGAATGTTTGTCAAGGCGTTACCGGAAAGACGGAAAAATCATCCAATCGTGGCAGAATTCAGGGCAAAGGTGAAGAGAATGTGTATAAAAAAAGGGTATGGTGCATAACGGATCCAACTCGCTGCTATTGTTTAGGATAAGTTTGCGAGTGACCCACATTTATGTTCCTTTTCTTTAGTTTACCGTGTAAGCTGTCGCTAGTTTTAGCCATTTCCTTCCACTCGCACATCGCACTGCATAAGTCGATGGTTCGAATCGAACCGTGGCGCAAAGGATCGAATCAGAAGTGGACGAAATAAATTCATTATTGAAAAATATGGAAAAAAAAATATGATCGCCTTTTTTTCTTTACGGTTTTTGTTTACAACCTCTTCTAAGATTTAGTTTAGTTGAATAGAACGACATTTTATCAAATTTTATTTTGTCACATGCAAAAGATTTTTTTGAAATACATTCGAAAGTTGTATTTCCGCTCATTTGGCAACGAGTTCAATTGTTCATTGCAAACAGACCAGCTTCTCGTTCTGAAGGTAGGACAGCTGATTTCGTAGGGAGCGAATTTGAAGCTGCGCATCGTCGAAACTGCCGGAGAGCACCCGGATTTGGTTGTGCATCTCGCGCAGAGCTTCTTCGCGGTTCGAAATGGTGAACGATGCCTCCGCCCGGCAGCGCGCCAGTTCCGTCTCCAGCTTGGCGTACCTTTGTTGGGCCGTCCTGCGTTCCTGCTCCATTCGGTCGTTGGTTCGAGCGATAATCCGGGCGCTTTCCGTTCGGAAATCGTCCAACTCCTGCCGTGCCTGCAGAGCGGATTCGTCTGATTGCTGCTTTTCGGTGACAAGCTGCTTTAGTTGCTCCCGAAGCTGCTCTAGCTCTAGCTGCGAGTGCTGAAGGGCTTGCTGAAGTTCGGCGTCCTTTGCGGCGTGTACACTGGCAAGTCGGTCTTCGAGTGTTTTGGCCTGCTTAAGGGCACGCTCCAGCTCGGAGTAAAGTGTTTGGTTGGATTCCTTCAACTGTTCCGATTTTGCCTCTGCCTCTTCGAGCAATCGAGGATATGGCGTAAGCTCGCGCAGCTTGTCCTGGAACTTGCGCTTGATCAGCTCGACCTCGTGGTTGATCTGGGCCTCGACCCGCTTGTTGGTGTGGCGCAGTTTGTCCAGCTGTAGCCGCTGCTCTTCGGTTTTCTGCTGCGCGTCTAGATATTTGGCCCGGTAGTCCTCGAGTTGGGTCGCTTGCTCGCGGATCAATACCCGAAACTGGTCCTGTTCGTCCAACAGCTCTGTACACCGCTTCTTCAGCACCTCTCGCTCGGTTTCTTCGGGCAACGGATCACTGGGACCTGCCTGGGACTTCGCTAACCGCTCAGACAGTTGCCGACACTCCGTTGTCTTTTTGGTGTACTCGTGCAGCAACAAGCTGTACTGCTTCTGGGACTCCATATCCTTCGGACTTTGGACAACCCGCCCCGATACTGGAGGGTCGTCATACACACAGCTCGACGAACGAGTATTGTTCGGAACCTCGGTTGTCTCCGAATGGCGTAGTTTAGAAGACACCTTTGGTTCGTCCCCTAGCGGGCCCAACTCTTTCTGGATGCACTGTAGAGCCTGCTCCATCTGTTCCAAGTTCTTTCCCAACCTGTCTGTATTCTCGCGATAGAACTCCAGCCTGTGCAGCATGTCGGACTCACAAAAATGCGGCACTGACGCTACCGGTTTCGGATCGCGTTTCGTCCCGCGAACTTCGTTCCCCTGCCGCACCTTGCGTACATCCACCGACAGTCTCTCGAGCCTCGCCTGCAAAATCTCTATGACGCGATCCCGATTGAGTAGCTCCTTCTCGAACCGTTCGGTTAGTTTCGCTTCGCAGATCCGTTCGCCGGAGCTACTGGATCGAGTCGAAAGATTGGAGTCGCAAGAAGATCGCATACCCTCGTCCATCGACACACTCCCCATCGTCCACGGGTTGGCACTGAACTCGTCGACCTTATCCGGGCACAGACGGATCGATTGCCACTCGGCCCCATCAATGCCTTGGCGTTGCTGCTCCGCGATCACTTCCTCTAGCAGCTTGCGCTGCAACTCCGCCTCCTTCTGCAAACGGTTGCGAAGGAACGACAACTCCTCCCGGTCACAGTCCGCCTTCGGCTTCATGGATTCTTTCTCCCGTATCTTCCGTTTCAGCTCCCCCATTATGTTGCTCTGCCGTGCCAGCTTGTGGCGCAGTTTTGCCAATCGCCTTAACGAATCTGGTTTGACACCGTCGGAAGTGGCAGCACCACTCGCCACCTGCGGACCACCGACCGTCGGTTCCCCGCCGAACTCCCCGCTGGGTACCACCGGCAGCTTGCCAAGAATTGTATCCAACACATCCGCAGCATCGTTCGTCACCAACGACTGGTTCGACATCGTTCCCCGTTTCGAAGGATGTTTTCAACAGTAAAATTTTAAAATGCAACGAGAGATTCTATCAATTATTCTAGCGACCTTTCCGAAAACGAAAACGAATTCGATTGGTAAAATCTGGACGCAGTATGAGCGCACTGTGGTTACTAGATTTCGACGAAAAATTCCATAACAACTGACGGACGAAAATGCTTCTGCAAATCACGGTCGTTCGATTGCTAGTCATTACTGATTTACAATTTTGATTTCACTTTCAAGTGAAATTATTCTACGCTTATCGAATATCATTTAATGATAAAAGTGCTCCTTTTGTATTAAGCTCAGAATGAAGTACAGTTTCAGAACTGTGTTGAACTTTTTTTGTAACGAATTCCGTATTGATAAAAATTATTATCAGATAATCTTTTAGCTCAAATAGGTTTGTTTAACGAATACCAACATTTTAGAAACAAATTATAGAATTATTTACTCTTTATTGTTAGTAAAAAAATATGTTTACTTTTGTTGATTTTCCTTTCCATCTGCATTGTTATGAATTTTATGGCCATGATGGTGTTTCGAATCTATACCAACAAAGTAATGGGTAACGGTATTAACATTCCACATTAATCTAAAGCCACCCTAAAGATGGATAATACATAGTGAGGAGTAGAATAGTTCCCCAACTTGTAAGCCCACTTTGTCAAACGAAATGTTACCCAGTAAAAGCGGTACACATACGTTTTGTAAACTTTTTACTTTATTTCATTGAGATTACTACACAGTTTACTTCGCAACTTTGCGCGCAGCTCAACCAGCTCCACCGACCACCAGCCATGTACAAAATATAAACAACGTGCTGGAGAAATGGCGCTCGGTTCGATAAGTTTTACCGTTTAAATTCTATTTCCTCCGGGGCCTACGCGACCCGTTTCCCGCGGGGTTAGCCCGCGATCATCGTTTTGGTTAGGTTTACAATTATCTACACACATCGTTTTGTTCAGTTTACTATATCATCACCAGCGATCGAAGGTTTTCGCGAACCGGACGAGATTCTTGATCCGTTTGGTTTCATCCTTACCGTGCCGTTTGTGCTCGTCGGGATCATGTTTGCTTTATGCGTTCCCAATCGCGTACTACTACTATCCGTCGGCCAACGCTTAATCCTAGCTAGAATTATTTTCGCTACCAGGGAAGCACCGATGTACGGACACGACTCAATCGAAACTAACACTGGATCGACTTGTTTCTTACTTGGGCCACAAGGGGATCGAAAAATAGGAAGCATCTTTGAGTGAATAGAAAATTGAAACTAACACACTATTGCAATGGTAAGGATGTGAAAATAGTTTACGGAAAACAATGGATTAACTAATACATTAAATTGTTCCTTTGCGTTGCGTGTTTTCCACACTTAATGTATAATACTATTTGCTTATCGATTTTTGTATACAATAATGATGACAATAATCTTGCAGCTGCTTCAGTGCAATGTAAAAATATCCTCTTGAAATAACAATACTTGCGAGTTCTGTGTCGAGATCGAGTCGGTTTACGGGAGAACGGTTTTGTATATGCCCTTACACGGGAGGAAAGGGTTCACATCAAGACCAGTGGTTCCATCCGTAGATTTCTCGATTTATGGTAAACATTCGGTATCACGGTTTGCGTTCAGTAGTATTAGTAGCTTAACACGCTATAAGTCGGTAAGTATAAGATTAAGATTTTCTACCCACGGTTGCGCGGGTTCCTTTCCATTTCCTCGCGTTCTTATTGCACTCAGTTTCACACTACCTTGCTTGATCGCACCTTATCCACCTCATCCTAGTCACACATACAAATTGCACACGTTCACACGCACACGCACACACACACACACATGCACAAATTTATTACTAAGAGAAAAATAACACATGGCCGTTAGAAGTACGTAAACTAAGACGGTTTCGCGAAGTACCTAGCGCTTGTCTTTTCCTTTGCTTCTAAAGTGATACTCTGGAGGATGAACAACAACATCCTCCATGGATGGATAATAATTTACTAGTGGTTCTTTGCTACAGATCGTACCGGGAACTCGCACTGATGAGTTTGCCATTTTTTTTACCTATTACATCATAAACGCTTCACAGGAGAACAAAATATTAATGCTTCTTGTCGATCCTTTACGACAGATTAACAAATGCTCCATCTTAACTTAAAAGTGGACTGTGATTCCACTGAAATGAAAATAAATGTTTCGTCTAAAACAATCTTTGCATGTGCCAAAAATATATTCACACACACACAGACACACAGAGTTTGCGATATGCCAATTCTTATACAACCTAATCCTAGTATCAACACTCGGTGGTGTAGAAAAGAAAAAAACACTAATAGCCTACCACGTGGGTTTGGTTTCAAACTGTTCATACACGGTTGTTCGGAGATCAGACAAGCCTCTTCGGAGCCCGTTTTCTAAATTATCCTATCGCAACTCAGTTAGCTAAGCTTGATGATGATGAATCGATACGCACGGTTTCGAACAAGCTAACTTAAGGCAAGGGGGTTTTGTTGTAAGCAAGCTTTAGAGGAGCATGGGAGGAAGCAGCGGGATACATAAATTAGAGCATGTGTGCGTAAAATCGAAAAAAAAGAAAAGAAAACGATAGTTTGCCATTTAAGCGCTGCTACTTTCCGATGGGCGGTTACTTCCAGACTGGCCCTCTGGGTTCCTGTAATTAATTTTCGTTGAGCAAACGGTTGTGTTTTCTCTCAGCACTTCGTTTAATGGCCGCGGTTCTGCGCACCGAGCGGTTGCATCGGAACCTGCTCGAGATGCACCTCGATAAACGGTTGCCGTTCCGCCAGCGGACCAACAACGTCGGCCACCTCTACGCGATGCTGCTGCTGTTGCTGCTGCTGCTGTTGCTGGTGTTGATGGTTGTTCGGATGATGATGATGATGTGGATAATGATGCCTTGCAGGCGATGAGGCGTGGAGAGGTGCACATGCGTTCCCCCCGGCCGCTTGACCTGGCGAGCTACGCCGGCGATGATGATGATGATGGTGACCACGGATTGCGTACGACGGGTAGCTACCGGAGCGTCCCATCACGATCAGTGCCGAAGCCAAAGCAAGCGTCATCTGAGATCGCTGCTTGCCGGGCAATCGGACAAACACCGTCCCGACGGCTGCGTAGTTGTCCGCCGTTGGTTCCAGTGCAATAGGAGCCACATCCGCCGGCTGTTGCTGGTGTTGATGCGCAAGCGAATGCTGGGTCATCGCTGGGTTACTGCTAGCGACGCCGGACACAGATCCACCGGCGTTTGTGCTGGAATGTTTCGAACCACGACCACGCCGTCGATGTGGTGCAGGAGTTGTTCCGCTGCCGTCGGCCCCGTCACGCGACACCGTCGGACACTCGAGTGATAGGTTCACCCGGCCAAACGGTCGCTTGGCCATGTGCAGCATTTCGACCACGTGGCGCCGACGGGCTCGGCGCATATCGGCCGCCTGTTTGGCTTTCCACGCAAGCACGCAGATGGCCAGAAACAGGAAGAAGCACGAAAAGAACACGGAGAAGAACACGAACAGGTGGATGTGCAGCTGGTCCTGGCGGAAGAACACCAACCCGTAACTGGCGGCCGAACCAGACCGTGCCCTTAGAGCGATGTAGAACTTTGTCTGCCCAAGCGCGTGTACCGTGTGGGGCAGCGTTACGACGAGTCGATTCTTGAGGGCAAACACGCGCAGAAGGAACTTGCACTGACGCAGCGTCACGTACGTGATGAGGTCCTTCGCAGTGCGATCCGTCACCAGATAGCCCTCGTACCGTATCTGACCGCCACAGGCTGGGGAATTGCGCTCGCCCGTGGCTGGAGTGTCGGAGAGGCGAATGTTTAGCGGGTGCACCTCGTCCGCTGGGTCGGAGTTCATGACACGGGCGGAAGATGACGCCGATCCGGGACTATCGCGGTACCAAGCGTAACCACCGTCGAGATGAATGTCATGGTGCCCCGTACTCCCATTCGTCTGCACGATGAACGACTCGTCCGTGGGGCTCATGTAGAAGTCCAGCTCACCCTGCGTCACGTCCACGATGAAGCGTATGTCCACGTTCATGTAGCGCGGCTGGATGACGAAAAACACCGTCTGGCCGGCCTTGAGCGGTTGTGGTTTTATTTTACACTCGTCTGTGGGCGATAATATAACACGATGCCATTAATACACAACAATTCACATACAGACATTCCAAATAACGTTTTTGTAGGTCCCGTAATAAAATCTCATCTCAATTTTGGTCACATTTGTTAGCCAACCGTACTGGTTCGCAATATTCAAAACATCCCCAAACTAAGTACGCTTGAAACTTGTAAGGCGTAAAGTTGTACAAGCTCAGCTTGCATGCAAGTTTGCTATGCGATATAGCCTGCTGCTAGACTAGAAAAAAATCCCAACCAACTGTCCCGCAACAGAAGAACAGAATTAGCGTCTTCATTGTCGGTCATGATGCCCTTTGTTCTCGCTTTGAAGTCACTAACTTGCCACGGATGTTTGGTATTTTCACTTTGTCCACAATTATTGAATATGAACAAAATAACTACGTGCATTTACTTTTGGTAAAAACTACCAAACAGCTTTTCCCATTACGTAGCATTGATTGCTATAGGAACCAGCTTGCATTGGGAAAGTGTAAGGATGCTTGGATTAATAAAATACTTTTCATGTTGAAATTGATTTTTGAAGCAATTCCAAATTTACGCGCGGAACCGGGCCACCCGGGCTTTACGAAATACGTTAAAATTAGTCTAGTGAAAAAAAAGATCGACAACGAGTAACTAAGCAAGATTTTTCCTATAAATTAACAGAAAAAAAGCTAAATCAAATGCAACACAAACAGAAGTGATAGCAGAATTTCTTTACACTGTCTTTTAGAATACTGGGATACACGAATTTTCAAGTGCTTCGAAACACATACAAAACACAAATTCATTTAAATCACAGTCATACACAAAACAAAAATATTGTTAAGATGCACAAATCAACCAGAACGCAATCCAGAGCTTTGTCCGCTGGACAACACGCGGAATTCGAAGGATATATTTGGTTCCAATGGTTCGAAAAGTAGCCCAACTTGACTTGGAAAAATTGTTGAATGAATGTTATATTTGACCAACATTTCATATTTCACATCCTAGAAGATAGCTTTCCCCTTAAAAAAAAGCATAGTGCTGCCTGTGTAACCGGGCAAGATAGTAATTCTTAATTCAATCGCTCAATCACAAAACTCACCAATCGTTTTCGCATCGAAGCACATGCGTGACTCAACGGTGATGTGTTTGTAGCACTGATGCCCATTGTACGGGTGGCCCGAGTACGAGTCCTTGCACTTGGTGCACTGCAGCGACCAGCAGTTGTACGCGTGGTTTTTGCCCTTCGACGAGCACGTGTTATCGCTCTCGGTGTTGTTGCCACAGTTGCACTTTTCGCCCGTATTCGGGTCGCACATGTCACCGTGCCCGTTGCACTCGCACGGCCAGCACGGTTTGCCGGGCACGAACCGCCGGAAGTACCCGGGAACGCACGTCTCGCAGCGGTCGCCGTCGGTGTAGTTGCCACACCCGAGACAGATCGCGTCGGCCAGCGGACCCTCCTCGATCAGGTCCTCGATCTGGCCGCGGGAAAGGTTCGCCAGTGCCGATTCCTGATCGCGCCCGATGCACACGTCCGTCTGGCCGTTGCAATGCTCGATGCACGGCACACAGCCGCCACTGTTCCGAGGATCACCCACGTAGAACGGCAAGCATTTATCACACTGCGGACCCTTCGTGTTGTTGTGACACTGCAGGCATCGATCGAGCCGATCCGGTCCGGCGCAGTCCGAGTGGCCATTGCACTGACACTGGATGCTGCAGTTCGCCCCGACGTACCCAAACTCGCAATCACACACGTCCGGCTCCCGGCAGCTGCCCCGCACGCACCCCTGACTGCAAACGGGTACGCATTGGCCACCAACACCACCACCACCAGTACCACCGCCACCTCCAACGACGGTAGCATTGTACCCTGGCGCGCACACGCACTCGTATCCATGCAGATGATCCACACAGCGCTGCGACCGAGCGTTGCAGCTGTGATGCCCGTTGGTGCACTCGTTCTCCGGTGGACACTTGAAGTAATGCCACCCGAAACCCTCCGCCTCGTGCGTCGGTGCCTTGCTGCGCGTCTGGTAGATGGCGGCACAGGTCGAGCCCGCCGGATGATTGGCCGGCCCATCCGCCGACCCTTCCGTGCACACGCCCTCCCCATCGGTATCGTTCCGTGCGCACCATCCGCAGTACGCGTGTCGCAGGCAGCTGGCGCACTGCGTGAAACTAGCACACGGTTCTGGGCAGTGGCCCGCGTCGTTCAGTTGCACCACTAGGCCGCAAATTCCGCCCGAACAGTACAGTGGCTGAAAGGTCGGCGAAATGCACTCGTTCAACTGCGTCGACCAGAGACACTCGGAGCTCGAGCCAGTTCGCGCTCCCGGCGGGTGTTTCACGCAGGCGGTACAGTTCCGGTACGTACTGCATGGCACCGGGCAGGTTTCCAGCGATACATTGCGAGGCGCAGGGGTGGCTTTGGGTGTCACCGGGATTTCTCTCGAACCTGGTTCCTGCTGTTCGTGCGAATGTTGCTGATCGTCGATCGCAGTTTCGTCCGTCGGTTCCACAAGTGCACGACACCCGTACCGTTGGGTAGTTTCATCGCGCTCCCAGCTACAGCCAGGCATCGCGCGACAACCGACACAGTCTCCCGCGACGCATCGAACCCCCGGGCACTGCTCCAGCTCTAGGGTTGCCGTTTGGTTTGTGTAGCAAACCTTCACGAACGCACACTCCACCGATCGCTGCACGCAGCTGCCTTTGGGAGCGCAATCCGGGCACCACTTACAAGGGGATTCCTGCTCGCCGTGCCACGGGTAGGTAGCGAGGCAGGAGGAGCACGTCTTGAACGAACCACAGGCTCGCCGACCGATCCACTCTGCATCGCATGTTGTGCCACTGTTGAACGAGATCGTCCCATTGTAGGTCTCGCACGCATGGTACGAAGCGCCGGTCGAGTAGCAGTGCGATGGCCCATCGGAACTAGGTGCCGCACCGCCCGTCTTGACCGAGCAGAAGCTACACCCGGTGTACTGGCGGCAGAAGTACTTCGAGCCGCTCCACAGATCGCACAGATCGTCCGGCAGCTGGATGCGCGTCACACGACAGTGGTTGCTGCCGTCCCAACCGGCCACCACGTACATGGCACCCCCGTCCGGATCCTGGGCCATCGCCTGCGCGTACGTGTACCCGTAGATGGTGCCCACCTTGTCGGCGTCCTTCGCCAGCCGGATCCACTGATTGCAGCGGTACACGTACGCCACCATCACCTCCTGGGCCGCCGTGAGCGAGCTAAAGTTGGTCGATCGCCCACCGAACACAAGCATGTAGTTTTCGGTTGCGACCGCAGAGTGAAGGTAGCGTGCCGCCGGGACATACTCCCCACCGTGGTAGATGAACGGAGGCAACTCGGCCCACGTCCTACTAGCGACACTGAACGTGTATAACCGATTCGATACGACCGACACGCCGTCAACCGTGCGAATGCCGCCGTAAACATACACCAGTTGGCTAGCGGCATGATAGACGGCCGTGTGGCCGTAGATGCCACCGGGACCCGCCGTACCTTCGCCACTGGGCACCACCGCCGTCCAAACGTTCGTCGCCAGGTTGAACATCCAAACGAGACTCTGTAAGCCCGATTGACCGATCGAGTAACCGCCGATCAGGAGCAGCACCTCCCGCTCGCCATCCCGTACGTAGTTGAGCGTGTGGCCTGCCAGCGCCGGTGGTCGTTGCGCCGTCGTGTTCTCCTGCGCCCACCAAACCACACTCCAGCGTTGCGTCTGCAGACCAAACTGCCACAAATCGTCCAGCGTTCCGTTGCGCGCCAGCCCGCCGTAGATGTAGATCGATTGCCGCGGGATAACGATGTCGGCCGCGTGGTAGTAGCGACCCTGGGGCATCCGGTCCTCGGGGCTCGAGTCGACCGTCACCTGCATCCAGGTGTTGTTGCGCGTATCAAACTGGCGGATATCGTTCAACGGACCGTGCGACAGCGAGTACCCTCCGAACATCCACAGCGAACCACGCCGGTCGGCCACCAGCGAGTGGCCGAAGCGAGGCAACGTCTTGCGCAGATGCTCGAAGCTTTCCGACACGAGGTACGAGTTGAACAGTTCCGTGTACACGACGCTCGATGGACGCACCTCCTGCGAACAATCGTCCCCACCGTACCCGGCCGCACAGATACACCGTCCGTAGGCGGTATCACAAACGCCCCGGCGACTCTCTTCGTTGCAGTCCGATGGGCAGATACGCATCGCACAACGGGGCCCCGTGAAACCCTTAGGGCAAACGCAGCGCTGCCCATCCTCGGTGCAGATGTACGGCCGGTGGCAACTGCCCGTCGCACAGCTCATCACCGAGTAGATCGCATTGAAACCCTGCTCGCTCGAGGGACCTTTCTTGAAGTGTACCGTCAGATGCCCGGACCGTGCTTCCGTAATCCACGAGCCACGATTTTCATTGCAAAACACTGCAATCAGCTGCTTCTGCTGGGCCACCCCGGTCAGGTCCGGTAGGCCGTCATACACGTACACCGCATTCTCCCCACAGGTCACGTTCATCCGGTCCGCTTCGATTTCGATCTGAATGATGGCGTTGCGAAGCTCGGGCGAACCACGCGTCACCTGTGGGCTGACGATCCAAAGGCATTCTCGCGTCTCCTGGCCGCTCCAGCTCGAACGGTGCGATTGAAACGATCCCAGTCCCTGGGTGCCGACTTGCGTGAGAACTCCGCGCGATGCACACTCGTGGTAGCACTGTCCACCGTCCTTCGGTTCGCCGTAGAAATTTCGATTACAGTTCTCGCAGTGCAATCCCTCGGTGTAATCCTGACAGTAGCACTCTCCGGTGCGGCCATCGCAGATCCCGAGCGCCACATTCCCGTGCCCATTGCAATCGCAACGCTGACAGCCCGCCTCGGTGGTTGCGTTTCCGTAGCTTCCCGGGCTGCATCGCTCGCAAAACTCGCCTTCGGTCCAGTTGAGGCAACGATCGCACTTCCCCACACCCTGCAGGCAGGTCGAGTGGTTGTTGCACGCACAGTTAACGCTACAATCCACCCCGGTCCAGCCGAGATCGCACACGCACCGAAAGTCGGGCGCACCCGAGCAATGGCCGTGCACGCACGACTCGTAGCACGTCTGCCGGCAGTAACGTACACCGTCGCCAAAGTAACCCTTGCGGCACTTGCAGTTGTACGAACCGTGCGTGTTGCTGCACTCGGCCTGCTCGTGACAATCGTGCAGCCCCAGCTCGCACTCGTCCACGTCCGGGCACTGCGCATACGCCCAGCTACCGGTTCGAGTTTCCGCCCGATCCGTTCCATTCAGTGACAGTGTGCACTCCTTCGACGAGCGTCCAAAGTCACCCTGCATGCAGACGCCGTTGATCGGGTTGTCCTCGTCGTAGCACCAGCCACAGCTGAGCGAACGCAGGCAGTACGAACAGTTCTGGTGGCTCGCGCACGACTTGCACTGCTGCACGACGACGGGTGGCGGCTCTATTGCCGGCGCCAGCGAGCCACCCCCGAGGGGAAGCGTTTGATCGAGCCACTCCCGGCACATCCCGAACTGGTACTCGCTGGTGTACACGGAGAAAGAGAAGCACTGACTGGTGGCTTCACACCACACGCACCGTCCACGATCGTTCAGGCAGGAAGAGCAATCTGCCCGCTGGTAGCACGGCATCGGACACTGGTCGAGCGTGCGGACCGCTTCCTCCGAGCGTCCACGCCGTGCGCACGTAGCATCCTCCGTCCACCATTCGCACGATTCACCACCGGCTCCGGGTCCCAGGCACTGCTCGCACGAGATATAGTTCGAACAGTTCGAGCAGTGCGCCGGTTGAATCGTAAGGTAGCGCCAGTTCCCAGCGCCATCGCGACACGCGTCCCGCTCGCTTACCTGGCGCGAGAGACACCGGTCCGCTAGCTCGCACCAACCGCACGACGAGTCGGACAGACACTCGAGACAGTTGCCGTACGTCTCGCACGCCGTCCCGTTCGAGTACGGTTCGAGAAACTCGAAGGTGAACGCTTGCAGGGCGCCACCGTAGACGTGCTGGAGGCTCATCTTGCTCAGATCCGGCCCATGGTGCCCGTGGTGGTGGGTATGGTGGGGATGGTGCGCAAATCCAACTTTGTTGCGCTGCGCCCGGAAATCCACGAGAATGTTGGCCCGATCGGGCCACTTGAGCATATCGCAGACGCTCTCGTTGGCGGAGAAGTTCATCGAAAGACCGGGACCACCCGGCGGAAGCGTTGGATGGTGATGGGAGTTGGCCGACGAGCGGCGTGGTGGAACCTGCACCGTACGTAGGACGGCGTTCGCGTGACTAACGCAAGCCTGAAGCCACGCCATCGACTGATCGGGACTCACGGGAGGAAAACGAATGAAGCCGAGCAGACGGGCCACCACGCCCGGCCCCCCAAGCAGCTGTTCCGTGGGCGTGTTCGAGGGTGGTGAGGTGAAGTCGGCCATGGTCGCGTTCACGATCATGACGGCGTCCGGCATGGACACGTTCATCGGGTGGAGATACTTGAGGAACGTCAGTCCGGGTCGTTTGTCGAGGGCAGTACACTCCCGCGGGCTTGTCACTTCCGTACCCTTCGAACCCCACCAGCCCGGCTTTTGCGAGGGTGTGTCCTCCCCGCATACACCATAGTTGTCGTCCTTGTGATGGCAACGGGCATTCTGCACACACCACGTGCACCGATCGAGTCCGAGCTTGTGCGCAATCGACTGTTGATGATGATGGATGGAGAAGGAAGGTGCTTTCGGGTCTAGATCCACCGATGACGTACCGTGCACCAGGCACGAATGACAGTCGCCCAGTACCGAGCAAATGCCTTTGCAGCGTGTCGTCTGCAGGTTCGTGGTGCAGTTGGCACCGATCGTGCGTCCGTAGCAAACACTATCCGCCGAACACCAGCCGCACTCCAAATCGGCCAAACACTCGTTGAACGACGTGTGCCGAGGGCATGCCGCTTCCGGTGTGTCCGAGCCACCGTGCACCACTAACATTACTGGCAGCGAGTAGGCGAGGAGATCTCCGTTCACGTTACCATGGTATCCGCCAACTACGAGTAATGTATTGCCAGCGCGCACCGCAGCCGCGTGAGCAAACACACCCTGTTTTTTCGGGTACCGGAACCGACCGACAGCACCCAGCACCTCCGGATTGATCCAACTGTGGCAGCCGAGATGGTACAGGTACATCTGATTGTCGTAGCATATTTCCTCCTTGTTGTGCTTGTGTGAGTAACCTCCGAATACGAGCAAATAGTTGCCGATGATGTTCGTACTGTGAAAGGCTCGCTCGCGCGGTGCGTATCCATCGTGCAGTGCCGTCCGAGGATACTGCAGTTCCGCCCAGTGCTTGTGATCCAGCTGGAACGCAAACATACGCTCCGAGAGGCGTGAAAAACGAGCCACGTTCGCGACCAAACCACCGTACACGATCAGTGAGTTCGTGGCCCGCTGGTACGAAGTCGTATGCGCCACCATGCGCACGTCTAACGCTTTACCTCCGCGCGGGATCACTTCCTCCCACTGCTCCTCACCACCCCTAGCTGACAGTGCTATGCGGAACAACTTCGGGGAAAACTCTCCGTCCTCGGTTGCACCACCGAAAACGTACAAAAACCCTCCGGCCAGCGTTAGTGTGTGTCGTGTCAGGGGCGGTGGTCGTAGACGCGATTCCAAGCCCCGCTCGAACCACGCACCACCCTGGTGCGACACATTGTACAGCCACAGATCGTTCGCTTGCTGGCCGGTGGAAAGTTTTCCACCGAACAGTACGAAGCCATCGGGGACGGTGGCCGCAGCGTGACCGTAGCGTGCTGCCGGGCGCGACCCATTGCCGTACCCGTCGACGTCGGTCCGATTGTCGGCGAGCGTGTAGATGACGTTGCTCAGAAAGTTCGGTTCCTTCGATAAACCCAACCGGTCGGTTTCGACCTCCAGGAACATCGCCCTCCGGAGCGCTTTCTCTTCCGCCTCCGAGCCGGACGCCTCGGTATGGTTGTGCTCTACGCGCAAACCCCACTCATCCTCCCACTGGTTCTTCGCAAACCGGTACACATAAAGGCTGTCAAGCACTTCGTTTAAATTGTAGCCTCCGAAAACGTACAGCGAATCGGATGGTTGATGGTAGACGGCTGTATGGGCCGCCCTCGGGGGTAGCCCGTTTCTCGACTTTGACAGCCAGTGCCATTCCTTCGGGACAGGGTTGGATCGGTGAAGGCTACACGATTGCCCTACGTAGTCCTGCAATAAAAGAAAAATAATAACCATAAGACAGCCATTGTAGACTGGATTGTGTGAATCATTTACAATCGGCCGCAAAATGGAGCGTACAACTAAAGACGAATTGACGTTTCTAGCACAGCTCGAGGAAACATTAATATAATGCAATCTGTTAAATGTAGTTTTGTAGCAAATTTAAATGAAAAATTGAACACACTTGGTACGTCGTAAGTTTTATTCAATTTGCCATCAATTTGCTCAATATATTACAATATATAAAAAACTGTACACCCAATTTAGAGATGTTGAAATATGGTGCGTTCGGTTTTGTTTTGTAAATATCGGAGGATATAATGAACTTTCATTAAATTTCAAGATCGCAGATTAAAACACGAATGTAATATTCCAAAATCAATAAGTTATACATTTGTTTCCTTTTTAGTTCTCCCGGTAGATAAAAAATCTTCAAAAAGTTGCAATTGTAAGCTCAATTTTGCTCCCGACTGTATATTATTTCCCAAGCTGATTAGTGACCACTTACCATTGAACATTCGCACCGGTCAGTCCTGCACTTCCCTCTGCCCTCTTCCTCGCCACACCGAAACGGACACACCTCCAGACTACAATCCGATCCCATCCAGCCGCTGTCGCAGACACACATATGATCAGCACACCGTCCATTGCCGGTGCAATTGTTCGGGCAGTTGGTGACGAAAAATTCCGCCCGAAAACCTTCCAACACGTAATTCGTGTCACTGTACAGCAGTATGAGCATCTACAGGGACATAAAGAAGATAGGCTCGTAAGCAATAACATAATAGCGGTAACAAAAACGTGACGGTAACACTTACGCTACCGGAGCTGGCGACGACGTGCTGTGGTTCCGTATTCCCACTGAAGCTGCCCAACAGTGGCGACCGAAACGAGTCTCCATCGTAGATGAAGATATAGTCGTACGAGCACTCGGTACCCATGCTGCGAAACTTGAGCGTTATAAATTGACTATCATTTGCCGCCCGTATCAGCCACTCGCAGTGGGAATCCTGGAAAGCGACAAAAGATCAGTGCTAGTCAACAAGAGTTCAGCTTATCAAAGCAACCCCACGGTAAACGCCTACCACGATCACGCGGGCGTACGTACCTGCGTGTAGTTGGATCCGGATGGGCCGTCACTGATTTCCCCATGGGACTGTGTGAAGACGCGTCTTGTTTTATCACAGGACTGCTTCGGTTGGGCAGTTTTGGCCAGCGTATATCCCACCAAGGCGTACGGTAGCAAGTGCAACACCACGATCGCCGATAGGAGTGTCCGCACGGTTATCTCTACACGGCGGCACATTTTTGCACTTGGTGCTTTCTTCTGTTGCGCGCTCGTGCATCTGACGATAACGTTGCTGCGTTGCTGTTCTCCGCACTGATTTGTTTGCGGAGTATTCGCAAACGGCTGCTGCCGCCACCGCGAGCCGTTCATACGTTGATTACATTTTTGCGACTGCAGCGGGGCTAATTGGTTCATTCTACTGGGTGGTAGTCGAGCGAAACGCTGATGGTCGTGACTAATTACTACCTCCGGCTAACTGACGACACGGTGCACGTCTCGGCACCTTTCCACCGCTCGCTTCCGGCAGTGGCAACCGAAAGATTTATTTCTTGCAAGATGGGCTGCTGTTGTGGTGCGCTTTGCGCAATTGATCTATGAATGAATTGATGAAGTCGCTGATGCGATGCCTGCCCTTGCTTATTGTCAGCGACGAGTGCGTTTATGTTTTTCGGGCAAGCAGCTTCACACAGCCTATAGAAATGTCCATTGCACTAGCATTTCCGACGGCTGCTCAAGATGAGCTGCACTACTTGAATGACTTTTACCTATGAATTATTCACCTGTTTTGCATGCGACACACTAGCGGATTGCGAAGGTGCGATGTGTGTGATGGAATCATTGCGCTAGTAACGATGTTACAGCCAAGCATTCCTACGCGTTCTTCCATTTTCACGTGAAGTTGGGTTGTGCATTTTCGGGCGATACCAGCCTCAGGGGTTCTAGAATCACGACAGTTTCATTTGTCTTTTCGTGCACCTGAAAAGTCCTTTCCCTGTTAACATTTGGTAACTTTGCTTCACGTATGCAGACTGCACACATTCCCAGGGGTACGTATTTTGTCAACACACAGCGGAACAGCGTTGCAGCGGATCGCGGTTCACTTTTTTTCACCATCAACAAACCGATTTCCGACCACTGCCATTTTCACCACGCGTTCTTACACTAATGAAAGCTTAGTGCTTGTAACTGATATGTAGACAATTTGATTTTTAATTCCCGAATCATCACTGGCAATTGATTTTAATAAACGAAAACCTTTTTCATCAGCGACGACAGCCACCGACCCCCTCCGAGAAGAGGAACATTTGTGAGCCAAATTGGCGAACTAAAGAAGAAGAAAACGAACGATCAAGGTGCGTAAAGGTACAGGTTGGACGGTTTCTAACGGTTGGTTTGTTGACTATGCGGAATGGGGATGAAAATTGAATTTCTATCGTCTTTTACTATTTTTATTGTCTTGCCAGTATGCTGCAATAGCAGCTAAACATGAAAAATATTATTCACACGCGAATGCCACCATGTTTTCCTCGTTTCCTAATTATTTTCAAAATTCAGAAAGCAACCCAACCTGCATAAGCGTTGATTGTTATGGACCATGGCGAAAACTGTAAACTCACGCTTGTCCAACCTGATTCTCTAGGCACTTTGAAGACATCCAGATTGTATTTTTCTGCCGAACATTTCATTGTGTGCGCCGTGCGATAAGAACGCAGAACATTTCTGTTGCTGATGCGATCGTACGTTTCTCAGTACAGTTTAAATTGTGAAATTCACCAGAAAAGACGCTTTCAACGATGGGCGCCTTCCGGTCTCCGGGCGCTTTCTTCCAATTCCATTGAAAGTGAATTGTAGCATACCTTGTTTGGTTTTGTACCCCGGGGAGGAAGTTTTCGCTAAATTGGTGCAATCGTCGAGGAGATTCATTGCAATTTGCAAAACGAGAACAACAAAACCCTCGTAGGGCAGGAAGCAGGCACCGGGTGGACCTCGACCAAACGGACCATCCTGTAGGATGAATGTAGAATTGCGTGACTTTGAGATCAGTGATTCCGAAACCGAACTGCTAATCGAACCAGCAAACCGATCCAATCGTCCCAACGGCCGCTCGTTTCGCAATCGTCGCCAGGAATCGTTCAAGCTGGGGAATTTTCTGAAGAATCTGTGCTGGTGAGTAACAAGTGAGGTTAATCATTTTTACACGCATCATTCTAAAAGCCACATCGGTGGGCGAATGCTTATCGCAGGGAAAAGTTTTTTGCCTTATTTTTCTGCCCAAAAAAATCAAAACATGACTGTAAACAATTTCCAGTCCAATAGCAAACGCTGTCAAATCGGTCAAATGTCAAACGGGCACGAGTGTGTGGGTGCAATATGCTTTTCCATTTTTCCAGCTGCGCCAGCACACACACTGGCGTGGAGAAAAAGCAAAATAGTCAACAAAAAGAGGCAACGTAGAAACGTCAATAGTGTCGTCCACCGAGCTTAGGTCATTTGCGTTTCGCAGCGCAGAAAATTCCATTTTGGCAAATATTTGGCCCGTATGGTGTTAGCGCTTCGACACTCCAACACGCAGTTGCTTCACGACGCAACGGCTAGGCACATTTTCTTGCGGCACCCGTGGTAGCGAAAAGGTTCTCAAAATTCATGAGCTACAGGTAATCCGTGACGCGATGGAGGACGCCCCACCGCACACCATTCCATCCGCACCGGTCACGAAGGAAACGATTCCACTCATCGAGAAAACCCCCAAAAATCGCTGGTTCAGGTAATAAACGTTCCCGTTGGTGTGGTGTGCCCATTTCAAATAGTCTTTCGAAGTCATACTCTGACTGTTTTGTTGAGGATATCGAGTGCAGTGTGCTCTCCTTATCAATACAAAAATACCCGACTACGCAAGTGGTCCGATGAGTCATCACCTGCAACGTAAAGTGCGCCGTTGAAGGAGTGCTATAATCTTTACGTGCACCCACAACAAATTGCACAAGAAGAAGCTAACACGGAAATGGCTGGAAAAGAAAGGCGCTTCGCAATGTTACTATTGAGTAATTAGGGTACTTTGAAAGAGAAAGGTGGTAGGTTATTTGTTTGGAAAGTTCACAAACATGCTCACAAAAAGTTTCTGCGTGTTTAAGGCTTTAAACAAGTTTTCGCTGTGCTCATTCCATGCCATTGCTCCATTCATATCGATTATTCACTGAGGTATTTTTAAAAATTATGAAAAATCGATAAATCAGAACGACAGTAAACCGTACTTCCGTGTTTTGAGCTTCAATTATTTATGTTTCCTTCCATCGTTCTAGCTGCTGGTGCTGGGCCTGGCGAAAATGGTGTGCATCGAAGGAACTGAAGCCACGGACGATCTTCATCGGTCGGCCGCTGACGGAGAAGTTCCCGCCGAACGAGATCCGCAACCAAAAGTACAACATCTTCACCTTCCTCCCGCTGGTGCTGTTCGAGCAGTTTCGGTTCTTCCTCAATCTGTACTTCCTCATCATGGCGGTGAGCCAGTTCATTCCCGAGATCCGCATCGGCTACCTGTACACGTACTGGGGTCCGCTCGGGTTCGTCCTCGCGGTCACGATCTGCCGTGAGGCGGTCGACGATCTACGGCGGCACAAGCGCGACCGGGAAGTGAACTCGCAGAAGTACAAGCGTTTTGTCAGTGCGGACAAACCGCCGGAGTCGGTATCGTCATCGAAGCTGCGCGTCGGAGACATCATCATGGTGGAGAAGGACGAACGAGTGCCGGCCGATCTGATACTGCTGCGGACGAGCGATAAGAGCGGGGCGGTGTTCGTGCGCACGGACATGCTGGACGGGGAGACGGATTGGAAGCTGCGGTTGGCTGTTCCGGCCACCCAGAAGCTGGCCACCCACGGGGAGTTGTTGAACGTGAACGCCTCGCTGTACGTGGAAAAGCCGCAGAGAGATATTCACACGTTTATCGGCACCTATTCGAAGGTAAGGCAATGAAACTGTTTGATCGTTACTCGATTTTGCAAACATTATAGTTTCATTATAGTGCTTTTCCTTCTTATGATATTATGAACTTCTTTTCCTGTAAAAAGTCTCTTCTAACAACAGTTTCCAACTTTCCAAATGATTTTAGCTTGGAGGTACCGAGGACGAAGGCCTCAATGTGGAGAACACACTGTGGGCAAACACGGTCGTCGCATCGGGAACAGCGATCGGCATCGTCATATACACTGGCAGTGAAACGCGCAGCGTCATGAACAACTCGCAACCGCGCTCGAAAGTCGGTCTGCTCGATCTGGAAATCAACGGGCTTACGAAGGTACTGTTCTGCGCCGTCATTGGGCTATCGTTTGCGATGATGTGCCTGAAGGGCTTCAACGGCCCGTGGTATCGGTACATGTTCCGTTTCGTGCTGCTGTTCTCGTACATCATCCCGATCAGTCTGCGCGTGAACCTCGACATGGGCAAGGCGTTCTACTCTTGGCAGATCCAGAACGATGACGAAATCAAGGGAACGGTCGTCCGATCGACCACTATCCCGGAGGAGCTGGGTCGCATGTCGTACTTGCTGACGGACAAAACGGGCACACTTACGCAGAACGAGATGATCTTCAAAAAGATCCACGTCGGTACGGCTGCGTACGGGCGCGATACGTTCCCGATGGTTTCCGCGGCCATCCAGTCGGTGTACGGGACGATCTCGACGCCGGCCGATGCATCCCCAGAGGCACCCGCACCGGACTATCAGCCGAAGCTACGCAAACCGGACGGATGGCGCATCTGGGAGTCGGTGAAGGCACTCGCTCTCTGTCACAACGTTACACCCGTGTACGAAACCAACGGTGGCGGTGGCAGTGGTGTTGGTGGTGGTGGCGGTGCTGGTGGATCTATTTCATCATCCTCTTCCGGTGCGGAGCGGCGACAATCGCCGGCTCGTTCGATCTCCGTCGAGGCTGGCGAACCATCGGGCTCGGCCGTGAAGCCACCAACAGAGAAAACCTACCAAGCATCCAGCCCCGATGAGATTGCACTGGTCAAGTGGACGGAATCGGTCGGTTTGACGTTGGTCCAGCGCGATCTGAACACCATGACGCTGCAGATACGGGACGCAACGCGGGAATCGCGTGGAAGCAACATGAACGAAAACGCGTCGATCAACACGACGGTCACAAGCCTCTCGGTGAACTCGAAGACCGACCTCAACTCGCCATCGAGCGCGGGAAGCGTGACGTCGCTGAACTCTATGCTCGCACCCGGCGCTCCCGGAGTCATGAAGTACCAGATCCTACAAACGTTTCCCTTCACGAGCGAAAACAAGCGCATGGGCATCATTGTGCGCGAGGTTAACGGGGGCGAGATCACGTTCTACCTGAAGGGCGCGGACGTGGTCATGTCGGGTATTGTGCAGTACAACGACTGGCTGGCGGAGGAAAGTGGCAATATGGCACGGGAGGGCCTCCGGACGCTCGTCGTCGCGAAGAAAGTACTGAGTGAGGACCAATACAACGACTTCATGATGCGCTATAACGCGGCGAAAGTGAGTGTGACGGATCGCGTCACGAAGGTGGCCGCCGTCATCGAGAGTCTCGAGCGAGAGATGGAGCTGCTGTGTCTGACCGGTGTCGAGGATCGGCTGCAGGAGCGTGTGCGACCCACCCTGGAGCTGCTGCGGAATGCCGGCATCAAGATCTGGATGCTCACCGGGGACAAACTCGAGACGGCTACGTGCATCGCGAAGTCGTCCCACCTGGTCGGTCGCAACCAGAGCATTCATGTGCTGAAGAGTGTGTTGACGCGCACGGATGCCCACTTGGAGCTGAATCAGTTCCGCCGGAAGCAGGATTGCGCGCTGGTGGTGTCCGGTGAGAGTCTCGAGGTGTGCCTGCAATACTATCAGCCGGAGTTTATGGAGCTAGCCACGGCCTGTCCGGCGGTGGTCTGCTGTCGGTGCAGCCCGACCCAGAAAGCGCAGGTAGTTTCCCTCATCCAGAAGTACTCGGGCAAGCGGACGTGCGCCGTCGGTGATGGGGGCAACGATGTTAGCATGATCCAGCAAGCGGACGCCGGTATCGGTATCGAGGGTCGGGAGGGCAAACAGGCGTCACTGGCAGGTGACTTCAGTATACCGCAATTCTCGCACATCGCCCGGCTGCTGATCGTCCACGGACGACGTTCGTACAAACGATCGGCGGCGCTTTCGCAGTTCGTCATCCACCGTGGCTTGATCATCTCGACGATGCAGGCAGTTTTCTCGGCCGTCTTCTACCTATCGTCAGTCGCGCTGTACCAGGGCTTCCTGATGGTGGGTTACGCGACGCTCTACACCATGTTCCCGGTGTTCTCGCTCGTGCTCGATCAGGACATCAGCGCGAACATCGCCATTACCTACCCGGAGCTGTACAAAGAGCTGTCCAAAGGTCGCAGTCTCAGCTACAAGACGTTCTTCATGTGGGTGCTGATCAGTATCTACCAGGGTAAGGACTAGCAATCATTATGTCCCTTGTAATTTTCTCCAAACTCTAGAATGATATACAAGTTTGTGTTGTCGTTCTTACTTTGTTGGCTTTTATGTTGCTGTGTGCTTTATTCAATGGTTGTAGCTAAAGGCTATATGAAACAGGAGCATTTCAATATCCACACCATATTTGATCTTGTTTTCCCAAGCCTTGCTTGAATTTAAGTTAAAATGCAACGAACAAAGACTTGTTTTGTTAAACCATTTCCATTCTACTTCAGGCGGGGTTATCATGTACGGTGCGTTGATCCTATTCGAGGACGAGTTCATCCATATCGTGGCAATCAGTTTCTCTGCCCTCATCTTAACGGAGCTGATTATGGTAGCTTTAACGATTCGCACGTGGCACAGGTAAGCTATATGGTTCTTTTCTGCTGACGAGCAGCGTAGAGAATCCCTACTGATGCTTGACTTCCCCTCCGTAGATTGATGGTCATTGCGGAACTGTTCAGCTTGTTGCTTTACATCGTCTCACTCGCCGTGTTGCACGAGTACTTCGGTATGTTCGCCAACTTACGTTTCTTCGCCGAAAGGTTCCACCATGTTTTCTTCAACGTTTCTTTTTTTCTTTTGCAGATTGGGAATTCATCTGGTCGTGGGATTTCCTCTGGAAGGTGCTGGTCATTACGCTCGTCTCCTGTCTTCCGCTGTACATTCTGAAGTTCTTGCGCAAAAAGTTCTCACCGCCGTCGTATTCGAAGCTCTCCTAAGAAGGGCTACCGACTCGAGTGGCCTCAAAAACTGCGACCGGTTTATTGTTTTTCTTCTCATTTACCCTTATTCGTTCTTTGTCTATCCTATTATCTATTTATTATTAACCTACACCCAAACCCATTACTTCAGCGGAAGGCAGTTCCGATGGCTTATGGAGTAATGTGTGTTTAAATGGGATACATTGAATTACATTTACACCTACTACGAAGATGGAACAACAAGTGTACAAAAAGTACATACATCTCGATCCAACTACTAACGATCGTTTGTTTTACGCTTAAAATGGCTCATCTTGTCTATGCGTTGTATTGAAGTTTAATTTAATCGTGATATTTTCCTATACACAATACGGAGAGTTGTTTGTTTTGAAAATTTTGCTCGTTGTTTCCCACATATGACGTATATTTAAAGTAATGTATGCTAAGCTTTCGATTCAAACCATCAGTATGAGGCAGAAGCGCAGAGATTGGAAGAAAGGCAAGTTTACACGGTGGTGTCGGTAGCGCCGGCAGAACTAGCAGTAACAGATAAAACACACTGGACACCATTAACGAAAGCCATCAGGCGCCGGAGAAACATTAATTAAGTAGTACCAACTTGTTAAAACCAGTGTCTAACGAATATCAAAGTGATCAACATTTTTAAATAGTAACCAACACAAGCGTCAAGCGTTTATTTTTACTAAAACAAAACACACAAAACCAGGAACCATACTATACACGCACACGAAAAACAAATCCACAGAACTCAACTCAAACGAAGGTGGAAAAAAGGCAGATGAAAGCGGTTGGTTTATCAGCTGGCCAGGAAACGAAGGTGAAAGCTTTGAGTGGAATAAAAAAAAGTGGAGGATTAAACATTGAGAAACGCAAAACAGAACAAAACTAAATGGACTCACTGAACAAATAAATAAAACATTTAAACAACCGTTATTTGTTCTGTTGCATTATACTGTTCCGAATCATAACTTGGTCATCGCGCGTGCATTAAAAGAAAACTAAAGGTAAAACTTAAGAAATCGTTCAGTCACTGTTTATTTAAAAAATAGCTTAGCTTGCGAGAAAAGAGCAGAAACAGTCCGGTGGTCTAGAACAGACCGAGAGAGAGAGAGAGAGACGACCACTCGATGGCAATTCCCTAGGATGACAAGGGAATTGGGGCGTTCGTCAAAATCCGTTCACCGCTCCTTTCCCTCTAAGCGTCATTAATATTTTTCTTAATCCACGGAAGGAAGGAGGTGACACGCGTGTACACACCCGGATACTGGCCCTTGCCGCATCCGATACCCCAGGATACGACGCCAACCTGCGTCCACTTGCCATCGTTCACCATCAACGGTCCACCGGAGTCACCCTGAAAGATTGGAAGGAATGCTGCTTTACTACTCACAAGAGCGCGAGTCGGTTTGAAGATTACTTACGCTACAGGAATCCTTGGCCGCCTGTCCGGCGCACAGCATCGTGTCGATAATGCCGCCCGGCGCCGCCGGACCATACTTTACCCTGCACTCGTTGTTCGTCCAGATGGGCAAGTTCACTTCCTGCAGAATCGCCGGCTGTGGTCCATCTATGGAAAACAGGGAGGAACACATTAGGTAATCGTGGCAACGCTGTTAACTCGTGCCAAGCACGTACTTTCTCTCAAGCTGCCCCAACCGATGACGGTGGCCGTTAGTCCGTTGTAGGCCCTCGAATTGTCCGCTGCCGGCAGGCAGACGGGTCGTACTTGCTTCGTAAAGGGGACCGGTTGGTCCATCGTTAGCACCGCCACGTCGTTGTACTGCGAAGTTTGAAGAGAGTTAACCAGAGCTCCACGATTTTAACGTCGTTCGTTACAACTCACCAACGTGCGCGAGTCAAAGCCACGATGTCGAACCAGACGCTTGACGCGTCGCTCCACGTGCTGAACCTCGGTGTTCGAGCGGATGTTGTGATCGCCAAGCTTCACTGACAGTCGCGCCACGTCGTACGAGCTCATGCTGGGGAAAAAGGGAGAGGTGGGTTTTGCAAATGAAAATGAAACATTTAACCATCTTTTGCCCGTCATTCCGAACTCACTGTGCCACGCAGTGGGCTGCGGTCAGGATGTGGATGTTGTCGATGAGCGAACCGCCGCAAAACTGTCGTCCATTATTGAACAGTCCCGCTATCCAGGGCCACTCGTTCGGATCAGCGTTGTGCCCACCGACGATGCGCTCCGTGTCCTGGCGATGGAAGACAAGCAAGCGACAAGTGTATTTGTCATGCGTATTGCATACTTTTAGGCGGAAATATGTTACGGCTCGGTTGATGACGTGGGTAATTTTCAAATAAACGCGTTTAAATATTCCTTCGGCTCATAAGCACAGTGGCACCCTCTCGACGGCGTGGGTTCGAATGCCAACCAAGAGGACTGACTAAACTATTAAATATAAACGTTCCTGATTGTTAAAAAATTAAATTAACCAACGTTTTGGTGCTAAGAAAATGCTATGCAATGCTATGAAAGTTAACAGATGATATAAATGAGTAAAGATTAACATACACGAATTTCAAGATCACATTGCGAAATTCAATGTTCAAAAAATATGTCGCCATTCAGGGAGTCCCCCTTTATCTGTCTGGTGACCATCGATCATTGATAAACGAAATCATGATCAAGAATTGCAAATGCGTCTTGCGTATTCAAACCATAACCCAAGGAGAACCCTGCTGCACTTGCCTACCAAAGGTATCCATGCCTACCTAAAAGAACCTTGCCGAGTGTATTTTTGGTAGGCATGGACACCTCATAACCTACCAATAATTTGTTTTGGGAGGCACCGCAGTGGAAAGAGGTACTGGCTGTCAAACCTTTGTTTGTTTACTATTTACTGTTTACTGTGCAAGTCTGGCCAACTAGCAAGCATTCGACCGTGTACCAGCGTATTCGTTGTTTAATTATTTGTTTGAGTTTTGTTGAAACATGGAAGCAAAAGGGCAGGAAAGAAAACAGGAAGGGACGATGACCCTCATCGACAGGTATAGAAACTGCAACGCAGTGTAAATAGTTGGTCGGTGGCCAACGGACTTCGCGGCGATCATCGGTTGTTACCGGTTGTAACATAGTATCGGTGGCCAGTGTTCGATAGCAGCGCTTGGATTGACCGACTCGGGGTGGTTAACCGGGGCCGGGTTAACTCGCATCAGACAGTAAGTACGTGTGTAAGAACCCACAGCAGAGAGTTCTTACTGATGATGATTTCTCCGTGCTTTTCACACATTTCAGGGTCTCGACAAGGAGGAAGAAGCGGCTTGAAATAATCATCAATGCGTTCTACGTGTTTTCACTGGCCATGACGGAGTGGTGCTGCACATCGTACATCGAAGGAGCCTGCTACGATCCGTGGTCGCTGTTTGCCAGCACGAACCAGAGGAGGCGTCGGACGATTTCTGAACATTTCCCCTGATTGCCTTCCGAACCGGACGATATGTATATAATATTATCGTTGTATCAAAATAATAAAACAATCAAAAACATTATCCTGCATGAAAATAATTATTTTGGGAAAGAAAAGATATCCTGAACCCAGCTCATATAATCTACTACGAATGGATATACGTTTTTTACGCGTATAGCCAGAAATAGGTGTTATAAACACGTTGCACAGTCACGTTGTCAAAACAGTTCTCTTTTGCGGTGTCCCGCAAGTATCAAGAGAATTGTTTTACCCTTCTTTTCAGAAGTGTTTTACATCCAAAATTGCATAGGAAATCTGCTGCAAAAGAAGGTGTAAAACACTTCTGAAAAGAAGAGCGATCAGGTCTCAAGAGAATTCTTTTACATCAAAATGACGCCAAAATTTCTCGTTGGGAAGTTATGTGACGAGAACGGAAGAATATGTAAATGAATTAATCTTGTGCGCACTGGAGAATAATGTGGAAAAGTAAAAAAAAAGGATTCGATGATCGGCCATCCGTCAAATTGTGTCGACTTACCGGATTACCATTTTTCACACCGCAAGCGGCGCTGAGCGAGTCGCCGGTGATGACCCCGGAGGAAGCCGGCGGAACGGTGGCGATCTCGAGGGGCGGATGCGTGGGAACGGGCGGTGGCCAGACACCGATCGGTTGCCCGGGAGAGGGCGGCTGCGGTGGTGCCGGCTGTCCCGGTTGATTCGGCACCTGGGGAGGGCGGGGTCGCGTGGGCCACGTCGTCGTTGGGCGCTGCGTAGGTTCGGAAATGCCGACGGAGGAAACGGTGGTCGGGACGGGCGGTTGCGCCGGACCGCCAAATGCGGGCGGGTGGGTGGCGGGCGTGTGATCTGGCGGATGCGTCGGAATTGGTGGCGGCCAGCTGGGATAGTTGTTGTTCTTGTTGGGCGGTTTGGGGGGCGCACCGATGAAGGTGGGTGGCGCTGGTATCCCGGATGGAGGCTCGAGGACGGGCGACGCGTCGGGGATAGGCAGCGGGGTGATGGGGTTGGTGCAGCATACTCCGAACGCTTGACGACCCTGCTCGTTGAAGTAGCTGCAGGTGTCGTAGTTCCCGAGAACCCACGACTCCCAGACGCTCAGGTCCGGCACCTTGAAGTAGGGATAGCATGTGCGGAACGAGGTGCAGAAGCCGAGGTGACCTTTGGCCGTCAGACAGGGACTACCATCGCCGAGGGCCTGCTTCCAGTCGGCGCCGGAAACACGTGGTGTCAACCAAATGTGGCGCGGTTGTCGGGGCTTCAGCTCGGTAGCTGGAAATTTAAAGTTGCATAACCATTTAGCAATATTTTTTTAAGCACATAATATCACATTTATACATAATCATTGTGGTTATACCAAACGAAATTAAGCAAATTGAACAAATATTTGAACCGATCGCAAAATGTATGTGAGTTACAGAAGTTTTAATCAGGTATATATGTTTAGAATTGAAAACACCTATATTTTATTTTCTAAGACAGTAAAAACAATTCCAAAAATATGAAATCATTATACATAAACCTGAAGTTGGTATCAGTAAAAATTGTTTGATCGCTGTACACATTAAAAATGAATTAAATGAAAAGTTTATACAGACTCCTAAAGTGACTCATTAAGTGACTATTGAGGATTGTGTATATAACATTAACATTTTCTTATAAACAGTTCTTTGTTTTATTTGCAGTATCTGTACAATGTGGTCATAAAAGGCGATCGATTAATACATCGGTAACCATCGCCATAAATCACTGTCAGCCATAGGTTAACCAACTGAGAAGATATTCTTCCAACTGTCCCGAACCCGTTGCTTTCCTTGTATCAAATGGGACCAAAAACGAAAGGATTAAAAAATGATCTAATAACATAAAATGACTCAGAAAGACACAAAGGAATATAAAACCCAAGGAAAAAGGGAGAAGAAGAAGAGAAAAACTCGAATCACACGTATGTAAGTGTCCGCGGCTGTACACGTCGCCGTTTCCACACTCTCCCGCGATCATTGAGTTTTTTTTAGTCGTTTCATGTTTATCATTTGATTGATATTTTTGTTTTTATTTCAGAGTTCGTTCACACCTTCGCGGCGATATTTGAATACATTTACATATCTTAATACTTGCACGTTGCGGGAGGAACGAACGAAAGGCGAGCGACGACGATGGGCAACGGAATGAAAAAAAAAGAATAAAATCAAAAACTCCCGAAAGCTGGTTTGCTTCAATTGTGGTCCAGGAATAAAGCAGATATGATCGATCGAGCCTGCCGATATCAATCAATTTGCTGACATTATTAACCCACATGTACAACGACGAAGGCCAACGCCAGCGAGATGCTGAATGTTGGTCCTGCTTGAAGACCGACGTGCTTTCTGGACTTTCGACATGTAAACAAGCGAAGCAGGCGGAGAGGTGAAGTGGAAAACTGGGAAACCACCACATGGCAAATCGTGCAAACTGTGACGAAGCCGAAAGATTCGGGTGTCCTCGAAGCTGAAGCACGGATGAGATCAACGACCTGTGATGTTGGTTGTTTGATACTTTTCTAAACTACTATGTCTCCTTCTTTAAATGGCTTGAACTTTAAAAAGCAGTTGGATTTATTTGTTTACAACTGCGCTTAAAAAATGAAAGGTTTCGAGTCTATGCAAACACGTAATGGACCTTACATAGATACCATATTCCACATTGGTTTATATTTAAACATCAAAGTTTGAGACAGAAACTTCATCTATCAGCAGTATTTTTGATTATTCTTTTTTTTTTAAAGATTTTTGTGACATAATAGAGAGCAATAAGAATATTTAAAAAACACACAACAACATATTGAATTTTCTTCTTGCGTAGTAGAAACGCGATTCATTTGGTCATTTAAACATGTGTTTAAATTTAACTAAAGTGGATTATTGATCCTTTTAATTAAGATGGCACACTTTCATCATTAGGTTTTCCACCAGGACAGTTTAATATTTATCTCAGCATCGTTTCAGGTATATCATTTCTTGTGTCACTGTTTTAAAATGTGGGACACTCGATATGGTCCTACTTCTCCATCCAGTCTCCAACGAATGGGAGAAAACGTAGAAAACTAAGTTATTTTCGCACCTAGCCCAAGGATGTCCCAACGGGTATGAAACAAGGGGAAAAAGAAAGCCCATCGACTGGCCGAAGTTGCTCCAACTTGTCAATCGAATATTCTGTGCTAATGAGTCCCCGGCTCAGACTGGATGCTAAAAGCGTGTCGGCTTGTTTTCTCAGCGGTATTTACCCATGACCATAACAGTACTTTCTTCTTTGGCGCAAAATGGCGCGAAATGTGTAAACATAAATAGCACAAGAGAGAGGGACAGAGATAAAAGCAAGCAGCATCATAAAAACGAATCGCCTTCGGCTCCGGGTGCGGCATCCTGTCCGTGTTGATCCAGCGCATAAATCTACGAAGAAGCGAACTAGAATATCAATGTGCAGTAGTGGTCATGAAATGATGCACCGAAGCAAACAAAGCATTGCCGTCTACTCCTCGATCGACAAAGGTTGTAAAAAGCGCATTTTCTTTGACCATTTACCATCGCCCGCCCATTGCACCTTTTCCACAATCCTTCGGGAAGAATAAATATGAAGAAAAAGCGCACTCAAGCAAACCTGCTGCGGCGCATAAATAAAACATAAAGAAAACATTCTTGCCGATCATGGAACAAAGTCTAGTTTAATCTTGCTGTAATACGCTCCAGGACACACCCATCGCTACCAGTAGCGCCATTGAAAGGGGAAAATAAAACATGACTTTTAATTAAAACTTGTAGCGAACCTCTTCGTTCGCTTGTGTTATTTTCAATAGCCCGGACGAATGGTAGGTCCGTCAGCCATTAGGCAGACCCTACATAATTAGTTGTTTGCAGGTTTATCAATCAAAGGAAGCATGGATGGAGCCGCCCATCGCTTGGCACTCACTCGATCGAACTAGAGATCAGCAACACTAGGTAATGGTAGCAGTATATTGTGGACATAAAAGAGTTGAACAAGAAACCAGTACAGAATATGTATTTGTAGTATGATTCATAATGACAGCAAATCATTTCGAAGATTAATATGGATTGAAGCACGAACAGATGAAAATTTACATCCTTTTAATTTTGTGTAAATAATTAGTACGTGCAAAACAAATGGCAATGTTTTAATATAAATATCAGGTAAATTTAAAACAAAACATAGACTATGGCCAAGCAATATGTAGAATTCAAATATGCGTTAGTATACTCCTCTTAACAGTATGAAGGCGTCATGTTTTGTTTGAGTAAAATAACTTGCTTATTTGATTTTTAATTTGATTTGATTTGATACAAAATGCAAGAGTGTAAAAACAATTAGGAAAGTACAGACTTAAAACATATTAAACAAACCCTTTTATCATAAATAAATACAAAGTGCAATTCAAACATCAAACACCGAACTCTGCCATAAAGCATTTAAATTCAAAATTGTTTTATTTTTTATACGTAATTGTGGTATGTCAGTAGGATTTAGGTAATCTTTTACTATGAAACAATATGCAATGGTAATTAATAGATGATCATAAAAGTTTGGCCACGTAGCAGACAACGTCCACGTGCTATACAACGTCCAGTGTTCATACCCTTTGAAACCGGAGAGTAATGAACGTTCTCTCGCCGGTGCGCACCTGATCGGAATGGATGATGAGTCGCGTGGAAAGTAGTAAAACTCCTGCCTCCATCCCATTTTGCCCCCTCGCAGACCGTGCGATGAACTTACGCATGGCGTGGAAAGTACATGCTTGATTTTTCTTCCACCATATTGCCCCTAGTTAACTCCTCCGCTGAGGCCACCCCATCCCTTCTAGGTGACGATGGCCTTTACGGTGTTTCGGATGACACATTTCGCAAGCTGCTGCCAGGGCCGTGTTTAATGGGTCTGTTTATGTTTGCTTCGCATCGCGGTCACAATTTCGGGCGAAACGGAAATTGTTTCCCGATGACGTGGTGGCGTGCGGAGGCGTTTTATTCGGGGAATGCGATCGATGATCGGTTGTGGGGGAGCGAAACTGAAGATCGGACACTTGAAACGGAGAGTAGCAAGTTTTAAACCAGCGTTCGAACAAACATTTGGAATACTTTTATTGCTTGGCTTTTAAGCGAAACAATCGATCACTTGCCATAACAAGCAAGAAATCTATACATCCGCAACATCCTGACACTTTTTCCTTGTTTAGTTGTGGAAAACGGAAAAGGTTCCGTAGATACCATGCCTATCCCAAACCGGTACCTACAAGATGGGTTTTTTTTTTGTTCCAGCTTACAATTGTTCCTGAGCGATGCCTTCTGTCCTCGACCTTTTTCACGGTCCTATCGATATGAACCAGTTCTTGAAGAAACCTTCGCCTTGTTCGATTCCCAGGTGGAGCAGAAAATCTCTTCCCTTTTAAAGCGAGTGTCGGGATTTGGGGTGGCAAATACGGGAGGTACCACCTTGCGGACAAAATGTCACGCGTAAATGGCATCCATTCTTGTATCGTTTTTTTTGTTGTTTTATTTTTTCTCGGGGTTGTTTGTTTTACGCCAGCTCAAAATACCACACGGAAAACAGATTAAACTAACGCAAACAATAAAAAAAACAATTAGCCAAACAGCAGCCACCATCCATCGGTGGACAATATTTTCCTTTGTTGAGCAATATTTTTCAGCGTCTTTGTCACGTTCTTCCGTGGACGGTTCCTGATTCAAGCTCGCTCCATCAAGCGTGGAGAAGCGAACGCGTCCACGTCCGAACAGGACGTTGTTTGGGCGTTACAGGTTCATTGCTCTTTTAGTATGTAACCAGCATGCACTGTGCTAAATCGGAAACAACTACGCAGTATTTTTTCTACGCCATGGAGGGCGGGAAGGAATTTCGCTTCGTTCTACTTAACCGGAGACGGAAAAAATTGAAGAGTTTTTTTTTAATAAGGAAGAGCTTTTTTTATGCACTGATGTTTCATTTGCTTCTTGAAAAAGTTGATTCTTGGCAAAGAAATTTAGCGTTGAAAAGGGGTATTATACAAAACATTTTACAACAAACTGGTGTAAACATTTAAAGTGTTTCATATCACGGAACTTTCAACAGAGTTTCACAACCATCACAAGCCGTTTTTGAATAAAAATGTGTCATCCTAAGCCATCTCATACCGTGCACTCTTCGTTGAAGTCTTTCGTTCTGCTTGAAACCATACAAGCGACGAACCCTTAAACTCGAACCCTAGGCGACACACTTCACTTCACGTACCTTCAATCACCACCGTATCGTCGGTCGATTTGTCCTCGCTAGCACCAGCATCTTGGGCGCTGATAGCGATAACTGTTGCAAAGGCAAGTACGAGACAGAAATTCGCTAGCGCGAACATTGCGCCTATACTTTGCCGCTGGCCCCACGAGGAAAGAACTGAACTTTTTTTTCTTCTTTCACTCAGTACATGCACTCACAAACAGACGGCGAACTTTTTAGTAAATCTCTTCACCAAAAGGGGACCCAAACAGCTTGATCTTTCTGAAGCGTCTACTGGAAGGATTTTAAGAGCTGTTTGCACCAGATCTAGTTCGGAGCAAAACTCTCTTCGTCCTGCTTTTCTTCTGTTTCTTCTGCCTACCCAGTCACTACTCCCGGCTAGCCAACGAACGGTCCACCATCGCGACGCGGACGTGCCCGTGACATTGACTCGAAACCGTTTGAAATTGAACTGTAATGCGGGCTGCGCATTGATGATCGTTTTATATAGACACGCCGGGCACCTGCCCATTGGTATTGGTGCGTCCCCATTGTGTCGCTGTCTGTGTCGTTGTTGGCTGCTCCTGACAGGTGAATGTCTGCCCGCCCCGGGAATGTTGCGCCCGGCGTCCCTGGAGCAGGGACGCGGCTGCCTCCCGATCGATCGCATGCTTCCCGAGCGTCTAATCCGGTAGTATAGTGCTGCCCGAATGGTCTGGAACAACTACGCGTAGTCCGCTTCGGGGCGGCGTAGTGTTTTTCGTAGTTGTCGTTGCCCATCGGGTTCACTAGCGTGTGTGTGGTCACGCAAGAATCGATCCGCGGACGACCGAAGCTCCCGTCGCTGATCCAGAAGAAGAAATCTTCGCCCACAAGATAGGAGCGTAACACTGACGGATATAATCATAAACTTACTGTGATTTAAATACAAAAACTGAGTAAAAATACTTAAAAATATAAGAGTTACCAAAGAGTGATTTCTAGTTTGGTATTTATGAGAACGAATCACACTCTCTTGTAGATAAACTAGAGCAATACAAAAATCAGAAAATTTCGTTCTTCTCCGCAAACTAAATACAAAGTTTCCTTGTGCGAAATATATGTTTTACTTTTTTACAAACATTTTAATACAATCATAAAAAAAACAATACAATCGTTACGAAACGCAACGCAAAGAAATTCTGGTACATAAAATGTATGAGAGACAAAAGACTTCAACGGTTTGCTCACGCCTTATAGGCGACGAACCCCAAATAGTTTAGGGGGCGCTTGAAAACGCAACTCGAACGATGATCTGAGGTTTTACTTTTTTTTGTTTTTTATAAAAAATACTTTTTTTTGTTTCTAAATAAAAACATATTTGTAGTGTGTCATAACTGCTTAAGTTTGAGCTACAACAAAAAGTCGTTAAAATGGTTATGATTGGTACATTTATTTGTTTCAGTCTTGTGAACAAAGCCAGCAAAAATTGTATTTATCATAAGAAACGGCATACATTCAAATTAGATATACAATTATTTAATATCTGAGTACTTAAACTTACTTCAACAGCTGCAACACGATTAATGGAGAAGTTTCACTAGCTTCGTTCTTCCAGGATACACCAAAAGCACCACTCTTCGGCTTGCGTCTTCCAAAAGCCCTGTTTCTCTTAGGGAAATCCGAGATGTCAACTCTTTCATTATCCTCCATCTTGACACCTCTTACCGTATTCTTGTTTGTTTCATAGCAAGGCCTGGCTTTCCTATTCGTCCGACAGAGAAACGCTCCCGAGTGTGTCTGTTACGCTTGTCTTTTGGATGTCCATTGCTTCTTGTTTTTGATCAATACAATCCCATTCAGATAGACTTTAAAGGCTTAAGAACAATCCTGAAGAATCAATAGCAGCATAGCAGTCACCCATTTTCTATGAACGAAGTGAACCTTTTCGACTGAGGTTATACCATTATTTATTCCGAAGATAAAAAGCAACTTCAATGAAATGAGAAAAAATATGAACGGCTTTTCTTTTGCATTTATTGTTGTGTCTCATTAGCTTCTGTAGCTCTCCTGACTAAATACAACAATACAGCTATTATGTACTACGAATAACCTTTTATGGGTTAAGAATGGGGCCATTAATGAAGATGTTAACTACCCGTTTTGCTGGTAACGATCTTCGTTATTTAGGGGCACATTCATTGCTCCATAAAAGGAGTAGAATCCGATTTAAATCGTTATCTTCTTCGATGTCATCACAGCTTAGAATAATAATTTTCGGGTAACAACATTGCGAAATTGATGTGTGTTTTGCGATGAGATAAGTTTCTTTTTGCCATATCAAAAATAGGGCCATTTAAATTAACAAAATAGTAACGGGGAAAGATAAAACCCAACGTCGAGTTGAATTAAAGCTGCTAAAAGCTCATTTAGATAGCAACGGAATTTTTCCTCGCTTAAATAATTTTAGGTACTGACGCAGGCAATGCTCTCATCGCTTAATTCCGATACGATTCACGTCAGTTGGAGCACTTCTCGAAGCTACAGGGCAAACAAGGTAAAGGTTACTAGCTACAGTCTTGTGGTTTCTCCGGTCCTCGTGAACAGCGGATTAAAGTTAAGTCGATATTCAACCGCTTACTTGAAGGGGGCATGGTTTCAGAAACGAGGTCTTGTTCAAGCCAGATTATTTGGAACCCGACGTATTTTCCGAAATGTATCCGGCAACGAAAGTGTCAAAGAATTAATCAGCTACAGGGGGTTTTTCAGCTTCATAGAATACGAATGGATGTTTTAAAAGAGAAAGCAATCTGTGCTTTGTTTTGTATTAATTTTCTAAAAGCATCAAATTATTACGTTAGACGTTTCACTACAACGATCCATAATAGTACGCAGTACAATTAAATAAAGTTTTAAAATGATTAAATGCTGCGAAAAAAATTGCTTTAGATTAAATAAAAATTACATATTGAAATATACCGATAAACATTCTTCGATTTAAGTACATACATCATGTTTGATGAATTCATTCTAAAATTGTTGCGTGATTAAAAATTTCGTTATTCCAAATTATTACATCGCGCTCCACCAACATGAAATAAAAAATTAAGCTGTTATATCTGTATTTTGAAAAGATTCTCTGAGAATGAATTAACTGAATGAGGGTAATTATGATTTGATAAATACTATTTCATATGAATCTGATTATAAGAATGTGAGTAATTATTTTATTTTGGATCAATTGAATGTGATGTAATAAAACTTCTAGCACGAATTTGCTATAATTCATTGTCATCATTCAAACGTAAATCGCAAACAAGGTGCATTCAAAGAACGACGTTTTTCATCGTTTATTAATAGACATGGTTTTCCCACTTTTCTTGGGACAATATCACAACCCAACGACGGTTTGCCATCAGTCGCTTACTCCTGCTTCGGCAGAAGTCGTCGGTAGGGAACACGCAGGAAAATCTTGTTGACCACCTCAATCATCACCGGTTCCCACACCTGCCGGCTGGCCGGGAGCAGTTCCTTGTACATCATTGGCCAGTACTGGTTGACAAATTCCAGCGCAATCTGGTCTGTTGGTGGAAAGAGAGAGAATGAGTGCCTGTCGACCTCACAAGGGTTGACCGTGACTTACTGAGTTCGGGATCGGGGAACAGGCCGGTAGCGTAAATCTTCATGTCGCCAACCTCCGGGCTCATGTCGAAGCTGTCGATCTGCAGGTACTCCTCGCCGTTGCGCTCCGTGACCTTGCCGGCCATCTTCCAGGTGGTGGTGACATCAGCTGGAATGAAAAGCAAACGGGATATATGAGCTTTCCCCGGTCGTAGGTTGAAATTGCGGTGCCGGCTCACGAACCGCCAACTTACTCATGCTGTTGTTGAAGTAACCCTTCGATGCCAGCTTAATGCTGTTGAAGCGGCCTTCGCCCTTGAAGAAACCCTCGATGAGGATCTGTGGGAAGCGGACGTCCACCTCCAGGTTGAGCGTCTTATCCGTGGCCGACGCATGGACGTCCATAATCTGGGCCTTGCTCATGCCGAACGTCTTGGCGTTCTTAACGTGCATCGAGGCGGACATCTGATTGCGCTTGTAGTCGATGTAAGTGCTCTTGGACACGAACGGGTCCAGCGACGGGAAGCCTAGCGATTCGATTCCAACCTGTAAAGAAAATGAACGAGTTAAATAGCTTTGCTCGTTGGAGGCTCATTACTAAAGCAGGTATTTTTTTATTTGGCAACTTTTTTAAGGTTGAGATAGATATTTTTCACTGAGCCATTTTGAAATACAACTATCCCTGTTTTCTTGTCTTAATCATTTTTTCTAAACGTCTGATTCTATTTCAATTAACTCAACAAATGTAAAGGAACCAAATAAATCACCACCATTCCAAGCATTTTTGGTCATTACAAATAATGTTTGCATGTAAACTTTTGCTCTGCTTGGCATGACCAACAAATTAATTTCAATTATGTAATTTATTTATTTTTAATTTAAGCAGTTCTTTCAAATTACACCGATTGATTAAAAAAGATAGGAATGCTACTAAAAACTACTTGAAGTCCAAATATCTTGTAGTATCAAACTTATCTAAATTGAAAAAAAAAAATCATTTATGGATAGTAGATAAATATACTGTTAAATATGCCGAGAAGTTAATCGAAGCATCAAAATGCCGAATCGTAACTAGAATCAACTTAACAAATATGCAATTCCCAGCTATGCGTCAATCTTTCTTATGAAATATACATTACGCATCATGCATCCAAGTTAAGTATTCATTAAATTGTTTTTTTCGCATTGCATAACCAGTGCGCATGCATGTAAAACAAACAGAAATCAACTGCTAGCCCACAACGAGACGCCGGACGTGTTGCGTAATGTGCACGGCAACAATAACGCGAGCAAAAAATTACGGTCATTACGGATGAAGGATGTTTTCCAAGCTACTACCCTGAACCTCTGACCTTTTGGCAAGTCAGCCTTGCCCGAGTAATACACGACAGACGCCAAGCGGCCGGTTAGATATATCCGTTTTAAGTCGTTAGTCGGTTCGGCGCGGCGCTACTCTCACCTGCATTTCCGGCAACATACGCTGGATCGTGTTCTTGATGCACTCGCCGAGTTCAGGGCCATCGCGGTAACAGATTTCCATGAACGATGCTGCGAACGATAAGTTGGATTCAAGGTTAGGAAGGAGCAATGATTGAAGATAGATATCGCAACAAACGTCAACACAAGTCACGGCTTGTGATCAGGAGTCGATCTTCTTTTACAACCCGAGCTTGGGTGTACGTTTTCCTAACATATCATGCATGTTATTTTTACATATCATGCCCTACGCTACGCCATGGAGCTAATCGATTCTGTAACGCTCAATTACTTGCATCTTCTTTGGCCACTTAATTACCAGTGGCTCTTGATCTCGAAGTGCCCCGGACGCAGTCGACTGTTTGATTAACGATAGCAAACTGCGTGAGAATAGAAAATCTCGGGCACAATAGATTGAAAACGCGTATTTTGTTGATTACAAGGACAACTTGAAAAGGCAGGTTATAATGTGGATTAGATTCCACTCACATTATGCAAAAATCTTGAGTGTACTTCAGTGGTTGAAAATTGTAGCGATGTTTTTAATAAACGATGGATTTTACTGCGCGGTTGTTTGACATTGCAAACACCTTTACTCTGCTATGTGACTTAATGAGTTACGCGAAGATTCTCCGCACAATATGACCACGCCAAAAAGAAGCATGAGACGATGACTGCATGTTCGGAAGCGAACTTAAGAAAGCGAAATTTTAATAATTACCTCCAAATTGGTACTTCACGATTAGCGCTCGACTCTAACCCACTTCGTTCTGCCCTGTTGATTATCGCTTCGCCTAAATTGTCGAAAAAAAAACCTATTTCTAGCTATCAGACATCATGATGAATCAGTTTAACGTCTGCATGAGTGATTATCTTGGTTAGCTGCTGTTGAAATTAATTCTTTTTTGTTTGTAACTTTGTTCCGCCGCCAAGGTCAAGTGGATACTATGTTAACCAATGCTAATATTCCTTTATGCGCCATTAAACTTTTATCTATTCTCGCTAGTTCTTCCTTTTCATAAATTCTCCTACTGACGCATTTATGTTGTTGTTTTTTGATGATGTGTCTTTTGCGTTGCTAGTTTTCTAGTTTCTTTTCCTTTTGATTAAAGTGAATTTTGTAAGTCTATTTGGATTCGAAAACATGTTTCATAGTTTTTAAGTTCTACCCTTATATCATACATTATCTTCAGCTTTTTTATAAACTGCGCAAATAAATTCAACGATATTCTTCATATAAATAAAATTCTTCTTATTGATAATTAAACATCTTTTTTAAATCTATTGGACGTAGGTGAATATTAAGCTCGTTAAGAAAATGCAAACTTTTTTAAATCCCTTAAACTGAATTTTATCAAATTTTTTATATATTTTTATATTGTTTTTCAATACAAGCATGGTGAGAAAATAATCTGACAACAAGCCAAACCATGTTGGTGTTCTTTAGTTAACTCCAGCTAGTAATGTTGTGCTAACTAAATAAGACAACTGTTAGCCATGGTATAAGGATTCCTTATTTGCGTAAACCAAATGTAGGCCAAACAAACGGTGAATTATCAAGAAATTTAAACATTTTGGTCAATTAAATGGTAGTTTTAGCGTTATGCACTAATGTGTGATCGACATGACGTGCAGAAAAACGTGTTCCTTCCAAGATAGTTGTTATCTCTTGACAACCGGCAATTAAAGAATGTCGCTGTTTTCGTTAGCACCAGTATTTTAAACAGCCATTTGGTCACTACCCTGGTGGCTTGTCCAATTCTCCCAGTCGTTTGATATACACTTAATTAAAGTGACCATCTGAAAACTTGTTAGCTTTACACTGTGACTTGAACAGCGACCAAAAACCGGAAAATATGATGCTGTCCAACGATCACTTCATGCACAAACCAGAAAAGCAGACCTCGCAAAGGGCAATGTTTTTTCGCCACAATTTTGCAACGAACTTGCGAACGAATGCTGTACGAGCTACTTACGCAACTCCACCTCCGGATCGTCAACGAGGGGCTGCGGGGCGGCGGCGGAGAGGCTCGCGGCAAGCGCGACGCCACACAAAACCAGAATCACTTTCATGGTGTCCTTGGCCGGGATGAAAGGAAGGACCAAACAACTGCAGGAACGGACACTGAGATGTAGTTTTATTGCACTCCGATAAGCACTCGGTTCGCTGTCACGAGCCACGAACTGTCGATCTTGCTGGTAGGATACTGTCTGAAAGTCGCCGGACGATGGTGGGCGCTTTTATAGAAATGCGGCCCCCAGACTCTCCGGTTTCGATCGCAAAGGCAGCACTTGAGATTTTTCACTACGAGTTCTAGAGTTCGTCGGCCATCACTAAGACTGCTGCACATCGGGTTCCTCCTCGCGCACCCCACAGTTCTCCGAAAATGGTCCTCCCTATCTAGTACACGGTTTCACTTTTAATTCATCATGATGATAGCAATAACTCAGCTGTGTGTTTCAGGTTAATGGTACTCCTCGCGATCGATTCGGTTTATGCATTTAAGGGTTACTACGACGCGTGTGCGTGTTTGTACGATGAAACGAACAAGTTATAGTGCAGTAATGTTGTTTCTCTTTATTAACTTCAAAAACGTCGAATCACAGCCGGTTTTGAGAATCCAAAAGTGTTCGAAAATACGGCTGCCCACTTTCTGGATAGATCACATATTGGGTCAGTAAGGAAAAGAGGGCAAGTGAAAGTGAAAAGCCACAAATGAGGATACAAAACGGAGGTCTCAGGCGAAAGCGATGAAAATGGTTTATGAATGTTTCACAAGTTCACCAAGCTGATTAAGATGAGAGATTCTTTTATGGTTGTTGATATCGTTTGCGTGTAAAAACTGCGTGTCACTACAACTGTTGAAAGAAGTGCAACGTATCAGAGGTTGCAAATCTTATCCCACGAAAACATTAGTTTTAAAAACAAAGTTTGTGTTTAAATTATGTAAATGCTCAGCAATATTTTCGCAAAGCAAATAATCTCTAGACCAGTGATGTCAAACTCGTTTCACCTTGCGGGCCGCATTTTCTCCCAAAATAGGCTCGCGGGCCAAGCCATATAATTGATTGGAGTGATGAAAATATGTTCTTATCAATGTGGTTTTATCTTAACAGTCAATCATGTTTTACATTTTCACATTTTTTCATATTATATTACTTCTTATAAAATTTATAAATTTTGAGTAAAAGAGAGGGTTTTTTGCTCAATCATTTTCCAAATTTTAATGAATTCAAATCAAGTTTATTGAAATTTATGTTGCAGTTCAACACTATTGTGTATTTTGTTAATGATTTTAGAAAAGTAAAGGTATTGTAATTACAATAGCTAACTTATTGCTCCGCATTTGTTATTTTGTTTGGAATGGTCTTGTAGTATAGAAACATTTGTTTTCTATAAACACTATTTATCCACTTGTCTAGAAAAATCTGTGTAAAACCTTTGCTGCAAAGTTGCATATCACTTTCTTATTGAAATAGTTTAAATTGACATTCGTTAAGTTCTCTTGCAATTCGCAGTTCATGAAAAAATTTACATTAAATATTTTGGTAATTGCTATAAGCCTATACTCAAGGATCCAAAATTTCGATGTAATGTTTCAAAGGGGTCGCGGGCCGCACCCAATGGTCTTGCGGGCCGCATGTGGCCCGCGGGCCGCATGTTTGACATCCCTGCTCTAGACATACCCTGGCCAGGTTTATTGGGTTGCCTGTTGCATGCGAGGGTTCAACTTTTGCACAATAACGGTATAAGCGTAAGAACACTTCATCGTTGACTTAGTGACTGTTTTCGGTCAAGATGATCCACTTAAAGGTTACTAAACTTTTTCCTTTTCTATAGTCAGTGGATATTCAATCTTCTCATGCTGAAAAAGGTTCGCTCACGGAGTGGTTTTGACTCCAAATCAAACAAAATTATTCTAGTCAGGAATGTAAGCCGATTAATCGTTCAAACCTAAAACGTGTTGTAAACACGTGGTGTCGATCTATTGTTGGTTGTAGATACTGAAGTACCGTGAGAAAAACTGTTTTTTATTCGATTATTGGTTGAACATGTTTTAAACCGTTTTCTACACATTTAGCATAACATTATCAAAAACTACAAACTTTAAGAAAATATTGGCCACAGTAAAATACAATTGTAAGTCAATAAAAAAAATAACAAATTAACAATAAAACACTACCGTATACATCGTTGGATCTTGTTGTTGTAAGAAATTACTACCTAATTAAGCGTACTGAAGATGGTCGACGTGGTTTGCATAAGTTTGCCATCACTGCCACTGGTTCGCAGGACGTTCATGATGGAAATTGAGTGCACAAACGCACAGATCGGATAATCGTGTGTTGACGGAGTTGACATCAAATTCGGTGTGTCGGGCAACCGGTTTGCCCTACTGAATGGTGGCGCAATCGAGCGTTGACCGCGACCGGGGCTCCTTTGAGAAAATCGTTTACTGGAAGTTAAACATACTGCTTTAACCTGTTCGAATGATGTGTGCCTTATGAATGATTGATTTTATGGTTGGTGGGGTCAAAGTGGAAAGTTTAGAGTACATTTTGAAAGTGTTGAGCTGAATGCGTTGTTGAACTTTACATGTTCAAAATGTGTTTTAGTTGAATGAAGTAGCACATTTTTTTTAATTTTTTATAAGGAATTTTACTGCGAATTGTTGTTCTCAAAATAAGTTAGTTATAACGAACCGCCAATTTTTTTTATGTTAAACCACCTGGACAATGGTTACCGCCTGAAATCGAGGCTTCAAGGTCAGGGACCGGTTGTCAAAGATATCATGCTTACTGCATGTATTCTTTTGTTTCGCATTCACCGATGTAGTATTAACATACAATTGTTGAGAAAGTGGCGTTTGCTAACAGGGCTTTTTTAGTATTCAATGCAAAATATTTTCCAAAATAAGCATAAATCTAATGTTGCTGAATCATTTGTAGTTATGTCATATCCCTATTGCAGAAAGCTTACTATCTGCAGTTTCTAACGAGAACGTAAGGCTGACATTTTCTAAGCAAAAGATCTAGCATTTCCATTCCATCCATTTGAATTACAGTATTTGAAACACAAGTAATAATGCATGATTACGCAACAACTGATTGTTTCTTCCTCAACCATCAAACCCCTATGACTGGTATTGCGTCATAGCTATAAGAGAGAGAGAGAGAGAGAGAGAGAGATAAGAAGAAGTATGTTTTCCATTTCTTTTCACAACTTCTCGAAAAAATGATTCTAAATAAATTACGCGTTACGCTATACAGAAACATCCGGAAATAGAACCCGCTTGGATCAGTCACTGTCAAAGTCCAACGCCGATATGCACGAACCCACGTTTAGCATGTGGCCCCTCAAGGCATGCCACCCGGTGGCCTTAGTATTCCGTGCTCTGACTGACTCCGGAAAAAGGCACTACTGCAACAGGTAGCCTGCCATCCTCCGGAGACCTCAATGTGAACGGGTTAAGGCTCACGGTACATCTATCGGTCTGGGTTGAGGTGAACCAATGGCGTTCGGAAGGCCCTTCATTGTCACGACTGGAACCAGCTACTGCTGGCCGCTAATCGAACAGGATGCTTCGGTTATTGATTACGCTGGTGGCCGGTTGGTGCATCACAAGCATGCGTGGTTCAATCGGTAGCTTAACCTGATAGAGATGTGCGGTGTAACAAAAGATTTTATGGGCACGACACGTGTGTGCAATCATGCCGAACGCACGAAGCTACATAGAAATCAATTGCGCGAGTACGATTTCCTTCACTTTTCACGATCAAACACGATCGATCAAGGAGTATCATAGAACTCAGTACAACGGAACCGGATCAATTATGCTAAATAAACGAAACATTAAAATAGAACTAAGTACACTAAAAAAGTAATAAATCTCTACTACTAATCTACAAAGAAATTACACCATGTTGTAAACGGGAGCTCTTAAATTAAAAAAAAAAAACAAAAGACGGGCAAAAATTTTCCCGCGCGAAAAAAGATCATTTCTCAAACCTTGTTCTATTGTTTCACGTCGTGGCGTATATTATACGAGCGCGTGAGGATGGGGCATGTTAATATGATTTTCGAGGCGCCGCGAGAACACGCACGCATTTCCATACTGATGAGCGAATGCATAAATGTACCACGCCTAATACATGTATGGTAATGACACATTCCTGAACAGTTCTTTATACTTTTTTATTGTTTTGCCTGTAATATTAAAAATTAACTACGACACAAAATTACCAACCACGTAAACGAAAATTGCGTAAATTGATTTAAAAAGGCAAAACTGTTTACATGACCAGGTGAAAGAAATGTTTGAGACAATCATTCGACAAACGGAAAGCCAATTAGAATACACTTTTGAGTCTTATGAACAACCAAATTTATGATTAGTGCATCATATCTGGCAAGGATTAATTATCGGATGTTCTTCGAAGGACAACACGGTTGATATATTTCGCCAATTCGTATTTTTATTCATGGAAGCATTTAACGCAAGCTTTGCATAGAAAAAAAATAATACGGGACAGTACAGAATCGGAGCATAAATTATATATCGTAATATCTAATGTTTTTGTTTAAGAATATAAAACCGAATAGAATGATAGGAGACGTAGAAAAAAAAGTGTGTTTTGTTTCCTTTAGTTAAAAAAAAAATGAAAATATGCGTTTGCAACCGGTAAACAATAGTTTGTAGAAGGATGTTGACGTCTTTATGCTCTGTTTGTATGCAAATCGTACTGCTGATTGAGCTAAATTCCTGCAACTCAATTCCTATCTCCAAGGATTGGTTTGCATTTGTAGTCTAATCTTCGATGGAACTGATGGTTAAAGTATCGTAAATCTGCATGAATTCTTCGGTGAACTTATAGATAGAAAAAAAAAAGAATAAATGATGCACTACAATTACTTTTCGCTTCACGCGATGCGAAATTCAATGCGCGAAGACGGCTGAGTTATGCTCTGCCACGGCACATCGGCATGAAATGAACTGACCAAAGGAAATAGATACGTTACGACGTAGCTTGAGATCCACACAGCAATGGCAACAGTTGCTCATGGAAAAAACGTATTCAGAGAGTTTCTCGGTGCTGAAAGGCTCATTTTAAGTCTGATCTGATAGTTCGCTCAAAAGACCTAATTGTTATGAAGAAAGAAAACGAAGTGTTGGAATGCGTAGAACTCAGGAGCATTGGCGACCATCTACGAACTTTCGACCCGTCTATCAGGTTGTAGATGTCCGAATGATGAAAACCAAATAAGCGATTCCCCATACTAAGAGCCATTTCAAGAAGACTTAACCTTTGCAGGAAACTTCACTAGAGTACGGCGAAAAGCCAATGAATAATGAATTTGAGAAAGACCGCCTGTTACGTTCTGTTTAAATTAAAGTTATTCCTAAACGTTGCATCTGGCATCCATACAATGCAGACAAACAGTTCGCAGCGTAGCAAAGGAAATCAGGATTAGCAGATCGGATTAACTTGTATACACTCATTCCCCATTGGACAGAAAAAATAAAGAATATTGCAATTTTTAGGACACCGAGCTACGTCCTGCACTTCCGAAGTTGATGGGGAATACTTGCTAAAGTAGTGCCATGCCTCAAAGGAGTTTTCATGCTCATTCAACAGTTCACAGTTTACAACAGATTTAAAGTTCATATTGATTTAATTTTGAGAATGATTCTTGTTAGAAAAATGACTACGCGCAACGAATACGTAGGGCCATTTGTTCGCTCGAAAATGTGTTGTGTACCATACAAATAAAATGAAAACCAAAATCCATCCAGCGCTGCGTTCCCATTACAGATGGCATCTGCTCGATCCATCATTGCTGGCGTTTGAAAGAACTCTTCTCCTATGTTCAATGATGCGTTTTACCTTTACTTCAACATTTGCGATCAATTGCTCGTGGTACTTCAAAATTATTCTACCTCTCGACATCACATTCTGTGTACTCCTTTCCTTTTTTCTCGATCGTGCCTCGCTCTAGCTTGTATGGAACAAATCGTCTCAAAGATTTGCTGCTTGCCGTTGCGATGCAGGACGAACTGTTGATGTTGTTTGTATTCCTGCACGCCGGACGAACGACGGAACAACTCGATACAAGAAGCACAACAGCACCACGTGTCGGAAGGACCCGCTAATGGTGTGTGTTTGTGTGTAGGTTTGTATGTGTATGGTGTAGGAATATCTCGCCGAAGGATGAGAGAGGACGAGAGAATACACAGCTTCTGCGCCACGGTTCACACACACACACGCAAGGACATGAGAATGATCGAAACGAACGAACGACGCGCACGTGTCTCGAACCAAATTGATTCTCACTTCCGACTGAGTTCCGGTCGTCTAAAGCATCTTCCTTCAGCAGCCCTTTGGCTCACTGCTTTCTTTTCTGGTGGGGATTGGGGCGGATGGCGACAACGGTACCCAGAAGGAGACACTTGTATGCTTTGCTTTTGTTGGCGGCTGACTTCTGCTGCTTCGCTGCTGTTTCTCTCGATTTTCGCGTTAATTTCTTGCTCCGCTTCTTGCTGTTTTGCTCGTATTCGCATGTTGGCTGCAGTTAAGTTAGACCAAAGACCACTGTTCGGCTTACGTCACTCGACGACGTTCATTTCCGTTTGTAGCTGGAGTAGAATGTGACGATCTGTTCGAACTTCACCGGGATGGCCTCCAGAATGCCGGTGTAGCTACTGCCATTGCCGAGCTTGCGATCGTACAGGCTATCGCCGGACAGGTAGGTGATTATGTCGGTACAATCCTTGTCCGCGTGGTTGGTGACAATGTGGTTGCAGAACTGTACGATCTGCTGAAAAACCGAACCGTCGCGATCTGTCGGATTGTAATAATACTCGTTAGTTTCCGAACGCATTCTAGTAAAACATTTCATTCGAACACTTACCCAACTTTTTCGGGATCTTCACCAACGGCATCGGCAGCGATTCGTTATTTTTCTGCGTGCGCAAGAACCGGTTGCCCTTGCTAAATTCAATCTCCAGCCACTTGATGGCATTGCGTGCTCCTTCGCTATGCTTTTTCAGCTCATCCAGATCGCTCAATACTGAAAGCAGTAGAAACAACATTTGATTAGTAACTAAACTTCAAGTTTTAGCTTTGAATTACAATGAAATTTAGTAGCTTCAATAAAGCCATAAAACTGCCGATATTCGCTAAGCAAAATCCCACCGCAATCTAGAGAAGTGCGTACTAAGTAAGAATCAGTAAAGTAGAATCTTTCGCTTGAACTGGTTAATTTAAATCCTCACGGATAACAGATAGTTTTTATAACTCGTTTTACATTACAATCGTTAAGAGGGATTCGAATCCGAAATAGGGATTTGAAACCCAAAAGTGCGTAAAACTACAAGGAATTGAATCTCAATTAGGGATTTAAATCTTAATCACAGATTCGAATCTCAATCAAGGATTCACATCTCAAACAAGGAATTCCGAATTCCATAAGAATAATTAGTGAGAATAAAGAGAGTGTGTTCAAGATCGGTAAAAAGAGAAGTTTTTTAAGTTTCTGTGCAGTTTAGGTAGTTTATGGGAGACACTTACCAGCGCTAGGAATCAACACGACGAACTTCTTCGTTTTGACCAAATTTTTCACGATCGCCGTGTACTCGGTCAGACATTTCGAGTCAAGGACCAAATATGGTGTCAAAGTAACGTTCACCGGGCGTTTTTTGAGCTGAAAATAAGGTACACAGCCCGTAAATATTGATAGGAACCGTCCCCACCATGACTCCCTTCTACTTACCTTCGATTCGAGCGTTTCCACCTCGTTCTCCAGCCACAGTCTGCCCATGACCGCACTAAGGTCCTTTCCTTCTTTTCTTTGCTTTTTCTCCTGCTCGGGACGATGTGCCTGTTGCTCTTCGCCGTCCTTTACTGAGCTAACGCAGCCATTCACTTCTTCTTTCTTAGCGCAACGCTGCAGAATTCCGCCGTTTGCTCGATTGCGAAGATAACCCTTCTTCGTGAAGAGTGTAGGAGCATCGTTGCCGTCGCCGTTCGCTTCAGCAAAAGCTTCCCGTTTGTACTGGCGAATGCGATTGCGCTTGCCCTCTCGCGAAAGTCTAAACGCAGCGTCACCATCCACATCTGGTAAGACTCCACGTCCGTTGCGATGCTCTCGGCGAGCGGTCACACCTCGTCGGCCATCGTAACCCACACGTTGGTTACGATTTGCACCGTCTCCACCTGCATTCCAGTCCGATCGTCGTTTGGCCTCATCGCCCTTCTTAAGGTTGGTGCGGTTTTTGTTGCCACCTCCCCGCTGTTGCTGCGAGCCCTTCTGTCCCCCACCGCCCTTCTGTTTCTTACGTCCACCTCCAGCAACACCTCCCGAGCGGAAGCTGAACTCACGCGTCTTGGTGAGGAAGGAGTAGCAAAACTTCTTCGACTTGCACACCGCGAAACCGAAGTCGACCAGCTTCATCAGCCGAAGGAAACTTTCATCTTCACGACTGATCGCTAGCTTGTAGGATGTTTCCCAAGCGAGGCCATCCTGCGCCAGTTCGAAGAGAGGGAAGCGTTTCATGGCGACGTCCTCCTGCAACGGAATCGAACGACGCTCGTTGAAGATCGTCTGCAGATCGTCTCGCAAACCCGGCACGGTGATCATGTCGCGCGTGAAGTAGAACCGATTGGTCAGCACGTCCAGATTGAAGTAGTTCAGCAGCTTCATGATGTTGTGCAGGAATTCCGGATTCGATTGGTAGCAGTTGTGCAGCACGTCCAGATTGTCGGACAACATCCAATCGAACAGCAGCTTTAGCGAGCGCAGCGTCCGTTCGCAGTGCGCAAACTCCAGCACGATGTTGGGGTTCGGTTTGTTGTAGCGCTTCTTGAACTTCAGCTGCTCGTCCGGAACGCTGCCCGACGCCCTGCGCTCTTCGCCACTGCGCGGGTTCTTATCCTCGTTGCTTCGTTGAGCGGTCGGAAGAGGTTGCTTGTCGTTGTCACGTTCACGACCACGCTCGTCCCGTTCCTCGTCGTCATCCTCGTCGTCGGAGTATTCATCATACGATCCGAAACTGGACAGCGACATAATATCTGCCTCGTCGTCATCATCTGCCTCTTCTTCTACTTCACTTTCCGTGTCCGGCTCCGATCCATCGGAGTAATCGTCCGAATCGTCCTCATAGCGCGCTTCTTCTTCATCGTTCTCATCCTCTGACTCGCTGGCGTTTGAGAACGCCCTACGTCGGCGACGCGAATGCTTCTTCGAACGCATATCATCGGTACCACCATACTCCTCCTTTGTTGAACCACGGTCTCGTTTAGCAAGCGACTTTCCTTTACCATCCAATGTGTTGCCGACGTTCTCCTTGTTGGCCGTTCCATGGCTGTCCTGACTTGCCGTACCCTCCTCAACGCCGGACGAAGATTTTTGATCCTTCGAAAACATCATGCCGGAACCGTGCGACTTCAATGTCGACCGGGCACGATGGACTTGTTCGTCGTACGTCTGATACTGGCGGGCATACTGCTCGCGAAACCGATTGTCCTCGCGCACTTGCTCAACCATCCACTTCTCGATGCCCATCGTGCAGTACTCGAGCAGCTCGGAGCACAGCGCCACCAGGAACGCGTTCAGACTGTATATTTTGTCCGAGTTGCTCAGACGAATGCGGTGCATGCAGAAGAACAGAATCGACACGATCTTGAAGATCATATCCTCCGTCATGTAGTACTCGTCAAGAAGTTGCCGGAGGCCCAACACCTTTTTAAAGTCGATCAACACCGAATGGCACAGGGCGGTAAAGTCGGTAACGTCCTTGTCGTAAAAGAAAACGTCAACCACCAGCAAGAACGTCGCGATGAAATCTTCTATCGCACGATCATCTCCTTCGCCCAGACCGGCATCATCCGCGATGCCGCTCCCGCCATTCTCCAGGTGGCGAATGTTCCGCTGAAAGATGTTGCTCACATTGGTTTCGCTGCACTCGAAGGGAATCGCACAGCACAGCGAGTACAGGTAGTGGTAGACGGCATCCAAGTTACAATTCTGCCCGGTCACTAACATTCCCAGCTGGTTCTGCGCCATTCCGATCTTGGGGTTCAGCTTGAATGCCTCCAGGTAGAAGTTGCGCGTGCGTTCCAGCACCTCCACCCGGTTGCCGATGTTAAACTCAAGCTGATAGCGATGCAGATCGCCCAACGAAATCAACAGCGAGTGTATAGTTTCCAGGGCGTAGGATATCTCTTGCTTGGTGTACAGTTCGTTCTTTTGCGTCCCGTCATCCGCACGAAGCTGCAGTAGTGAGTAACACGATGACTCCTGCCGCAGAGCTTCATCGTCGTAGTCCTCCAGCAGACCATAGTCGACCAGGAATCGCATCATATCCAAGTGGAAGAGCTCTGCAAACCGAAGCACGATGGCCTTCAAGTAGTTGATTCCCTCCCGGATCAACTGATCGGTCGCACGTTGCAGTACGGCTCCAGTCGTTCGACCCTTCTGACGCTTCAGTACGTAGATCACATCGTAGTAACCCTTGCGCCAGAGGATTTCACGAGACTTTTTGCCGACATTTTCGAAATCCTCAAACATCAGCTGGATACATTGCGCGACTAGTAGGCGATGGCTGAGCAGGAAGCTCGGATCCAATATCTCTTTGGCCGTCAATGTCGCCTTACGCTCGTCCTGTCCTTTCACGAGGGTATAGACCGACCTAAAACAGGGTAAAAACAAGTCAGACAAATATATTGGTATGTTGCCAAACGAATAAAACACTACTGACATGAACAAAACGAACATGCAATCGAACTGTGGAACTATTTTCGAATCGGGCCATACGGTTTGATTTTCCGTAATAATAACACATTTGTCTATATGGTCTGTCTTAAAACTTGTGGTTTTCAAGTCGTAGGTGGGCCGGTACAGCATTTACTCTAAACGTTATCAATTTCACCCTTGCTTATCACCACAAATAGCCTCCTCCTCCCTTCCTAATTCACGAAAGAAATTGCACATTCATCCACAGCTTATATTTCTTGGAAACTTAGATAACTCATTTGGAGGAAAATGAAAGTGAATCAAAAAAAAAAAAGTATCTTTAATTTTATCACCGATATTGAATTATGGGAATGCAAAATAAACAAAGCATATGGCAGACCGTGTTTTCAATGAAAACGACGTTTCTAGTGTACAGCATACATATTATTGGAGGTAACCTTTGCATTCACGATGCAAGTAAACATGATATTGAAAGCATGATTAGTATAACATACCAGACATCAAACAAGATGAAAAGTTCGACAAATTTGAATGGTTCTTGGCTCTCCTTTCATCTTTCAAAGCATTATTTGCTCCAAACATATTCCGCAGTGGAAGATATTCGGCGACACACTATGCGTAAACATCTCGACCACTATTGGCCTTGAACGACGACCAGGCAAGGAAAATAGGTTGTTTACAAAATTTGTCCAACGCACAGCGCCGCTAGAATATCCCTGCCTGCTGCTTACGTGACGAACAACCCGTGAGCATAGCGGAATGAAATCGGCTGTGGTACACATTCGTAGTCGTAATCGCAGCACACATTCATTTCTTATCGATGCGAGAAAGAACGAACCACCCTTTCGAATAAGCGAATGTTTTGGTTGTTTGATTTTTCTTTTCGCGACTCTCCTTGACTATTCGAATGGCACGGTAGTGCTGAGTGTTTCTTGTGAAAAAAACTATGCATGCATGCAGGTATCGAACATGAGACACAAACACACACATACACTTCTTACGGCCCCTTAAACACACACACGTTCCGTCGTTCGCAACCGTCATAATAAATTGTTCCGTATTCGCGCTGTCGCACGATGGTGAAATCCTTTTCCAATCAGGAGCATCATGGCTACCAGCAATTCTACTGTTTGTGAAATCCTCTCCCTTTTTCTAGCATTCTGAACAGCCAGCAGCTGTGCATACAGAATCCGTTCACCTCGGGTGACGTAGGTCCAAGCTCATACACTTACAAGACAATGTACTCAAAGTGCACGATGCCATGCATCTAATGTCTTACCTGAACAACTGCTTCACGTCGTTGCTAGAATATTCCATGGTTTGCCAAACAGTTTCACACCGGCTAGGGGTTTCAAATTTCCACTCAAATCCTTGCAAGCGGCAAACGAAAATCCTTATTCCTCTACCACAGAAATGCGCCACAAAGGAATGGCCGCGTTGTTGCTGATTACGTATTTTTTTTCCTTTTCCTCCCAAAGGCTGTGTTCGTCTGACGTCGTCGCCGTCGTACGATGATGTTTTTATTTGCCTCGCACTGCTGCGCGGCCTCGGCCTTGCTTTGCCTTGCCTCTGTGCTCACGAATACTGCCGCTTTGGCTTCCTTCAAGATATGGGATTTATTTTCAGACAACACACTATCTCCCACGATGCGCGTACGGAGGGGCTACGCAAAACGGTGTAGCACCAGCACAAACCGCGAGGAAACGGCGTCCGTACCGAAAGTGCTGCTGCAGCAGGATGCAGTACTAGGAGTTCTCGTTTTCGTTCTCCGGCGGGGCGGACACAGCTTTCGTAACGATGCGTAATTGTTGCACCCCCTGCTGCTATCGGGAGCGAAGAAATGATGAAATAAACGAACAGTGCACAAACTGCTTCGATTTCGTTTCACTACTGGTTACTTCGGTCAAGAAGTACTGCCGCACAGCGCGCGGGCAATCGAATCACCACCAATCGTAGCAAACGGGGTTGTTGAGGGTTTCACTTGCTTCCAGTCACTGGCAAGGTTTGTAATAACGAATGAATACATCTTCAACGCATGATCACCGCTAGTCTTCATCACAAACTAGCCACACTCGAAGCTGAACTTGAATAATGCTGCTGCCTCGCGGTACCGCGTGTGAATGACGAATTTAACTACCCAAATCCGAAGATGATTTCACAAGACTTCGCAGTTAACTGGCGCACAAACACGCATGTAATTCGCGTTTTTAGCACGTCCGTCACTTCGAATGACAGCTGCACCCTTTCGAGGTAGCTAAAGACGCAAGGTAAGCGCAAGGTAAATACAACTTACCATACGAAATTATGTGGCGAACGTTTTTCCTGGAACATTTGGAATACTGCGGAAACTTGGGGAAGACATTTCCCAAAATAACAATGGTTTTGTTCAGAACAGAAATTCGAGAATTTTTTATAATTCGAAAAACAAAGGCGCCTTATGCGGTAGAAAAGATCCATAGCAAGCAGTCTGATGTAACAATAGGAAGCATGTACGAATGAAGATCGGCCTCGCAATCACAATCGAACGATGAATCACGGTGCTGGTGGAACAATGAGTAATCCGGGTATTCCACTATTTTCCGTTGTCTTCAAATCGGTACCGTGTTTGCGCGAGGAACGAGATGACAGCAGCAGCTTCGATCCGCTGCTGCGCTGTCAAGAGTCACCAGTTTCCCGTCATATGGACTGCTAAGTAAAACGGACGCAAAACATCTCAGCACGAAGCAGTAGCACGGACGAAAGGGCCTCGCGAGTTTGTGTTTCCACAGTTGTTGAGCGCAGTTGTAAAAAGTTGTTCCACTTGCCAAACAAACCCTCCGATGGCGCTGGTGGACAAATCCTGCAACCGTGTCTTTGCCACGAACGCCAGCTAAATCCTGTGCCTGCCAGTCTCACGGGTGCTGGGTCTCATTCGTGCTGGTCACAGTAGCACGCGAACGGGACTGCGTTTTCACGCAGATTGAACTATCACTCGTCGTCCCGGAGAGAACATTACGGATGACCCACAGATCGAATCGAGTGGGCCAATAATTACGTTGCGCCACCGAGGTAGTAGCCCTACCAGTCGGTGTCGGTACGAGCACAAAGTGAAACAAGCTGGAGCTAGGGAACGGGAAGAAGAGGGTGACGGAAAACAACCGGATAGGGCCACGGTGAAAGTGTAAAGTCGGACAGCCGTGCGAAAGCAGTGTAGCACCCATCATTTGGTGTGTGCCAAACCGATCTGGCCAGCGTGTAGTTTGGTACGGGTCGAGAGTGTGTGTTGTGTTCGGGTTGGATGGATGATTGTTTGCTAAATTGTTGCGTCCCCCGAGCAATAGTTCGTGAGCAAGATCATTAGGCGCTAGATGGAGCAGTAGCGCAAGGCAAATAGAGCGAACGAATAGAAGTGACACCATAACCTTTCCGTGCGATTGAACGGTGCACCGGAAGGAGTACAACCGGAGCGGGTTGGCTATATATTTTCACTCCCAACCCCGACCCAGTAGTGACGACGACGACGACTACGACGGCGGCTTGCACGGCGAGCTTGTCGTGTGTGCAGGAACAAAAACCTTCATCTAGAGGGCGGTGACAGTAATTGAACCTGCCAACCTACAGCCAACCTACTACGACGGGGTACATCTACGGTGTACCAGATTGATTGGACCCCGGGCATAGCAGGTTATTTGAACGAACGGACGTAAAGAGCCTGGTGTGCATCCGAAGACAGTCGAAATTTTTCTCCCCGTCCGACGATGGATGAGCTGAGCGAGGCGGAATTACGGTACTACAATGATCTGTTCAAAATATGCAGTGAGTCGGAGGGTAGCGGTGGCAAGATCCCGGCACTGAAGGCCACTTCGCTCTTCCGTTCGGCCAACCTATCCAACGAGATCATAAACAAGGTAAATAATCGGTATCAAAGGAGGGAACATCCGTAATCGGGGTGGGTCGCTGGCCTGTGCCATAGAGACATAGAGACAAGGGCAGACGGAGAGAGGGAGAGATGAAAAACGGACTTGCGGGGTCAATGTTAGCGATCTAAATGTTTTATCTAAAATTAGCACCGTCGGATGGCATACAAACACACACACCCCGAGAGTAAAGGAGGATAAGTTCTTTTGGCATGCAACGAGCAACACCAGGCTCACGTGTCTTACCGGGAGGAAGCGAATGAATTGAATCGATGGCAAAGTGCGAAGAGGAAGTGCATGCCGGATGCTCTCTAGCGTTCTAACAGAAAAAAAATACAGGAAGCGAAGGTAAGCAGGATGGTGGCAAACAGGAAAGTACATGCAATAACGAACTGGTACTAGATCCTTCCCCACACTCGCTGCAAGTCCTCTAGTTTGGGCATCCACCAGGGACCACTTTTGACCCTCGTCTAGCGAGAAAGATGTGGCAGGGTTCAGTCTTCCGTTCTACACGATACATAATGGTACAACTCGTAGTACGTCAACTGTTTGTTTCAGTTTTATTCATTTGTTGTTTTGGCACGGTTCCATCGAGTGGTGCTTTCACTTTTTTCCCACCCACTGGGGAAAATGCCACAAACCTTGAACATCTACACCTGTGGTCCAGCACTTTGCACCCATTTTCCCGGAATGGGAAGGGTTTTCCCAAAACCAAACTTTACGGTAATTGATGATCCTTGTACTTCCGTCCATTATTGGTCGGATTTATTATCTCTCTCGCTCTCTCACACTTTTTCTTGTGTTACGAACTTCTTTTACGAATTTCTTACCCTGACAATAGTATTATTTCTTTTAGGCTTATTTAAAATCTCGTTTTGATTGTAGCCTCCGGTCACGGTCGTCACCCTCTCGCCCCGAGACCATCTGGCATGGGATGATGGACAGATTGTTGCATTCGTCGTTCCTCTAGGTGTTCTTTTTTTGCAATGTATGAAGTTCAGGAAAAGATTCCACCTGACACAGGCTCCGAACTCCTAGTGCCCAACGTTAGATTACGATTAATCAACACATACACACACACTAACTGGATGTCAATATTCGGTTCAGATTTTCTTGTTTAAAAACTTCTGGGAAGATTATTTGTCAATGACGTAAGAATTTCGTCATGGTGTGTATGATAATACTATCTAACGATAATAGCAGGGCCCGTCGTCCAATTCAGACTGTAAACGCATACAGGATATTTTTTGATAGCACGAGCGACACTGCGGAGGAACATAATTTATGATTAGCGCACAGAGTAGGCAACAAATGGAGGGTAAGCGGTGGCGGGTCAGTCATTGGAAGAGGCAAATGGAACTAGGAAGCATAGGTCAACACCATGTTTCTGCTACAACGACGGAAGCCCAACCAGGTGCAGATGGAAAGACACAGTTGTGTTTGTCTATTAATTAAAACACTACTTGGCCTTGCAGTTAATAAACTAAAAGATAATAGTAAACAAAACGTTAAGCAATGTTAAGTCTTGAAACAATCATTAGTAATTTTTTTATAGCCCCATATCTAAATATAGTACTTTATCTTATCCTAGACGTTGTTCCGCGTTCTAATATAGTGTATTTGAGTACAATGCACAAACAAATTGAAAGCTTTTTATCATCAGCCTCGATAATAAATGTACGATTTTATTATTTCTAGCGATAGTATTTACTTCTGAACGACTCTCTGAAGGTCTAATGCTTATTCGCGATAATTTGTGGTTGTATTTTTTTTAGTACCATTCGCATGTTCATTGGCTCGATTTGGCTCGATTTGGCTCGCAAAATTTGGTTTAATCAAATTTACTGACCGCGGTTTTGCTTTTCAGAAGACAACGGACAAAATGTGCCAAGTTTTTTTTGAAGAATTTCATAGAATACTGTGTGGATCTCAACAATAATGTAGATTATAATATAAGCCTGTATGCCTCCCTATTCCAACTTCAGTTTCACAGACACTTTTATATTGTTAAATTTAAAGTTATTTAATTAATATCAGTCATTCAATGTTCATTCATTGATCATTTGCACATCTTGCCAATTACTGGGTTTCGAATCATATTATGGGAAACTTGAATCAGTTGCTGGAATGTTTCAAATCGGTACTGGAACAGTACATGTCTACTTTGGAAGTTTGCAATCATACAATGGAATGTTGCATGCATTTCCTGGAGGTATGCTGTCCAGAATAATGCTACTCGCGAGACTTTTGGTGAACAAAACGTTTTATATAGCGTATCTGCAATGTGGCGTATATCATTTACAATTTAATTTTGGAATGAAAAAACACTGTATCGCGAATGAAGGAAAAGGTCCGCTTGATGGGAGGCTTCTGTTTGCCTTTGGGCCATCCGGATAGTTTTGTTACATTGTTTGCTTTGAGCTAAATTAGGGCGCCATGCAACAGGCACCTCAAACCAGCAAGATTAGAGGTCATTCGGTTCGGCAGCGAAGCAACAGTAGCAACGGCATTCCCCGCTCCACCGCCCTGTGAGTAAGAACATTCCTAGACCGAACGAAAAGGTGCTTTGACTCTCTACGCTCACGCAATCGTCGGTGAGGTAGTGCGATTTAGAAGGAAACGACAGTGATGTCAGCTGAAGCGAATACGATGTGTGTTCCGTTATCAGCATGCAAATAGCTGCCTCACCTTTCTATACTAGCAGTTTGCTCGTGTTAGAAGGTAGTTCTTTTTGCTTTCGGGCGACTTACTAATGCTTTTCTTCGTCTTTTCCTTTTACATCCTCTTAGATTACGGCACTCGCTGGCGTTCCCTCAACGGCGCTACACCTGTCGAGGCAACAGTTTTACGGTTGCCTGAAGCTAATCGCAGCCTTCCAGGCGTCCGTTCCGCTGCGAGAGGAAATACTGACCACCTCGATTAATCTGCCACTGCCACAGTTCAGCTGGATCGATCCGGTCTCTGGCGGAACACCGGGTATTGATGGCGTATCCGGTGGCATTGCGACGACCAGCAGCGGGTTAGCTTCCACGAACGTCAGCAGTAGCGGCGTCGGTACCTTGGAGCGCAACAACGGTTACGGCGTCGAAGGGCCGAACCGGATCTCAGTGCCGGTGGTAGGGACGGCGAAAGTGGGTGCGGGTGGTAGCACGACCCAGGACAGCAGTGCATCGACGGGCGGCGAGATGACAAACTCTGACCAACCGAGCACGGACTCGGAGGTGGAGCACACCGACGATCCGGTGAACATGATTCGCGGGGAGCGCGAGCGCCACACGGTCGGCATGCTGAAGGGTGGGGCGGTGGTAATGCTGGGCAGCTCACACCCGCCCGGTGGCTCACCGGAAGCGTGGAGCACGGCCAGCGACAGTCCGACCCCGACCAACAGTGTGGCCGAACGTCCGTGGGCTAATCAAACGCTGTGGCAGGGTCTGGTGTGCGAGGAACAGCGGCAATTGCTCGGCACCGAGGAGGAATCGTCCGACCGGCACAGCAGCGACGAGGACGAGCAGGAGATCGATCTCGAGTACTTCTATCAGATTTCGCAAACACAGAAGGAGTACTACCTGAAGCAGTTCCGCACGATACAGCCGGATGTGCACGGGCTGGTCAGTGGCCCGGTGGCAAGGTGAGTTGTACGGGTGGGCATTCAATGCCAGATCAAATATGTGGAAGCTACGCAAACATTTACGACTTTATTTAACTTTGTCATTTTTAAAATGAATCTGAAACAAAATCGTAGCTTGTAGCAAGGAAAAAAAGCAGGATGCATTTTTGCACTAAAAACTAGAGTTTTGCTAGTTTTTATTTGTTTACTGACAATATTAATGGTTGAAGAAAGTTGACATCGAGAAGTACAGGCAATAAAAAACTGAATTTTCATCTGAAGATTTGTTTTTGTAGTAGATTTAAATAACTTATTTTTGGCACTTGCTATTTACAGAGTGTTTTTTGAAAAATCTCGCATCCCGATCGACGAACTACGGCACATTTGGCAGATGTGCGACGTGACGCGGGACGGTGCCCTCAATCTGGCCGAGTTTACCGCCGCCATGCATCTGGTGGTGCTGCGAAGGAACAACATCCCGGTGCCGGCAACATTACCACCCTGCCTGCTGCCATCACTGCTACAGCATTCGCTTCTACAGCCCGGCGTTGGTGGTGGTTCCGTTTCGGGTACGGCCGCATCCTCCAGTGGAACAAGTGGCCCGGCGGACGCTTCCACTGGTGCTGCCACCGTGCTACAATCTACTGTAGTCAATAATGGGGTACCGGAGCGAACCGAACCTGCTGAAGCGGACCTCTTGCACCTAGAGAGTGATGATAACGTGCAAAATAACGCCCGGAAGCGGTTCGATGTGGCCAAAGACTATCAGCGTATGGTGCCGGTGCCAGATTCGCTAGCTTTCGGGAAGGTAGCAGGTGGTGCAATGGCGGCTGTAGCGCAAGACAGTCCACCCTCGGTGTCATCCGCCACCGGTGTCAGTAGTGGCACGGGCGGATCTGGTTCCGTAGCGAACGCCACGAAAGGTAGCAGCTGCGACAGTTGTAGTAGCGTCGGTGTTGTCTCCAACTCGTCGCAGGTACGCAAGACACCACCAAATATAACACCCCCGGTGCTTACCCAGCAGCAGCAGCAGCAGTCCCAGAGCAAAGTGAAACAATCGACTGATCATCCCGTTACGCCTCCGAATACGAAAAACAATAAGGTGGGTACAAGATCGTATGGTAACACAGGTACTTACTGATTTTACCAACATACACACAACATAATTCGATAAAATACTTATAAAATTATTTATTTTATGATTTTGTACTACAACTTGTCATTTGTTTTCCCTTGGCAGGAGTGGAACTCAACTACAAAAGAATGGACCAAATTTATGGAATCTCCTACATCGAACGTTTCTAGTCCGGGCCCTAAGCCGGTCAACTTTGATCTGCAACGAACGACTTTGGCGATCGTATCAGATCCGCAAATCCTCTATCCCGTGCCAATTCGCGTGACGCCAGTGGGTAAGTCGGAATGATGATCGACCAATCATTCCTTTGATCCTCTTTTCACTTGAACGACTTCTTTTCTCCGACCTGTCGTCAGGTGCCGAAGCGGTTGACAATAGTAGTCTAGTCTACGGTGGTGACATTCCTGTCGCTTCTGGCGGAAGTGTGCTGGCCACCCAGTCACGGGATGATTCCAGCCCAAAACAGCAGCACCAGCAGCAGCAGCAACAACATCATCACAGTACGTCGCACCAACAACAGCAGCGCGATTCGCTCACAAACAGCGGCGACCTACGTGCCATCCAAAGACCGCAACCGAAGAAACCACCGTCGAAGGGCGTTGGGGCCATCCCACCACCCCCACAGCGCGACTCCGGTGGTGTCGGACACCCCAGCAACACTGCCAGTACCAACTCGCAAGGCAACGATTCGATGACAATATCGCTGGACGCGGCCGGTTTCGCTGCATCATCCGCCACCGCGGGCAACACGCTCCCTTCGCTGGCGAAGAAACAGTCCATCGATCAGCAGCAGCCGCCACCGCCTCCTTTGCCACCACCTCGACCATCGGCCCATCGGCATACGCGCAGCAGTAGCCTGGACTTGAACAAGCTGAAACTAAGCACGAGCGGTGGTACAGGTGGTGGTATGGGCATGGCGCCGATCGGTGACCCCTTGAAGATGCCACCGCCACCGGAGGTTCCGCCGAGAGTAACACCCACGGCCGATCAACAGCAACCACAGGCCGGGTCCGAGGCTGCTGGAAATCAACATCATGGGTTTGCGGATTTTACTCATTTTCCGAGCGGGGCCGCCAGTGGCACCGCTGGCCATCGAATGGTGGTAAGTTTGTTATTTTTTTCTGTTTTAGAAAATCGAGAGAAAGCGACAAAATGCCCTCCGTTATTAGGCCCCAACCTTGTGGAAAATGTTTATGGAGTCAGTTTGGTCGTGGTGACAACGGTTACACTTCACCACAAAAGTCTGAGGACAACAGGCCAAAACAGGAAATCTTTGTGAGGGAATCGTTTCTCCAGTGGTTTAGTGTTGGGAAAACGAAAGCCGTATTGCAAATTTATCAAGAATCGGTCGTTTTACCGTTTATCGATCCGAGGGAAGCGCATGACTAAGACGTTTGTGGGTCCAATGCTAAAAAAGGCTCATCTTCTGTGGTTACAACCAAGGTTACTGTCCAAGCAATCCTTGGTTACAATTTGAACCTTGGGAGGAACTTTGGTTACAATATGAGATCTGCTTGGTTGCTATGGTATATTCATTTGTTGCTACGCAACAGTTCTCCACTGTTTATTATTTAAGAATTATTGTAGTGTGGTTCTGAAGAAGTGTATGAAAAACCTAATTCTGCACCAAAACTGATTTGTCCTCACCGAATTCTTCTGTTCACGTTTTAGCCCACGGGAGAGTCGAACAACATCACCACTATTCATCTGGACGCGGCTGGCAACATGACGCATCATTCGACGCCTCGGGCATCGGGTTCACTGCCGAAGTCACTCGTCATGCACCAACCGCGAAACAGCGCGTTCGAGGTGTACCGCAAGCCGCAAAATAACGTCCGTGGCTCGCAATCCCCACTGCACCAGCAGCAGCAGCCGCCGCTGCTTACGTCCCGAAGTGTAGAATCCTCGTCAGCGGTCGGTGCATCGGCCGCAACCGCCCTCGACTACGACAAACGCATTTCGGCGTTGAGCGACAGCCTGCGGCAGGTACGCTTCAAGAGCAATGATCCACCGCCCGTCATGCCGGACGTGCTGAAGCAGTTGAAAGAGCAGAACCTTCTGCTACTGCGAATATGCAGCGACCTGAGCGAGGAGCTGCTGCACATTCAGCAGAAGCGCGAAGACATACGCATCAAAATCGAACTGCAGGAGCAGATACTGGGCGGGGGAAGCTCTTCGCTGGCAGCGACCGGTCCCTCGTCCCTTCCATCGTCATCCACGGTATCGACGGTACCCTCTGGTGCAACTACCCACCATGCGCATCATCACGCCCATGTACAACCGCATCACCATGCCAACCTGTGAAGTGACGTCATCAGCGTCACCGTCGACACTCCTGCCGCTATGCGATCGTTTGTGTGAGGTTAAAATATCGGGTCAATACTTGTCCTCAGTGACCGGCCGGACGGATGAAGGTTGTTACTCGAACATTTTCCAAGCATTGTTGTATACTCTGCACTTATTAAGGCAACGGTGGGCTCTCAAGTCTCTAAATGTTGATAGTCTATGTATGTATAAGGTAAAAAGTCATAATCTCAAAGGTTCCCCGAACTGAATACTATCGTAAAACTCCTCCAACTTATTCCAAATCCGATGTTGGTAGTGTTAATGGAACTCGGAATCAAAGTTTTGCCCAACACTACTGGTGTAAATGCGTTATTATTGTTATAAATTATATTTCGACCCCCACGATACTTCGTATAGAGTTCTCTAAAAATGAACTTTTGTGTTCAGCTTTTATTTATTCAGCTCTTGTTGACTTCCCCTTTTGATCGATTTTCTAACCAACGCAGCCAGTTTTTAACTTTGGCTGCTAGATGAATTTACACTCCTCTTCCTAGTATGAGTACGGAATAAAATAAAAATCGCTTGCGTGATACGAACGGCACTAGGAAGGAAATGTTTCACTCGCACAACAATGTGACCACTTTCATAAAAAAAAAATAACCCGAAGAAACAACGCAAATGGTTTCGGGACACACACACCTTAGGAGGCAATATGTGCCCCGTTAGATATGTAGATTCGTTCGAAACTATTAGCTAGCGGATACCGAAAACTGCGGAAGACAAATAACGGATCACGTGCTACACGGTTCTGTAAATCCGGTTCTGACCATGCGATAACTGTTTGCAAGTATACATTTATCTAAATGCGAATGTTAAAGCTGTTCGGGCATCCATCTAGTGTACAGCATAATAAGCAACGATACTATCAAACTATGTTGTGTGATTTGTGCAAAAGGCGGGTCGTGGTTGTAAAATGGCGGTTACTGCAATCCATTTTGCATTCGCAACGAGTACACATTGGCAAAGAGAATGATATTTTATCCCAGTCCAATGTATACTATTTTTTAAGCAAAACTTTTAAATTAGTTGCACCATAACGTGCTTGAAGTACTACAATTATTTCGCCAGTAATGTTACGACATTAAATTGATAACAAATGCATGTCGCGGAACGGACAGATGAATATCCAACAGTACATCCAATGGAAACCACAGGTAGATGATGGCGTTAGTCTAAGATGGAAATTATAGATCTGTTGAGCATTCTACCGTCTCCGGGGTTACGCAAAATACGTACCCCATAGGCTCGGTAGCCGTGTTCGTGAGGCAGTACTGTGGGTGCATAGTTGTATGTACAGTGCGAAAATTGATTAAAAAAAAAGATCGCCACCCGTTCAAACAAGGGGAATCGTATCAGAACGTATTATAATATTTACCTTAGTAGAGCAACCCCCGATCGCCATGGAGCGTTATATCCTTTAACAGTACGATAAGACAAAAGGAGGTTAAAAATATTAGAAAGATATCAACTTTCCTATACATGCTTGGCCGATTATTATTGCGCAGATTGACGCTAATTGAACTAGGAACCTCGACGGAACCGAGGATCGCCCGAGGCAAGTGAAGAGGTTATTTTATAAGACGAAAACAACCTGGACACGATTTATTGAACGGAATATCGGAAGAGAAATTATTTATCAAAGTTAAAATCAAACAAAGTATCACTATTTTTCCTATCGCAGCGTATATATATATATTTGTACGAATTTGAAACAACCTAATGCCCACGGGGTGTGTCTCGAGTGGGAGGGGGTTTAGTAATGGTGCAACAAGTATTACAAACAGGCGCGCAGTGGACAGTGATCGACGGAGAAAGAGAGAGAGGACCGCGCGACAGTGGTCAAACATGGCTAGTGGATAAGCGAAGAAAACCGGTGGTTAGACCATAGATGAATTAAGCTATTTTAGTTCTTTCTTAAGTCAACGAATTCTAACCACTTCCACGCAGTGGGTTTGTTTGAGAGTGTATATGTTTGTGTGTGCGTGTGCGTACATATTGTTGCTGTAAGAATGGACCATTTTTAATCTATATCCTTAGGCACTTTCGTTTTCCTTCCTTCCCGTTCGATTATTCCAGCTTTCCTTCCTTTGCCCCCCGTATTTCGTTGAAGTTTCCTTTCTTTGACCTATCTTCATTCTCTTTTGGCCATCCTTTCCGGGCAGGATCGGATCCATTGGGCACAATTTGTTCGTCTCCATTTGTTCAGCTGCATGATAAGCTTTAAACTGTTCGCTGTTCTTCGTGTGTTAGCGGGCGATGATATTATTGTGCGTGACGGGAAGATACATTTCCAATGCCGGTCAGCTCCCGGTGGATGGATTCTAGGGCTTGTATCCACGATTGAGATGAGATGCAGAGTTACTGGATTGTGCGCGTTAAATAAACAGGAGCATGTGTCATTCTACAAAACAAAACATACAAAAAAAGAAGTGCTATTTTTTACTTTTCCTTTCAAAGGAAAATTCAAAAGGTTATTGAAAATATTGAGAAATGCTTTCTTTGATATGCTTCTTTCAGAATTTCTCCAGCAGAAAGAAGCATCAGCAACATCTAAGTGTAAATTTCATAATAAAAAGTTCAATAATTAATAAAAGATCTTAAGATAATCTGGAATGTACAAGTTTTTTATAACAATGCATGGAAAGTTTTTGATACTGGATAAAAAAGCACACTAGTGTTGAATTGCAAAATATGTTTGAATAAACATTATATGATTTCGGTAGAAGTAGGAAGATGATTCCATGCATTCGATGCGCTTCCGACGGAGTTCTTTCTGTTCACCGTTTTAAATGGTTGAAGATGCTGTCTCCAGTCAATAACCGCTCGTATCACATGATAGGAATCTAAAAGTAAAACTTACAAAAGCTAGCTTAAGTAACTACTGAATTAACCTCAAATATTTTATCGATCTTTGGGACACATTTAGTTTCACGATAAATACTTACACAACATCAACTGAATCTAAACTAAAATCACGATTAATCACGATTGACTGCTAAGAAGATTGGGAGGAAATGTGGCCCGCGAATTCAAACGAGTTTGACCGTCCAAAAACAAAACATTATTCCTAAGAACTTCGAAATGCATTTCGTCGTGGTGTGAACCAAATCTTATACCAAAGATTGCGACTCCCCAATTGCATCACAGGACATTCATCCGGCAGGTTATAAAATTCCTAATCTTACCAATTCAAGGTAAAACATTGCACCTGGCGAACGGCTGCATCGCCCACGCGATCTCACACCCGCTTATCTTGTTGCTTACGGGTCATATCATGTGATGATCAACGGATTTAGATTAGGCGGCGATTGGACAATGGAAATTGGTCGATTGATTATCGATTGGCGAGGTGGGCCATAGTTTTGCCCCGCAGCAGCATGTAGCCCCAAAGTCTGTGGTCGGTGCCGCGATTGGCCGGCTGAATACTAGGATTTGTGTTGCCGTAGGGCATGCAGGAGGATTAGATGGGTCGCAACGGCTTTGGCCCAACTCAGTAAAGATCCAACTGCCCTCTGAGGTGGTTCTCCGCAAGAAAAAAAGGTACTAAATAACTTGTGTCCAGATGCTTGAGTTTGATTGTTTTGTGTAAAAGGAATAACGTTTACATGGATTTTTACCATCGGCTCATACGAGCAGACTGCAGTGAGTGATGGAACCGACTGACCAAGCTCATAAATGATCGAGAAAGTGACACTAAAATTTAGAAAATGCTGGTTAATTTCGTAAAAAACAACATAGTAAGCTATACAACCAATCGCACGCTACGCGAAATACTTCTGAACTGGAAAGTGTTGCTTCAGAATTCATTGCTAGCTGTCGGGTTGATTCGAGTAGTTTACTTTGCTGATTTATTTTTTTTCATATACAATTAATACCAATGGCACAGAAACAAGATACACGTGAGCAAAATGTCATGCCAACAAGTAGTGTCGAAATGAAACTAGTCCAATGGCTACTTTGATTGATGTGTTGTTATACCTTGTTCTGTTAAAAAATTGACACATGATTTCATTCCTCAGCTTTGGACACTTGGCAGTTGAAGGTGGATTGGGGTAGTCCTAATAGGTTGCTAGAGGGTGGTTTTACCGATTGTTCAAATCCATTGCTTCGATAAGCATCCTTAACGATTTGGAGGAGAATGAGAAATTGTGAAATCTTATCAAAATTTATTGCTGCCAATGCATTCTTCATTCTCTGATTAACTACCGCTAATCTACAGCCTGCGCTACACGTGCGTACTTTATTCGACGGTGGTAGTGTCCTTTGCACCGGAAACCATGGCATGCTGCTCAAACTGTTCACCAACGAACAAGCGACTTTGTGCGCTAGGCAGCGCGACTGCTGTGTGTGTGTTCGCGCTGGGCCTCGGGTTCCTGTGGCCGGCGCTAGTATGGCAGATTGCGAAAAGCGAGTTCGTGCTCGTGCCGGGCACCGAACTGTACGACAATTGGTATGATCCTCCGATCGATATGTACCTGGAGCTGTACCTCTGGAACTGGACGAATGCCGACGACTACCGGCAGGAGAACTACAAGCCGCACCTCGAGCAGCTCGGTCCGTACACGTTCCTCGAACGGCACGAGCGGGTCAACCTGACGTGGAGCGAGGACGAGGATTTGCTGACCTTTCAACAGCGGCGCATCTGGCACTACGTGCCGGAAAAGTCGGTCGGTGACTACGAGAACGACCGCGTCGTAACGATCAATCCGGTCCTTTTGGTAGGTGTAGAGGTCTCATGTCTAAAGAGGAGTCTAACCAACCGTTCTTTAGATTGGAGAGACTTGAAATGTTGGTGGTAACTCTAAATACTGGGCCCTCATAACTGTTACAATGTATCCAATGTGTTCGATAAAATTCTTATTTTCTCACCCATTAGACCGTTGGTTATGCGTTACGCAACGAACCGGAATTCCTGCCATTGATCGACAGCATCATCATGCTGAATGCACTCGCTACCAGCCCCTTCTACAACGTTCTAGTTCGCGAAATGATGTTCGATGGCTACGACGATAATCTTCTGACCAGTCTGCTGTCCTTGCTAGCCGTATTGCCTCCGGGTGCGCTGCCTCCCATCGACCTACCACCGTACGATAAGTTTGGTTGGTTCTTCGGGCGCAATGAAAGCGAAACGTATGACGGTACGTTCACCGTCGGGACGGGCAAGGACCACGTCCAGAACACCGGTGTCATGCGGCTCTGGAACGGGGCGAACACTACCGATTACTATCGCGGCCGGTGTGGTCAGGTGTTTGGGACGACCGGCGAGGCGTGGCCTCCGTTCGGAAACCTACGGGGGAACCCACCGAACGTGAGTGTCTTCGCACCGGACGTGTGCAGTGCGGTCACGTTGGAGTACCTGGACGAGGTGGAGCGGTTCGGCATCAAAGGACTGCGCTGGTACGGGAACGATCGGGTGTTCGACAACGGTGTGCACTACGAGGAGACGGCCTGCCAGTGTACGGCGGAGGACGAAGCGAGCTGCCCGGTACTGGACAATGGAGCGATGGATGTGTCCCGCTGTAAATTCGGTGCCCCGGCAACGGTCTCATTTCCCCACTTCTATCTTGCCAACGAGAGCTACCTGAACGCCGTTAGCGGCATGGAGCCGAACGAGGAAGAGCATCGATTCGTGATGGAGCTGGAACCATACACCGGGGTGCCACTGAACGTAAAGGCTCAGCTGCAGATCAATCTGAATCTCCGGAACTATGGAATTACGTAAGTAAATGCCTGAGTAGCACGCTACATCGACAGCTGGCATCAACATTTAGTCTATGCCCATTCATTTTAGTCTCCTCAATGGCATCCCTGACGTCATGCTACCGGTTCTTTGGTTCCGGCAAACGGCTACTATCACGGAAGATCTAGCTGATGACATTAAGGTACAATAAGAGACAGTAGTCCTTGTATAGCATAGTGTTATTCTATCACCTCCCTTTTTTCAGCTGATATTACTGCTTCCGGACATCGGCGTGTACGTTTCGTATGGTATAGGCGCGATTGGCCTGATCGGACTGGTACTAGCATTTTATTTCTCCGTGACGAGGTGGAAGCTGGAAGGTGCTCCACCCATTCCATCTAAGGTAGCCATAGAATAGGATCTATGTAAATTGGGGAAAACAACGTATGTATAACAATTCGTGATGGTCAAGTATATATTTTAAATACAACGAACAAGTTATGAAAAGTTTATCCATCGAAAATTAATTAATTAATAATTGTTAATCCATCGAAAATTAATTAAACAAAAAAACAACAGCTAATCCTATTATTATCTGTAACTTTCAATTGAACTTTCGGATTCAGCATTAAACCACACATTCTGTTTGTTCGCAATAGAAAGTTACCCAAAACCTGGGTATTTAATACACAATTGTTTCATATCGTTGCTATGAAACGAGTCACTCATTGGTTCTACCAGGATGCGGATACCACATCGGTAAGCCATTACGCGAAGCAACGATCCCAGAATTGATCCATCGTGTGATAAAGATGGCGCTGTACGCCCGACAGAGAGTGTGCCTCGTCCGGGTACGTCTGTAGGAGGAGATGCGTGTTAGTAGATAAACCAGTGCCTCCATTGTTTGGTTTGACAAGCCACTCCCATTGTTAACCTGTCCAGTGGCATTGTGCAACGTAATATATCGCGGTACGTACCATCTGCTCGAAGTCTACGTCATGGTCCAGTAGGGCCCTCACGAACACCATCGACTGCTGATAGTGCACGTTATCGTCGGCGGTGCCGTGAATCAGCAGGAAAAGATGATTCTTCAGCTCCTCGGTGAAGCTGCTGATGTCGCTCTGATTGTATCCGATCGCATTGTCCGTCGGCCGGCCCATGTAGCGCTCGGTGTAGATGGAATCTGTATCGTATTAGAGATTGGTTAGCGACTTGGTAAAGTGCTAGAGGTAAGGGGGTCAAGTGCTTACCATAGAACATCCAAGAGGTAACCGGAGCGACCGAGATACCGCAACGGTACACTTGTTCGTGATCCTTTTCGAGTGTCATTGCGGTCGCATAACCGCCGTAGCTTGAGCCCCAGATACCGGTCCGAGCTGGATCGATGAAGCTGTACGTCTGCTGAAGATACTGGGCTACCGCAATCTGGTCTTCCATTTCGTACGTGCCAAGTCGGTTGTTGATGAGGAACAGGAACTCGTAACCTTGGTTGCCCGTGCCGCGACCATCGATTTGAGCGTAGATGGTTCGCTTGGTGGTGGCCATATAGCTTCCGAACCCGATACTAAAGCTGGCAGTGACGCCTACCGAGTTTGGACCCGCGTACACGTACACCACCATCGGGTACTTCTCGGTAGTGGTTGCACCCTCGAAGTCGATCTCTGGCGGAAGGTATAGACGTACGGAGGCCATAAACGAACCGTCTCCAACTGGCACGCGCAGGAATCGCACCTGAACCTTTTTGTACTGCTTGAGCTGCTCGCGTCGCTCCCGGTTCGCTTCCCAGTCAAGCACTAGCTGTCGATCGCTGGTGCGGAAGATCTGCGTGTAAGATGGTGTCGGTCCTGAGCAGGTTGCAGCCATATAGGACAAATCCGAGCTGAACGACACGCTAGCAAAGTTACACGCAATCGAGTCCACATCGCGCAGATCACAGGTCAGGCACTCCTCGTTCCGGTAAACATGACGATGGTGCGGTGCACTGGCTGGAACCGCCGTGTAGAAGATATCTCCCGTCTGCTGATCGTATCCATTGATCGAGGACACGGTAAAACGTTCCGGGGTGCGTGTTTGCACCCCTGCCGTTCCGCCCAGCTCCAGAATCGAGCGCCATCCATTGTTCTCTCCCATCAGGAAGCACCGGGCGCTTTCACCGGTTCCATAGCACACCGGCGTGTACAGATCGTACCATCCGTGAGGTCTATCGAAGCGGATCTCTTCGTTGCACGCGCCATCGTCCGCCTGACACTTCTGGAACGTGGCAATGTTTTGCCGCCGATTGGTCCAGATGGCACCGACCACACTCGAGCTGACCCAGTTCACCGTGCCAAGGACGTGATCCTCACTGACGATCGCTACCGGGGCAGGTAGCTCAACCCACGGGGTGTTTGTATCGGCGGCTAGGTTCTTCACGCGCAGATGCACGATCGGGTTGGTGGTGTTCACCTTCGGGTAGCGGATGCGCAGTTCCTCCGGGTACTGGTTGTCCGGATCGTCCGGGCTGCCGTAGACGTGATAGGAAAACTCTTTCACCTCCCGATCGTCGAAGCTCGCCATCGCTAGCCGTTGGCCGTCCGGCGAGAACCAGAGAGTCGCATCGGTACCGAACACTTCCTCCTCGTACACCCAATCCGGGATGCCATTGTAGATGATGCCCGGAACGCCGTCCTCGGTGAGGGACAGCTCCGTCGCATCCAACAGACTAGCTCGGTAGTAGACGTTGTTGTCTTTCACGTAGGCCAAGCTCTGGCCGGTGGGTGCAAGAATGCAGATTGATACCTCTTCCTGATTAGCGACATGGTAGGTCTCACTAGACGGAAAGAAAACCATTACAGGATATTAAAACAAATATGAAGGTAAACAATCGATGGAACAATGGTTCTAACGCCAATGAAGTGAAACAGCCAAGTAACTATTGATTAAAGTCATTCGTGATGGTACTCCCATTGTACGACCAGGTTTAATGGCCTACTGAGGACTGAGAAATGACATTTTATTAGTTGAACTGCACTTACCTCGTCAATGTATCGTAAATGGCATACTTCGAAAGCGAGGAATGTCTAAAGACCTAAAGCAAAACAGAAGAATACTTTATTTTCGTTCGTTCAGAGGCAGTTCCAAATACCTTACCGTTCGGACATCGTATCGGACGAGTACTTTCGTGAAGTCCGGCCTGATCATCTGCACCGAGGCTCCTCTAAATCCACTCTAGCGATGAGAAAAGAACATTCGACTGTTTATAAACTCAGAACAAACCAGGAGAACCTGGACGTCGGCGTGGACCTTACCAATGCATCACTGGAGAGCAGCACGGAACTCTCCCCATTGTCGACGTTCAGCTTCACATAGTTCCCGGTCGATGGTTCGCGGTAGAGTAGCTCGCTCCCGGATAGCCAGGTTCCGTTGAATCCCCTCAAACCAAACTGGTTCGGAATGATTTCATCGAAGGTAAAGTCTTTCAGCTCCGACTGTTTGGGATCCACCGGCAATGCCAAGATACCTCCAATCAGGCAACTGGCCACCAGCAGCAAACGGTACCCCATCATGTGACTTGGGGAGTGGAAAAATACTAACGAACTCGCAACTAAACTTGTCCCCGAAAAACCTCCCACTTCGGTCGGCCAATGGGAAGGAACTAGTCTTCCACACCGTCAGCTGGAAGACACAACCCGGACTGGCAGCGGTTTACAAGCACAACAAATTGCTGATAGCGTAATCTTTTACTATCACTTTCGATACGGTGAGATACTCCAGCGTGCGCTAATGATGGAATGAGCTTTTCGTAGTGCTTCGTCAATTGATAAGAGGCTGTCCAATAGAAGTGACAGGCTTAAAAAGAATTAGCGGCATCGATAGCGTCGATTGATTGCTTGTGAAGTGCTTCAAACTGGGGGAGGCCCACCGGCTGCTTGGAAAGATCCACAGATTCGCGTTTCTCAAGGAAATTTCCGTACTAAACTCTCCGTAAAATTAAGTGTGTTAAACTGTGGCACGCACCTCGTGAAGAACTCCGAAGTGAACTGAAACAGTGTCGAAAAGTGTTATATAGACATACTGGCAGCACGCATAATAAAAAAAATTAACATTTTTATCACTGTTTTTGTTTTTACCGTACTAATTATTCATGCCACCTCACTATGGAGCGAAAAGAGCAAATTGCCGGGATAAAATTCAGAATCAAATGTTTTGCAATTTTTTCATTGTAATATCGTGTAATATTATTATATTACACGGAATTATGATGTTTCTGGACAATCCCGCCAGGTGGCGCTGCAAAAACCTCATATTTTTGGATTTTTCTATGGGTGCATTATTTTTTCAATCTTTTTTTTATATTAACTTAAAGATTTTATTTAGTTTGATATAAAACAAACTAAATTTACAAAAAACTTTTATTCCAAATATTGTTATCTGGAAAATAATTGATATTTAAAGCATCTAACGTGGACATAACTTCTGAACTGTTCTGAGCTTGTACCATCATATTCTTGGTTTTGAATTGGCAAGGGTCTGTTACTATTTGAGGAGCTGTAATCAACGAAGAATAAAAACATTCTGAAAGTTTTATTTAAATTTAATTTTTTTTAAATTTAAATAACAGAATGCTCTCATAAAAATGTCTTTAACATTGAATTCTCGTTACATTTTACGGACGTGTTCTCTTCTATCCCTTCTGTATATTTTATTTCCACCTTGTGCTGCTTCCTCTCCTAAGGATCCCAATGGACCTTGCTCATTTACAGTTGATGGCTATTAAAATATTTCGAATCCTTTCTATAAGTTCTGTTTCTATTTGCAAAATACCGCTCAATTTTTCTATGTTTGAAAAAGCCCGACGACAGACATTTCCCGTCGTACTATTTCCACCCATTCACCTTGGTTCATCTACTTTAACACCAAATTCCTTGTACATCTTTTCCAATACAATGTTTTTTGACCATTGTACATGTTTTTATAATTTTTAGTAACCTTCCGTTTTTTTAAATTCAATTCTGTACGAAATGTGAAGCATTCGAAAAATCTCATCCAACATAAGATAAATTCTCAGGATTTGGAATAAATCCATTTTATAAGTGCTCTACACTGTTCATTTCTGTTAGTTTTGCTCCATACATACAACATGTTTGCGTATACATAGCGTCGGTTAAATATGCCATAATTTTTCCATCAATTCAACTCATGTAAAATGAATAATTTACCGTCACATAACTTGTTTTATTTAGCTGGATTGTATAAGGAACTAACCTGGTTATTTGGCTTTTGATTTCATACTATACTATTTGTATAACTTTTTCTTTTCAATCTTTCGCAAACTTGATCACAATTGGCCAGCAGAACCAACACTTTGGGGCATCAAGTTTATCCAGATGATATCTGAATTGTCACTAATGAACGAAAGACGGATAGGCGTTAACGCTGATACTAGCTAATCACTGTCTCATGCAGTATTTTTTCCTGAACCATGAAACAGTTGATTGTAAATGCTGTGTTCACTAGATCCGTCAATGCCTCACGAGCTCAATAATACGACGCTTAGTGAATCACACAAAGATGATGAAAGGTGCCGCAAGATTTCTGCTTTTTACATTTCAATTATTCTACACGCAGTGTGATTCACCAACTCTTGAATATTAACTTAAACTTTTACAGGTAAGGGTACAAACAGAACAAAATGTTAGTGTAGGGTACATTATTAATTGGAATTTTGGGTATGAAAAAATGGTTTTGTGAGCTGTAGAACAAGAAAAAGCGACCTAATGCATTCAAAGCAAACCAAACCAAATTTCATTCTTTGTTATTGACTTGGCTTGTCTTTCCCCTTTTACGTGATGTTCAACCACTACCCTGCTTCACATTTTTACGATACGATCATCGACCTATATTTCATTGAATGAGAATTTCATATATTTCTTACCACACATGATGCTTCATATGGCATGATGGAGACGCCTAGTAGGTGATAAACTATAAGCTTCACATATAAAGTACAGAATGACGTAAAGATGCGCGCGTATGCGCAAAAAAAACTATCATTTATTGTTACAAAACATTCTAGGCTATAAGTGGGTATGCATCATATTACAATCTTTCACAATCCTTAGCGATGGCGTAAGGTTAAAAACAGAAAATTGAAAAATTTTCCAGGAGTTTTGGGAAACAATGCTTAATATTTTGTGACATTCAATTTCAATTTACTTAAACTGTCAACAATTTTAAAGCAGGATAATATACCTTTCCAAAACTGTGCTTGAAATTCGATTCCGGCCATTATTATAGGAGTTACAGACTTTCAAAGTTGATGGATTTTTTTCAATTTTTCAAGCAATATTTTCACAAGTCTTGACTTTGACGGGCTGTTTCTCAGAACCTGGAAGAACAGAGGCTCTAGTTTTTGGGTCATTTCTTAGTTTCATCTTGTAGTTTAAGAAAACATATCTCATTTTTCTGAAATCCAAAAATGAATTTTTGATTTTTATCCCGGCTTCGCTCCATCGTGCACCTGAAGGTTTTATGCGTCGGAGGGTCGCTTTTTAAATGGCATTTTTTGATTAAAATTTTGCTAGTTTTTATGCAAAAGACAAAGATTAGTGTTAACATTATGGCCAAAAGATTGCTCAGAAACCAAGCTTATTACTCCCGGCTTGGCTTCAAAGAAAAATGTTATCTTGCTGTATGTCATCCTAACTTTTCTAATTTCTAACCGACCTTATTGCTCTACCCTCATTCATCAGCAAAACATTGGTTCGAAGAAGAGACAACAAGTTACGCAGTAATAATCTTAGTTATTCAGTAATAACTAACCAAGGTTAGTTTGCCAAATTAGGTAAATTCGTCCAAAATGTGATAATAGCTTCCGCATCACTATTTTACTGTTCTACCGTAATTGTGCAAACGAAACGCTGATCGTTGCGAAACACTGTAAGGTCACTATTATTTGCTACTTTATCTAATCAGTATTCAGTCAGGAAAACATAGTCACTCCATACCAATTGTTTAGGATGATTCCGATGGGAACAATCATTTACAAGCGGCCCATTCATAAAGTAAGAGATTTTCAAGTATCATTGTTGCTGAGAAAGAGACTTACCGGTATTACCACTTGTGTGATTGAACTACATACTTGAACAATTTGCAAGCGAAGCTGTAGTACCTCAAGTACCTGGTTTTTGCAGCAGCAGCAGGGGGTTTTCTAAAAAATGAGTAAATGTTTTAGCTGTACTTTAGAATTACAAAGCACATTTCACTATTGCATGAAGTTCCATTCCATAACATTATAGTTCCTACACATAAAAAAGACAATCGGCAGAATGCGAATGTCCCACAGCGAATTCTTGAAAATGTATGCCATTGAAATAGTCATTAATTTCTTCCTTTCTGCACTTTGAAGGACCACATGCTTATCCCTGTGGATAGGACCTTGCCCTGACCGTCATGTCTTAGGGAAGGATTGAAAATCTGTAGCTTCTAGGAGTTCGAACTGTTACACGTTGCATGTTGAGTTGCGTACGTTATGGCACAAAACATACGCATGTATGAAAGACAAGTTCGATTAGGTTTCTAGTAAGGGAGTTTTATTAACAAAAAAATTCTAATTATAAAAGGAATCGTTTTTTGACGCTATTCATTCAGCCAATTCTAGATTTTCTCATTAGACCTGAATTGCTGGCCAGTGCTGGTCATTGCATTGCATTGGCCAGTGACCGGAACAAGTATGATGACGTAACAGCAGTAGAGTACGGCGGGTGTAGACAAACATCCCAGAACATAAATTTCTTTTCCATTGCCATATAGCTCTATGTTTTAGGATCTGCAGTTATAGATACTTGGGGCCCCTAGAAGCCTTTATCCTGCTCTGGAAATTGTCGACTCGACTCAAGCTCATCATCTGCGTTCTATATTGTGATTGTCCGGTATTGTGACTGTCCCGAATCAAATGGTGATGGACGGATAACGTCTAAATCCCCACCAGTAAAACCGAGTTACCAGTCTCGTGTGAAGACCGGGCCTGATCTCTCGGGGGTTGAAGTACCATTTATGTAAATAAAACATGCCTTATGAATGTTGGATGCAATGGTTCTGCTATTATAAGAACCATGCGCATTATACGGTGCGATCGATACCATATACCATAGAGTACGCGGATCGGATACGAGCCATGTAACGCTATTTTTGAAAAATATCTCCTGGCCCCAAACAGATGCTCTACCCACACCAGACCTTACCTCAAGGACTGGCCGGTCGCAAACATGGACGTCATTCAACTCCAGCACTCTTCTTCATGTCGCTCCTCGTATTGCGATATTGCCCCCTACGGTACCATGGCACTGCTAGCCGACGTAGGTCTTTGGATTGTACACGCAATTCGTGTTAGTCGATCAATTTGTACAAGTGATCCCCATATTAGACCTCCACCGCACCGCCGAGTGTTCTTGAGGGAAAGAAAAAAGATGGCCACAGAGCTCCAACCGTTCCACGGTGGAAAACGATTGCCTTTCAAGCGCCCTGCTGGTATGGGATGTTGACAAATCTTTTCGTACGAAGATGTACCTCATCCCATATCGTCATCCCCGACCACCTTCCCCCGAAACCCCCTTCCTCTGAGCTCAATCCAACAAGATGTGTGCTCTTATAAAATGGTTGCAATGTCGGATTGAATGTATTACTAACCGAATACTCACCGACTAGAGTGGCAGAAGACTTTTGTGTATGTGTGTGTGTTTATGAGCATATGTGTGTGCGTGTGTGTGTGTGTGTGCACGCTCTTCAAACATATATGATTGAACGATATCGGTTCGGGCCACGGAACAGCGTTTTTCTTTTTACCAAACCATTTTAACACCCGTACCTGATTGGATTCAGTTAGTCGCCAACTTTACGACGCACAGGACACACAAGGGACGCCCACGATGAAGACTTTTTACACCTTGTTTGCCGTATTGGCTGTGCTTGCCGTGAATGTGAGTAGTTCGGGTTGGGATGGGAGGCTTCCGGTTAGGATGCTTGACCACAAGCAATGGCGCTCTGACCCTTTGATCTCGATGTCACCATTTCCGATTCCCAGCTGCCCGATGCGTCGGCCCAGTTCGAAAACACGGTGGTAAGCCGACGATCGAGTATCTCCTCCGTGCTAACTTCGTTCAGCAACAACATCCAGAGCAAGATTACGGACTACAACAACAAGTTCACCAGCTTGCGCACTGACATGAGCAATCAGCTCACCTCGGCCAAGCAAACGCTGACCAGCTTCCTCACCGACTCGGTGATCGGTACCAATGCACTGGCGTCATCGGATGCCCTGGACGCGGCCAGTTCGACCCTTTCGGCTAGCGTTTCGGCGAACATTCAAGTGACGGCCAGCGCCTTCGGTAACGTCGGTAGCTGTATGAACACGAAGACGAGTGCCTCGGTCAACCTGGCGGTCGATTCGCTAACGACGGCCAACAACTACTTTACGACCACCATCAGCCGCTCGACGTCCACGTTCGCCAGTACGTGCCGCGGTCGCTACACCAACACGGCTAATGACCAGATGAACCAGTTTGCCGATCGCATTCAGGACTGCCTGAACAACGAGAACACCCAGCTGAGCCGCGTGTCCTCGATCCTGAACAACTACATGTCGCTGATGCGCAAGAACTACGAAGGGCTGACCAACAACGTGCGCTACTGCTCCGGGCTCGGTTCCGTGTCCTCCCGCGCGGACACGAAGCAGGAAATCAACGGTTGCCTCAAATCGGTAGGTTTCTTCCTTCTTTCTTTCCTTGCCCAGTGTTCCTCCTTCTTTCTTACAATCTCACGGTCTTGTTTTGTTTGGTGAACCCGCCTACTCTTTACAGCTGTCTACTGTCGCGTACCCCATCTACAAGGCCAACCTTGACCAACAGTTCGTCCTGGCCCGCACCATGCTGCAGCTTGAGGTGGTCGCCTCCAACAACCGGGTGAAATCGTGCATCAACCAGGTCACCGTCACCTACCAGGCGATGGCCACTGCCTTCCAGTCTGCGCTGGACACGTGCCTTGTTTCGGGCCAGTAATAGCCAGTTCATTAGTAATAGGAGAGACAGATCTAGATGAGAGTAAATAAACTGTCGTTTTCACGTAGACCATTAAATATTACTTTGTTGTCGCATTTATTTCTAATTCAATTCTTTATAGTCCACGTCCTTGGAGCATAATAATAAATTATGATACGAGTGAAAGTAAGAATTCTGTCGACTTAAAGTAAAAGCCTTTGGCGCACGAAAATTCGGCCATGTTTCGTCGGTAGGTGTTACAGTTCCATCACCAGAAAATGGTTACCACATGTGTGGTGTCTTGCGGCAATGTTGTCCCAGGTGGATTCGCTGTACGTTTGAAGCCCGTGTTTGTCCGGGTGCCTGGGATGTGTTCCCTAGCGAAATCCGAAGTAACTTTAGGAGTAACAATCATAGCTATAATATTGCAGAAAATGGAGATAAAATCCCAGAATAGTGTTCTGGGCTGCAACATGCGAAATGCAGAAAACAATGTCCGCTAAGGTACCTTCCGAATGCCTGACAGTAGAGTACAGACAGAAACTTTTTAAATCTCGTTGTAGGTATGTAAGGTGTTTTCCAAAAACAGTTTCTCTCAATTATGGCTTTTGAGGAAAAGATTCTCTGTTTTGGTTTGAAAACCATTATTTTGATAAAATACTAAAGTGTTACAGACGTGTATCTGATTAACAATGGTAGTGTTAATAGATTAGACACGTACATAGAACATTCTAGATTTCAGAAGAAAACATCCACAACATTGCGTCAATGTACCGCAACTCTTCCGATCGTATCGCCAAACGGTTCCTAGAATAGCCTGCCGTTTGCTCAAGTGTTTTCTGGCTCACTTTGTTTTTCACGAGCCTGCCAAAGTCCTTGGTACATTTTATGCACCCTTGAGCTGCTGTCGATGCAAAACTGGCGCCGGACCACTGTGCTCAAGGCGACTGTGGCAAAATAATTGCACACCAGATCAGAAGAAATTGATCTAACTATTTCTTCGAGCATCCCAAAAACAGGGTGAATGTTCCTGCCAAAAGCAACCGAAAGCCTAATATTATTGCAAGTGTTCTACGCCCCTCGGCTAAGATTGGCTAAGACCTTGTACGTGTTTCATGTGGTGACGGATTTACGTAAGACAACAGACCTTCGTTTAAGACAACGACGCCACGCTCGATACTGTTAGTGTTGTGGGATAGAAACAAACAAATCCGTCAAGGTCGGATCGATGGTCGGAAAAACAGTCAGAATCTGTGTGTATCGTGTCACCTTGTCCTGTATCGAAATCGTATGGCCTAGAAGTCTCGCCGTCGTGTTGAAATGTCTCGTACGTAGTGCCTTTTATTAGTACAGTTGATAACTATAGTTATTACGCCGTCATGGCATGTCTAACGTGCCTTGTAAGACTAATAATCATATTCTTGTAGGTGTAAACTAAAATTGAACCATCCATCTAATGAAATGAATGTTTATTAGTATTTTATAAAAGTACACTCTTCAAAATATCCAAGCGATTACTATCTGATTGGGTATTAATGCAATACCCAACCAATATACTGATCAATAATAGCTACATGCCTTCAAGGGAAGGTTTTGTAGAAACAAAAATTGTATTCTGAATTAATTTTAGTTCATACATTTTTATTAACTCATGCATTTTTGATTTATGATTAATATATAATTTACCCTATAATTAGTTTTGTGTGCTTCAAATATTTGATATCATTATGGCGGACATAGCCAAATTTGCATAAATTGTACCAATCATAGAAATAAATTTTATTATAAATTATTAAATATAGTAGTATAAATTATTTTCCCATATAGTAGGCTACGATACTTCTTTCTTCAAGCACGTTTTTCGAAATGTTTGTTTGCCTTAGTACTTTGCAACATGAACCATGTTTCAACCATCCGAATCGGTGCTAGAGACGAATGACCGAGGAGGTCAAAGTCTCTTACATAAAAAAAAAAACTATCCGAATCGGTAGTGTACAATTTACTTACTTGGGTAAAGATCTCATTACAATATGAATGAACTCCCATATTCCAAAGAAAGTGCGAATTTTATAGCAATATGATTAGGTATTCAAATTTGTATGCATGTGCAAGTAAAAACATTTGTACAACAACATTCCAGTTGAAAGGGATCCAGGTAAGATGCAAAATTCATCTATTACACCTATGGAGGGTAATATCACAATACGCCAACGAAATGCTTGCAAAAATCTAAAAGAAATATTTATGTAATGTAATTTCACTCAGTCGATTCAGAGTTCAAGGAAAAATGTGAAAATGCAACAATATAAAAATGTCAATACAACTGGTATTGAAGATTGTGGAGTGTTGCAAAAGGATAAGTCTATACTCAGATAACTTAAGATATATTGACGCACGCGCCATTGACGTCTTTAGACGTTTAAAAATACATTTTATAGATCCTCGCTTCTGTGGAGTGTTTATTTCAATCTGGCATCCTAAGAAGGAAGAAAAGAAACACACACACATATTAAAGGCATAACATATCCAATGGACCGCGGATGATTGGGATACTTGTTTCAATATTTGAACGCCTGGCATACGCAAGAGGATTTCGGCGTCAGTAACACGGTCACTCCAATGATCCGGTGTGTGTGTGTGTGTTTTATGGGAGGTTGAAGGTTTTCGGTAGGCCATGTCGCCAGAGGTTGGGTTGAATGTTGGTCGTGTTTGTCGGGAGCTCGGAAGGTCCTACACACCCGAGCGTACACGTTGTAGACGAGGGACGCGGGAGCTGCAGATGGTGACATTGCCTGGTGGAGCTCCAGATACCAGATTTAGTAAACAGACGACGCAACCGATGGCTGTCGTGTTGGCTCGGGGCTCAGAAAAACTAGCGGACCAGCGCCGGTAGAAAGCAGGAGTGTGTCAGAGGTGCTCGAGGAGACTGCACGGTAGTACTAGAGAAACGGTACCATCGACTCAGGCTAGACTGAGGAATTTAAAAGCGAAAAAGAGAGAAGTTCCGAAAAATTTATTAGACAGCCGCCTCTGGGTAGATTCTACTTAGTATCGGGTTTGATTCCGACTTGACAGCAGTATTTTCTGGCAGCTCCGAGTACGCGTTCTACAAGTGTCAAACATGGGCAAGTGGGCAGCGGTCAGCGCCATTTTGGTCTCGTTGCTGTTAGGTCTGAGCGTAAGTGGTCAATCGATAGAGTTTTTTCCACACTCACCTCCAGCGATCTGCTACACAGACATGTGTTACACTCTTTTCATTCTTCCTACCGCCGTAATATTCCTAGCATGCCTCGCCTGATCTGGGACTGGAAATTGATATCGACTTCGTGACGAGGAACTCGCCGAACATCAATGCGGCTGCCAGTCTCGTCGGCGAAGTGTCCGGAAATCTACAGGGTGCCATCGGTGGCTACCAGCTGCCGAAGTTTAACGGCGTTACGTCACTGATCCAATCCGGTGATTCGCTGGTGAAGTTGGTGAACGTGATCACCGGTCCGGTGAATGACGTTCTGCGCAACATTTCGGTCATTGCTAGAGAGCGCGTGACCGCCCCATCCTGTATGTTCGCCACTATTAACGCCACCATCGATGGGGCGTACGCGGTCCTCGACGCCGCTCCTACCCTGGTGACGAACGTGGTGTCATCCACGTCGACGCAAAATGGCAACGCTATCACGTCCGCCGTGGCCACCCTGTTGGATGCGTTGACCCAGATCACCACCAACCTAGACGCGCTGTACAAGCAGGTGGTGGCGGTGCTTGCCGCCGGCCCGGTCACAACCAGTACCGTCAACGCCAACATCCAGATCAACACACTGATCCAGCTGAGTGGTTCGATCGCAGTATCGACAACGATGCAGCGGGCCCTCACCACCACCGTGCAAGCGGTTCGGACTGCCTTCGAGCAGGCCAACAACATCCTGACGTCCTACAACAACGATCTCGGTAACGCGTTCACCTCGGTTAACAACACGCAGAGGGACTATTACAACCAGATCGTTAGCCGCGTCCAATCGTTCCAGAGCAAGGTGACTTCAGACACCAACTCTGGCATAAACGAGATCTTCAGCACTCAGTCGCGGCTGAATGAGTTCATCCAGGACTCGAGCACCCGCACCCAGGCCCAGGCGCTGCGAGATGCGATGATCTCGTTCAATACCTCCTACCAGACCGTTCAGGCCGACTACTTCAGTAAGCTGCAGACTCAGATCACGCAGATCTACGTCGGTACGGATGGATTTGTAAAGTCCACCGTCCAACAGCTAACGAATATCGTTAACGGTACCAACTTCCGGCTAGCAGCCACCATGTCGTTCGGCGGTGCCTATGCAGCAAATTGCAACGGCAAGTACGGTGGCACTATCACGAGCCTCCAGAACACAATGCGTGATGTGCTGAATCGCGCGTTGAACGAATACTCCAACACCGGTTACACCGACGCGTTCATCAGTGAGTACAATCAGGTGATGCGCGAGCAGACTCGCTACATCAACACCCGTATCAACTTCTGCCTCAATCTCGGCTCAACGAGTTCCAGCACCATCATCAAGGCCGGAATAGCCCGTTGCTTTACGGAGGTAATTTTGATGCCATAAATCAAAGAACTGGTCAAGCATAATTTCCATTGTTTCTCAAACCCTTTTTCCTTCTCTTACCAACAGACGGTTGCCATGATTACCACACTGCTGCAGGACACCACCTTCGAGACGAAGCTGGTGCTGGCTGCGGTAAATCTGGAGGGACTGGCCATGATTCAGCGGGCCGAAAGTACCGCGTCCGTCATGTACCACGGGTTAGTTGCGAAGTCCGCAAGCCTCGACATGCTGTTGGCCATGTGCCAGACATCGAACTCGTAAAGGCCAGAATGAAGGTGAAGGAAGCGGTAGCGAGATAGCATTTAGGGCACCAGGACGGCTTCTAGCTTGAACCCGCACAGCCAGTAGTTGTACAACATAGTCCTTATGGAATAGAACGGTAGCTAGAGCGCATCAGTACGGCGATCGCACATTTTGGAAAGGAATAAAGACCGATCTTCGGTTCGAAAAGCTCACTTTGTGTGTTTGCTTACGAAAATCTTAAGTTTCCACCTCACTGTCGTAAATTCTGGAATTCATTTGTATGATAAAATGCTAGAAATGTACGCATACGTACCAATTTGTGTTCGAAGAGCCAATCCCAGTCCGAACAAGTAACGCAGATAAAGAAACAGTTGAATAAACAACACTAAACACACCTCGTCCGGGGAACGTGTCGGTAGAAGAATCCTACAGGGCCTTGAATGTTGTTTTGAAGTGTCGGTGTGTTCTAGATCATTCCACATTTTTCGTTCTCATGCGTTTTTCGCCAATTTCAGACTACTCCATACTCGCCTTGGTGACGTAGTAGCCGCTGATTCTTACAATCTCAGTTTTATTTTTTGTCTAAATAATAAAAGGATTTTCTTGTTTCTGTTAAATTTCATCCAACAATTGAATACTTCAAGCCATAACAAATTAGCTAACATAAAATATTGTTTTGAGGTTTTAGAAATTGTTTTCTAATGCCGGTTTCTAAAACAGCCGGTTGCCGGATCATTTGGAAGGCAAGGAACGAAGGCTGCATAGCATGGCATGCTGTGTGATCGGGTCCACCAGAATGAGCCGGCAGAACCATACATTGAGGGCACAGCACTAACTCAAAATACCGAGATTAAGAGTACTTTTTGTTATATCAGGACAGTGTATTTGTATTTGTATTTATTTGTATTATTTTTTGTAACAATATTTGTTATTTATTATTCATGCGACAAGTCTTGTAGAAGAAAGCAATTAATCAGACTTGATGGAATGATCGTTACAAACGTTATATATCAGATGAATTTGGACGGAAGCGAAGAACTTCCAACGAAATAAATTTTGGAGATGAATGTTCAGCTTCTTCCAGCAAGAGGCTTGTCCTTCAACCCATCGCAGGATAGGGCCGTACAAAACTACATGCTGGGAACTTAATGGCACACGTTAATGATATGGTGATCGGTAGAAGGCTCTTCTATGTGACAGAATTATACCAATGTACTAAGCGAGCGGCGACCATCCTAGTGGCTTCATCAGCGGCAATGGAAATGTTTTGGTACCGTATGCGGGGAGGGACTGATCTGACCTCACTGTGATGCAGTGAATGAAAATCCTCGGCCTAGAAGACCTGGTCATATCATGCGAATTCAACCGAGGGACCCTGTCCTGTTAGCTGGTCTTGTAGGACGTAGAATACATCAGCATTGACCTAAGCGTAAGAGGAAGGATGATCTAGGCTAAGCCGTCAGTAGAGTAAAGTGGAATTGGATTAGTAGTTGTAGCTCCATTCAAGCTAGTGTGCAAGCCCACATTTGTCCAATAGACAGAAAATTAATTTTGTTACCCTCTGTTAAAGACTCTGTTGGTTCACTGAAACACCGTGGTTTGACTAAACTTAAAATTTGAATAAAATGTTCACTTTTTTGCTTGAAAATTATAGTTTTCGAATGTCAATTCACAATCGAATTACATAGGCACGCGATGTTGTTTAAGTAGTTTAACTATAACATGAACATACATTTTGTTTTTAAGGTCGTTCATTGACCGCAAACGTTAAACATGTTTACAGTTTTACTGTGTTCACTCAATTTATGGCATCACTTACAGTGTACGATTTTTTTGTGCACAGTATGCATCCTGTCTTTTCATATTTTTATAAATTTTCAGGGTTAAAAACATTTTATAGCAGTTCGTTTGTGACTCACTGTTGCATACCGGAAAGTAAACTCGAATAATCCGGCCATTGTAAATGGTTTACAATAAGCAATTGTTTAGCATTTTTACCACACTGCCAACCACATTTACACAATCTTACGCAGTTTACATTTACACGATCGTAGTTGTTGGATAATACAATTAAAACCCTCTTCAACCAAATGGCGATAAAACGATCAATGAAAATATTGTCTAACGACGTTTACGGTTCGAGCAAAAGAGTCGAGACGTGCAAAATAAATAAAATTCGATTCCAGAATCGCATCTCCCAAAGAGACGTCACACTGTCGTTCGAAGGACAAAGCTTCTCCTCTGTCTGTCGGGAGCAGGAACATTCTGGGTGCTACGTTATAGGCACGTGTTTTTTCCAGGAGTTGTGACGCCGCATATTGGAAAGACTGTTGTTTATGAGCAAAGTTTATGTTTGTGTTCCATACCAGAACAATCCATATAAATTTATGCAACTTCATTGCGTAAGGAAGCACAATGGGTTGCTTTGACCAGCAGGGATCCAGCAGGGTCCTCGCGTCTGATCGGTTTTGTGATCCCCGGTAGGTGGTATAAAATGGTCCGCAACGTTCACCAAAGCGTTACAGTTTCGAAGACAAGAAGAGCTCTCATCTCTAAACCATAAGTGCGAAAATGCTGTGGAAGAAAACCGTTTTCGTTTGTGCGCTGCTGGCCGCCGCACAGGTGAGTATCAGAGCGGATGGACAGCTGGGCGAATAGAGTATAGCTGACCGGTATCCACCATTACCCTGCAGGCCGAGCCACAACCGCAAATTTTAAGCGGCATAGCGAACTTAGCCTCATCGGTCATCAATGGAGCGGGCACACTATTAAATGGTGTTGCTACAGGATTACAGGCAGGCACTTCTGGATCGCTTTCAGCAAGCGGATCGCTCACGGGTGGCGCTAGCATTGGCAACATCGGTGCCGGTGGTACGTTGGCTTTCAACTCGAATCTGCCGATCCTAAACCTGGTGAACAATGTGGTTAGTTCGACGTTGGGTGCGCTCAACACGGCCCTAACTAATATCGGCAACTCGGCCGGTACCCTGTTGGGCAACACGGTCGCCACCATTACGAACGCGTTGAATACCCTACTGGGTGGAGTGAACACGAATCTGTCCACGCTCGGAAACGTGCTGAGCAGTGCACCGACTGTCGCCAATGGCAACACCGCCATCAACGCCCTGAACAACGTAGCCACTGCCGTTAACACGGCCGTCAATTCCGCAGCAAACGTACTGGGAAGCGGTACGGTCGCGACCGCGCTGGGTTCACTACCGACCACCCTGAACGCCGACTTGGCCACCGCCATCCAAGCCATCCAGAACGCAACCGCCAACCCTGGCACGGCGACGTCGCTGCTTGGAGCACTCGGACCGGCCGGTGTCGGTGCGATCGGCAACTTCCTGGCCGATGCTGCCGGAGTTCTCTACACCACCGCCAACATTCCTCTGCAGCTTTCCGCGGTTGCCGGAGTCAACGCGACGCTCGCTGCTAACGCCGCCGTACCGTACTCTGCGGCCGGAATCGCCGCCGTCAGCGCGTCCGTGAATGCCGCCGTGAACAACGCCAACAACGTGCTGAACTCGGCCATTGGCTCCTTCAACAATGTGATCGCGAACGTCCAGCCGACCCTCAGCAACGCTCTTACTCAGGCCAACAATAGGATCAACGGCGCTCTGCAACAGCTCAACACCGTGTTCAACCTGGTGGGCACCTCCACGCGCAACAGTGTAGCGGCTGCAGCGGGCAATGTCTACAACAACCTAACCAGTCTAGTCTCATCGGTTCAAACAAGCCTGGCGCAACTGAACACCGTCACGCTGAACGCGGTCGCCACCGCCAATGCGTCCATCGCAGGTAACGCATCCGCCGTCATCCAGCCGATCATCGCCAACCTGGCCAGCACGAACGCAACGGTGGTGGCCTGCTCGCAAGCCTATCTGCCGGTAGCTGTCCGCACCGATGTGTACTACACCACCGCACTCGGTGGTTGTGCCGTCCAGGCCACGACCGTCGTCGACACGCTACTCGCAAATACGATCGCTGTCATCAACTCGGCCGTCACCCGCGTCGGTCAGTCGACCGCCTCCGTCAACGGATGCATCGGGGTGTTCGTGGCGTCCACCTGTGCCACCGTCACCGTACCCAACGCTCTGGCCTACATTGGCAACGTGGCAACCGATGTCGCCACTATCAAGACAGGCGAGGTAATCGATATCGCCAACACCGGTGTCGCCGTCACCACCTGCACGACCAACACGGCCAACGCCGCAGCCAACGATTTTGCGGCCATCGCTGCCGCCTACAACAAGTGCATCGCGTAAACCGGTCGTTATCTGTCAGCAGTACTTGAATGTAAAATAAAAAGCAGCATTTTACTGCCGTTGCTATAACTGCACAAAACTGTCCAGTTACTAGTGTAGATACATCCGATTGCTCTTCAGAGGTTTCTCTTCTTCGCGGGACGATGTTATATTCTTCTTCTTTAATGGCCCGCTCATAGTTGAACACATCGCCCCAACCAACGAATCCTGACTGCCTTCGCCACCGTCAGGATGTCCGGCTCGCCATACAGCTCAGCTAACTCGTGGTTCATTCTTCTCCTCCACACGCCCTACTCACACACACACCGCCAAAGATAGACCGGAGCACGCGTCGCTCGAGGCGCAGTCCTCGAGGCGTTGGCATCCTCCGTGAGCAGAGTCCAGGATTCATGCCCATAGAGAACGACCGGTCTTATCAGCGTGCGGTATATGTCACACTTCGTGCGTGGGAGGAACTATCTGGACCGCAGGAGTTTGTGGAGTCCATAGTAGGCACGATTCCCTTGAACAATGCGCCTCCGGATTTCGCAGCTCACGTTATTGTCCGGAGTTACGACAGTGCCGAGGTAACAAAACTCCTCTACTACCTCAAGGCAGTCAGAGGCACCGACGAGCAGGTACTTTGTTTTCGTCGCATTGATCATCAATCCAATCCTTGTGGCCTCGCGGTTCAGTCGGGTGTACAACTCGTACACCGTCCTAGCGTTCCGCCCGATGATGTCGATGTTATCCTCGAAACCGAGGAATTGGAGAGAGCGGGTGACAATCGTCCCCCGGATGTCGAAGCCCGCGCTCCTCATAACACCTTCCAGAGCGATGTTGAGCGGGACGATGTTATCGAGGGAAATACCAACAGTGACGGTATCTATACCTTTACATACTTATTTGCCTAAACTTACTTACTTAAATGTCGCTACAACCAGCGGTCTTGGCCTGACGAAGCTCCATCCTAAACCGCCTGCCAAATTGGTCCAATTCCGTATTCCAGCATTATTGGCGGCTTCAACTGTGTTGAACCAACCTGGTTTGACAAGAAGTGTTGAACCAAGCTGGTTTGAACAACTACTGAATTGATGACACTGGCAGCACTGCATGTGTCAAATGACCGGAACTGTTGAATAAAGAATTTATTCCTGTGTGTATAGTGGAATCGGTCGCACGTGTTCCTTGTTTCCCGATCCGAAATTAGACCATATACCTCTAATTCTAACAGGTTATGGGCCCAGGCCACGCGGTGTGTATTAAGTGTTGTTAATCTTTCGGGCGAAGTTTTTTTTAAAAGTGAAATTAGTCGCAGTCAGAAAAACAAAAAATACAATGGATCTCTCTAAAGTGAGTGTTGTTCGATTGAATAATCGGAACTACCGAGCGTGGGCGTTCAAGGTAAAAATGGTGATGATGCGGGAGGGAACGTGGAAATACGTTGACCCGGGTGTCGCGCCGGCACCGGTAACTTCCGATTGGACGGAAGGGGATTCGAAGGCGCGAGCCACCATCGCTTTGTTGGTTGAGGACAACCAACATAACCTCATACTGGATAAAACAAGCGCCAAATCCACGTGGGATGCCCTGAAGGCTCACCACCATAAAGCTACATTAACTGGAAAAGTGGCACTTCTAAAGGAAATATGCAGCGCAAATTTCGTTGAAGGAGAGAGTATGGAGAATTTCCTCTACAGCATGGAGGAATTGTATTCTCGTCTCGAGAATGCTGGAGAAAAATTGTCACCATACATGCAAGTAGCTATGATCTTGCGGAGCCTACCAAAGGCTTTCGATACCCTCACCACCGTTTTGGAAAACCGCTCCGACGAAGATCTAACAATGGAGCTGGTGCGGTCCAAGCTACTGGATGAAAGCGAAAAATTGTATAGCGGTGATGCGGCGGAGGAGCGGGCGCTGAAAACGGGCAGCCGAACGAACAAGGAGTCTATTGTGTGCTTCTTTTGTGGAAAACCCGGTCACAAGAAGCAGGCGTGCAAGCAGTTCCTGAAGCAGAAAAGCAGCGAAAAGAAAAAGGTGATAGAACGAGCAAAAACAGTGCGCGAAAACGACCAAGCGTCGTTCCTTCTTTCGGTGCGTTCCAGTGTTCCCGGAACTACGCGTGCGTGGCTTATTGACTCTGGTGCAACATCACACTTAGCCAACGATGAAAAGTTGTTCAGCCGTTTAGACAGAAGTGTGCGTCCTGAGATTTTTACAGCGGACGGCAAATCTATCCGTACGGGTGGAATAGGGGATTGCGTGGTTATTTCGTGCGACAATGACTTTGGAAAGAACGTGTCGATAACACTAACGGACGTTATTTTTGCCCCGGGTATAGAGTGCAACCTTATATCAGTGCCCAAACTTTGCAGTAAAGGTGTTCATACAGTGTTCGACAAAAGCAATTGCAAGCTTGTTTACGGTGCGAAAGTCGTGGCTACAGCTGATAAAGTGGGTGGCCTATACCGACTGAATATGGCTGATGAACGGGCCTTATTGGTGAATGACAGCCGACACACCAAGGAAGCAGAAAAGACATCGACTAAAGTGCTGGATATAATCCATAGTGATGTGTGCGGCCCAATGGAGGAGACGACGCCAGGGGGATGTCGTTACTTTATGACCTTAATAGACGATCACAGTCGTTATAGTTTCGTCTATTTCCTGAAAAAAAAATCTGAGGTCGAGGATAAGATTCGCGAATTTGTGAAATTGGTTCAAAATCAGTTCGGACGTAAACCGCGGATCATTCGCTCCGATCAGGGTGGAGAATACTCCAGCAAGACACTTAGGAGATTCTACGCGGATGAAGGAATAAAGGTGGAGTACACTGCGGCGCATTCACCACAGCAGAACGGGGTTTCGGAGCGGAAAAACCGGTCTCTGAGTGAGATGGCCCGGTGTATGCTTCAGGACGCGGGCATGCACAAGCGATTTTGGGCGGAGGCAGTCAACACCGCTTGTTACATGCAAAATCGTTTGCCATCTGTTGCAGTAGACCGTACGCCGTTCGAGATCTGGTTTGGAAGAAAACCAAATTTGACCCACTTGCGACTATTTGGATGCGTCGGTTACGTGTTCATTCCGTCGGTAAAGCGTAAGAAGTTAGACGTCAAGGCGAAACGAATGACGTTCGTCGGCTATTCCGCGGAACATAAAGCGTATCGGATGCTAAACACACGGACGGGAGAAATCCAAATCAGTCGGGATGTTCGTTTTCTCGAATTCAGCGACGGATCTAAGGAGCATCATCACGATGAACCCAAACTGGAGGATAGTCCGACTGGAAGGGAAGAAATCGAGTGGTCTTTCGATGAAACAGTGATACAGGAAGCTGAACCCGATTTGACTCACGAAACAACCTCTGAGTCCGAATTCTACGGCAAGGATTGTCCAGGTGATGGTTGGCCACGAGGGTTTTGGAACGACAACGACAACAATTGGCTTCGTGGACTGTGGGATGATGATGACTGTAAAGTTCAAGCTGGAGCTGCGGTGCCAGAGATCGAACCTCCGGAGTCTACTGATACCGTTCGTCGTTCACAGAGGAAAACAGCAGGCGTTCCGCCGGTAAGATACGACGAGGAAGTGAATTTGGTGATGGAAAGTTTGCCTGAACCAAGGACGTATAAGGAAGCTGTATCCGGTCCACAGAGCACCAAGTGGAAGTCGGCAATGGCAGAGGAAATGCAGTCCCATCGCGAAAATAATACGTGGGAGCTAGTGGAACTGCCGCCACAACGGAAGGCAATCGGGTCGAAATGGATCTACAAATGCAAGGCGGACGAAGACGGCAATCTCGTTCGTTATAAAGCACGTTTGGTGGCGCAGGGCTTTTGCCAAAAATTCGGGACCGATTATGATCTAGTTTTTGCTCCAGTCGTAAAACAGATAACTTTTCGGACGATGCTGGTTTTAGCGAGCAAAAGGAAGATGTTGGCGAAACACGTTGACATAAAGACAGCGTATCTTCATGGTCATCTCGAGGAGGAGATTTTTATGCGACAACCACCAGGGTACGAGAGTGGTAAACCGAATGAAGTCTGCCGGCTGCGTCGCAGTATTTACGGGCTCAAGCAGGCAGCTCGTGTTTGGAATAAGAAAATCGACGACGTACTGAAAACTAAGGGTTTCATTCAATCAACGGCGGACCCGTGCCTATACATTTGCAAAAAAGCGGATAAGTCCATTTTTGTACTCATTTACGTAGACGATGTAATTGTCATTTGTTACACGGAGGAGGAATTTTCTGAGGTGGTCCACGTCCTGGAACAGAACTTTACAATAAGTGTCATGGGTAATCTAAGATTCTTTCTTGGAATACGTGTTAGGCTAAACAAAGGACAATTTTGTATTGATCAGCAAGCCTACTTGGAAAGAGTTCTGGAAAGATTCGGCATGAAAGATGCAAAGCCGTCAAAATATCCGATGGATCCCGGCTTCTTAAAACGAAAGGAGGAGATTGGCAAGAAGTTGGATTCGGCGAAAGCGTACCAAAGTCTTATTGGGGCTCTGTTGTACGCTGCTGTGACCAGTAGACCCGATATTTCAATAGCTACAGCCATTCTGGGAAGGAGAGTACAAGATCCATCAGAAGCGGATTGGAATGAGGCTAAGCGAATACTACGTTACCTAAGGGGTACACTGGACAGCGTACTTTACCTCGGAAGAAGCGAACAGAAGCTGGAATGTTTTGTGGACGCCGACTGGGCAGGAGACGAGAGCGACCGCAAATCCAACTCAGGGTTCTTTTTTAAGTTCGGCGGCGGGCTCATCGGATGGGGCTGCCATAAGCAGAAGTGTGTGGCACTATCTAGCACCGAGGCCGAGTATGTATCCCTTGCCGAGTGTCTGCAGGAGGTAAAATGGGTCCTCAAGCTAATGGCAGATATTGGCGAACAACAGGTTGGTCCGGTCGTGGTCAATGAGGACAACCAAAGTTGCATTGCGATGGTTAGCGGAGACAGAGCTGAACGCAAGACAAAACACATCGATACAAAATTCAATTTTGTGAAAGAAATGGTTCGGGACGGCATCGTGCTACTGCAGTATTGCCCGACCGAGCACATGCAAGCTGATCTACTCACGAAACCGTTGCAAGCGGTGAAGCTTCGACAACATCGGGAGGCAATCGGCATCAAAACGTTCAGCGTTGAGGAGGAGTGTTGAACCAACCTGGTTTGACAAGAAGTGTTGAACCAAGCTGGTTTGAACAACTACTGAATTGATGACACTGGCAGCACTGCATGTGTCAAATGACCGGAACTGTTGAATAAAGAATTTATTCCTGTGTGTATAGTGGAATCGGTCGCACGTGTTCCTTGTTTCCCGATCCGAAATTAGACCATATACCTCTAATTCTAACAAACTGCACCATCCTTCCACCGCATTTTAGGCCTACCACGCTCTATCCTTCGGTACTGTGGAGCTCCTCCATTATCCCACCTTACACACTGGGGCAAACATCCTCCTGAGCATCTGACTCTCGAACACGGCTAAGGCAGATTCGTCAGATTTCGACTTATGTGAGCTCTAGCCTTGCCTTAAGTGTAGTTCGTTGCACAGAAGTTCATAAACCGCGTCCGGATCATAGTTCTCTCCCTTCACGGCCAACAAGGTACTAATGATCGGCATGTAGGATTTCAGCTTTGTCTTCAAAAGATATCAAAAATACAAACCTAGTATGTATGTGTTAGGCTTTAGTTTTATTTCTTGTTTGCTTCTCTTTCTTTACATGGCATTAATTTGTGTTTTTTCCTTCAACAGTTTTAACTTCTCCGATTTCGGCCCGGCTTTTATATTAATTGATACATCGGTTTGGTTTTGGGAACTTTATGTCACAATACAATTGAATCCTCCCAGTGCAAAACGATATTTGCTTGAATTGTTTAATCTATTTCTTCTTCCGTTTTTTAGGGGTTTTTCTCTCAACTCTGCAACTTTTCATCCCATCGAGCTGTGTATGTTGACACAGAATAATGCTTCAGCCAAAAATGTAAAGCCTAGAGCCCGTGGCGAAGTATATCGGCGCGGGATGGGGCAAGGAAAGATAAATGCAGTATAGCAAAATATGTTTACTTTTGAGTGTATGTGTGTGTGTGTGTCTATGTCCCGTCTTCACCACTTATCACATCGTGCAGCAAAAAGCAGAAGAATCTTGTATGATATGCATTGGATTTGGGCCGCGAGCTTCCGGTGTGTGTCCGGATGAGGGGAAACGAGAGAGATGAACGTTAAAAATACAACTCTCCTGTAACTGAGCTGAACGGAAACAACGAAAAATCGGTATGTACATACTCGAAACGTAATGTGCACTGCCTAATTTGGTCCATCTTGTCCAAATGCATGGTCTACGGCGGCGAATGTTGATACTCCAGAGATCATTCAATAAATCGTCCCAAATGGCAAGTTCTATGAAATCTACAATGCACAAACTTGGCCAACTCAGGAGCACTATGAGAGCTTGCTGTACTTTCCCTGCCAGGAATGGTTTTCACTGTTTCTGCGCAACTGTTATTCTAATCTTTGGCATAGCAATTGTCTATCCCGTCTTGGGATGGTTGCGTTCTGCACGGTGGTTCAGTGCTAAATTTGATTTGTAAACTGTATTAATAATTGAAGGGAATTTACCTTCATCTGGTTCTTCTTCACCTTCGCCGTGTGTGATTAACATTGAAAAACTGTCTTGAAAAGTACGTGTCTAGTCAACACGAATTTCATGGAGTTGTTTTCATTTTTCCAAGCAGTTTTAAAATATCTCAGTACTGCATAGCGTTTCTTATTTCCTGTCGTTTCAAGCAAAAGCTCATCTCCATTTCCCGATTCCATAGGTACCACGGTCCAGAGACAAAACAAGATTTCGAATTATACATATATTTCTCATATGTCCGTTGGCTCTGAATTCTAATTGATCTGGTTCCCTTAACGGTGGCCGCCGGCTAACTTTCTCTAATCATGTTTGTGATTCGGTAATAGTAAACTGTTTGTGGTGCTGTTACAAGAGCGTTCCGGCGGGAGTTTTTTTTTCTATGCGTCTTCCTGCTGCTTCTAAGCTAACGTGTATCTTCTCATTCCATAGGGACATTCTTTTTACATCTGACGTTGTCCGTTCGCTCTACAGTCTTTCTGATATCTTGTGCTCCTTGTGTAGCACCGATCTACATGCAATTTTTGTACAGTTTTTCACCCATATCGCTCGCTATATAACATCCTTGCGCTACGAAACGCACCACATTATCAGAGCATCTTCCATCAAACATCGCATTTTACTACCAAAAACCACAATTTATTGGACTCTTCCGTGCCAATTTCATAAAGCGTGCATTTTAAAGTTGGATTTTGGTGCAATTGTGTTGGTTTTTTTTGTTTCCCTCGCGGAAAAGAGTCGTCTCGTTGCATCTCGTTACTATCGGTTTAAGCATTTGAAAGTGGTACTGTTTGCGTCAGTCGGGAAGTTGATACGCGCCCTACGGTTTCCAGCAGCCCGTATGCGATCCGTTGGTGCGTCATCGCCATCAAAAGAATCTCTCGATACAATGTTTTTCCTCACTGGTGACAATCTGTTCAGGTGTGCAGGGCGCAAAGAAACATTCACTTCAATGCTATACCACGATATTCTCTCCCAATCGACGAAGTACCCGCGAATGGCACGGAATCGGAAGTGTTACACGACGGTAAATATGATACGAAGGGTTTTAGTGATCGGGCAATGAAAGATTTTTTTTGCAATTTTGTTTTTCATTTCAATTTCACTTGCACTCCTTCTTTTCATTATTCCAAACTCGCCAAAAGCCCATGCCAACCGAGGGTGTACCCGTGTTAACATAAGTCGGAAGTGTTACACGACGGTAAAGAGGATGCAAAGGATTTTAGTGATCGATCGATGGCAGATTTTGTTTTCCAATTTTGTGTTTCGTTTCAATTTTGTGCTTGCATTGCGCTCTCCTTCATTAATTGTTCGAAACTCGCCGAAAGCAACCCAATCCAACCGAGAGTATATGTCTATTTTGCTGTTGATCATGGCTCAGATTTGTGTATGTTGGATTGCGGAACAATGATGCCGTTTAGGTTGGTGTGTGAGTGGATGGACAACGATAAGGTTTCTACAGCTCCGCTAGTTCCTTACTCTCTAGATCAAGGCGTTGCTTTCGCTTGTTGCGGTAGCGCATGATGACCGCAAACACGATGCCATTAACAATAAATAGGCCAGCGATGATGAACGATGGGATGAGAATATCTAAAAAGAAAGAAAAAAAGGAGAAATAATTGAAACATTATCAACACGAATAACACAACAAAGTGCTACTCCAGTATAGCAAGCATAAACCACCTACCGTAAACGGTGTCCGCCTGCTTATCCGACATGCTGTCAATATCACCAAACCTGCGCGTCTGCTCGTAATGGGACACTAGACCGCTTCCTTCAGTAGCTCGTTTTTCTAAAAATAAACACCGGGCAAAAGAGAGAAGCATTTACTACATTAGCAGGGGCTAGTTCAACAACGCTGAACGGTTCAGCTATGCGTTGGTCCGTTGTTGTGCTTAACTGAACGATTAGTTACTTAACCAAGCCCCCTGCGATGATGGGCAAACGTTGCGACAAAGAGCGATTGGACACTTCCTAGGAACGAACCAACCAACGGGCAAATGGTTCGAACTTGACTGAATCGCTCAGACGGGTGCACACATAATGCGCACGTCCGTGTAGACCAACGAGTGGCAATCAGTAGAGTTCAATCGAGGTGATAAGAGTTTAAGCTTGGCCAGAGAAACCGTCCTCAGAGAAACGCGATATTGCCAGCCGCAGATAATGCGAACTGGACACGAGGAGCGTTCACTATCAGCTGGAATACTTTCATTATGCTATTGGATTGGGATGGAATGGTCTATCAAGCTGCTCGGTGAGTAAATTGTGCGGCCTTCCGAAACGACATTCCAAAGCCAATCTAATGTAATGATGTGGTCAGACTAAATTATTCAATCGTTTGGACCTAACCGAGAAATTTGTAACGATTGCAAATACTTTTGAATATAGCGACTTCAAAATACTGTTACAGGTTTATTCATGGTGTAGTTTCTACTTAAAACAATATGTAAATGTTAAATGAAGTAAGCAAATGAAGTTAGGTGAATTTGGAGTGTAAAACTAACCAATTAAAAAATAAGTTTAACGACAATTTAAAATTTACAAATATAAAATGTAAAAAAAACGCGGAGTTAGTACAATGACATTTGAATACATATACATGGTACATCAGTAAGTTTGTACAGATTACGGCAGATATTTCATCAAGCAGAACTATCAAAATATGACCAAACCATCCAACAATCGTTAGCCTTAGTTCGTAAGGTATCGGTTGTTTTCATACAAGTTTCAACTTCAATCCTGCTTTTCGTTTTTCTTCATTCCACGGTTTTCTTCCGCCGCGCATAAATCTTTCGCCTTGTCCATTGGTTGAATATAAAATTAATCTGTGTCTTTTGTTGAAAAAAATCTTTCTCGCTTATTTCGCTATAGATGATTCATTGCGACCATGTTGAATACATGGAGCTCGCTGGCCAAACTAATGTCAACCATGCCTCTTCTGTTTCTCGCTATGTTTTGCAGCATATGCTGTACAAACCGTTGGGGCTGGCGCCAGCAGTTCGCATAGCGGAAACCATTAAGACCTAACTTGGGAAACATTAATTTAATGAATTTGTAAAAAAAAATTCATACAGAAAGCAATAGATCTCGTAGTTAATTTGATTACAAATGAATAATTCAAAATATAAACTTGGCTACACGTTGTAAAACAATGCAGTACAGTTATTTCGTAGCACGAAACATTTGTTCCCAATCTGTAACAAATATTTCAATGTGATACTTATGATCATGTTATGTAATGATGTTTTCCAACAATCTCTTGCAACTTTTGTTCTTACAGCATACACATACGCATTTCCATGCGCGGCTCTACTAGTTAGCGATTGCGTGTGAACGACCTCAATGATATTCGGCATCCGTGAAGTGTCAAGTGACAGCTCGTACGTTGCGCGCACGTGGTCCGCCGGTGATGGAAAAGGTAGAGTTAAATTTTCAAAACATAAAAAAGGAAATGAAAAAGATTCCGAACGTGTTTACGGAACGGTAAGCGATTGTGCGTTTATATTTAACCGACAATTACGTAGTTGCAACGTCACAAACACATCTTATTGTGTTCCTTCGTATACTATACATGTTTTTGGAGACGCAAAATTTTCAGTTAAAATTCCGCTGCGTTAAAACAGATGTGTTAGAACAACACTTCGCTTCATAGTTAAATGCTTGCCGCACCACGTTGGCTTAAGCATAATGTTATAGTGAATGTCACCTCTTCGGGCAATTCGTCAACATCTGCAGTTTTAAAACTTGTTAAACAAATTGACTGAATAAAAACAGCACGGTCGTTGCAACCTACACAGTGCAACAAAATGCATTCTGGTGGGCACAACATGCATCGTAGGGCAAGTTGGGGCAATAGTGACCGCGTCTGTACAAAGATAACTCTTAATTTTCGTTAATAGCATAACAGTTCGGACCTGAAAACATGTATACAACACATGTTTTCTGTTCTTAAAAAAATGTTTTTTGTCCTTCAGAAAAGAGATTACAATTTTGAAGGGCTTCTTTTAGCGAGCCAACATAAGCCTACTGTAAACGTCTGCTCATAACGTCATATTGAATGAAGCAGGATAGAAGAAAGATATATTTATACAAAAAGCGCAGCAGATTGCCTTTAAAATAAGCCATTGTAATCAGCCCCAGCTTCCCTTAACTTTCGCTCCTGAAACGCACACAAACAAATGCACCAACGCGTACAGTTCTTTCGCCATTGACGTCGGTTGTTTACGGTAAACAAACAGGAAACGGTATCACTGTTTCCTCTGGCCGCCACTTATTATATCACACACAAATCAGTCAAATGTCATCCACTTTGAACTGTATTCTTAAAACAACCAACCGAACGCGAACTGCGCATTGTGTGTTTGGTCTTGCTATTCGAGAATAATTCGTTTACCTCCTCCGAGATCCTCTTCTTCCATACATAGCACCAAAGTTTCTTCAATCCTTCGTGAGAAAAACACACAAGCCGTGGGGTAACTCTCTTTTTCGGGCAGCGCCCCTTTTTTTCGCCATCGAGGCTCTACACGCACGAAAGTGAAAGTAGCATGCAGCCGGAAGTGCATTTTGTGCCACAAATGCAGCAGCTGGCAGCAGAACACGGCGATACTCACCGATGCAGGCCGGCAGTGGACGGTTCCACGTGTGTTTCGCTGTGCAGATCAGCTCGCGACTGCTTTCGCCCGTGTCGGGGAAAACGTACAGCGGATCACAGACGAATTTCGCTCGACGCTCGGTCCGCCGGACCAGCTGCATGTGTCCCGGCGTCGGCGAGGGTACTTCGCATCCTAGCGCTAGAATTAGAAGGAGGAAAAGAGAAAGATTAAATGAATGCAGAAGATAAACGAGGAAAGGCACAACCGCCAAAGGGCAACATAATGGGAGAGAATTCACTGAACAGTGAGAGAGAGAAATCATCAAACGCAGCGGTCGGCAACCTTGTCGGGCTAAGACGTCTTAATCATCTTTTTACCACTGCCAAGCAATATGCTAAACAAAAGTTACATTTCCAAATTCCCGATCTACAAAAGTGTACATTTGGTAAAGGCCTTTGCATTAGATAATGTTTAATTGATTAATTTCATAATCCGAAGATAACATTTTACTTGAAAAAGAAACTTTCTATTTACGAACAACTATAATAAAACAAATTCGAATAATACCAATAGAGTTAGTTTTTTTCAATTCACTGTCTTAAAAATGTTAAGACTTTGATGCTTTGAAACAAAGCAGTCAGAAATGCGTGCAGAAAAAAAAAATAAATAAAAACATCGATAAGGAAATAATAATCTAGTCCGAGTTAAATTACCACTAGTTCATCAAAGTCTAGAGCAAAAAGTTCTAACATATAGTACGACAAATTAACGCCAGCACAAACTTATGTACATTTTTTGACTACCACTGACCAAGAGAAACAAAAACCGAGTGAGACGAAGAAATGTCGTAGATTTTATTCATGCGCTGCAAACGTAATTACGCTTATCCCATTATCAGAAAAGTATTGCAAATATCCTGTAATTTGGCTTATAGAATGGTATTGCTGCAACAGTGCAAGAATCACGTGAATAACTTGTCATGGAGGAGTGCCGCAAGAAATTGAACAAATAGCAATTGAACAATAGCAAAGGAAAAATTCTACCACCTCTAGGGAGACAGCGAACCATACGTTTTCTTACAGTCGTTGGCAGCTATCTTTGCCTCTAGCCCACCCCATGATTATCGAATTCTACCTCTAACTCATCTGACATTGTCTCTAAATCATCAGGCACACTGGCTCCCCTAATTTCACAAAAGTATAACAAACTCCCTTTTTCGACAGACCTAGCGCAGTCCGCTCGCTGCGCTCGTCGCGGGCGCGTCGCCGTTTCAAATTCATTCGGCGAAACACATTGATTTATACTGTCTATCCTATGCAGTTTTTCCAAGGCCAATTAATATGTAACATTAGATTACCCTCCATTCAAGCTAAATTGCATGATTAGTTTACGGCGAACCGTTAGGGTTCAAATATTCGAAAAGAATGCATGCGTCGAACTTTGCATAGCTTCAGGGACAAATCTGCACCAGCAGGAGGATGAAGATCCAGGCCGGGGCTTCATTTACCCTTTTATCCATTTTTCTATTCCATCGTTCGTTTTCGATCACGGCTCCCTTTGATTTTTGCGTTCCTCATTATGCTAAATGTTAGTTCATTGGTTTCTCGATACAAATTCGTCTCATCTAAGCATAATTTTACCTAGTAAAATTGCTCCATTTTCTGCCAGGTTGTTATCGATTCAAAACAAGCCCAAGGGTAAATAACCAGCTGGTCAAAATCAAACAGTACACTCACCTGTGTAATGTATTAGCACGCCCCGCTTGGGATAGATGACTTTGGTTGTTGTGTGTATGGAAACCTGCATTGATGGTTGTAGTACAAGCGACGCGTGAAAAGAAACAAAACGTATATGTTAGAACATCCTGCACGCTCAAGGATACAAACGTGCATGGCAATGGCAGCAATCGCATGCCGCATGGCTGATGGTTTGAAGAAAGCTATTAATCATGCTTTACATCTTTTGTGCCTCTTTGGCCTAGTAACGCGATTTACCTACCTCAAGCCTCTCCTGTATGCTAACGATCTCGATCAACCGGTTACTTTCCGAACAGCTGTGGAAGAGCGTTCGATTCGTGTTCAAATCGACTACTTGCAGATAATCCCGGCATTCTTCGTCAACTGCCATGCGATGAGAGATGAGATGAGAAACGAATGAACACAGTCCAGAATAATGATTACATAGTTTTTTTCCTACGTGCCGCACACTTACATCGCAGTGCCAAATCCAGCACGGTCAACTTTATACGCTGATGCAGTCCGGCATGCAATGTCCACCGACAAACACTTTCACCAATATAGTACTTCGGATAGCTGGGGGTCATAAGGAATCCTTGATGCAGAGGATGGTTCAACTGAGTCCGTTGCACGCTGCAAATCGAGAGTTAAGATCACATGGAAGATAGTTTGTACCACACGCCAAAGTAAATCTTAAGTTACCTGAGATACTTTCTGTGCGGCCTTTCGGACGAACCATCCGAATCGTGGTCGGTACGCCCTACGTTGCTATCCTTATCATCGATATCGTCTAAATCGTCTTCGTCGTCGCCTTCATCTTCATCGTAACCACCGACCGGTGGATAGGGACCCTGGCTTTCGTCGAGTTCCTGCCGCCGGACAGTGTCTTGAATGGTCTGAAACGTTCGGTTGTTAAAACTGAACGGCGTACTGTCGCTTTCCGAATAGACACCAGTGTCTTTGGTCCGATTATCCGCTCCCTCATGTTCCGGAAGATCTAATCCAGTTTCGTCCCAGTGTCCTAGGGTCGTTTCCACGACAGAAAGGGCTGGCGAACCCGACGGTTCCACAACCGGCGTAGCCGCACTTGTGGTTCCCATGCGGGTTGATGTTATCAACCCGATGACACTGATATCGCCATCCGATTCGCGAGTGGTCGCTTCCGTTGGTAGCAGTTCGGTGTCGTAAATTTCCACGTCCTTCGTTGGCGCCGGTAGGACCACGATGTCCAGCGTTTCGGTTTGTTCACTGCCGTCGCTCGTGGTGAAGTCGTCCACCCCTCGCTGCTGCTGCTGCCCGGCGGTGTCCACCACCACCACCGGTTGCTCTTCCCTTCCGTCGATGATTTCATTCTCGCTGTCGTCCACCACGATCTCGACGTCCTTCTTGAAGTAGTACTCGTTGCCAATCTGCTTTATGTCCTCCACGACGTCCAAATTGCTTGGCAAAATTTTCAGCACACGAAAGTCCTAGCGATGCGGTCCGTATCCGATCCAATGAGTAGAAAATTAAACGGAGAAAAAGCGAAACGAAAACTCCCATTAATTTACGGAATTTAGCAATGTCGCAGGCACGAGGAGGAACGATAATAAAAAACGGACAAATGACACCTTCCGCTTCTACCTACCCTGATGGGGTTATCGTAACAGGGTCGCGGGACTAGGTACACCAACCTTTTAACATTCGTGACCAGCCCATTTGGAGAGGGTAGCATCTCGGCTGGCCCCCCGTACGTGGAAATGGTTTCATTTATTTTATTTATTGTGCACATTCATTGCAACACCACCGGTGTGTTATGGCCTAGATGATTGTGCGCTGACCCCACTGGGGCAGGTCTTCAGGGTGAGATAAATTAAAATAAAAGTATCCATCTCAAACATCATCACAATGGCACCCAAAGGTACCCTTATCCGTGTCTCACTATTTCATTTTAAATGTTGAATTTAAGTTAGCAAAACTCATTAAGAAAGGTGTCTCCCTCTCTTGAGGCATTTGTCGTTTGAGCGAGGATTCGCAACCATGTACACTTATTTAAATAAAGCAAGCTTTCAACTTTTTATAGTTTCCTGCTCGTTTCATCTTACTTTCTTATATTGTTTTTCATACACACATTTTTTCATTGCTCGCAAGCACATCCAAATAAGATAATTACTAAAGTGCCAAGCCTTAATAGATGGTGTGTTAATGATAACATCAGTAAACCTAAGCCAAAAGATTGTTTTATCTAAATGTTACCGATCTCACAAAACATAAATTTTACAGTTTAAAACAAGTATGTATAATAAAACTGCCACTGAAAAATGAACAACTAGCGGCTAAATCTGGCACCCGATGAGTCAAATACACATGCGTCACAAAGAAGATAAACGGACGACATTTTGAAGAAACACTTCCACGAACGCACCAACCGGCGATAAATGTGTGAGAAACTGATTAAACAGGTGTACCGAATGCTGCCATGCAAACAGCTTTTCGTTGCGAAGGTCTTGTTGGCCGCTCGTCGATAAAATGAAATCAGTACTGGTTCCTAGACGATCATTTCAAGTTTGGATCTTGAGCCGTTTTACACGGACTTCTAAAACGAGGTAGCAAGAATTGCATCAACCAGCGCTACACCATGAAGTTTCTTTTGCTTTCCGTTGTATTGTGCGCCTTTGTGGTTAGTTATACAAAGTGACCAGATGTCGATGTGCAAACGTACCCGAATCTTAACTGTATCCTATCTTCCGTCAGGCCTCCGGTAGTGCGCAGACAAAATCACCCAGCGTCTTTAAAATGCAAAAGGGACTGGGGGATATGCTTGGACTGGTGAAGGATCTGACATTGGCAGTCAACGACGTGATGAGCGACATCAACGTGCAGGCGGCCCTGAACAACGCTAAAACAGCTATAGCCGGCATCAAAAACCTATACGCGACGTACGGAACGACTAACAGCAACGCGGTGTCACTCGCACAGCGAACCAAATTGCAGAACGCGCTGAAGACCTTCCAGACCAACATTACCAACTTGGAAACGACGCTCGGACAGTTCCCACTGTCGCCATCAAATATCGACCCCGCACTGAAGGCGGTTCACAATACTTTCCTAGCCCTAGGTGGATCCATTGTACCGCTGTAGTTGTACCTCTCGAAACCGGGTGGTCTTGAAATTACCCGCAATAAATTCTCTGTTGTGTAATTTCTTCTCTTACTAACATGAACATGCTAAAGATGTCTCTTTATGGGTATGATATCTCCTATGTGATATCGTAATATCCTCAAATAGTATTTAGGGAAGCTACTCTATTCAGGTGTAAGACAGTTCACCTGCGTCAACAACGACTTTTAGGCGAGCCACGTCACTTTGTGTTCCATTGTGGAGCATTGTATGTGTGTTCTATCCGACGTGTTCCATATTTGATGTACGGATTTTGCATATCCACTAGATCAAATGAAACATTTGACTCAGTTGATTGAGTTCCAGTCAGTCACTACACATTAAAGACATGTTCACAAGCAAAAGAATACCGTAAACGCATTTGATAGCTGCGAATTGATACCTAGCAAATGAGCTGTGCTTGACCAAAAAGTCATGTGCCACTATATTACCTGCGAGAAAACTTTCTGCCTCTGCCGACTCCGGCTGCGTGTAGCTTCCGTTTCGGGATTGCGCTCGTCCGTATCATTCTGCTGTTGGTGTTCGTGCTGCTTTTGCTGTAGCTGGTGCTGCAGATGCTGCTGCTGTTGGAGCTCCGACTCGTCGATGGGCTTAAATATCTTCAAATTGTGAAACGAGTGCACCGTGGCCGCCTGGAGCGCTTCGGCGCGGGGCTCCCCGGCTCGAACCATCCGTGCGTAGGGGCTGCTACCACCGTAGTCATTCTCGAAGTCCGATGCAACCCGTAAATCTTCCGCAACTGTGCCATCCTCCCTGGTGCCATGCCATCGAGCATCATTAGCGAATCCATTAGCGGCTCCATCGAGCATTGGCTCCCCGTTCGGCTGCTGCCAGCTCGGTGCAGGACTTCCGGCATGGTTAGTGGTGGCTTGTGGGTGGTAAACGTCACCGACGGCGTCCTCGTCCTCCTCGTCGTCACCGTCCAGTGACTCCCAGTGGACCTCGTTGCCCACTATCAGGTGCCCACCGCAGTACTTGCTGATGCGGAATTCTGCAACGAACGCAAGGTGGAGAGGATTAATGATGGGTGGCCAGCACTTCTAATTAAGAACTTGCACACAATTTTGGGAGCGATTACGCGACATCACGATGCACCTATTATTTATGAAGCATATGTCACCAGTGACGGTTAAGTGAAACCGGTCCCAACCTGTACTGCAAATATCATCTTAAGTGTATTGTGGTTAATAGTGTCACATAACCTTGTACCGATAAAGTTTGCGAAGCCAATCCATTGTCAAGGTTTCAGCCCTTAAATTAACACTTATTAGGTTGGGAGTTGTGAAGCTGGACATTTAACCTGTTAAAAAGATGCGTTTGCTCATAAAATTCACAATTTTTGTTTAATAACATTCCCAATTCTTTCAACAACAAGTTAAAACTCTCTTTAAAAAAATGTATTTGTTTCACTGAAATGAATCCGTTGTATGACTAGTTTCAGAATATGGTTAAGTTGTGCATTAATTCTTCCACCTTGTATTTTGCTGTTGCACCTTTCATTTTGAAGATAGTGTAGCTACATTGAGAAATAAATTTTCTAGCGATGTAGCTTTAAAATTTTAGTTGAAAAGCCAACATTAAGCGCCATTCTTGATAAATTAATATCTTTTGAATATTCAGTAGAAATTGAAAAGAGTTAAATACGCGGTGACCAACGATAATCTATAACTAAGAACTGCCAATAGGTAGAAAGGTCGTAGGTGAACGATGATTTTGCTCTGAGTTACTGATATAGGAACAAATTTGATGGAAATGCTCTTCGTCATGGTGTATTTTGCAATTGGTAGACATTTACAAATGATATTATATATTCATATGTGCAGTCAATGTGAACCTGCCAATTAGTAATAATTGTACATACTTAAATCATTTGCTGGATACCAGTCTGATTTCTACATCTTCTAATTTTTTATTTTTTATTTTATTGGTACCTACAAAATATTTATTCCATTTATTTTAAGGTCAGCATATTTTTAAGTTTCACCAGGTTCTCACTATCTGTGCTCTACATTCTTCCCTGTAACGTTTCACACTCGTGAATTTTTCTCAAACAATTTGACGGAACAGTTTTAAGAAATGGATTTGCAGGCGTTTGACTAGAAGATGCGCAATCTAAGGGGTTTGAAGCTCTGAGCCTTTCCGCAAACTTCAACGGGATACTGTCCCAGTCCAGGTCTGTTATGCAATTAAATCCAATATTGATATCAAACCCTTCGTTTGGAATATATTTTAAGTCCAGCTGCTGCAGCTTATTGTGGCTTAAGTCTAAAAAGTATAGATTCGGTGGAAACGTGTCTTCGTTCAGGGTTACGTGGCGTAAATTATTGTGGGACAGTTGTAGTGAATTTAGATTTCGCATGCCTGCAAACTTCCATATTTCATCGAGGTGCAGCTGGTTGTAATGAACACTGAGGGCAGTTATATTTTCGAAGACCAACTGTGAGCACATTGGTAGCTGTACCAACTGGTTTTTCGATATAACTAAAATACGAATATTCGGAACCACCCACTGACAACAGTCCAGTTTTTGGATACGATTAAAGGACAGGTCTAAGTTTGACAAGTTACGTGAATTCAGGGAACCAGATACCACGCTTATCTGATTATGGGAAAGATCGAGCGTATGCAGCGCTATCATTGAATTGAACAGATCCGTGTTGATGCTCTGCAGCTTGTTACCCCGGAGAAACACGTAGCGTAGCACAGGGTAAAGTTCCGGTTGGGTTCGGTAGTACAATGCATTGATCTTGTTGTTGCTAAGGTCCAAGACAGTTAACTTTATCAACCCTGCAACAAGGTCCAAATTCACAGCCCGTATTATTGACTTGGTGATCGTAAGACGTACTAGTTCCTTCAGTGTTGCAATCGATCGGGGCATCTGTTCTAGCCTGCTGTAATCTACTTGCAACACCTGAGTTCTGGTGTTTATACCGAAGTTAAGCGTCCTGAGATAGGTGTACTCAAGTCCTAGAAATGTCAGACGGCTGTTATCCTTCATTGTAAAGTTTCGAATCGCAGACTTTACAATTCTTAGTGTCATCAGTCGAACGCCAGCCGAAACGTGATCTTCCACGAGCGCACTATTGACGGACGAAACCAACAGATTTGTTAGTTTCACCTCTCTATAGTTGTCAGGAATATGAGTCAAGACGAACGTGCCTTCTTCACGAGGATTCCAGTTCCGTATCTGACACTGATAGTCTAGTATACATTGGAATATTAAACATAAGGCAGGTTGTAGCTGAATTAGTATCAAAATAACACTATTGTTAGTAGAAGAGAGAAAAATTGAAATGAACAAATGTTGCTAAATTATAAACATTTAAAAAAACGAACCAATGAAACATATCAGTGCTTTTATATTCGATTCAAGAAACCACTGAGTACCACACAACAAAACTGTCACTATATCTCATCCAACCGAGATACAAAATGAACTGTACACGTTTGCCTTTGAAACGACTGAGATATTTTTTGGCGGTTATTTTTAAACAGTTTTTTTATCATGCAAATTAACTTCATACATGGGAGCAATCGAGCGTACAAGACGATTAGTCACAGTTATGGTGGAGACTAATTCATATTCGTTGTCAAGTGCTGTAGTTGAATTAGGCATGAAATATTAAAAAGAAATGATACTTCAACAAAATTACAACCCATGATCTTTCTTTGTATTTAAATGGCTATAATAGGCATGAAATATTAAAAAGAAATTATACTTCAACAAAATTACAACCCATGATCTTTCTTTGTATTTAAATGGCTATAATCAAGCACGGCTAACGAGCGCAAAGAGTTCAGATGTATCCAAAAGAAACTTTTTTTTTTCGAATAAAATTGAACTAAATGTTTTAGCTGGAAACGATTAGTTCGTAAACGAAGCTGAAACCGAGTGGTTTGAGAAGCCCACATCATGAAAATCATGGAGAACAATTTGAAATCGTATATAAATCCCATACGAATAGAGGAAAACTGTCACGATGCTAAAGAAATAAGCCACAACTGGACCATATTCTGAAACTTAGTTAGACATCCTCAGCAACAAGTCAACCAAGTGGTGCTACGAGATGACGCAGGGGTTTCACAGGTACGCTTTTATTCAAACCTTACTATCCACACCATACGAGACTTCAGCAAAACAGATATTTCAGAACAGTGAAAACGCCAGTCCATAATAAGAAAACTTTAAATAATCATTTAAGAACAGATTTTTATATTGAATAGAAAGGAATATCCTTGTGAAAACTAATATATTTTTCGTTACAGGGTTTGACAGATCAACTACAACCTCCAGCAACATTCTTTGAAAAGCAAACTTTCATTCACAACAGGAACAATATTAAAGTTGTATCGTCAACTGCATTATCAGTCATCATCACGTCATAACTAGACAGGGAGGGCGTAACTGAAAAGAAGCCTGCCAATGAGATGAGGACGTGAACGTTGACGCCCGGCGTTCTGGTGTTCGTGTCCAGAACGCTCATCTCATTGACAAGTTCCTTTTCGGCAATGATCAGTTACGCCCTCCCTGTCTAGTTATGTCATAATGCTTACTGATAACGCCCCTGTACGAGAGGAGGAGAGTTACTGATAACGCCGTTGACGTTGCCACTTTAATTTTGTTGTTGTTGTGAAAGATTGTCTGCTTTACAAAGAATGTTGCAGGAGTTTGTAGTTGATATGTAAAACCCGGTATCTATGATTTTAAATTCAATATCATTCACAGGATATGGTACTTTGCATAGAGAATTCGAGCCGAACTGATTTCTTTTTCTTTTTCTTTTAGATCGAAAACCTTAGGAATCCTGATGCTTATCGTTGGGAAGTGCTCAGCAATGCAGATGACGTGTAATTACGATGATTGCACAATAGAGCATTTGACAAACGATACATGGGAGGGCCTTTTCCCTCATCGTTCACAACCCTTTTTGCATTTAACTATCGCACTTACGTACATGGCAAGCATAAACTTGCGCAATTTAAAAACCGGAGCCTTAAAGATCCAGGATTCGCATGTAGGCAGATTGATCATACCGTCCACTTGCAACTTAACCTCCCTTGAAGTAGAGCGTGTGCGTATCGGAAAGCTTGAAATGGACTGGAACGAGCATTTACTGCATGTTACATCCTCCCGCGCGCTGATAGGTTCTATTGATTGGCTTACAAATCTCACCGCCCTAGAAACTGTAAGCATATCTCGCTGTCATTTGAAGTCAGTAAGTTTGGATCTGTTCCGTAACGCACCCAACTTGGAGATTATGGAGTTGATTCACGCTCAAATCGATCAGTTGCACTTCCCGGAAGAGCGACACCAATGCTGCGGCAACCTAACGGACCTTAATCTGTCCTACAACGACTTGCCAACGATCAATCTGACACAGTTTAGCGAATTATCGTCCCTGACACAGCTAAGCATTGCATTTAATAGGATCAATCAACTACTGGGTACACTTACCACGAAGAGTCTGGTAGGCCTGGATCTATCAGGTAACCAAATTACTACTATCGAACTGTGCCAATGGAATGCGACGTCGTTAACTAAGCTGAACTTGAGCCAGAATAGGCTGACCCACATGTTTCGATGCGTTAATCGTTTGGAAGCGCTGTGGTACCTTGAGCTTAATAGCAACTCAATAATCAAGATAGACTTTGCCATGTTCGCGACAAATTCGATAAAGAGGCTCAATCTAGCCTCCAACAACATTAGTGAAGTATCAAATCGCCAAAGCATTGCTAGAGATACGATTGTAATAATGGATGGACATTCGAAGTGAATACGGTTGTTTCATATACAATTACAAACAGTTACAAGGTAATTGAAATAAATATTTGCTTCCACACTGTATAGTTTTATTGATTTCTTTAACTTCTTGAAAATCGTATGTGTTTTTCATTGTTCTTTTGTGGAGCTGTGCGTGGCAAGTAAGTTGTGTGTTACGTATGATCATATGAGCCTTTGTGAAAACTTTAACGGAATATTAGAAGTAAAGAGAAGAAAGCACCACTGTCAATAAAAAATAATTTTGTAAAGTATAAGTTTATCATGTCGTTGGATTGTGGTATCTCACAATGATTAAACATTAGCTTATTTTCACGATTTCCATGAGCGAAACACACTCCATGTGATCAGTTAATTCTACTCTGTAACGTTTTACACTCGTGAATGTTTCTCAAACAATATGACGGAACGGTTTTTAGAAATAGATCGGCTGGCGTTGGACTTGCAGAAACGCAATCGAAAGGGTTTGAAGCTCTGAGCCTTTCCGCAAACTTCAACGGGATACTGTCCCAGTCGAGGTCTGTTATGCAATTAAATCCAATATTAATACTAAACCTTTCGTTTGGAATATATTTTAGGTCCAGCTGCTGCAGCTTATTGTGGCTTAAGTCTAGAAAGAATAGATTCGGTGGCAACGTGTCTTCGTTCAGGGTTACGTGGCGTAAATTATTGTGGGATAGTTGTAGTGAATTTAGATTTCGCATGCCTGCGAACTTCCATATTTCATCGAGATGGAGCTGGTTGTAATGAGCATTGAAACCAGTTAAATTTTCAAAGACTAACTGTGAGCACATTGGTACTTGTACCAATTGGTTTTTCGATATAACTAAAATACGAATGCTCGGAACCACCCACCGACAACAGTCCAGTTTTTGGATACGATTAAAGGACAGGTCTAAGTATGACAAGTTTCGTGAATTCAGGGAACCAGATACCACGCTTATCTGATTATGGGAAAGATCGAGCGTATGCAGCGCTATCATTGAATTGAACAGATCCGTGTTAATGCTCTGCAGCTTGTTACCCCGGAGAAACACGTCACGTAGCACAGGGTAAAGTTCCGGTTGAGCTCTGTAGTACAGCGAATTGATCTTGTTGTTGCTAAGGTCCAAGAGGCTTAGCTTTATCAACCCTGCAACAAGGTCCAAATTCACTGCTCGAATAAACGATTTGTTGATGGTCATCCTTTCCAGTTGCTTCAACTTAGGAATCGATCGAGGTAACTCCTTTAGTTTGCTGGCAACAATTTTCAATATCTTAGTCGTGCAGTTGGAGCCGAAAGATGTTGTGGTCAGATACGTGCGCATGAGGAATAAATACTTCACACTGCTGTTATCTCTCATTTTGAATTCACGTATCACAGAACTTTCAACCGTTAACATATGCGGAATCGTTTGATTTACGTGACCTTCTATCAAGGCAGTATCGATCGATGATGTCAACAGATTTGTTAGTGTCAATTGTAAACTATTGTAAGGGATATGACTCAAAACAAACGATCCTTCTTCACGAGGGTTCCAGTTCCATATTTGACACCCAATATCCCATGAATCACAAAGGAACCGTAATGGTAGTATTGGTAATACTAGAATTAGTAGTAATGCGACACTAATAGAAAAAAATCATGCATTAATTATTTTACAGTCAATGTTCCAGTCTTTCACATACCTTCTGTACAGAGAGGCGGCTTTTATTTTCATTATGTACAATGCAAACAAAAACGACAACCTATTTCTTCGTATTTCAAACAACGACTACCTGCTCTGATTAACCTCCCTTTTATTATATATCCTAATTTCCTGTGATCATAAATCCGTGATAATAATAAAAATCCATTTGCCCCATTAACTCCGGAACATCTATTATGTTAACCTCGAATTGACAGTACTTTTTCCCACTTAAAAAGAACATTAATTTCTGCTGTCTAAATTTAAATGCAATCAATGTTTATGAAATTTTGAAAAATCATCATGATTATACTAATACTGATGCGTGCCTGAATTATGATGAAATGTCGATTCCATACGATTCGTTTCGAGTAACGTCTAATATAATATACCTGATGAAGTACTAAGCTCAATTCTACAGTTTTACTGTGCATCACGTTTAAGCAAGGTTTGACGCAAAAAACCGTTTATGTCCAACGACAACTGAATATGACTGCAAGTTGTTTATTTCAAATTTAGTATTAATAGAATTTTACATTTTTATTTTCATTTACTACAAAACAGTACACTTTTAAAGTCACAATATCCATTAAATATCAAACGAAAATATATATCTATTTCCATTTCTAAATAGTTCCATTTGTAAATCGTATTGTTATTTTGCTGCTTTTTATTTATTGTACCAAAGTTGTGGTAATGAAAATTTCCAGAACGTTTTTTTTTACACGGTTATTACGTTATTTTCTATTACCGTCAAACTTAATTCATCAATTTCACGCTACTTGATAGTGCATTCAATGTTATTTCGTTTGCAATGTTCTTTTTGTTTGATATCATATGGAACCGACGTTCCTAAGCTACAATCTAAAGGATTATTTGACATTTGTAGCGTCGAGATGTTTTTTGAAATAGTGTGTACGTTTAAACTTGTGATGCAGTTTGATGCCAGATTTAGATAAAAATCGAAATTTGGAGCATAAGCGACCTCCACGTGCTTTAGCTTATTTTGAGAAAGATCTAGTCTTGTCAACGTTAATGGTAATGTTCTTTCGGTGAACGTTACCGATGACAACTGATTATCTGCTAAATTCAAAAATTCAAGACTTTGAGCATTTGCAATCTTCGACAATTCATCAAGATGTAACTGATTATTGGATATATCAAACGACTTTAAGTTTACGAAAGCAGTTGCAATGCAGTTTGGCATATGCTTCAATCTATCGTTGGTAATTGCCAGTGTATGGACATTAGGAACATTCCACTGACAACAGTCTAACTTTTGTATGCGGTTGAAAGACAGGTCTAAAAATGTTAAATTCCTTGCCATTAAGGATCCAGACACCACGCTTATCTGATTGTGCGAAAGATCGAGAGTAGTTAGCGCTATCATGGAGTTAAACAGATCCGTGTTGATGCTTTGCAGCTTATTCTCTCGCAGAAATACGTCGCGTAACACAGGGTAAGGTTCAGATTCGGTTCGATAGTACAATGCATGGATGAGATTTTTGCTTAGGTCCAAGAATTCTAACTTTGTCAACCTACTGAAAGTATCCCAATTCACTGTTCGTATAAGCGAGTTGCGAATCGTAAGCCTTTCTACTGCCTTCAACTTAGCAATCGATCGCGGCACCTGTTCCAGCTGGCTGAAAGCAACTTTCAAAGTCTCTACAATGCAGTAAGTGCCGAATGTTAATGACCTTAGAAGCGTACTTTCGATTATCAAGAACTCTACCCGGCTGTTATCTTTCAAGTTAAATATCCGGACAGGAGAACGGACAATATCCAATGCTCGTAATTTTGGTATGTGATCCTCTATGTCCAAAGTATCGAAGGAGGACACCAACAGATTTTGGAGCTGTAGGTTGGTGTAGTTCTCAGGAATATGGCTCATGGCAAACTTTCCTTCCTCACGCGGGTTCCAATTGAAAATCCAACACTGATAATCTGTATCACATTCAAAACGTAAGGAATTTGTTGAAATAACTTGCAATAGCAATATAATCGCACTGAAAAAAGAAAAACAATGCAGTATTTGAAAACAGTTAGATTGAAATAAAAAAATATTCAAGATACCTTTTACAAACAGTTTTTAATTTGTGGTTTTTTAAATACGAGTGTGGCAACGTTGAGCACTGCATGATATTTTTCGACTACTTTCGAGAACAGTTGGTACACTACTGCTTTTGTGATTGAATGATCGTTTGCCTTTATGGATGACAGCCATGAATTCAATAACTGAGTAAGTTGATCTTTGCTACTACCGCGTGAAAATGTCTAAATATAAAGCTCATTAGGACCACATGCTATTATCAGACAACAAATATCCATCCATGCGTAGGGATTGTGTCTGCGTTTGAATAAAAATTGCCGTCTGATAGCAGTGAAGCAGAACCACGCGCTTGTTGAATCGTGCGGTGGGAATTATAATGGTCGTTTAGCTTTAAAAATGTCAAACAGCTATAAAAAAAACACCCGTACATACGAGCATAAGTTGCTTTTGAAGTCCAACTATATTGAATATTATTAGAAATATTTGTGTCGGACATTTATTTTGGGAATCAAAGAGATAAATGCAGTTGCAAATTGATAAATGGCGAACATCAAGGTGAAATAGTTTAGTGAAATACCATACTGAACCTGCGCAACATCATTCGCTCACTTAGCGCCTTTCAAATGATCGTACCGTATCGTATTTTCGTCTTCTTTACCGTAATGGCATTAAGGTTTGTCTACGTAGATAATCAGTCCCTTAGCAACAGGGAAGATCCGATCGCAGTTGGGACTGTAATCCACGCCGCTGGCGCCTAGGGGATAATTTTCTTAATACCGTACTCGCACCAAGCCTATTCCGCACCCCCGAAACGATCATATATACTATTAAAAAGGAAGTAAATGTTGAAATTGAGGACAGCACTTGCATTTTATTTTGTTTAGTCACAGTAACATTTTATTTACGCGGAAGGCCACTGTTGTGTTACTAAGGCGGTTGCGATTAGTCACCCATTCGTTAACGTCACATTGTAAAATACGTTAAAACTAGATCCTAGTGAGCTATCGGAAGTACCTTCGACTTGTTTGCATCTGGACAGTCATTTTTGATGTATTTGATGTTCTTATTATTGTGTTTTTTAGCATCAACTAGTGCAGCTTTCCGCTCTTCGGAAGATACCAGTGGCCGTATGCCAGCTCGACAGCGTGTGGTGATTCGGGAAGCGTTAGTGGCACCACCGCCGGGCGGATACAGTCCCGGACTACGCAACAGCCGTTCCCACTTGTAGCGACCCTTTAGCAGCTGCCTGAGCCGACACTTCCCATTGATGAACACGGTCTGGATGCCGGTGGCCGTTAGCGGGCAGTGAGCCAGATAGGCCGAACCGTCCTCGTTGCACACCAGCAAGCTGGTGGCGTTGGTCGCACTCGGGTACGGTACGAACGGTCTCGGGCAGACCGCATTGGCCATTCCGGGCGCGTCCGGGTGGCATACCGGTTGGCAGGCGGTAACGTTTCTTATCAGCACCCTTGGATTGGTCCGACACGATCGCGAACTGCGGCCGCACGATTGTTTCCTGGCGTTGAAGTATCGCCTGCCCGAGCGCGCTGAACCAGCGCAAGACATCTCGGTGGCCTTGCCATTCTCGCAAACGTAATACTTGGTGCAGGTCGTCTCGTGCGGTAGCCTCAGAGAGGCCACATCTGGCGGACAGAGGTAGTCTGGTGCGGACGATGCATTGTAGCAGCTGGCGGGTGGGTTGGCGACCGTCCTTAGAGCCTGCTGGGCTGTGCTGCCCATAAGAAGACTTGTCAAAACAATAGCACTTGCCATCATCGAATGTGCTGCTAACACCAGGGCGCTCGTACTGCACCGCCACATTTCTCTAACCGTTGCTACCGATACCCGTTGTTACACTGAACAAACGCTTAATCTGTGTGAGACCGGCGGGCACCGGCTCGGACCGGGTTGACCTACCAATGAACGGTGGAACGTGAGACTTTGCCATGGTGTGCACGCGCCGCAGTCTAAACAATCCAGCAACAGTATATTCTTGCCGCTTTCGGTTCACGATAAACGCGACGGGAACGACGCAACAGCTGACGGAAAAATGGCCAGGGTCGTAGAGAAATTTTGCCTTCGTTTCGCTTTCATTTTGGCTTTTTATCAAATTATTGTTTATGCCAACCAGCTGTCTAGCCTAGCCCTGCTACCGTGGTCCCTGCTGCTTAACGAACCCCCCGGACATGCACTTCCACTTTTTGGGATAGCGTTCGACACGCACGACCAAGTGCTTCGAGCGCATAACAGTGTCATTATCGGAGCGATAAATTTTATTCAATTAAACAATTTATCGGTTGAATTGTCACCACTGAACTGCCATGGCAAGATGAACTGTGCGAGTGCGGTGTTTTATCCGGGGCGAACCTCCACTCCCAGACCAGATGGTCCGACCATTCCGATTGGCAATCGATCGAAGGAGATGGGAGCAGGATAAACACACACACACACATGCATACACACACCCCGATCGACCCGGCTGACGCTCGCTCAAACGGACCTGCCCATCAAATGTCACGCGCCCGGTTCACGTATCGATTAGCTGTCACGTTGGTTGGTTCGTTCTGTTTATCTGTAGGTCGGGACATAAATGTCAAAAGATCCCTTCTCCTCCGGTAGTAGTAGGGCAGATGGTGGGTGGGGGGAGGGCGGGGGGAACTCCTTGAATGTGGGAAAACTATGCAAACAGTGTTCGCTTCAAGCTCGCGTTCCCATGGTTATGTCTGAAGGCTCAACAAGGTATTCACCGTTGCTTTATGGGTTCTTTTGGGCACAAGAAACAAGCGGTTTTCATAGAAGCGGTTTTCAAGTGAAACATCAAAGAACAGTTCCTACCACCTTGGTACAGCTTTGCAAATAATATAGCCACTTACAATGAAGCCATAGAAAGATTTAAAGGGAAAGGTAGAATGTAAATTTTCAAAAAGGATGTCATCACAAATTTGTAAAATTCCTATTGTAGAGTGCTTATTACTTAATTCTATTTCATACTGCAGCCCACCAATATTATTCATCGGTTCGTTTAATTTTGACCAAACTATACAAGACCTTCATGCTCACAGCATCCAAACAGTTTGGGAACCCAATTAAATCTGTTTTTGTTTCATTTCAAATATATCTGTTTTCAATAAAATGCTATGGATCGCTTACAAGCGGGTCTGAAGAGCAAATCAAAACGCTGACAACAATTGAATGAAGAGAGGGACACGGAGAGCAGCTAAATAAAATCACCAACCACCCGAAGGATACGGACCATTGAATTCTGGAATCATGTCCCTTACATACCTGTTCATTCCCTGAACGCGCAACGTCTGAACCCAAAATATATCCTCCATTGGTTCGTCCTGACCGGTCTTGGGAATGGAAAATTATTCGCATCACTAAACGTTGTCGTTTCAAGAGAAAGGGAGGGAAGGAAGAAAACAAGCAAAAGCACCACAACGACAAACGATCCGGTGCGCTCGAACCCGGTGTCAGATCGTAGGTTAGGTTCGGCACGGGATCTCGAAAGCCGACCTTTCGTGAACCGCTCCCTTTCGTGTACCGCACGTGAACGGAAGGACACGACCGACAGGACACACCGAAGAAAGCATAATCAATCTTGGCGCCGTTTCGGTGCCGCTTGGGTGATTTCCAATCACACACATTCGACCGGGAACCACCGCAACGGAACGTTACCCTATACCGAACCGAACACCGGAACCAAACCGAATCCCGTGCCAATCGTCATCGTGCTCCCGGGACGTTCCGATTTGCTTCGCCATCGATAAGCTAGCGAAGGCGAGTGTCGGTCCAATATTTGTCAGCTGACTTGCAGAAGCGATCGTGACGGATACGTGACCCCAGCTGGCGAGGCCCTGGTAAGCGCTGACTGGCGTTTTACCAGCTCATCGGGCGCGTGTCAGCCCGGGGTGGCGAGATTTGCTTTCGCTTGCCAGTGCGAAGTTGCTGGCGTACCGGAACTTGAGGCACTAAAGAGTATCAGAGGGACAGAAAAGGCAGGTATGGCTTTAATGTTTGAAGTAAGGTTGATGAATTAAATGACACTATGATTGGGTAAAATAATTAATACTGGCAGTATTTATATTGATGTATGGCTTTATAAAAATACAATACCTCTTCGAGATGCATTGTGCTTATTTCGGACTCAATACGCTTTTGTCCATACCACGACCCATAGTGCAGTTTCGCTATCCGGGACAGTGTGTTCTTATTAACGGGAGGTTCACCCAGGCACGTTCCTGAGGTCACGGTCACATGCACGAGCATTATTTTGTATGCATCTTACACGTCCCCTACTGCTTTCACATAATTCCCTGCAATCACCCTTAGGTTTGAATCTTCGATATAGGAAAAAATAAACCCAAACAAAAACCTCGTTTTAATAGAGGAAGGGAAATATATTTGGCATTTTGTTCAATCGTGAAGTGTGCTGCAGTGTACTTACATTCTAGAGAATGACACAAGGAAAAAAAAGTATGGAACAGCTACCCTGAGTTGAATTATGTTGAGCTGATTTCTGATGATGTATGAATTGAGCAATAGAATTGCAAAATGAAGTCACAAAATAGATGCAAATGTGGTTTACCCAAAAATTAAACTGACAGTAGAGTAAATAACTCAAAGAAGGGTTTCGGGGTTAAATTCCATCTAGCCTTGTAACAATCTTTGCAGTGTCCATTGTATTCCAAAGTGTCGGGAGCTAAATGGTCAAGCATGCATTTTATTTGATTGTTTTGTTTTATGGAAATCCCTGAAATCTACTTCAAACTTATTATGGTTGACCAACTTTGCTTGATTTGCGATAAATTTTGCGAACGGTACTGAAAAGTTGCAACCTTCCCCTTATGAAACTTGCATTACCCTTCATAGAAGGACTCCAGTTTGATTATTTTCCTCCACCAAGATCATTGGTTTCCCAAACCGTGACCTTGTCTCTGCAAACAACAAGAAAAAAAAGCTCTTATGTACAAAACGCAAACTTTACGTACATTGAAATTGCCACAGGGTCAGGGTTTGAAGCCTTACTTGGTAGAGCTCATTGTTTTCTAGTCCCTTTTTGGCGTCCCCACAAAGATTTGGCAGCATTGGTGTGTACACAAATATCCATCCCAAATTTTGGCGATCACTATTTATACGATTTCAGTTTCGTGTTGTTGGTTTGGAGTTTGAAAATATTACACTGTGGTCTTCTCAGCAAGCCTTAAAGAAAACAAAATACAGCAACTGTAAAACCAACATCGAAATACGACCGCTTGGGATTTGTATAGCATTACGCTCGTATAATCTACCAGGATTTCCCTCGAGCACTTGCCACACCACAAAACGCTCCGTGGGTGGGTAAAAAGAAGCATTACCACGACCCTTGCCCGAAAGCGAGGAAAATTATATTTCGCGCATCACTTTTACCGCCAGAGAGACAGAAACATGTGAAACAGTGCACAGTGGGTGCAGCAGTACGATTTTCCGATACCTTTAGCCGGCGTTTCTGGCTTCGATTGGCGTGGGTCGAAACGTGCAGGGATGTGCAACACAATGCCGCCAGCTGTTGCGGATATTAGCTTGGCGATAAATTCATCTCCCTAAGTAAACGCAACACATAGCGAGGCGTAAAACTGCAACACATGCATTTTCTCACCCTTCTCAGGCCGGTCCCGGCTAACTTGGGAGATGATAATCGAACCACCAAACAATATCGTTCTCTTCCCCCTTTTCGGCAGGCAAGGATTCCGTGGAAGGAGCAAAAGGAGAATGAAAAGAATTGACACATTAACTCTCACTCCGTGTCGGTTCGGAGAGGGACTCACTTGTTCCCTACATTTTCCTACCAAAGCCAACTTTCCCTTAGGATAGAAAAAATATAGAGACGAACTGGGGAACGAAACCGAGAATGAAGGCCAATTTTCCCTTGGTGGTTGAATGTGGTGTTAATTACGAAAGATTGAACTGTAACCGGAGCTTTTTTTGGCGCAAGTGTCGTCGCACTGTGCAAGGACGACGGAGGACGACACTGTTGAGCCTGTCAACAGATACTGTTTTTAGTTTTGCAACATTCGCCGTTGCTTCCAAAACCCACCTATTAAACGATGCCTATACACCACCTCTAAGCAAGCAATTAATCACTTCATGTGACAACAGGGTTTCGATTCGGGCTGCTCATCGCCGTAGTCTCCGCATTACTTCAAGCACTGGAAAAAAGGAGCAGCAATCACAGTAGAGCGATGGACGGGGGGAAGCATGGGAAAAAGCAACCAGAGGGATGTCTTGTTCCAAATCAAGCTCATCGATGCGATCCGATCGTCCATCATCGAAGATTACAGTGTTACCCAAATTATTGTGTTTACTCTTGGCACGATGTCCTGAGGCAAGGGATGAATGTTTGTACAGGAGGATCAAGAGAGAAGGTGGTATCAGACTAAAGGACGAACCTGCCAAGGGCAGTGGATGCCGTTGGGCAATTGGTCGGTGTGGGAAAGGCAAACAGTTGTGACACACTTCTTGCGTACCGATGAGTTCATCAGTGATAACCATTCATGTTCAGCCTTCAAACAAAGCAAGTATTTACTTCTTGTACCTTCGCCAATGGCACACGGCAGAGGATAAACAGTTCTGTTGTGATTTTTGTACTAGTGCTTGGAGTTGAACCAAAAACGTAGTCTTAAGGTCGCCTCTGATGCTGTAAACATAACCTATAAAATCACTAGGGGGAAAGAGAGCTATGTAATATTATGAAAAACATAATGTTTAGAAACATCGTACGTCGATTTTACCTCTGCAAACAGCGATATTGTGTTACTCAAGTGATTTGTTAAATCTTCTTACTAAAGATCAAACAAACAGTAACTTTGTTAACTAGGAAAACACGAGATATTAGGCTTGCAAAAGTTGAAAACTACTTCCATCGAGATATAACAAACCTTGGAGGGCGAAAGATGCGAAGCTTTGTTTGACCAGAGTGTGTGCGAAAAGTTTACGGTTTAGTGCAGCAATAATAACGGCTCGCAGAGTGAAGTTTGGAGTCCCGCTGCTACGGGACGGGACATGGAAACTTGTAGTCAATTAGTAACCTACCGCGTTACGACCATTCGTTACCGTGTTACGACCGCAGCGGGAGAAGAGAGTTATCCTCGATGGAGTAAACAAAGCAAATATGTTATGGCTGTGAGTGTTTGCGAAAACCCATTCCACCCACCATCGGATTGGGCCTGTTTCTCTAGGTCTAGTGTACGAATTTCACGACCTACGGATTGGCATTAACTCTGCTCCAACCAAGGACACATTACATCATCACCCCTCCCTGCTTATTCACTCCATGCCCCTAAGTTCGTTTATTTCATTTTTCTCAAACGAAACGGAACTACACAAAAACGTGTGCGCTTAACGATCCGCAAAAGTGACTCCGCGCGGACAAGGACTCCGTCACGGTCGCTCACGTCGTGGCCGTTTTGGCCAAACGTGGCGCTTTGGGTTTTTGCTATCTCCTTCGGTTTCCTTTTATCGGATTTATGTTCGCACTTACAGTTAACATAGAAACCTAACCAGACAGACATCCACGCACACACCGAGAGCTGGGGGAAAATTTGGCGCCACCAGAACGAGGTCTCTTCATGAGGTACGTGGCGTCTTCTGGCAAAGGCTGCCACGTCCAGCACGCAACTACTTTACGACCTTCAAGGGTGGCTAGGATTGATAGAATGGCTCGGAAAAGCTGCACGTTGCTCAGATTTATCAGAATTTCCAATGAAAAGTGGATTATGTCTTTCTGTGAAAATGCGACCCGGCTCGGAGTTTTAAGTTGAACCAAACATTCTCGACGTGAAGATATTCTTCTACGAATATTGTCGAAGCTTTAAACTTGGTTATTATGTTTTTATTAGTGTTGTGTCTTTTGAATCTTTACGCGAGTTTTATTCATATGAATCTTTCACCTAAGCTTCAACCAGATTTATTTATGAATCTTTTGGGATTGGAATCATCAAACGTTGATGAATCCTGTGAAACATTAATGAATCATCAATCTTTCATGAATCTTTCACGAATCGTCATAATTATTTCGTTGGCGTGGATCTTGCGACCAAAAATAAATTAAATGAAAAAATAAAATTTCCAAATAAAAGTTTTTCCCTAAATGTACTAAAACATAAAAAATAATGTATGTTAAATGACGTATGTATTTATGTATCAGTTTTTTGTTTTTTTCGTTATTCGCATTACATCGAGATTGCTCTCAGTTCGATCGCCATTTACGATGCTATTCTCTAAAACGATGCAAAGAATCATTCAGATTCATGAATCTGAATCGAAATTACACAACTCTAATTGTTATGCTTTTACGAGAACATATGTACTATATAATAGTTTTTGAAAACGGCATACATGAACTCCTCATTTATTTATTTATTTCACTAGAGACAACTCCTGTGTGTATTGCTTAAGCTGGCTGGATTTTATTGTGAAGAAAAACATAACTCATTTTAAGCAGGGTGTAAATGTTTATCGTCTATCAATATATTTATTTCGAGCGGCCAAGTGAAACGATCTAGATAAGAAGAACGTCTTCCAAAAATACAAACGGCCGTTCGCAACCGACCTGATACTACAAATCAACCGGTATTTGTTGTGTTTTTTTCGGGACGTGACAAGATCGTACGAATGCAACCACGCGTCGCATGCCACAACAAATTAGCACTAACGATAGGCTTTAGCTCGTCGGCTATATCGCTCCCATAAAACGCTACATCCACCGTCGACCGTCGCCAGATCGATGTCCCCTCTGTTTCAGCACAGAACCAGTCAAGGATACCCATTCGGAACAGTGGAAGACACTAAGAACGCAACCCCTGAGCGTCGCAGACAGATACATCGTCGATTTGTTGTGTTTGTTTAGATGAAAAAATCACACCCACCTACACACAGACGCACATTTTCGAGTCTGCGTACGTTTTCGGTCGTTTCGTAACGCATCAAACCGAAAAGGACCAATGCGCCGAGAAGGTTTCACGGCGTGACGTGTGCAAAAACTATGCCTCCAGACCCGGCGGCGCCGCGAAAAGCCATCCGAATTGATGTGTTCGAGACGTGGGTGAGCGGGTCGGTGTTCTAGACCACTAGCATCGACCGGTTCGGCCTTGAATTTTACCACTTGATACGTTTTTTGTGGCACTGCTGGAGTTTATTGACATACTTGTGGTCCTCGGAATGGGTGGTAGTTGGAATTGGAGTGCCCAAGGTAACAGAGGGGTATAGAATTTTCCTTCAATGCCTAAATCCAAATGTGTACCCAACAACCGTACGGTAAAACTGCTTTTCTTGCATTTATGAGATATTCGGCATGAAATTCGGTAGCATGTGGGAGGACGATCCCATAGTCTTTACTATCTTTATCCATCAAACAAAGCTAAAAACAACTGTTAAAACGTGCATGCCAATGTTCCAAGTATGCATCGACATAAATCGGCAAAAACGGTTAGTAAATCAATTTGATAATTTGTATATATATGCCACACAATGCATCCAGATTAATTATGTGTCAATTTTCAATTGCTAAAAAGAAAGAGGATACATAAAACATCTGTGCAAACTAATAAATAGTAATACAGGGTTTCGATCAATGAAAACTTTAAAAACACTGTTAACTGCAGTAACTAACGACCGAATTAAACCACAACAAATAAATTACATGAAGAAAACTAACTTGTACCTGTATCTGAAATGTATCTTATCCATATGTAGCATACTTTAGTTAAATGGGTGGACGTAAATAGTTTAGTATATAAAGCTTTTCATTCAGAACCATTCAACCAAAAGTGCTTAGATTGTTTACTACAATTTCGTGTGATTGTTCTAATATTCTATACAATAGCAACAGAAATTCGTGAAATTTGTTGTAGTTTGTTTTGAAAAATATCGTTATTTTTGTAATGTCACTTAATAGACAACAAATAATTTAAGGAGTTTAGAGTAATTTCTGACTATTATCATGATACCATTACCACACAAATTGTGTAAACTATAATCACAATACATGATGCGAAAATAATTTCAACCTATCTTTAAGCTGGTTTCACAAAAAAGAAATTTTTTTAAAACTTTTGTTGCATAAAATAAGCAAAAATCTGTGATGTTGACGCGAAAATTGCCTGACAAAAAGCGGTACAGCACATAACGACCACTCAAACAACCAGTAGAAATACATTCTGCACAGAGGGCACATTTTCCTATGGTAGCAAAATGTAATTTTCAAACCAGACCCTTTTCAATTATTAAACCCATAAACCTTCTGAGAATAAAACTCCACTCGAAGCGTTTCCCGTCGAAGTCATACGGAACTCCGAAATGAAGTCAAAGAACGTCTTTAGGAACAGAAAAAAAAACAACTTTCGTCCAACTGTTTACCTGGTGATAAATAATACCAACCGCCTACTGTTGCCATCATCAATTTAATCATAAATTATCATATCCAACGGCAACCGGACGAGTGGGCGCATCGGGCGGATAATTACCGATGGTGAAAGCTAGAGTCGTACCGGCCATTCGGCGCGTTTACTAGGAATCCGCACGATGCGCGGGTGAAATTTAACTATTCAAACACACACTTACCCTCCATGCAGATGTATTTGATGCGCACGGTGCCCTCCTTCCAGACGACGGCGAACGGGTGATCATGGGAGAACACGAAGCTGCAGTGGTTCTTGCCGGAGCAGCTGCAATCAGGGAAACATGAAAATTGCATTTTAGCGAGCGGGAAGTATCAACTGGACTAGCGGAGGGTACATTCGGTCTATGAGAGTATCCGGTGATGTCCTAATAGACGCAAACGTCGACAGGTCACACCACCAGCCGGCGGTTTCACCTGCGAAGAACTAAACCAGTCGAGTCTGTCTGCATAAGCAATCGCGTGTCGCAGTGTGGATTATCAACCAGCAGCCTTCAAGCCTTCTGCAAAGTCTTCTGCAAAGTCGGATGTCTAAGGAATTGTACATGATGAATGTTCACGTGAAGATATTTTAATAATAGACTGTCCCGTGCGTCAAAGTTTCCAATGATTGGTTCGATCCATCCTAGAACAGGCGAGCAGAATTTCGGATCCGACGTTTAATTATGGGTCCTTTCTCGCGTTCATGGAAACATTAATTGCCCATCTCTGGCCGCAGCACATCAGCCATTTCCCGTGGGATACGGAGAGGAAAATAAATGGTTACGGTCGGGAATTCAAACGCCCACTAGAGGGCCACATTTTGTCCGGTTTCCTTGAGGACAACTCTCGCCGCTTCGACTATCGTGCCTACTTTATTGTGAACCGCCTTTTCCCCCATTCGGGATTACAGGGAAGTTTTCCGGACCAGAAACATCAAATGGGCCGGGTTCTTTTTGACATTTGGTTCCATAATGTGGGCCCGTTTGAGCTATATTTTCCATGAAACAATGAAATACGGAAAAAATAATTGCCGTAAATAATGCCCCGGCTGCGTTGCAAGTACCGTCGGGCGGCCATAAACATGACACCAAAATCCATACTTCAGCATGAAGGTGGGATGTTTGGTTGAAAAATTTCTGTTCCATGTTCGTATTGCTTCCACATCAACACTTGCGTGGGATTTAATTTATGACAACATGTAATTGGACGAAGGAAGCCTTCCGCAGCAAACTCGAGTTGCTTGAAAGTGGTCATAAATAAGGAAATAAGTCAGCTTCCGAACAATGAAAACCGGAACTGTTAAAAAGATACAGCAAAAACCAACATGCCAGTTGTTTGTGAGTTGTCAAGTACCAACACAGCCACCGGATCGGCACGGAAACGTATGGAAAAAAACGCTGGCGCGAGTGCAGCTCGAGAAGTGGAAAATTTAAAACATTACTTACATGTCAAATTGTATTTATTAAAACAGAACGACATCAAGCGTCTATAAAATAAATATGGAAAGCATTGCCTTATTACGAAAACTGTATATAAAACATAAATTTAACAAACCAATCATATGCATTTCAACATTTTCATTTCGTTATGCCCAAAACGAAGATCAGTCAAATGTGAAGCCACTAAGCAACCCTTCGCTTTCGATGCAAGTAAAAACCTTTTAAATAAAATGACTTGGCTCGGAACACATTAGCACTCCATTCAAAATGCATTCCGGAACCGCTTCGATTGCGCTAGAATCGACTTAATGATCGCATTAGCGTCATGCATGTGATCCATGAAAAATGGTCGATTAACAATTCAACTCTTAAGCCGACGTCTGCGCGCAAGACGCATTGCCGGCAACAATTGCTTTCTGTTTCGTCACTTCCTCCGGCGGTTCGGATCGAACCGAGACACAAGAAAAGGGTCACCAACACTTTCCACCGATGAAGGGACGATCGTTCGCTCCATCGTTGCCACGTTGCGTTGTTGCGCACAGCATCGAGAAAACGCGGACCCCTGCGAAGGTGATTTATGTTGCCCTGGTTGACTATTGGAAGCACTTCCTTCCGGAGCCGCTTCGAAGGTCTCAAGGCGTGTCCCGTGAGAATTAATTCTTCACGCCTGGCAGAAGGGTCGGCGGGAAACGGAACCCACAGCCGGGCGTACGCGGAAATCAAACCAAGCACAACGCATCCACTTTATAGATGCCGGAAGGACGTAAAGAGATCGTTGTTCCGTTCGGTTCATGAACAGAAATTATTTATAGCTCTCCCCTGTTTCGTGGGCTTCCCCCGAATGGTCCTATCCCACGACGCCGTCCGGTTTTCGTTGTCAAATTTATGACGCCAAGCCGAAATCGGTGCCATCCCAGGAGATGCGTAAGAAGCAAACGATGAGTGATCAATGGAAAATAAGCCCCATTTCGAGCGCAAAATTCATCAAAATATTCTCTGCCAGGGCAAGAAAAGCATAGGAACGATTTTGTCCTTCTAAACAAGTATCAAAATCTTATACACATGCTTTATTTCCAACATGATTTGAAATATTGAATCGATGTGCTGTTAATATTGAGAGTAAATTCTATGAGACTAGTATTTGAAGAAAATTATATTTTTCTAAGATGAAAACGATGAATGATTTTTAATATTGGTGAGAGATCGATCAGAATGTCGGACATCATTCTCGAAAATTATTTATAATAGGTTCAATGTGTTTTTCCCTCCCCAAATAAAGAGAAATGTAAATTAAATTGGAGATGCAACAATACTTCGTTCGTAGCTTATTGCTTTTAAAAAAACTTAACTCATTTCAAGAATGTGCTATATAGCAAATTTTGTTGTAAAACCAAAATTATTTATTAATTGTTCGTTAAGCTTGTTCAAATTTAAATTCTTCTCAAAATTTAAATCATTTTAGAGTATTACTTACTCTAATATAGTTTCAAGAAAGGCTTTCCTAGTTTAATAAATGTTTTTGCGGATGCCACTATATTTTTTTGAAGTTCATTGGTTTTCAAGGAACTTAATTTACAGTGGTCGAATTTCATTTCTTCCCATGCGTTAATTCTTAAAAGATTGTTTAGGGATGGAATGAAATATTTTTTATTCTATTCCAAAGAAGTAGTAATACAAATAATTTTGGGAACAGTGCAACACTGAGTATGTATCTTATTGATTTACAAAAATTTCAAAATAGTCCAAGTGCCGGGACAAAACCCGAATGTTAGTGCAGGGAATTTTGTTGTAGAAACTAAATTATTTTTTCTCTATGAGCTTATTCAAATTTAAATCCTCCCACAAGTGAAAGAAAAAAATACCAATCGCGACGGTTTCCTTTATCCTCTTAATCTAGACTGACCAGATTGAAGCATACATCCAACAAGCTCCGGATTTGGTGCTGGTTTGTATAAAACGTAGAATTATGTCATTATGCCCCGACCCGTTGCGCGCAATTGTTTGAAGGGCGAAGAAAAGGCGAACAATAAACTTGCATAATCCGCTCAATGCACCGTGCGAGCACGTGTTAACAGCACTTCCCTGCGGGAAAATCCCGCAAGGCTCAATCAGCTTGCCCGGCGGAATGGCCGAGCTCAATTGTGGAAAAAAGGAGCAATGAAGAGCAAATATAAAAGTTGCAACTAACCGAGAATATGCATGAAATTGAATTAAATCGAGCGACACAAACAAGCACCGAGAAGGCTGGGAAGTGAACGGAACGAACTGCCCAAAGGTTTAGCAGTACACCCTCCCCTCCGCACCCCTTCCGAAATGGCAACACGAGTGGAAAAACAACAAAGCGCCGGTTTCCCTTTGCTGGGAGGCAGGCCAGTCTCGCCCGCTCGAGTTTTCACTGGCCGGCGGCAGGAAATGAACCATTTTCCGGCATTCCAGCGCGGGAAGTATTCATCCGTGTCGGGATAATGTTGTTGGCACGTGATTACGCCACGACTAGTTGTTACAAATTAGCAATCAACGTGCACTCTCCCTCCCTCTTTCTCTCTTTCTACTTCTCTCTCTCTCTCTCTCTCTCTCTCTCTCTCTCTCTCTCTCTCTCTCTCTCTCTCTCTCTCTCTCTCTCTTTTGTACCTGTTTCCTGTGGTGGCTTTTTCCTCCCTCACATCTTTTCCTGCATAGGCATTTGCGTGGAAGGAAGGCAAAAACAGGCAGCTTCTCGCACAGGCAGCCCGCCCTTCGTCACCTTTTGACCGTAAACCCCCTTTGGATCGTTACTAAACGGACTGGATAAATGGGTGATAATTGAGATATTGCCCTGGGTGACGGTTGGGTGTTGGTTTATTATTATGCAAATTCGGTGCAATCCGTGCACCGATCCGTGCGTTGCATGTGCATTAACGTGAACCCTTTGCACCGCCAACGATTGGAGGAAAAAGGGAATTACATTTTATTAGCCATGCAACATTGACCTTTTTCCCGGCGTTACATTTCCCAAGCTGTGCTGGTGGTCGGTGTTTGGATGTGTTGCCACGTGAGTGTGTTTGCGTCACCAATTGCCATTTTCCTTGGGGCAAAGATGGAGGAAACGCAACAGGACACGTTTGACCTAGTTTCGAGAAAAATGACTAAAGGGAAGTCCTTTGTAGTTGTCTATATTATATGAGCAAACTAATAGTGGCCGCAAAAAAATCGTAAACCTAACCTCCGTTAAATAGTTCCCAGCCATTTTACCTTAGGCATGGCCAGCATCCGCCACCAAACCGCAACACACACACCGAGCCCCGGTATGGCTATTGAGTGGCTTATGTTACCACATGAAGAACTTCGCTGGGGTTTTTTCAACTGCATTGAGTGGAACGATGTATATTTTATTCAATTCGTATCCCAAAGTGGTTGGTTTGAATAAAAAATGCCAATGGCTTCGTCGGTGCGCTATGGATCCCATATGTCACGCATATTGTGACATCGGTTATGATTTGCTAGGTTAAAAATAAACGGAAAACAAATTCCCACGACTCTACACGTCGCTTATGAAATGCTTCGTGGGCGAACAAAGTAAATAAAACATAAATTCCAGGTTCGCAACAGGGTGTTGATAACTCCTTTCGCCAGCAGTGCAAACTTTTGGCAAACATTTCCTACCGAAGCGGAACCAAACTTACCCACTGGAACCGTTTTCGGGCCTGTTTTGCGAGGAGGGGGGAGGGAGGAACTTGGAAGGACTATCACGCTTTTGCTTGGAAGGACTCTCTCGACAATGACTCGCTTTTTTACAAGTTTTGCAACCGAAGCGAACGAAACCACAATTCAAAGGCTCTGCACACGGGTTTCTAGTAAAGGTCGTTGACTTCACATTCCAGAAATATGTTGAGACAGGCGTTACATAAGGTTCGAATGCGTTCAATGTGTGGAGATGATGAGCAGCGCACCTCTAAATAGAGTATTTGCTTTTTCGTCAGTTTTTAGAACCAGAGGTTTGCTTAGAAAATGTCAAAATAAAAACTTTACAATGATGAAGAAATGGAGGTAGTGATAAAATATGGAGAGAGAGCAATACAAAATTATAGATAGACTCGTTCATGTTAAAGTAACGGAGATTGAACCATTTAAGAAAAAAGTAGTGCAATGACAATGAAAAAAACTGAGCAACTGTATAAGATTATCAGAACATAAAGTGGCGTTCTGAAAGAATTTGCATAGCATTTAACTTTTCAAAAATATTGTATATTCCATCGTCTCGAATATGGTATACTTTTCATCGAACTACTTTTATTTATGAATAAACAAATACAAATAATGAAAAAAAAATTAAATGCTGCTAACCGAAAATTTATATAATGGTTCGAACTTTGTTCACGCCAGCCAACCATTCCAACTCACTTCGTTACGAGAAATATTTATTCTTATAACATTAATTGGACCCTCGTGATTGATCCCTTAATTAGAAAAATAATCAGCATCAGTAATTTAATGCTCCTTCAACCAAGGACTCGCCGGCCAGACGAAGCATGACGATATTTTAATTACAAACCCTTCCGTGCTCAATCGGCTGTTTGATTTGGGCAGACAGCTAAGCAAAGCATTCCCCCCGTGGCCGGGCGCTTCACGAATAATGGCATCGGCAATCGGCCTAATAATCCTCCTGGCGCACATGTGAAGAGCTTTGCCGAGCCCTGGAGATATCCGGCCTCAAGCGTGTTTCGGAGCGAACCAGGGAAAACCGCAGAAACCGACCCACTTTGCCGTAACGGCCCCCCAAAGACCCGGCGACGCCGGAAAGAAGACCATAATTCATTCCGAGCGGCCGTGTTTCGTGATTCTGCGCCACTCCTTACGAAAGCACTGCTGATGAGAGGTCGGAAAACCAAAGCTGGAAGAGAGCTAACATCTGTCGGGTAGCCCCCAGCCGGTCGTTGTTGGCGGCAACTCCCTTTCGGGGTTGGTACAACTTTTTGAGCCGCACTTACGAGCGCTTCATTAGGGGCTACCGCACGTTTTCCGATCTACTAGTTTTTGAGGCCCTACAACTAGGCTGACGATGGTGTTGGTTTGACGGTACATTAAGCTGCCCATCTCGAAATCCTTCCCCGAAACCGGCGCTTACGACTTTCTTCGGTACGAAACCGCACAAACCGCACTCGCTGGAAGGGCAATAAAATTTCGGCCCCAACTTTTCCATCACTTTATCCTTAGGCGGGGTTCGACCGTCGGGGGCCCACCACCAGGTGAAGACACGAGAGCAAACCACAGCGGGATTTTGGAGCTGCCTCCCAATCGGTTCGTCCCAGCTGCCTGATCCAATGCGAACATCGGCTCGACCGATTCCCTGGGAAAGTTTACCTCGGTGTGGGTCCACATCGATGGACCTCAGTGGAGCTGATTCGATCCGGAAAAACTACCCGTCCCTTCGAGGCACTCGAGAGTTTTCCAAAATCGAAAAAGAAATCAATTCTCCTCGGCTTACGAGCACTGCACGTGTGCAAAGGGAAATTTTAGAGTTGATTTTTAATCCTGTGCTTTTAAAAGAGCACCAACGGTGAATTTTGCACCACATCTGCTAGATTTTTTTTTATTCCCAAATACATCAGATAACTTTAGACACTTAGAAAGTAACATAGGAAAAATCTAAATAGTGAACTAGTTTGGATAGCAAAAAATAAACAATGAAGATTTAGTAGTGATTAGATAACAATATGTTAAGGGTCTTCTTTTTGACACACGCAAGTAGTTGTTCCAAAACACTGCTAAGTAACAGAACATAAATCCCCGAAAATTTGGGGGAAACACGTACTTTAAGTAACCCCCAACAAGTGCGCTATGAAAACTGTCGAATTTTCTTACGCAACGACACAGAACGAGCCAAAACAGGGCAAGAAAGGTGTGTTTCAAACACAAACCGTTTGCTTCTCTAGAGGAATACCTTTTCTGGGCCGGGAATGGTTTAATGTGCGTGCCTGTTTCAGTTGTTTTATGATTTATTTCCGGCCATTGCTGGATTTATCGGGACTGCTGGCGTCCTGACCACCAACCAACCGGTCCTGATGGGAAACGGAAATGAGTGATGTGCGATGGCACGTGCCGCCGCTAGTTGTCCGATGGGGAAGCGTTGTCCGTCATCTGTCCCTGTGGTGCTAAAAACGACACCGAAAACGCGGCAGAACAACTTTAACTGCCATTTTGTCCACTGGCGCGCGCGATGATAATCGGGCGACAAAAGATGACAGCTGAAAAAACTGCGGTCAACCTGCTAGAGGAGGTGGGCGCGTGGAAAAACAGAAAGATTTGAATGTTGTGTAAATTATGGTTTTCTTCTCAGCGTGTTTTGTCTTTGCTTTTCGTTGCTTGCCACGCGGGCGAAAGTGTATGTTTTAAATAAATAAACAAACACCCTGTCATGTTGTCCAACCAAATGACACCGATTGTGCGAAGATTCTTGGGGCGGTATAAACATTCAAACACGTATTATGATGAAATTTTTCGTCCTTTTGGGTCAGCGCGACCAAGCTAATAAAACAACGTCGTCGGCAGTGGAGATCCTCCTAGCAGCAGAATTATCCTAACAGCACAATGAAGAGCTTCAAACGTAAACCGAACGCTTCAAATTACCGACATAAATATAATCAGGATAACAAATTTAGAGATTGCAAAAACTCGGTTGGTTTCTCTAAAATAATCGCAACAAAGACAATACAAAGCTATAGGAGAGGGAGCGTAATTGAATAAATGATCCATCAATAGTAAAGAATCCACAGTCAACAAATAGATAAAAAGTAAACGAGAATTTAATTGTTAATATAATCAAGGAATAAAATATTGTTTGTTCTTGATATAATCAAGGAATAAAATATTGTAAAATAGTTAAACATGGTTATCGACTAATCTTCTAATCTTCCCCAAAAATAAGTAATCAACATGTGGGATAATTGGACCGAAAATAACATTTCTCGAGTATACACGGAGGATGATGAATGCCTTTTGTGCAATATTCCACAGATTAAAAATTCTAATTGTTAACTACGGCAAGAATAAAGGCATACGCAAATCCCCCGCGGTGTTTGACTGAACCTTTCTCCTATGTACAGATAACACTAGGTTGTTTTTCCAACATTTCCCAACACCAAGTTCCGGTACTGTTGTGTAAAGTCTAGTGATTTTCAACACCACACAACGATCGCAAAAACATTGTTCGGTGCAGAAAGAAGCGAAACAACATGAGGTAAAAATGAATCTCTTATTCTCCCATCCTCTCAAGGGTACAAAATGAAATGAAAAAAGAGCAAACGAACGAGCCGGGTCTAAACCGACAGCCAAACAAACGATTGGATCGTCATCGTTCCGGAAAACAATAGAGAGGAAGGATTGCCGTGTGGTTGGAATGTTTTTTCAGATAGCGAGAAAAAGTCCATTTGTTTCCACATTCGTAGTCCGGGCCAAACGTGGGTGTTAGTGAAGTTTTTCACGCCGAAGGATCTTTCATTTTTTGTTTTCAAGCAAAAGTTTGCAGATACTAAAGGCCTCTGCCTTTCCTGGACCTCCCTCACTGTATCATCCTACCGTACCACCGAACGACAGGATAATGAAAAGCGTACCAATTAACGTAAATCGATTAAAAACACTTCTCTGCGGGACGCGAACGGAATGTTCAGCAGCTTCCATCCAATCATGATCGACGTGCGGTGCTTGAGCACACAAAAGAGCAGCTGTAAATTTTCCCGCCGTCGGACAAATTGACCTGCCAACGAGACCTGTTTTCCATTCAAAGGGTGCGTTTCGTGGAAAGTGCAATCGGTGCTGTCGACGTCGTTTTACCCGTGCAATTAAACATGATGCAAACGTTTTATTTACTACCACGAATTTTCCGATACGAGATTTTGGGGAAGTGAAATTATCATTTCGTTAAAGTGATCCAACATTTGGAACTACATGTTCTTATTTACTTACATCACACTTTTAAAACAAACCAAATACATTCAAACAGATCTGCGTGATCCCAGCGGTGATATAAGTGCATATTTTGAGCGACCTTAGTTGCTCACATGTGTAATGATTTTTAGAAATCATTTTTGTTCAATACATTAATTTCGTCTCTTTAGTAGACGCAGGTACTGTACAGACTTGGCATAAAGAATTTCCAGCAGCAAAAGCAACCCGCTGCAGCAGACGAAACCGGCGTATCCCAGGAATAGCCACTTTAAGGTAGGAAGTTCGATGTCTGCCCAATGATTCTTCGGGTGGTGTTTTCGGCGACCCCAAGCTCCCAGCAGATGCCGGTACGGTTTTTGTAGCAAACCATTCGAGCGTACCTGAAACAAACTTTAATGCATTTTATTCGTAGGGTTGCAAATAGAAATCATCAGTACTCGGTCAAAAACTGGTGTAATTCTTGTGCTAGACATTTCAGATTTTGTTAAGGGAGTGAGAACCTAGAATACCAACCGCGCTGTCGCTGAGCGGTTTCGTATGGAGCCTAATCGGAACAAAACACTCCTCACCACTCCAGTTACTCTGCCCAAACGAGCCAACGAATAAACTTTCGTTAAGCCACTTACAAGCGTTTGATCTGCTCTCCGTGTTTGAAACGCGATCCGTACGGTAGAGCGACCCAATTTTTGATGAAGCCCTTTTGTATCAGCTGCAGCTCGCACATCCGATCCACCACCGAACGATCGGGAAAGATATTGTTCAGGATGATATCGTTGGTAATCAGCACCACGTTGCTCCTTGCGTCGCAAAGATACTCAGCCAGCCGGACCGGATCATCCACGCGCCGGAGACACTCGCGGTCGACTTTGTTGCGGATATTTTGAAACCGCACAAACGACGCCATATGGCCAAAAAAGTTGTGCAGACGCGGAATGCACAATGAGTACTCGGGATGGTCTCCCAGGTCGGCTACGCTTTTCAACGGACTGTTGATAATAGGGATGGAGAGTTGCGCCACCAGGAATGTTGCCATGGCACACACCACGATCTGCTGGACGCCACCGAGCAGCAGCTGAAGCGTTCGGTTTGGGACGTACGGGTGCTGGCCGCGGCGGTAAGGCCGAGCCTGAGTGCCACTGAGCAGCTCGTACAGGAACAGCAGGTGCCGCCAGGGCGAGAGTCGACTCATCAGCAACGCGTTCAGCAGGGTGATGAGCAGCACGAAACCTAGGATGGCGTACCGTAGATCGAGCGAAAAAATGTCGAGAAAGAAGGTGCTCGAATGGTGCGTATGGTTGACCGGGAGGTACAGGTTTTGCCTTTGGTGAGATAGAAAAATATTTCCAAACAGTATCCTAACTGTTGCAATTCAAATCAATTGTACACCTAACGAAGATCATCGATATTTTAACATAGTTTTCGCTTGCACTGATCAATAAAGCAGCAACAAAGAGCAAAGCATAAGAAGCTGTTACATCTACAAAATATGCCTTATTATCTAGTCGGTTCTCGATGTCATTGAAGCAAATAAATGAAATAAAACCACTACTAGGAAGCATACCAACCAGCGCAGATACTGACTCTTATCACACAAGAGCAGTAAGTGAAGTGAACAAAAAAAGAGAAACAAGCTGTTTCTTTCAAAGATCTAAAATATCCCGATTACATACTCCAGTCTGGCGACCACTGTCTGCTGACTATGATTGCTGACGATCGGTCTTAACATCATGCCCAAGTCGACTTCGCCCCTGTCAAGCGCATCTTGCACAGCCCGCAATCCGCTGTACTTGACATAGTGTACGCTTGCGAACGTAGAAAGTATTCTTTTAGCAGTCACTCTGCGGGTGTGGAAACTGATTAACTTACTTGCAGTTGAAATAATGTCCCATCAACTCGAACACCCACACGAGCATCTCACGCTCTGGGGTGTTTGGTGCGTACTTTAATGGATGAAGATAAGAAACAGTATACAGTAAAGTATTCTGCAGTGATACAAAAAGGTTCCTTTCTTACTCCAACAGTGATGTTTGAGACAGTGGAATTCTCGGCAGGACCATCGGTCCTCTTCAGCACTTGCACGATCGAATCCAGCTTCCTATCGTACCGGGACACGTCAACCGTGGTGGTTATGTTGAGAGATTTCAAGAACTCATCCATTTTTAAAACCGAAACAGTATACTTGTCAACCCAGGAACGGCTCGCACGAGAATAAAATGAAACCATTCGCATTGTGTGACATTTACGAACCTACATCCACTTTCGTTTAATTAAAAACCACTCTCTGCAGACAATCTTCGAACGTGAAAAGTGAAATTTTGCCCATCGATCAAGTACGTACAATTTCAAATCAAAGTGATGTCGGCCCTACAGGTGGTGTGTGAAGCCATTACGCTAAATCGTATCATTAAGTTATTGCTGTGATTGAAAGAGAAACCTAGAAAATGGATATTTAGCCAACCCATTCGAACAAAATGATCGCTGCACAAATCGGTCCATTGCATTGCTGTTAATTTGATTAGCTTTATAATTGCATTAGGATGCAAACCGCGATTTCTACTGCCTGCACAATTCAGTCAAAGGCTAAATAATTTAATTGGATTGGAGTTGGTGAAATTATCTTCTAAAAAAATGGTTTCAAAAGTTCAATAGCGCCTAGATTATATAATTTCCTAGCCTTGCTAATACAACTATATTTTTATTAAATTAGTACTTGTTCAGTTTCAAATCTAAATCACACGTCGGCAATTGTTTTTAACTTATAAGCAATTTTTCCAGAGGTTCTTACATATTTGCATGCACCGCATGATTCGAAACTAATGTTCTTCGAAACACGTTAGGTCATGTTTCGTATACCGAGACAAAGCAGGAACCTTCTCAACAGCAATGTAACACCATCAATACAACAAACCATTCGGAATGGAAAAAAAGGAAAACCACAAAAACATTATTCCCAAAATACTTCAATGCTGCCGCTAGTCATCCTTTTGAAGCATAATAAAGCATTTGCAGGCAAAACCATGGAAAGTAAAAGTATCGCCACCCTATTCCGTCCCACAACGTGTGCGTAGACTTCTCCCCCCGCCCACACATCCATATGCTTCCGCTGGGAAGCGCCGCGGAAAAGCGAGCGTATCATTTTGCTTCGACCCGACCGAGGGGAAAAAGAAAAACCCGTGGAGGACCACGGTTTTGGTGCCCTTGGCAGTGCGCATGTTCTCGGGGCCGAAAATTTTTATGGCCAATGTTACCTTGGAAAGTCCGCAGCACACAAAATCCGAAACACGATACCGCGGCGCCCGATTTGGGAAGCCAAAATACCGCCACCCTCGGCGACTTCCCACGCCGATCTACTTGACGTAGCTCGTGCGTGCCGGAGTGCGTTCCGGATTCCCCGGCCGGCTTCTCAGTCGATTGGCCGTGTTTGGAGGAAATTTGCGAATCTAGCTCCCCGCGAAGGAGCACAGGCATTGCGATTAGGAAAATTGGCTTTTTATTGCATTACATTCAAATGTGCTTTGAAATTCATTTCTGGGCCCGACGACCAGACCACGCCAGTTTTGCTGGCGTTGACACAACCAACTCAAATGATTGAAGAAAATCGAGAGAAATCTCGAAAGCTTTATGAAAAAAAAAAATGAATCTGCCAAGATTATACGTATAAACAATTCTATGTCAACATTTTAACCACTTATTTTAAATTAAGTTTATAACAAAGTACAACCAAAGCAACGAAAGTTAAGTAAAAACACAATCATTGACACAATCAAAACATTGAAAAGACAAGCTATTTTTTCAGTTTGTTTACTGGTTGATACCAGTAACAAAGCATTGAAAAAACACAACGATCATCTAAAGTACGTAAAAACATCTCATTCCATAATTTCTTCATGATGAAGTTTAACGGTTCTTAACAATAAAACAACAAAAGGGTGAAGTTACAGGTTTGCTTTAAAAAAAATGTGCAAATTTAGTTACATATCAGAATTAAATTAAACATTAAATTAGTTCCGAATCTACACGAATATAGAAGATGATACTATATACCTGATATTGATTAACATGATTAATCGCAGCGTACCTGTTTCTTATTTTAATCGAAACTCAGAAGTTTTCCCTTTCTCTGGCAAAGTTGATGTCTTGAAAAGACCACAGGCCTGCACAATACCTAGTATCAAACCGTGTCGTTGTTCTGAACTGTACTAAAAAACCCACAAAAACCAATCAAAGTGTAATAATTCTCAGCCTGCGCAGCACAATCTACCTCCGCCGAAGTCGAAAAACCTAAGTAGCGGAAAATTCCGAAAAAAGATAATTCATTCGCTGAATGGACTTGACTTCCGGTTCGGCGAACTTTTAACGCCCGCACTCCAGCCGGAAGGACACTCTCGGTTCGGTTGAGCGTTGGAAAGTTGCAGGCCAAAGAAGACGGCACAAAAACGAGCACAGTCTTTCCTCGGCGCGCCCGGGATGAAACTAAAGTGCTCCCAAAAGTGTCCTTCTTGCGATGGTAGGCACGTTTCCAGCCGTTACGGCAGATGCCAATCAGGACGATGCCTGTGTTCGGGGTTTTTCTATCTCTAGCCGTAGATAAAAGAAACTCATCGGATAAGGAGGGCACCTGCGGAACGTGTGCTAATGAAATTGTTTCGCTGCGTACCGAGGGTCTGTAAAAGTGAGGTGGGATTTTTACCAACACCACCACCACCACCACCACCACCACCAGACGGTAAGCGATCTTTCGGAGGATGCGGAAAATTGGGCAGGCCGAACAAAAATCATAACCGTCGAACTTCACCCGCCGAATGGCACCAGGAAATTAGTTTCGGTAGATCCTTTTTGCCACCACGCTTTCGGAATTTACTTGCCATATTTTCCCCGGGACGCCAGAGCACGCCCCTTCCGGTACACTTTCCCGACGACAAGGTGTTTATCAAATGTACGGAATCGTTGGTAGTGACGGCTAACTGTAAGCCAGCATTCTCCCCCGTACGCTGATGACGGATTGGCAGGCGGAAAAGCCGCTTACAAAAAAAGGGGTTGATTTTGCTGGCTTCCCCCGAAAGTCTACCGGCGGAATGTCACCCTCAACCGAATCCCGGCGTCCTCGCGTCATCTGCCGGCACCGGGAAATATCCACCAACACATGGTACCGGAGGTCGGAAAATATGATTGATATTGAATTAAAACACGTTGTTGCCGTCCACAGCAGGCTGTTGCCGTTCGGCACCTTATGTTGCTGTGTGACCCCTCTGAATTTCCACCCTGCAAGAAAGCACACACACACACACACACGCAAACACCTGCACGTTTTGCTCGCCTCGGTACGACTTTTTGGGGGATGATTTTTCCACAAATATTTAACCACACTCAACAGCGGGAATACACAATACAAATCCCCCACCGATGAGGGAGTACATGAATCGGGAGGAGACCATTCAATTTCGCCTGCCATTGAAGCCAGCACAGAAAAGGACAATGCGCTCCCGGTGGGTTGGAAAAATTATTGCACCTTCCAGTGGACGTCGAAGCGGCGCCTGTCATGGGCAGAAAGTTCGTCCCGGAATCATTGTTTGGCGAGTCCGGTGCAAGGTACAAACACGACCATCCCGGGGGCCTCGAATGGATAATTTATTTAATTATACCGTTGGTGTGTAATCTAATGAATCAAGGATCTAACGCCGCCTTTTTTGAGGGGAGAGATTCGATTTTTCGATAAACCCATCCCGAACGATGAGCCGTGGCGAAATGCTAACCGCATTTTCGCGCACTGCACGGGGCCATTTTCCGGGAAGAAAAGTGGCTGGGTATCGAAGCGGTAAGTGGAATGCGCGCTTTGGAAGGACGTGGTTAGAATAAATATGAGGTAAAAGTTTCGCAAATTTCATTTCTCTTGTCAATAAAACGGTTCGTTCATTAAACAGCGCGGTATGAAAACGGTACATTTCGGTGTTTGAATATCGATTAAATTGGGATATTTAAATGGGTTTAAACAGCAAACAGCAGCGGGTATACAAAGCGGATAGAAAATAGTCATGCTCTTTGCAAAAAGTCTTTGATTGAATTTATTTTAATGGTGGCTCAGTTCAAACCAATACAGTAGGTATCATTCGTTTTTGTGTACTAAGTTTTTTGTAAAACTAACAAAATATTTGTTAAATCATACCTTTCACTGGAATTTTTAACTACATACAGAACATTAAAACAACAAAAACAGGCACAGTGCTGCACGATACACTAGCTAGTAGAGTATCAAGTACATCGAATATTCATCCAGAAACATACACTCCGTTAGCTTCCAAATCGAGCGCGACCCACGAGTTTACGCACGGTTACTTGTTCACTGGAAATATCATAATTTAACAGACAGAGTGCGGATAGACTCCCCCATTCACCGGCTGCAGGAGCAAAAACTAATGCAGCAGCCACGCCTTAATGTCTCCGAGCATAAACCTTCCTTCTTTATGCGCTCCACCAAATCGAGCGATCGTTTTCGTTACCCCCTTTCGCCCTGTGTCGATGAAAAGCAAACTCGTTCTCCACCGTTGGGGAGAATTCAACCCTTTTTTAGGTCCTTTTCAGCTGCCCGGCCCGGTACCGGTCCTTAACGATATACCAGGGGGAAATGTGGATGTAAATTTTGCTCCAGGCATAGGAGCGGTTTACTGCCACTAGGCTTAGTTCGATCGGCATCGAATCAATGTGTGCGTGTACCGTCGCTGTAGGTTTGTTTGGCGTTTCTGTTGAGGTCAGTTGAGAAATTTCACGGGACAAAGGCAATGTAACACAACTTCAATAGTACATAGAAATTACATGATATTGTAACTCAGTCGGGAAGAAAGGTTTTTAGAGGAAACATGAACCGATCGGGCCAAAGCCACAGATTATTTGCACATGTACAGTTTCCTTTACCTTGCAGCCATTTTAATGCTTTTCAAAACAACATATAATCTGTTATTATCGATTAAATAGGAATATACTTAAAACAGTTTCTTACGTCCTTGAACTGTGTTTTTATAAAAGACTTTACGATTTAATTTCACGTTGATGGTGTTTTTTAGATGTAAACAAACATTATTTTAAACTCAACTAATTTTACCACATAACGAAGGATAGTGAACAGCAAAGTCCTTTTACATTGGATACAAAGTCCGTAAAAAGGATACAAAAAAAAACCTCATATAATCTAAAACCAAAACAAAACTTAACTATACATAACTTTTGAAGTTGTTCACAATACTCGGATTGGCCATTTTAAATTTTTTGTTACGTTAAGCCAATACAAGTGGTGATTGGGGATGGATGAAAATTTATGATTTCGAAAAGCTACGAATGAAGTACAATTGCACCTTATTTTTCGATGCTGTGATGAGTTGCTTCGTCAGGCCAAGACTGCTCAGCGGTTGTAGCGCCACATAAGTAAATAAGTAAGTGATGAGTTGCTTAGATAATTTACAATTGTAAAAAAATTAGTCAATTTAGACAGAGGCGAAATTGAACACGTTTATGAAGCTTGAATAATATTTTGGTCATAAATGTATTGTGCTGAAGTTCACCGATAAAGCAACAGGTGTTTGATTCCCTTTTTATCATTGTTTGAATCTTTCAGAGAAATTATTCTCGAACAAGAAAAATCTGCTGGCGGACAACTTGAATATTACAATAAACATCGAACATTAAAAATGTGTGTCAACGTTCGAGTCGCGAATTAGCTTCGTTGAACTCTACGCGAAAACGGAAGGAAACATCTGATACACATGTTCGGAAAAATACAATGCGATTGATATGATATCGGACAGTATTACTACCACTGATTCGAAAAGTTGAATGAACTAGAACTTAAATGAACTAGAATTTTTTTATTTGAATAATGTAGGCTACCATATCACTGCAAGCATGCATAAACATTTAGTTAAAGCCCGGTGATTTAACAAAACTGAATGCAGTAAACAAAACAAAAAATGGATTTAAAAACTGTTAAATTCAACCACTTAATTCTTTAAAATATGTCCCAACGAACGCAGATTTAATTCGCTTTCATTGCCTTACGATTGGTTCGATTTTGTTCGAATGTGAGGTGTTTTCCGGGCAGTAGGAAAACGGTATTTCTTACCAAATTGAACGGCGAACAACACAGCAGCAGCGCCCTTAAGCTATGGACAACAACGCTTCCAAACAAACCTACGCGATTTTGCCGAGAAAAGGTGGCTCCAAATCGAATTTCTTTTGTTCCGAAATGAAATTCAATCCAATCGTTCTCACCCGACGCAACCGATTCGCACAGCCACACTCACCTCAGAAAAGCGGGAGCGGGATCCTTTCTTTCGGCGCTTTTCTGGCGGTACCTACACCACACCATTGCGCCTGCAACGCCCGTGCCCGAAAGCTTTTGTCCTTGAAGAAACGTGGGGTGAAATGGAACCAAGATGATTCAATGAAAAAGAAAGCGATGGTGCGGTCTTGGAGCATCATTACCGAAACCGCCATCAGGGGGATGGCAAGAAACGGGAGGACCTTCACCGAGAGGACTTCAAGGCGATTCAGGAACATCAATTTCACAAACGGGCAACCGACGCTGGGTGGAAAAGCTAGAACTCCTAGCTGCTGCACACGCAACACAAACACAATCTAGGAGGGAAAACAAAAACACACGCAGCCCGGGCTTTTGAAGGACGGAACCCACGGGGTGAGATCTGTGGCGTGAAGGTAAATACACTCACCTTCCTGCCTCGAACACGCTGAGCCTCACGCAGACGCAGGCCAAAGTTGCCAGACGACCGTTTGATGTCGTTCGCAGACTAAACAAATGCCCTGCGGGCGTGGGTTGGCTATCACGGTCCTGGCAGCTTGCGGAAAACACTTTACCAACCAAGCGGAGGAGTGCGGCAGTGGTTCGTTGATTTGATGGCGACAAGTTAAAGATCCATCCGGAGGGTTTTATTTTATTTCTTTCACTTCTTTCTCCCCGTCGATATCAAGAAACTGTTCGGGATAATACCAGCAGGGAAGATGGTTGCTGATGTAATGTTTTTTTTTTTTTTGTTCGGGGTTTTGCGCAAACATCGGTAGGCACTTTGTCACTTGGAGTGGGTTACGCTAATCCGTCTTGGATGATTTTGCACTGCGCTTAAGTCCTTCCAAAATGCGAGAAGAATTTCGGTATACAGTAAATCGACAAGACATTTCAATTATATTTTAAGCTTAAGTCAGGGTTCGGCTCAGCCGAATAACCGAGGACTTCATGTTCAAACAAAGTTCCTAAGAATGCAACATGTCTTACAATATTCGAGAAAAATATAACATAATCCAGCGTGTGATGCGCATGTCAATAACGCACCGGAAAGTATTAGGACACCAAACTTTCTTCCGTAGATACTCGAACATTTGAAAGAACACTTTTATTAAAATTCCAAATTAAAAAAAGAATGCGCGCAAATACCTCACGAACATTCTGGTCGATTCATAGCGTTCATGCTTGATGGTTTTATTCCCAATTTTTGTTTGATGATTCCCCTCGTGAAGCTTAAAAAGAAACTGTCTCATAAATCTACGATGCAAAGCAAATGAATTTTTTTCGTGCGAAAGTGCAAAAGAAATACGGGAAAGACGAACAGCTCCTCAATCAAAGGTCCATTCAGATCTGTTTTCCCCAATTGATGCTTGTAGCTGAAGTAGTAGAAGCAATGTTTGTCATCTCAAGATATTCAGTGAATTAAATATAAAGTTAACAACCTCTTGGTACACTAAAATAACATAATTCACCTATACGGCCAACAACTAGTATCGTAATTAAGCAAAGAAAATTTTCAAAATGAGGTGACCGGGTTACTCCAAAAGAATAATTAAGTTTAACAACTTAAGAAACGCAACAGGTGCTTGGTTTCGCCAGATTAGCCAGGAAAACCTAAACTCTTAACAATAGGAAAACTAAAATTATCAGTATCGTACAAGAATAATCATGGTGATCAGTTGGTTACATAGAATAACACATTCATTCGATCAGATTGAGGTAGATTGGAATGTCGAAACAATGATTATGCAAAGATTTGCTTTGCGACTTGATGAAGATACTTCTGTTGATAGCTCAAGGGGTATTTAGCTTAAGTCAACGTTCTTTAAGTATGGATAGCACTATCATCAAAAGCTACGGTAAAGTATAACAATTACTCATTTTGAATTTTTTAATTTCATCCGAACTAATTTGCAACCAGTGTCACATTTTAAGAAATTCAGTAACTGTCAAAGTAACGAATGGACAGTGAAAGAAAGAAAAGGCACATTCAATCAGAATGGTCGAGGTACTCCAATATCACCTATCGCAAACAAACTCCGCTGAAATTGGAGACGAGAAGAGTGCTCTTGTTGAACATCTTTAAGGGCTTCCAAATCCTTCCCCGACTCGATTGCTATGTTTTCGCCGTAAAGCAGGGGAGTTGCGAAACCTTCGTTCAACAGCGACTGCATAAGCCGGCATTAAGACGATCGATAATGATATGTCACCACCTCCACCCATCATGTTGCCGGCATGGGATTGCAAGAAGAATCCTCTTGCTGGCTCAATGTACGAGGTGGCATTTTGCAGTTCGCATTCTTCTTCCGCCGGGAAAGTGGCGCTCGGGTTGAAAGTCGATCTGAAGCGAACCGGGAAATTCATTCCACTTCGTTGTAACATTGGCATTCCCTTCCTTTGTGCCTTTGTGCAGGAGATTTAGGAACAAATGCAACATTCATAAGTGGCCCCTAGAACTATCCCTCGGCTGGCATGGGTCTCGGGAGGACAGACATCAGTGTTACTGCAGTACGGTTCACAGTCGAATCGGATCCTTCGTTTCCGTGCTTCCCTCCGAAAGAAACACACTGCACGTCGAGTCAATCTTTTCCCCGCTAAGCACTGGTTTGAGACGGTGTCAAAAACTTCCGGAAAATCTCCACCTGTCGTGCAACGGAGGGCGAAACCATCCGTTAACTTTCACATGTCGCTCAATTTCTCGTGACCGAGTTTAGCCAACTTTACACCCGATCCACCTTTAAGGCTGGGAGAGTCCGGAGTCCGGATGGATTTTGCAAAAACCGCCCGAGTTGACCCTCGGGAACCACGGGGTTGGATTTCGCTCTACAACACGGAGCGTTCCATTATTTATCCATTGCGCATTTCCAATTCCCCAACCGTGTCGCGGCAAGGACTCACTACTTCAATGTTGCAATCCACCGACGTGGAGGCGGTTTTTCCTGTACGTGTGGTGCTTGATGGTGACCATGGGTTGGCAGTTGGTCCGCGTCGCTTCCACCCAACCCCGAACGCCTTGCACCCCCCTTACCATGTGGAGTGAAAAATCAACAACAGCGAACGAGAGAAGACAGCCCTCCGGAAAGGGTGGGAAAATTTGCGATCGCATGTTCGGTGACAATTTCGATTACAGCAAACGACGCAGGTACTCTCTACGTGGTTTTGGTCCTCCACTCCACTTCTCTTTGGGTGATGTAGAGTGCCCTGGTCGGAAGCAACGAAATTATTCAGGCATTCGTTACCATGGCGCACACAAAGATGACTGCTGGAGCAAGCGGTCGACTAAGTATCCTTTTCGCCGCCAATCGGTGGGAGGAGGGGGAGGGAAAAAACTTTCACAACATAATGGCTGAACGTCTAGCCGGTTTGCCTTCAATTTGATAAGAAACCGAAGAAAAGCCCCTCCGGTACGGTAAGGTACCGTACCTGCGCACGTCCCGCAGAGCACAAATTTCGGGGCATTTTCCGACCGAAAGGCCACCGGAGGGTTAGCCGAAAGGAAAAACCCTTGCGCACGTGGAATGTCGGGAGGGTTCATTGAACTGCCGGTAAGAGAAAGAAGTGGTATATAATAAACTCTTACTGTTGTATTGCTTTCTTGATGAGAAGGGGGGAAGGAAGCAAGAAACCGAGCGGAAACGAAGATAACATGCAGGCTGTTGCTGAAAGCGACCAAAAGTAGGCTCTTGAGTCCTCCCTTGTGCCTTCACCTAATGGATGGCCCGGTGAGTCTGGTACATAATTGGTAAGATAACAGGAAAGCCGATGAAAAACGGGCCCAAAGTAAATAAACAAGAATCGAACCAAGAAGCTGGGGCCTCATTTTCGCTCGCAAAGGATCCACAAGATCGGTTCGGAACCGAAATGCCATTTGAGGGTTTGGGCTACCGTCATTTTTAACAGTCTCTAAAATAATACCAACAAACCTTTAGGAAAGCCTTTTAATTAGAATATCATGTAAAGTTCCTTCCCAAAAATATTATAAATAAAGCTTCAAGCATGTCGTGTTGTAGCTCGTAAATTGAATAAAATAATTAGTTGCACAAGTGTTTCTCGTGTAACGAGCAACCGGTAATGAAAAGCAATCGACGAAACTCGTAATCAATCTTGCCAGAACTTCTTTCATAACGTCAACCATGACGTTGAGTAATCGAAGAAGGGAACGTCACGCGAACCGTGAGGCATTTCTGCTGGCAATTAGTGAAATATTACATTCCCATTTGCCGCCTGCATCGCTGGGCCAGACCAACATCTTGTGGCATTTCAAAGATAGAGATATTCAAAAACATGGCGAAACGAACGGCACGAAATTCGGTGGCGGCGTTCCCGATTTTGGACCGCGCAGGATGTAATCGAAACATAACTCATAGCTCACATCATCGGCTCAAAGTGGATCATCCATGACAGGCTGAGAGGTGGGAGGAAAGGGGAAGCGGGGCGCTCCGCAGCGCAGACATGCCCTGGGTCTGGCAAATTGGTCCCTTTCCCGAGCGGTGCCAAAAAATCCCGTGACAGTGATGTACGACTCTCGCCGGCGAGCTCGTTTGCATTAATAAGATGTCTACACAACAATAAACGAATATGTCATACCATCAATTACGCCGCTCGTTCGCAGCTTAAGCCGACGGAGCAGGTCGGGCTCCGGCGGTGGTCCGCTTCCGGTGGCAAGAGGACCGGATCCGTGATGGTGGCCACATGAAAATCCAGGTGTACGCCAGCTTAGCTCATGCTTCGTAGTTCATCACGATGTGTCACCCCTGGCCGGGATTTGGCAGTATGCCAGCGTTGGCAACTCATCAACTGTCAGCTCCGCAGGTGGATCGATTTCACGTTTGTGTATCGGTTAAGGCGACCTCATTTTCCTATTGAGCATTCCCGGTGGGACAATTTTATGGCAATGTCTAGCACATCGGGAAAGTTACAAAAGACAAACCTAATACCATTCAGAAATTTACAGTTCCGAGATTCCACAGATCGTTTCCTCTCAATAACCAATAACATCCAAACCGACTTCTATGCATGTTAAATCTGCGGTAACCATTCTAAGTGAACAGTCTTTTTAAACGCCTGTTCTCTAGCTCTCTGCTTTCTAACGAAAACACCAGATTTTTCCGATGAGTTTGTGTAAGCAAAAAACCGGTCGAAAAACCCCACCGTAGCATAAAACGACCCTTCTCTGAGGCAGAAATGCTCTTAGCTGTCGGCAACCGAGAGGATCCTTGTCAGCAGATTGCAACCGTACCGCTCCCGAGCGTTTACCATTAATTGCTAATTGGACTAATTGATTAGAGTCACACATTGTGAGTGCATCGCGTCGGTTCGCTGCAACGACGACCGCTTTTCCTTTCGATTCGATCACTAACAAAAGCGAGCCACCAGCATCGCTCGCCGACGATTGCAGCGTACAAATTTGTGTCAATATCGCCGATGGCAGCGCAACGGCAGTCGCATTCCGACGAACTGTTGAACTTTTCAATTTTGTATGTTTTTTATGCTATTTTATGGCATAGCGCTAGCGAGCGGTAAAAGATAGAACGGTTGCGCTGGCGCAAACTTTTCAATGCATAGACAGGAACAATCAATAACATAAATGCAATCAAATCAACTGTCGGCACAGTTTTGGCACGTTGATTTGATATAATCTGCTTTTTAAACTCTTTAAAAATCGAAAATCGTAAATAAACCGTAGCTAACTCTCAGAAGATACTATCATTTAATAATATTATTTGATTAAATTAACAGATTTGAAATTTATATTGAAACGCTCTTATGGGTCATTTGCATTTTAGCATAATTAATTAACGTTTTTAATTGTTAATTAACGGTAAAACATAAGTTTTTGCTTCTAAACCAGGGGTCGGCAAAGTGCGGCCCGCGGGCCAAATCCGGCCAAATGATTTTATCCGGCCCGTAAGAATATTTAGGTGCTTTATACTAAAAACCCATTCCAAATTTTTAAAGGATTTGTTCACGATGTCAGGTTTATTTTCTTCCTAAAAATGAAGATGATAATTGTTTAACGAGGTGTTCCTGTTATATGTTTATCGATAACATTTTGAATGTTTTATCTTTTACCACTTTTTATGCAACTTTGCTTTTTAGAAAGTTCCACTCTCCATTACAAAGGGTATTACTTTGAAAACATTGAAGCATCGTTTAAAGTATCCGGCCCGCGCCTTCGGTTTCTCTTTAATCATCTGGCCCTTTTTGAAAAACGTGTGCCAATCCCTGTTCTAAACGCACATGCGGTATTAACTCACCCCGGAAGTTCTTAACATCTTAAGACAGGATTCATCATATAAGACATAATTAATATCAAATCTTTAAAATCTTTATTACTTTTAAGAATAGTGGCTTTTTAACAATTGTTCTAAATGTAAGTTTTGTACAGAAAGACTGTAAAATTTCCCATATAATCGCCCTATTTTCTCCTTATCCTCTCTTTATCTTCATTAGTCAATTTTAATCTGGAACAAATACTTTCCTAACGTTCAATGCAGAACCGTATGAACACGCCAGGCTTAGTAAACTACCACACAATTTGAAGGGTTAAGAAGTCTCGCATCACGTACCTACACATTCGGTCGACTGAGTAGTATTAATTCTACCGGCAATGAATTTTCCCCGAAACGGCACGCCGCACTTGGAAGTCTTTCGCATGGAAGTCTTAGCTCCCCTTCAGTTGCGAACGCTGCTAATCTCTTTCCGAACGCCCCCGCGACAATGCCGAACCGACTCAAACCGCCGTCGTTCCCGGTGTCGTAATCCTTGTTTTCGGCTGCGTCCCGCCGAAGACGCTCCGGAAAAGCGCGCGAGACATGGCGAAATAAATTAAGTTGCATAATTAATTAGTCTCTTTACCGGGGGGGGGGGGGGGGGGGGGGGGGGGGGGGGGGGGGGGCAGCTGTCAGTAAATCCAGCGCCGGCCGTGTTTTTGGCAATTGGCGTCCGCACCGGTGTCGGTGTGGTTGTGTGTGAGTGTGCGCTGCGCGTGCCCCAAGGGGCCGCGGCTTTCGCTTGGGAAAACTTCCCGATCCGGTCGGGTCCGTGAATTGGCGTTAATTTCGCCTCCGCCCAGGTACGGTGTGTTTACGTCCAGTCGACCAGTGTCCCTGGTCCAGAGCGAGGGATTATTTTTGAAGCCAAAAATTCGCTAGAAAAAGGAAACATGCGCACAATTCAACATAATTAGAGAGGCCTTCAGGCGGGATGGGAGGCCCGATGCGACGCAGCACATTACGGCACAGAAATTAGAAGCACCATTCCATCACTCGCTCGACGTAAATTGTACCGAGGCGCTGACGAGTTGTCAAGTCGCATCAAAAGTTTAATGGATTTCATCCACTTGCCACACTCCTTCTCGATCGTTCTCGCGCAAAAACCTTCGCACCGAGGAGGCGTATTCCGCTGCGTTCTACCTTCCGAAACTATGCGACTGCCCGGATGAATGGCTGGATGAATATGCAAATTTGTCTGCAGCCAGCGCTGAAACAATGGCTCGATCCGACCTGGCGAACTGCCGGCACCACCTTGACCGTTTCTTAGCTCGGAGCGCACGGATGGCGAGATGACGCCAGATCTGGTGCAAATTTTAAGTGGATTTATGGCGATGCAGCCCAAACCACGAGCAACCCTCCATTCCGAGCGACTCTAAGCGAGGGCAGATTAGGTAAATTATGGTTCACTCCAGCATGTGGGAGGCGACCGGGGGCGAGGACGAGTTTTATTAGCGAATCGTCGAAATGACCGCTAATACCGTTCCGGAGCTCGTTTGGCGAAAGATGCGGGAAAGATGCCACCGACGGTAAACGTGACTGCAACGTGCAAAAGACTCTACGCCGCTCTAGGGGAGGCTACGGAAAAGAGCAACCGGTTCAATTGCGAATGCAAAACAACATAAACTTATGCATGAAACCGACCGTACCTTTGCTGCTTTGGTGAGCAATTTTATCGGCCAGTATTATGGCGACATAAAAGCAATATTTCGTAATTGAAACCCCCGTAATAAAAATCGTTCGTGACGTTTGTTAAAAGAGCTGCAAGCAAATGTTGCATGTTCAAAAGTATAAAAGATTCCTTCAACATCGTAATCGGTGCCAACGTCAAAGCAAATATGATGCACGAAAGTCAACAACATGACAGTAAAAATGTTCGAATACACAGCGAAGAAAAACTTCCAAAGCTAACAGCAATATTTATCCAATCTCAATAAACAGACCTGTGAAGCGGCGACTCCAAAAGCTAGCCGGAAAATAAATACCAACGTCCACCCGCCCCCCTCCCCTGTCTTGGCTACCTTCCTTATTCCGGTTCCGAAATCGAATGATACTTAATTATGAAAAGCCGGTGACGTATTAAACGAAAACAAACGATCATCGATGCGGTCCTCTGCTTGGTTCCACAGCTCGGTTTGTTTTGATTCGTATCGCGCTCGGAAAAATACCATATCGTATATGCTGGGAATAGAAAACAGAGCATCTTTCCACCAGCTTCGGAACGGATCCGGCAACCGAGTCGGTCGAATTGGACCGAAATTGGAAGAACAAACCGAAACCGAGGCGGATGAAAAATAAAGAATTTTCCACCCGAATGCAATGCTGGAGGGAAAAGTCGGGGGGGCGCTGGAGAGAAGGTCAATCGGTACAGTACGCGCGTATTCCCCGCCCGTATCCCGGGAGGAGGATATGAAAGATGGTCGCAAAAGTAGCGAGCCGGAGGAGAGGGAAGAGCGAAATGAAAAATTGATAGAAAGAAAACGAGCTCAGGAAGCTGCTGGAAAAGTTAAATAGCAGACGAAATTTCACAAGAAAAAGACTTGGCACAAAAAGAGGAAAGCATCAGTCCCACACCGGGCAGGGCGGAAGTATCGTCGAACGGGGTTTCCTTTTCCATAAAAAAAGGGAAATAGGAAAAACAATCTTCTCCGATTCGTTTCGTTTGCAATTTGCGTAGCGAGGTGGAACGGGAAGTGCCAAAATACACAACGCAACGGGAAGATAGAAAAAATAAATGCAAATCCAACCGACCGACCCAGCCTGAGCCGGGGTTCGAGCAGCTCGGAATGCTACGACCGGCGAACGGAACGGCGAAAGAAATAAAATATCGGCCAAGCTAGGAGCAGCCGAGGCCACCGTTTGATAATAATTGAAACGCTTCACTTCCCAGCATCACCGGGCCAAGGCAGCATAATTGCGCGGGTGCGTAAGACGAGGTTCGACCCCGGCCCCCGGGGATAAGTGCGTTCGTGCGCAACGAGAAAAACCCGGCCACCACGGGTGCGTCTTCTGGGAAGCGCCCCGGCCGCACCGGGCGGAATTGATGGATAATTCTAGATAAATCTCGTCACCGAAGAACTGGAGTGCGATGGAAGGAGGAGTCGAAGGAATGAAAACACAAGATGCGCCCAAAGCAACCGCCTTTGAGCAATGTGTCTCAATCAATCTGCGGACAAACCCTCGAACCGAACGAACCGTGACGTGGTGGTATTACCGGAGCACGATACCATTAGCCGGCTTTATTTACATAGTCATTTACATACCTGTCCGCGAATTTCTAGGATCTGCTACAACATTCCAATTCGTTGCCAGATCGCATCGAAATCGACACTTGTCACTCGGCGGAGAAGCTGAGGGTTCAACAAAATGTCACCTGCTGACGAGCGTGGGATGTTCAAATCAAACCGATATTTTCAATCATAAACCGGAAGCAGCAGTAATTAGACCTCTAGAGAAGCTCCAATAAGTTGACGAAAATACAAAAAGGAAAAAGCGTCGTGTTTTAGAATGACGAATCCACATGAAACTTTTCATGGCGTAAACATCTTACAATCTAGCTTTTGTAGTGTAATTTCGTAGTGTATTAATTAATTTGGCTTCGTTTAATTAGTTTTTGAGTTTAAAATTAAATTTCCTACTTTTAAATTATCTTTTCAAATAAGTAGAATATACTGTTACTAAGAAATTTATAAATATTTGCATTGTAACTTGGGAAAATTAATATCAGATTTAACAACAAACGAGATTTAAAATGTTCCATTCAAACGAAATTCGAAGCAAAATGAGATAAATGTGTTTCTCCCAAGGAGAGTTACTTAAAAATACTGTCCTGATTTCATATTTGTCAAAAACCACCATGCGAATGACTGAACACGCTTATAGTACAATGGAAACAAACACGTTCATCGATGATTTTCAACGGAAACGCTCGACGTGTTTAATTTCGGTTAAGTGAAAAGTTTGCTTTTAGTGTTTTATCGATTTTTATGTGCAGTCTAAAGTCTTCTGTTTCAAAAATGTGTTATTTATCAAGACAGCTGTAGAGAACTTCCTGCTCATAAAACTTTAAGAACCCATGTTCATGAGCAGGTTAAGAAAGAATATCGCAGGAAAGAACAAGGTAAATAAGAAAACTTGCGCAACAATATAATTTAGAAATACATTAATAAGGATCATTTCTTGCCAGACTTTGTGTGCTCTCCTAGATTGTCGTAATTATACATAAATTCTGTCTCTTTTGCAAACTTAGTCGTCCATTGTTACTATAGAAGATAAATACATTGTGTCACAATGCGGCGAAGAAAAGTGAGGCACACTGTCACAGCAGGAAACAATTCAAAGTATTAAAAACGAGAACGAAACAACTCACCGGTAGTTCAGCGCATTCCGGATGTTGTACTCCCGGAAGGAACCATTCCGCATCGACCGTTCCAGCTCGAAGCGATCCAGTTGCGAAACGCGCTTCCGAACGTTGCCGCATTCCCGCTGCTTCTGCCGGCGAAGACCGCCGCCACTTCCGGGCGCCTTCACGTGCCCCTCGCCCGTTCCCATCCCCGTATCACTGCCTACACCCAAAGGCATGCCATCGCCATCCCCAACACGAAGCTTATCATGGGTAGCACTCACATCGGACCCCTGCTGCTGCTCCCGCTGCCGGTGGCCCTCACTTGCAGTGTTCTCCAAACCCTCACTACTACCACCGACCCCACCACCACCATAAGCTCCATTTGGAGGAACGCGCTCGTCCCCGGCACTCGCCCCCACACTTCGATCCCACGCCGTGTCCCGCCGGGCGCCACTTTCGTGAGCGCGCTCCACACCTTTCTCGGCGGACTGGCCGGAAACCGACGAGCCGGGAAGTCCATATCCGTGGCCGGAATCCTTTAACTGCTGCTGCTGCTGCTGCTGCTGCTGCTGGAACCGCTCGGAGTCATCCCAAGAATCCGTCAGGTTCGTATCGGTATCGTTGGTGAGCAGCGTGATTTCCATCGAGTTGGAAATGACGCCCGTTCCCACGGTCCCGCCGACCGGTTCGTCACCTTCCGGAGGCGGGAAGCTGCCGACGGTCGTCGTTCGTTCGTGGCCCATGGGCGACTGCCTGCGGTATCGGGCCGCTTCCCCGTTCTCCTCCCCGTTCTCGTCCTCATCTCCACTCGCCGTCAGCCGGCGCAGATAGCGCACGATCAAATGCTCTAGCGTGGCCCGCAGCGAGCTTCGTTTGTCCTTCGCCAGGGAACGGGCGACCACGATGGTTGAACCATCGTCGGGCTGAGCCGAGCTCGGGTGCGATTCACCTTCCAGCATTTCCTTTTCGTGATTGCGCCGCAGCGTGGCCAGAAAGCGCCGCCCCGCTTCCGTTTCTTCCAGTATCAGCTTGTCCACCTTTTGTGACGCGAACGGATGGGCGACACTGCAGTGGAGACGGGATGGAAATAAAGAGAGAGAAATTATGTAGAAGATACGAGAAAGATTGCGTGTCAGAGCTGCAACACAGATGCAAATGGGAGACAAATGAGAAAAAGAACACAATTAATACCTTTCAGGGATTCTTAACCTCATCAGTTTAGTACAGTTTTTAAAATTTTAATTGACATTTCCGAGCCAACAGCCCTCACTACAAATATCTTGCCAAGCAAATATGTACTTCAATTTAAATTGTGTTTGGTAAAAAATTGTTAGAAATAAAAAATAACGATTAAAAGCTATGCTAACTGGTATCAGTTAAAGACAACGTATAAAGAGTATAAATATGTTAATAAAACGTTAAAACTATCTAAACATTCTCATAGTTTAACCCCAAGTTATCATTTCCCAGCACAGTGGTTATTAATAAATAAAATTCTAAATAATGATTGGTTGATAAAAAAAATCTTAAAATTGTTTCATTTAGGTGTCGTTTCTGTAAAGGCAAATGTTGGATGTCGCAATAATTTATATCAAATTATTTTTTTTAAAGTTCAAAAAAGTAAAAGCAATTGATCTTAAACAATAAATTCACGCTTCGGATAAAATATTGCCTCCCGTAAGATATATGACCAAATCCCAATTTGAAAGACAATTTGCACACACAAAAAGGAACCTTCAAACAAACCGAAAACGAAAACATCACAACCCAACCCAGCACAAACTATGGCCAAGAAAGTGCGGCCAAGAGTTGGACATATGTTGCAAACGATTTTTGCTCTTCTCATTTCACCCAAGGTAGAGGTTTGCGAAAAAAAAGGGGGGACACGGACAAAGCATGGAACTCGTTCTACAATGTGCCCAAAAGGACAGCTAGCTAGAGCTTGTGGATCCGGAGGGACACGCTTGACTTTCGGTGACACTTTCAACAACGTTTTCCCTTGCCTCAGCATTTTCGCACGCCCTTTCGGAGGAACTCTCATTCGTTGGCCATGGAGCGCGTTGGAATAAAAACACCGACCCTTGGGGGACGAGTGCAGCATACCGTCGGGGAAAACTTTCGTCGAGCTAGAAAGTTTTCCCTCCTTCGCAGCCCAAAGGTCCGAAACCGTACGGTAGCAGCATCAGTTACGCTGGTGATAATGTCGTGTTTAAAGTGTTAACTGGTCAAAGGCAACAGCGTTGGGCACTGCTGCCGAGCACGGTAAGATGTTAAGAGCACTGCTGTCCACCTCGAATGCTCCGCCCCACCATTTCTGCTGCCCCAGCCGTGTCGCAGGACACAGCGGAACTAGGTCAGTGCAGTGTTTGCATTTTCCCGTTGACAAGCATTCTCACCCGAGGCGGCGAGCGGCGTTTTTCTACCGGGGGCACTTTCAGCAATGTGCTGCATAAGTTTGAATAATGAGATTATTCCGAGCGGCAGTATTGCAGTTCCATTTCCAACTTTTCATTGAGATTAGCGCGGGAGGATATTGTTTACGAGTGCGAGCTAGCACGTACTCCATTAAAAGTATAAGTTAAGACTTTCCCAGATCTGGTGAGACCTGAGGAGACTTTCGAACAAAGGGAGTTAACTGATTTTTATTCTGTGCCATCAAAGAGCGAAGCGTGTGTAAATGAAAATAGACACATAAAAACAAACAAACTAATCTATGAACCTTTCCATCTCTCCGAATTTAACCTTTAGACATCGTTTGTGTTAAAAAAATACAGTGTTTTTGATTTAAAGCAACCAACTTTCTCCTTCCTTAATCAACGATCGAAAATGCGCACAAGATACATAAACAATTGCCAAGAATTTGATTGTGAAAAACATGTTTGCCTGAAAAACATAACTGAAAATTCTACTAATGATTCCTTACACAATGAACATCATGCTGGCATACCCAACAAATTTACTCCGCAACCTGAACTTGTTCCAGAACTTTATAAGTAACTTTTAATAATCCTGCGTATCGAAAATGTTATCACTTGTAGCATAACGGACCAGAGAATATCAACAGCCATGGAACCTTTTTTCAACAACAAATTTTCCCTAAATAAACAAAGCTTTGAACTTATTATGTTGGTTGTTATTTGTTTCAGTATAGAGGATAGCCGTAGGACTTAGCGTGCAATTTAAATTTATATAAACTCTGCGCGTTACTCTAATGGTTAAATCCTTTCATTATTCATTGGCCAATTGTCAGCCAGGGCATTAAGTTGTTTTAACATACAGAAATGGAACTGTCATTAAAAACACTTATATATAAACAGTTTTTGAAAATTTGGAAAATTTAGAACTGTGTTCAACTGACAAAAATCTCGGAAAACTAGGGCTAAGGGAGATGACTTTGCTTTTACCATAAAGACATAGAAATTCATTTCTTCCATGTTTACGTTGTTTGCAGAAATATGAATTATGCCAAATTGTGAAATTATGGAACATAAATTGGCTTCTTGCTGTTTCGAAGAAACATATCACATTTATATTCACTGCTCATGCACTCCGCTACGGCAGAGAAAATTGTTGACTCAGAAGTTCTTCTCAAACTTCCCCATTCGAGGCAAATCAGCTCGTCATTTTGTAACATTATCCCAAAAACCCCCTGACGGAATGAAGACAAATAATAAAACTCGCCAAAATTAATAAATGTCAACAGCGTGGACACGGCCACAGGATAACCTCCTTCACCGTTATACATTGCTGCGAACCCCCCACTCCACTTCCACCTTCACCTCGTGCCACATTTATCCCACAAAACGTGCCTCATTTGTGCTCGGGCACATTGTACCGCTTAATGAACAACTTTATCAAACTGCTGTGTAACTTTCGCCTATTTTTCACCCATCATATCGCAGTTCACCTCTTGCTCGTGCGCAGCTTCCTCACGCCCGGCGGGCGGTGGGGTTCCTGCATTCATCGGTGGGAGCATAATTTTATGATTTTATTATTTGCTACCGCTCGGAAAGCCGGACGCAAAACAGCCGCCTCGCCGGCCTGGACGATGATGAAGTTACTTTACGAGCTCATTGTAATACCGGTCCGACTTGGCAAGCAAACTAAAACCACGTTCAACACCCTCAGCCCACCACCAACCACCAGCCGAAGGATACGAAACGGACGATGTGAAAGGTTCCACCGTGCGTAGCTTGGTCAGTCCCGGTTGGGTCCCGGTCGGCCCCTGCTGGCCTACAATTAACTCCCACCTGACTTCGGCCACCGGGATCCAGCGCCGAAAAAGAGGCTTTTCGACGTTAAGCCGAAAACAATCAGAGGAGTAATTAATTTATTCCACCGTAAGCCACCCACCGATGGTGACGACGACAACGAGTTCGCCGAAACCGGACCAACAGCCTACACAGTCATCATCATCATGTTCATCAACAACAGCATCATCAGAGTAACGTTTCCGGGGGTGGAGGGAGTGAGGATACACACAAATGAATCTCGATACGGGCGGCCAAAGGACTTCCTGACCGGGACCGGCGGTTTTTCTCTGCCGCAGAAGCGTTTAGCGAACCTCCAGCCAGCGGGATTACTAACTTTCCAAACCGCGCCCTCTGGCGTTGCACTCGGGCATTACTGATGAGGTATCACAAAATATTTGCAAACTGTATGGAGGGAGCGAGGTTTATGTTTTTCCATTTCTCAACGGCAGCGGAAAAACAACAAGTTCCGTTGATTCCAGTACGTGAACATTCCCGGGGCCGATGTTTTGGCCCCGACCATTCCAAAACATCTCCCTAGCGTACACCTACACGTGACCCTCGCTGAGGTTACGTCGGTAGATGAGGATGCGCAAAGTTTTCCACACTAGACAGGCACACACGGGCACGGAAAAACATCCAACGAACGGTGGCACACGGCTTGCTTTCGGCCACTAGTACATATTTTTTCCCGACCGTACAGTGCGCAGTTTCGTAACTGGGTCAGAACATATTTCAGGCACAACTCCGCACCGGACACTCCCGGGTAGCCTCCGCGGGGCAGAGGAGGTTCCACTGTAAAGTTGATTCCCGTGTGAAAACGTCCCCGGTCCCGAACCGACCATTGTGTCCGAAGCCGATTTTCGTCGGTCCGATGGCGTAACTCTTTCTACAAGTCCTCATCCTCATTGCCTACTCTTAGCTGGATCTTTCTACCGACAATCCAACGAAAGGTACCTCAACGTTTGTTAGTTTAGGAGACAGTAGGGTAATATGCACGGGACGGATACAATTCCAATAAACTAAACTAATGTAATTTGTTCATTGGCATGTGCAATAATATCGTGTGAACTTCAACGATCTACATGAAAATTTAACACAGCAAATAGAACCCCCAGCTGGTGTTATATGCCCAAACATATTTTGGGCAGAACAGACCGGTACATAGATTTGGGAAAACACTGAAGTAATCCTAACTTTCTCAAAATGGTGCTGTCTCAATGAAATTAACACAAAGTTGTACGTAAAAGATTAATTTTCGATATTTTGTATAGAATCATATTGAGCAAAACAACTTTTGAAGGCCATATGGAAAATAGTGCTCTTAAGTATTTATGTTTTAGAAGCAATCGGAGAATTTTAATGTCGTCTTGATATTGTTTCGGTAGTGGAGTAGAGTAAAAAATGTGATGTAGTTTTCTTCAATGAACAGCAGGAAATAAATGTTTTTCGTTGAACTCCACATTGCCCCACATTACCCTACACATTTTACTTTGCGGTCTCATCCAAAGAGACTCGGCACGTTTGACACTAAAGAGCGTCATTTGACGAAATGTGCCTCGGCTGCGGGTTGGAAGAAAAGATGGCCCGGACTTCTCCAAGGAAGCGCCCTCCGCTCGGGAAGGGATATTCAAATGTGTGGGTGCGGCCGCGTGTGTGTGTATGTGTGTATGTGTATATATGTCGGAGGATTTTGATGCGTTTCGTGCATAACAAAGCCGAACGCGTTCCGTTCCGTTTGGTTTTCATTGGATGTACGTGATTTGAATAAAGGCCCACAATCCTTGTGACACGGAAAATAACCATACACCCCCCCCCCCCCTCCTCTCCCTCTCTCCTTGCTTCACCAACACAATCGTCCCGCCGGACACCGCCGGCAGGAAAAACAAAGCCCAACATCACTACTCTGTCTGAGTGAAACGTGACGGGTATTTGTCCCAGCTCCCTCACGAGTCCCCACCCCCCATGAGGAGGGAAGACTGAAAACAGACTCCGTTTCCAAAAGAAAGCAACCGGAATTCCGTCACGTCCGCGGATGATTTTCCTTTTTTCTTTTTGTTGCACAATTTCCCCAACTTCACCGCTCGAGTCCACGGGGACGCTTTCGTTAACGAAAAAGAGAAAAAAAGTACTTCCGCCAGCGGGATGAGCTTTTCCTAGCGCTAGGCCTAGGAAAAAATTCTTTACGTAACAACAACACATGTTCCGCCCAACGCCACCCTGGGCGGCACACATTCGATTGACATTCCAAGCGAGCAACGCTCGCCGACGTTCGGGTGCATAAATTGGAAGAATCAAAATATATCCACCATCCATGGAACGTTCGCGTCGACCGCCGCACAGGAATATCAACGGAAATAGCTTAAATGGACGACTGCCTTCAAATACGACCGCGCACGTGGATGTCGGTGTGTTTTGAGGGAAATTTATGCAAGAAAAAGGGTGATTATTACATAGCCCATACGTGTGTGGGAGCTCAATTTCTATTATTTTGAATAGAACACACTAACCACTGGCAGATAAGTTAAGTAAACAGTAATAACATTGTATAATTGTACAAAAAATGACTGGTTTTTATTAGCTTTTTTTTTCTAAAGTGATGTTTACCTTTTGTACAGCGACGAGAAAATTGACAGTAAGCGTTTCGAACCTTCCAATCATAATAACCTCAATTGTTAAGACATAAAGAAGTTATTTATGATATAAAGGACAATTTGAACACGATTAAACTTGTCTGCTAAGAGATGAAAATTCTTCTTTAAGCAAATTAGTTCGATGCTATTTATACATCATTAATTATGTCCTGCATCGTGATTATATAAAGCATCCAGATTATTATATATTATGGTTTTTGATGATATTTTTTCGATCCTTGCACCTTTAAATAACTTTCCCTGTAGCTTTAATCGATGGGATGAGCATCAGTTATCCATAATAACGCTTCTTGATAATAAGGTTTCTATTATGATTTGTTTTTCTTACTTTATGTTTATCAGCTTTTACTCCACTTTTTTGCTGGACTTGGATTAATAAATTTAACAGACCCAAAATCGCATCAAAGCTGCATGGTTACTGAGTTAAATATTATTATTAGATTTTTATTACAATTCAAATATACAAATATAAATGCCGATGGTAATATCGCCATTGTCAATTAAGATCAATCGTATTAAGGTTTTATCCATCCAAAACAATCCTCTCAAAATTAGCCCGGTTCTCAAAAGTTCACAGCCTTGGCAAAACTGATTTTTCCTTGGATTCTTGGATAGGAACTGCTAATACCGAATGAAACGTTTTAAGGTTTCCTGCCTAATTGAATTATTTCAATATTACCTAATTGAAAATTTCTTCGTAACAGCCAGTGTTGGTGGTTGCCGTGGAAAGAATAAGAAAAAAAAAGCGCCAATCCGAAGGATTCTACTTATTTCAATTAAACTTTCTCCACAACTACTCGCTACTTGGACGTAGGACACCGACTGAGCAAAAGAATCCCATGATGCTGGGAGCTAAGGAACTAATTTTGCGCCCGCATCCTCCCCCCCCCCCCCCCCCCCCACACACACACACACACACACACAACCACAATCTCCCTCAACTTCCTTGGCGGTCGAAAGACGAAGAAATGTACGAAGTAATTACACACTCGACGGATGCCAGCAGTCGAAGAAGCAGCAGCAACAAAAGATTCTGACTGACGCTCCGTAGCGTTTGTCGCTTGACTAAAAGGAAGGTTTTCAAGGTTTTTGGGTTATGGATTGTTTTTCATTGTTGGTTATTTTTTTCCTCACCCGCCAAGAAATAGTTGTTTCGCGCATCAACCATTTTTTCCACGTCAATTATTCGCGGAACCGTCTTCGCCAACGGCGTGATAAACCTTTATCACCATCCATTATAAGACACATTTTCCTTCGCCCAGCATCCGCCCAACGCGCTCGAAGATGGGCGAAAAGCAAGAACTTTCCCTACGCCCAAGCGCGATGTCGCCACAGTTTCAACAACGTCAGTGCAAATTTCATTTGACTAAGTTCGCTGGAAATGGATGACGGAAAGCGCACGGAGTGAAAACTAGTGCGCGCAAAGTAACAACAAAAAAAACGACGGTAATATCAAATTAGGAAAAACGGGAAAACTTTGGCCTCGGTAGCTATTTTTCAACACAAACACACACAAAGTGACAGCTACAAAGAGAGCGAGAGAGAAAGAACACTGAGCCGTTGCGAAGAAAGGATGCAAACAGAACATTGTCGGACACAGCGCGAACAAGGTGTCGTGTCGAGTGTCGGGGTACAATGCTTTTCCTCGCTTTTCTTCCGCTACATCTTAGCAGCGATATGGGAGTTGGGCGTCGCTCGCACAACCCAACCGGGTCAAGGTCTAGTCGTCGAGCGAGTGACGGCAACAACATAAGGATCGTTCAAGAACCCTCCCCGCCAGACGAGGCAAGGGGCACGCGACGTTCAAGAAAATATGTTTTCCTTCCGTGCTCGCCGTCGTGTCACATGACGGTGCCGTGGGACGGTAATCCCACGCCTCAAACGCCACCGGTTGACATCGAGCATGGGGCATGGAGCTGTGTGTCAAAGCTATGGCGCGACCATGATTTTATCGCGAGCGAAAGGATTTGTTCGCTGGTGCAACATACCGCCACTTGTGCCATGCATACTTAAACCATGTAAGAGTATTCATTTAATGCGCACACAGTACACAGCACACCTGAGCACCGTGAAGCACAGTTATTCTCATTAGTTTACAAAAGATTAACTTTGAATCAAAGATCCAACTATTTGAAGTTAAACAGTTATTTTAACAGTTAAGACATCCTGAAACAAATCAAATTATATCAGCACGAATGGTTCAGATGAAATAGAAAGCAATTTGTGAATAATGTTGTTATTATAGAGTACTCATCTCTTCACACAATAAGCCAATAATCTTATTTTATAAAATTAATGTAAGGGACAGAGTGCGTGACGAATTTTAGAAGTAAATTAAAAATTAAAATTATTCCTCATGTTTCCGTAACAATATTCAGATCAATCCGATAGCAATTGGAAAGATATTATGGTAGGCATCAGAAAAACGTAACATATGGTCAAAGTCCCTTTATTTATTTGTGGTCGACTAACATTGGATGGCGATTTCGATATGGCATTTTTTGCGAAACACATTTCATAACATCAGGATGGTTTTGGTGGGTGTACGGTTTCAAGCATAAATTAAATTTCCCTTTATGAATTGAAATTTTGACCATGAGAAAGAAGGAAATGAAACTGGTTTAAATGGTAATCGATTAAACGCATTTTGATTGTAATGTTTCCTCCCTCACATTCTACTGTGAAAAAATAATACTCAATTACTTTTTGAAAAGCAGATCAATTTACATAACAAATAACGTTTGATCGGCTTTTTTGGAAACAAATGGGGCCATTAATAATTTACAGTTTATAAAAAAATTGACAGCAGACATCTTTCAACCCAGTATGTTGCTCGGCAACAGTTAACGTTGGAACGTTTAAAATTAAATTGAGCTGAAAAGCGTGCGCTTGTGTGGAAAGGAAGTAGGAAAAATAAACCCCACCACAAAGCAAACATAAATAAAATTAACCTAGACCGACCGTTGCCCGACCCGCGATTGACCTGTACCTCAATGAAATCAATTTCTCAACACATACGAGCCGGAGTGGATGCAGCAGCAACAACAACAACAACAACAAAAAGCAAAACTGGCAACATACTCGCTGTCTGCTGGCGTTGAAAGACGAAGGAAAATGGAACACCCTCATGGCTTACCTGTTCTCGTCCATGTAGACGCAGTTGCGCTGGTCCTGGCAGTGGGGCGTAAACCGTGCCTCGAGGATCGCTATTTTCGACTCGAGATTTCCGCACGTTAGCCGTATTTCGGTGTCATAGCAGCCCCACTCCTCGATGACCTCTGCCGGCGGAAACACGAACGAAAGAGGGCAGGTAGAAGGCGACCGTCGATTGGGTTTGTGCCGGGAAAATCGTCCAGCGTTTGAGTTTCATTTTCATTTTCGCCAGCCAGAACGACGTCGGGATCAGCGGACGGAAGCATGGAATGAAGAAAAATGGAGAACAAAATAGTGTTAGAAAGGAAAATTTGCTCGCCGATAAACTTGCCAAACCCCACTGTCGGCCAAATCGAACACCCCGGGGCCAATAGTAGCTGCACTACAGAGTGGACGTACACAATGTTCGCCCTTGGCTTGGCTTTCCCCCTTCGGCTGGACTTAACATTTTATTCGTCCAGGTGGAAGAAACGGGGTTGCGAAACCGTCTGACTCAGAAGTTTTCTCTGCACTCCCCCGAGATGACCTCATCTTCGAGGGTCGGTTTATTTATCTTGTCAAGCGGAAGGAATTGAATAGAAAAAAAAAGCTTGACAAGCTTCTCCTTTCCATCGACCTTTTATAAAAGGATGGTCGTTTCGGTTCGTGCAAATGTGTTCCTCCATAATTACGCAAACGACGTTGTCCAGGCGTGATCGGAAAGGGTTTAGAAGAAAATTTGCCTACCCAAAAGAATTCCTCCACTTCGCACAGATATACCTTACTAGTCGCTTATATTTTTCTGTTGAGAAATAAGTTTACTCCATAATTAAAAAGTTGATCCTCCAGAATTGTGAAAATTGCGAAAGAAAATCCTCAAAGGCAAAGAATAATTATAAAACAAACAATTTCTTTATAAAAAAGGGGAGGAGGCCCTATTCAAAAAATCCCTGTCACAGAAATACATAAACGGTTTCTATATTTTGGAAAAAAATTGCTGCCATACGGCGATAACTCATGAAGTACATGAAGACGAACTCAAAGTCAAGAATTCTTTTTCACAAGCAAGGTTAAAAGAGTTTGAACTGTTTTTTTTTCTTCGATCATTTGGAAAATGAACCATAGATACCATGGTCAAATTGTTCCACAAAGACACATAATTAAATACATTATTCTTTTTATCTAGTTAAAAGATGAATTCTGATAACCAGACCACGGGTCTAACGGGTTCAAATTATTGCTTCATCGGAAGGATGACAATCATACCTCAAACACTACAAAATCCCATTCATTTATCCATTGTTTGCACCGGCTTATTTAAACTCCCATCTAAAACGGGGGTCTCCGTCTTAAACACGATTTACGATCATACCCACGCCCAAAAATACGATTACACACACAAGCAACGGTTCTCGCATCCTGCGCCCCCCAACAATTTTCATTTCACCGCTGTTGCGGTGTGGCAAAGGGTGCTCGCTCAATAATATTTGCACAGCCCTTAAACTCAAAACAGCCACTTTACAACCGACCGAGCATCCATTCGCCAAAACCCTTCCGATATCAATAACCTTTCGCCGACGAAGGTGGACTCCGAACAAAGTATAAAAAGAGAGGCAATGTTATCCTTTGTGTTATTCGAAATAAAATTTCGCACCCAAACTCAAACCTGTTCAGGAGTCCTACGCCCCAAAACGTTGTGCCTCTTCTTCGGTAGCTCACGGAGCACCAGAAGGGTTCCGGAAACGCCGTTAACGGCTTTACGGCCAAGACCGTTCCGCATCCTTCCCCTCATCTTCCATCGTAACACACACGTACACACACACACACATACGTTTATCAAACAGCCACGACCCCGAGACGGTTCCGGGCGACTGATTATTCCCAGCTGCGAACTGCAGGACGAAAAAGGATATAGCTCGAGGAGGATACTGCACGAGCCGAACTGTCAAATGGTTCGTTTACTTGGTTTTTATTGCAGCACGCATCCTCAACCCTCCGCCCATTTACCGATTTTCTTTGGGTGGTCACCTGAATCGAAGGTGCAAGGAATGTGGCTGGGTCGTTTATTGCACTCCCAAAACTTCGATCCGAAGGAACAAGTGAACTTGTGAAATGTCTTTGCTCTTGAATAATGGCGCAAGGAGCGAACTTAATTACAACCAACCGGCATTCGTGTGTAGGGTGCTTTGGTTTAAGTTCATCTTATTCCAGCTTAAACCTACCGGCTTGTTGATGGCTGTTCATGTTCTGTTGTTGTACCTTCACTAGTACGTAACTAATCCGCTTTGACCCTCCTACATAGTTTGCTAACGAACCAATGTGGATACACTAGACCTCTCATGCCAGCCCCGAAAACTTTCAATAATCAACACTGATGTTCCTCTTTTTTATTATAATCTCGTTGCGAAGGTGTTTCCCTTCTTGCTCGGCTAGGAAACCCTGGCCCGACGGACGAGATTCCACTGTTGTTAATTTAGGTCCTAGGGTAACACACGACCTTTTCCAAACCGGAAGTCATCTGCTTCCGTACGAGGAGATTATCTCTCGGTACCGCAAATTTACAGCACAAAGTCAGTCTATCGGATTATCAGTTGATTTGTCCGAAGATTGTGTCCTAATGTAGCGTGAAGCATGTTCATTTTCATCCATCATTAAATTAAAGTAGGCTGGATTATCAAAAGCACAAATTATTACCTAATCAGCTCTAACAAGGGTTCTTCTATAGTAGCGAAAACTATTCAAAATTAAACAAAGAAAATAATAGAAATTCCATGAAAGAGAAATCTTTATAATGATACAATATCCTTGAAACATGTTTTAGCTTATGTTTAATTTTTCTAGCAAATTATCTTGTGTGCTATAAAACCTTAGTTAAAACAATTTTAGGTGTGTAATTGCATAACGCATTAATAAACCAAGCATGTTACCAATTGTTTCCTTGTTAAAATAAATTCTATTGCAAATATTTTTGTAGAGTATGCCTAAATTAAACTATCTTCTTTTTTAAGTTAAATTAAGATAAGTTCTGAAAATTGTGATCAATTTAAATATTATTACTAATTTGTTTTACTTTTTTGTTCAATTGTATATTGATGATTTGTTTGTGAAAAAGAAAATATATGTAGTTTCTTATAATCTTTCTTTGAAAACAAAGGCCAAAGGCAACGTGCTCACTATAATAGGAATAAAAATTCCATTATTCCAATCAGATTAAGTTTAGCGTATACAGCCAATTCTTTCAATTCCAACGGTTTAGTTCCGTTAACTACCAGATCTATTTTTAACAGCTCGTAAGTGGGTAAAGTGATTCTCTTTTCTAACATAATTTTCCTCCATACAATGGAATCGTTCCAGGAAATAATTTCAATTTTCTTAAAAGTCTCCTTCACTCATGCTTTTCCTCAAATCCGCCCACCAAATTTTCTGACGAGCGGAAAAGCCGCACACTGGGAGCTGGATGTTTTGAAAGGGCTTAATTACCATATCGAAGCAATTAAACCTCCCGACCCGGGAAGCTTCCGAAACCGCCTCACCCCAGCACATGCCATCATTTTCCTGCCCTTCTGCATCCTACCGGAAAACCGAGAGTTTTCAGGAGTACGTGTCAGTGTGTAGTTACGTTCTCATGTATGGTATCTAATTTTCCAATACATGTATACGCTCATACTTTTCTTCACCGTTTTCAGTTGAAACTGGGTTGAAAAATCTTTTTCCTCCAGTGTGCCTCCACCAGAGGTCACTTATAATGATTGCGTTGGTTGATCATTATCAAGGTTCAAGGTTAAATCTTGCGTCACAAGCAAGAAACGGAAGATTTAAACTTCCATTTAATGTTTCCGTGACCTAAGGCTGAAACACTTATGATCTATTGCGCTACTTTCTTGTTTCGCTTGGGTTTTGCTTACCGATGGGTGCTATCATCATCTGCTCGTTTATTCCTTGGACGATGGCGATGTAGCATACGAGAAGAATTGGTAGCACCAGACGCATCCTCCTCACGGGTCGATGGTAAATGCTACCCTCCCGGGCAGGTCCGGGAGAGTAAAGGACTAATTTCGTGGCCATGTTTTGGTTGACTTAATTGTGCTTTCACCACCCGTTTTGCGGTTCGACTTTTCAGCTAGATACTTGTTTATGTTGCTACTAGTTGTAATAAATACAATAAATAGATGTTGGACACTTGCTCCTCGGGAGTGCGGTCCACAGTAGGTTACTAGGATTGATATATTATTTTAACTTGAATATGCGTATGTTGCACGTGTAACTTTGTCACAGGCTACTTCTCCTGACGGTTCCTAACCGTTATGGCAACTCCGATCTCTTCACAGCTTGGAAATGACACTTTTCTAGCGAATTACCAACGCGCCACTGTCACAAACCGATGCTCCGAGCCGCAACTGATTGCCGTTACCATTTTCACGAAGGTGTCGGTGGTGTTCCAGAAAACACCCGCTTGCGATTGTGCAGCACATGGCACTTGCTTCACTCATACTTCACCAAGCGCGCAAGGACATTCCTTCGGTGCCCACGGGAACGACCCACCAGCGTAAACCTGCAGTAGTCGAATCTCGCCGTTACCATCGCAACCAAAGACACTCGTCGATAGCGCTGCCTCAACCGGCGTTGAAAAGCACCACGAAACCGTACATGGAACAGGCTGGAACAGCCTCACACACTCAGCACGCAACTAGCGGCCACATATCCTTCACCAAAAATCAACATCCTTGCACAATCCAAGGGAGGCAAACGCTTCTTCCTGCACGTAGGATGCTATAACACACAATCGGCCAAGGGATTCAGGGATGGCAAATGCCAGGAGCGCGCGCACACCAAACTTCACTGGCACAAGAATTCCAGCAAACCGTGCCGGGTGGCTGTTGACTTCCTTCCTTCCAAACACACTCGGGTACTTTCGAAGCACGAATTCTAGGGAGTACGCTTTCACTTTTACGCAGTTCTTGTAGAGGAGTTACTGCCTAGCCAACACCAAAAAAAGACAAATGCACCGAACAGTAACAGAACGATGTTCGAGCAAGGACGAACGACGTTGTGACTTCGACTGTTCTCGAGCACAGTTCGCGACGGACTGGCAGCAAATTTTCCTTCGCGCTCTCGCGCGTAAAACCTCATAGCGCGCTCAGCAATGCAGGAACAAAACAGAGAGAAAATGCTTACCGGAACGAGAGAAACGCGCAGCATCTCACTGCCACATGCGGATACAATACGGAGAGCGGCGAGGACGAGATGCGGTTCGCAGGACTCCATGAAAACAAATGCAGGCGTAAATTCGTAAACTCCCGTTCCCCGAGCAATGTTGGTTGCTTCCTTTGGAGGAAAAAAAACTTAAAACACGGCTAGAACGGATGACAGGGGCCCGGAAACGGAGATTCGTAAAACGGTGATTGTGCGTCGAAGAGAGATACAGGATATATACGGCGCACACAAGATCGCAGGTGCTGCCGGGAGGATGTGCTGAAAAAAAACATCAAAATAATGGAAAGAGAACATAGACGGATCGAAACCGCACGCGGAGGATGCACTGCGTGTCTGTTTGAATCGGAAAATCATACAACAGGGTGATTCATTTCTTGTTAGATATGATACCTTTTAAAATATTTTAAATCCTATAACAAATGTACGGACAATACAAGTAATCACAGTATCATGAATAACTTTATTCTTTTTTAAGCGTAAATATTTTAAACTTAACCAAGAATAAAATTCATCCCAATCTCTTCAGAGCACCATAAATAAAATATAGGTAGAAAGATGAAAAAATAATTTTACACTCGAATGAATTTAATAAGTTCAACAAACAGCACCAACATTGTTCTCAAAATGCTAAAGAAATAATACCTGGAGCACGACTTCATGGACTGAACATTAACAATTTTACGAACAAAATCAGTAAAAAAATAGTTAAAAAATATTCGTACAACTAACAATTTCCTACGCCTATTTTTCGTAAAACGAACGAACGAAACGTATGAATAATTTTTCTAAACATACAACTGTAAAAAACTACTCAACACGTCTTCCATGTATCGATGCAACCACACATGTGGGAAGAGCGTTTGTACAAAAAAAAAGGGCTTCCGCCAATATCGACCTTGCAGCTCGAAGCATAAATCCGTTTTTTTATGTTTTGTTTGATTTCATTATGCTTTACTGTTTGGTCTACTGTTTGGTCTACTGTTAAATTGTAACACTAGCGTGTATAAAAAACATGTATCCTGGCACATTTACTTGAACGGTATAGCATATTGTTAAGCACAGCTAAAACATCAAAAATTGCGTAGCATTCATGAGCCTTTCGGGTATTCCGGGTGTAGCAGATTAAGGACATGCTTCCTGTTTATTCAATGTTCCCGCATAGGAAAACGGAAACTTCGGGCAGGCTCGAAACCGGATGAAAATCCGGATCACAGTGTACCCTTTTTCATTGATGCGGAGATTCATTTAGTTATTTGTATTATTTATGAATATCTTACTAGCACTTTGTTTGATTTTCCGCTTATCTTTGCTCCACAACTCATAGACACACCGTTTGTCAACAGTATGAATTTTAACCAAACTAAATCTATTCCAATTCGTTGAAACATCTCGGTTGCCACGAAAGCAACGGGATACGACGAATTAACAGTGTTCTCAATAATTCAGCAGCAGCCGGAAAGTGAAACACGATAGCACGCTGGATAATTTAGCCAAACCCATCCCTCCACCAGGCACGTGCTGCAACCATAGCAACGAGTGCATAGCAATAGGGTATACACCGGTATACCGTTGTTCGTACATACCTAGCAAATTCCGACACGGGGACATTTGTGGAAAGAAAATTTCCTCCAGTGAACTCGCTGCCGAACGTACCAAGAGAGCGCCATTGTCTATACGAAACCATTTCCGCAGCACGTTATCACCCGTCTACGATCGGGCCGCAGGATTGTATACGACGGGAAAACTAGTCGATTTCCGCACAGACTGCGACTGGCCAGGCTACTAGAACAAAAAAACAAAACAAATGAAACGTGCGACCGCATTGATATGATGTGCATTTTAATGGCCAGGATCTGTGTTCCTGTTGCTCTTTTTCCATAACAAACATTTAAATTTAAATTAAATTTGACTCAAAATGCATACCAACAGTTCATTCCATTTTACCTCTGTATCGTATCTACTAACGGAGCTAGTGAAAGGAGATCTTGTGATACTTAATTGAAAGAGAGTTTTTGAAATCATTTCCATTAAGACCGATTTATAAAATTTATTCTTAGCAAATCTATTTAATAAAATACATCGGTGATGTATTTAACAAATTAAAAAGTAAAAAAAGTTTCAAAAAGTATTTCCATTTACAATATTTTTGTTTGTTGCTTTTTCCATACCAATCTATCAATTCCACCTACATTTGAATTAAGTCTATGGTCAAGCATGGATAAACAATATTTCCTGCCAATTGTACTATTACTACATATTATATGAGGTTGAATGGTTTACAGAAGTATAGGCGAGGTAAAAGCTACAGTGAAAAATAAATAAAACTTACGTAATAGGTCACAAGAAAACAGAATATCCCCCCGGCAAACAAAGCAAACGCCCAACTAAAGGCTTCGTGGTTCGTGCAGGCGACAGACACCGGATCCAGTTTGAGCAATCCCACGACATTGGTCGCCTCTTAGCGTTCGGGCGGAACATTGCTGGCGTTGGGTATGTTGCCGCCCACTGGATGGCCCCGACGGGGTAGTACTGCGCCCCCGGCTATCGTTATCGTGGTCGTCGTCGAAACGAGAAGCACTACGGCGCAGTGAGCTGATTACCGTGGAAGAGACGGACCGCTCCCTGCTGAAATTGTCACGACGTTGGAAGCGTCCTGCATTGCCTACCACATCCGGCTGCTCGACGTTTTCCTCTTCGTCGTCGTCGTCGTCGTGTTCTGGAGGAGCTGTATTGTGGCGACTGTGATCTGGTCGATCCTGAGCGGGCGTTCTGGACCTCTGCTGCCGTGGATTGCTATCCGTCCGTAAAGGTATATTTTTTATAATCAAGCGACTAAGCAAATCTAATACCACGATGCAACCCAAGGCAATAGATAGTCTTAAAATGTTTGGCTCGAAAAGTTCCAACAGTCCACCGATCAGATTGCCCGGCACGGCAGCTATGAAGACAACCCTGATTAGATTGTCTGCCCCCACGAAAGCAAGGCATATCATACCGATCAGTAGATAGCTAAAGTGCACCAGAATTACATTGAGTTTCTGTAGTATATTCTCGTTGCCACCAATCTTCTCCACGAGCCAGGCCAAGTGGTGATTGAAATCGTTCTGCAGCTTGCCGAGCGACTCGAGTAAGTTAGAAACGGTCGCATTGATCCGCTGCAGCTGCTCGAGCGTGTATCGATACTGTTCTTCCGCCACCCGATGGTGCTCGTTGAAATGCACGCCCGTTTCATCGATTTTCGCCGCTATCTCCGCTGCGTGTGCCTGCAGCCGCTCCAGATCGGTTAGCAGGGAGTCGTGGTTAAGTTTGCTGCGCTTCGACTGCAGCTCGAGCTGTTTCATGCTATCGTCGATGCGATTGCGCAGCCCGGTCAGTAACACTGCAACCTCTTGCTGGCCCGCCCTGATCAGTCCTTTTTCACGCAACAGATCACGAAAGTTCGATTCCACCTTTGCCCGGTGCACTTCGGAGATTTTCAAAATATCACCCTGCTGGTTCATGATGCGCTCGTTGTTTCCCACCATTTCATCCACAGCCTCCTTCGTAAGACTCTGCAGCTGCCGCTGGTTGCTGGCCAGTTCGTCCATCATGCGGATCTGTTCGTGGGCCGTGTTCATCAACTTATTCACCGTCAGCTCGGTCAGTCCACGGAACTGCTCGTGGCGTACGCTGGCGCACACTGCCTTGGCACGGTTCGTTATCAGATGGTACGCATTCCAAGTGTCCGGATCCATCCGCTCGGTGCACTGCCGGAGGGACATTTCCTCCGTGCAGGCGAACACTGGCCGACCTTCCGAATCCGACTGGCAGTTCAGTAGCATTACGGAGAGTTTGCCAATCTGTTCGGCGTTCAGCTCGTGGCAGGATTTTTTGAGCTTTAAAATGATACGATGGTGACACAGGTCAAGCTTCGAGAGGTTCATACCGATCCATTTCGATGCTTCCCGTATGAAGTTTTCTTCCCCGTCGGACAGTTCGTATGGCACACCAGGAAAGGTATCGACCGCCGTCGATGGATCGTCTTCTGCAAGCAAGACACATTTTAAATAATACTTTCACACTACGATTAAGCGAAACTGCATCTTTCTAATCTCACCTGACGGCCATATGTATTCCAGCAGCGATCCCGACACAGGACTCAAGGAAGAGACAAGTACCAAAACTAATAGGAATACAATCCTGTTCGGAAGGAAACATGTATCAATCTCTCATTTCTAATATTCCCAACCAATTATTTTGCTTTACCCCATGCCGTGGCGCAGCATGTTGCTCTGATCAGTAGAATACGATCGCGGCGTAGGTCAAATATAGCGATTATCACATTGGGTTTATTTTTGTCCACCAAAGAAGGCCACTGAGCCGAAACAAAAACGGATAGAAAACAATCACGACGTGTTGCACGTTGAAACGAAAAACTTAGAATATGTTAAGATACAAATCAGATGGAGAGCGAAAGGCGTCAAACAACTAAAGAAAAGAAACTTTACACCACGGCACTATCGAAAAAATCACATCTGCTCCAAGATAAATCTCCTAGACTCGGAGGAAAACATTGCGCGCGATACGATTTGACAGCTGGTTTTAGAATCAAAACACGCTTAGTGATGGGCGTCTCCTACATTGGCCATGGGGGTTCGATCCGTTCTTTACAAATGATTCACTAACATTTGAAAAATCATCGAACCACGTGGTTTAACCCAACCATGGCTAGTGCAATGAAAAGCGTCGAAAAAACGAGCAAATAATTATAATTTTATTTTTATTTATTTGGCGTAAGTTTCGGAAAGTCTATACACGCTTCACATACCACCAAAAATACCATTGAAAACGTTAGAAAAGGAATCTAACAGAGAGACGGTACATTCAGCATACATCTCCGCACACACCGAACCGCCAGCTCGGACACTAACCTGCCGGGGGATCTTTTCCGCTTGTCTGTACGATTCGTGGTGGGACTCCCGAACAGTGTCCTCCGTAGTGGACGGTGTAAATGCTATGTGCAGTAATTCCCCTACCAAACCGCTCGAGTGAGTAAACCCGGCATCGGAAGACTCGCAAATCGTCCGAAGTACGCAGCTACGACCGTTCAATCCTTTCCTGTTAAATTAAACAGTAAGCTATTGCACTTAAATATTTAAACTACCCCATTCGAATCATCACTTACTGATTGAATAACTGCTCTAAAATGTGGTAGAACGTCCAACGGGAATCTTTTGTGTAGTGTCCTGGCAGCAATGCATTACCCGATTCCTGTTCCTGTTCGTCGTTATAATGCTCGTACTTCTCGTCGGCCATTCGCAATGGGGTCTGCCACGTATCCCGTCGACGGCGCACCCCATCCGCACGCTGTGTTTCCAGCTCGTGACGGTCCAAAAATGGGTGAATCCAATGGGACGAATTCCATGGCAGAAGATAAACGGATTTGAACACATATCCCACCGTAATGGACTCCAGCTGCAAGTCGACCGGTATACCGAACCCGCCGATAAACTGCAAACGGCCCGGGTTTGCGCGAGGAAAGAGAAGAAATCGTTTCTGCCTAGAAACGAAATCCTCACTTGTCTCCGTACTCAATGTTATCAAAGCAACAAGCATAGTTGCCAGAACAAGATTCGGATGCCGGCTTAACTGCATTTTTGCAGTTTGCGTAGCCACAGGGAACTGAAGGGCTTGAAGTAGATATTCAGCTTAGGAAACCTCGTTTCATCAAGAATTGTAGCTCTCGTTCACATGTACGTGCTAAATTTGTTTAGTTATGCATAATCGTTTCCCCCATCCGTTGTGCGAATAATATGCAATACTATGTTGCATTTCACACCACCACGCTCGTAAAAGTGCATTAACCTTGCAGGATTACCTAGAGAACCACATCTCTTCTGTAGCATGAACACATTACCAAACGGTTGCGCAATGGAAGTATATACGTTCTTTATTGAACAAATTGATAATACCATCTTATTTTGATTAGCTAGTTAAAAAGGGTTAGCTATCGTCTGTAAAATTGTTACTTCGTATTTTGTTTACTTGTTCACCTGCCTTCTAGCCACCGCACGCCACCTTCCTTACTCTCAACATCGTAGGTAAAATCTAGTAGAAAAAGAAACACTCACATGGTAACAAAACTGCTGTGCAGACAATATAAAAATGCATCTTTCACAATGATTGTGCTAGAACTAAGTTTGTCCTTTTTTTTTTGTTTAAAGTTATCACTTCATCTGGGATGAAATCGATACGCTCGGGCGCTGAATACCTAATACATACCGCTATGGCTCGCTATGTTCGTGGAAAACATAAGTTCTACTACACTGATGCCATGGAAGCTTGCCTGTAATACTACACCTTTTTAAAAGGGAGCTATAGGAAGAGTTTCTAGTTATCGTCATACCGGTTGTGTACTACGCTGGCCATTTCTCTTTACGAAAATACTTTAGGTTGTACCTGGATCCGGAGGAGAATGTGTTTCCCCTTCCAATATACTTTAACTTTAGTATACCTTTGAGCTGGTTTGAGTTTTCTTTTCGATTTCTTTATCTTTTGTTAGTTTTTTGTTAGTTTCACATCCAGCTTTTTGGAACTGCTGGCAGTAGAAGGTACGAATTTCGAGGCAAATATTTAATAAAAGCATCTCGCAGGGCTTGCGATCACACGAGTAAGCGTGTTCCAGCAATCTCTAATGTTGTGCAAAGAACCTGTGCGCTTGTTTCGTCAAGTTATTCAACCGAATTGTAAATTCTCTGTAGCCTCTCCAAGAGTAAAGATTGCTTGAACATCCTTACTCAAATTGACAAATATCCTTGCGTTGGAATTCATTCTTCCGCCAGTTCGATCACTTTGTTGGGCGCACTGTTGGTGCGTTTGTCGTACACAAAGCAGGCGTCGTTGACGTGCTGGTTGAAAATTTCCGGAAAATCGGCGTACAAATGATGACTAGCTTGATCAATGATCTGGGAGTATAGAAATGTTTCAACATTAGAAATAAAAACCGACAAACACCCGCGAAAACGCCTACCTTCACTTCGACGAAACTAGCCGGCCGTTTCTCTTTCGTCACCTTACCGGCTTCGAAGTCAATCCACGATTCGGACCCGTAGATGAATGTCATGGGAATGGTGGGATCGATCTGGTCGATACGCCTCAGCATCGGGTTGATAGGCCATCCGAAGTTTTTCTGTATAGCGCAGAATCCGGTTTCCCCTCTAAAAGAAATTCAATGTATGACGAAACATTAACTGGGAACAGTCTCGGGAAAACGACATTAAATACACTTACGAAGGCTTTTGTGCGTTGACCAGATGCAAGTAGTCAGCCACTATCCGTTCGTCCGGTACAATCGCTTCAAAGCGCGAGGTAATGTCGGTCCGCCGGCGGCTCAATATCCAAGCCGCGGTCGGACCAGCCATCCGCACCACGGTGAGCGGATAAAAGTTCATCTTTCGCGCCGTCCGATAAAGGATTCGTATCCAGTACTTGCGTTTTATCCTCGCCGGTGTCTCCATGAAGCCCCACGGGTCGGCAAGTATAAGACCAGCCACACTGAAACCGACACAAAATGGAAGGGAATGAAACACCACCGCTCGATTACAGAATTTCGAAATCAATGATAATCTCATGCCCTTCTTCTTTGCCGTCCGTGCACTTACCGTTCCGGATGTGATAAGGTGTAGCTGCAGGCGAGGTAACCACCCATCGAATGACCTAAGATGTACATCTTCTCCAACCCGACCGCCTTCCGCCAGGCTTCGATCGATGCGACAAACTGTCGCTCGGCCGCGATCGGATCGGGATCGTACTTTGGGTGTGAGCTCCGGCCGAAACCCAGTATGTCGATGGCGTACATCGGCCGATGGTCAGCGATGGCGTCCAAATTTAGTACCCACAGCCCAACGCCCGCTCCAAGCCCGTGCAACAGCAGGACGGGAATTTGGTCCGATTCCCGGTTCAGTGCGACCGTACGTATCTTATCGTTCGTCCCCACACACTGACCTACATCCACGAAGAGGCTTTCGAAGGGTTTCCGGAGGGCTAGAAATGAGGACGAGAAAAAAAGACGATGTCCTTAAAGAAGGATGTCCTTTCGACCCGGGGCCCGTCTTCGACAAAGTATTTGCCCGCAGGTGGCGAAAAACTGCTGTTTGCACAGTAGTAAACAAACACAACTTGCGCGCGCGCTCGTTCCCACTCGCATCCCTCTACAGGTTGTTGTTCACCAGTTCTCTAGCCATCGCTTTACCAACCTGAGAGCAGCGTTTCTTCCACCTCCTCGAGCTTGGCGCTGGAGTAGCGGGTCCATTTATGCAGCAGCCTGTCGGAAAGGGAACATACAATCACCGCGTCATGACATAATGTTTCTCGAACGTTTTCAATGAAAACGCCGCCCCACCATACTCACCTTTGGTCCGATCGTTTATCCTCGCATGCTTCGATCGATTTCGGAGACACACTTCTCGTTCGCGTCATTCTCTAATGAAGTTCCGACACAACCACCGTCCTCGTTTTTCTGATGACTAACGTTCGCACCTCAGGCACCGGGCAAAGTAAATTGAACGAAATTAGGCAGCAATCAGCAGGGTCGTCACCGAAAATTCCCTTCTGTTGCGAGACTGATACCGCGCGTCAGCTCTTATCGCACGTGAAGGTAGTCGCTTAATTTTCACATTCGCTCACTTCGACGGATGTCTAAAGCCGTACTAACTCCCGAGCAGCATATTACCGGTGTTTGGTGGTTAAACTGGCACTGCTGCTATATCGCGACCGAAAAAGCACGAGCAACACTGAACGGCAAAGAAGGCAAACGAGATAATTCGTGTTATGGCTGTCCCGTCTACTTGACCGCGCGCTACTTCATTGGTAATCGGTATAGCTGCTGCTGCTAGATCCGCTTTCGCGATCTTTCTTAGCCACCTTGGACGGGTACAGCTAGCGGGCAAATGGAAGCAACAGCAGCGAACCAATAAACACAGCTGATTGGTTGAATTTCTTAACTCCCTCCTTTCGGTCCACGGGTTGGAGATGGCAAGAACACCGCAGACGCGCGGCTCGCGGAGATGGTCGCGAAACACTCCTAGAGTGAAGACGAAGGAAAGGGCGCGTACACCTGCACTTGACTGTTCTGAGTGTTACAGGTGCACTATGGTAAAACAGCCGGTGCTCGGGATTGACAGCCCCGAAAAACAGATACATACGTCTCAAAGTACAGGGTGTTTCAAAAGGGATTATCTGAATTTGACAGTTGATCGTGCCCTGGATGAAGCAACAACCCGATTTTCTGAAACAATATGTATTCAACCAGTCGACACAAGGCTCCGGTCGAAAATTTGGAACAGAAGAATGACGAGAAATGGGGGTTGGGGTCGTACTTACCCATTTATCCCAGAAAGTGCTTATTTTGTGCATATTTTGGGCTTAATCGTTTCGTATTTCTTCGAAAAAAAAAGCAAACGCAGCGAATCAAATTTGAACGACTGTTTCTCCACTAACCATGACAATATTTTTTTTTTGTAAAATATAAACTATTTATTTTATAAATAGATAAGGTGTACAAACAAAACTTTCTTATACTCTATAATCACAAATACAGTGCACACTTAAGGACATTTACATCGATCGCAGCATCATTGTTTCCAATGATGTGGATGATGTAGTTTGCAAACAAACGAAGGACAACCTTCCGCTGCGCAATGCTTATATTCCCAAGCACTGGGAATCGGAGACACTCGAAGGACGACTGACACCCTGGAGCTTCATTCCTGATGCACTGCTGCAGCAGGTCCCAGGCGGCAATAACGCGAGTGCAGGAGGTGAACATGTGTTCCAGGGTGTCACACTCAACACAGAACATGCAGGAAGCCGAAGGCGTGCGTCCCATACGCATAAGCAGCTCTCCGTGCGGGATCTTGCCATTCGCAAGCAAATATAAGGTGGATCTTTGCTCCGCTGTTAGTTTGCTTCGGTGGATGTTGTTCCACACCTTTTTCCAGGTTGCCTTCGGATGGGACTGAATCTTGGCTGGGGGTAGTCTGTTCACTTGCAACCTGCGGAGGGCCTTGGTGGATAGCTGTGTTTTTACCGTACATGGAGTGTACGCCAGTTGCTGGACAACACTGCGAAGGCACGGATACGTAGACGGTATCAATGTAATATCTGGGGGGTTTCCCGCACACAAGATGTGTTGGGCTCCAAATGAGAGGCTCTGATGTTCTGCAACATAGCGGTTTGTGAGTAGGGCTGCTGTCATCACGGCTGGGATGTGTAGGTTTAAGCCACCACGGTCTCGTGGCAGGGCCAGCTGCTGGAGCGAGACACGTATACCCCCAGATCCGTTCCAGAGGAGAGACCCGATCAAACTTGTCACCTTGGCTATGTCCATTGCGCGAGGGCCACAGACTGACGCAACAAACCATAGCTTAGGGAGCAAGAATGAGTTGAGCAGCGTTACCTTTTGCAGCAGGTTTAGATCTCTCACCCTGTGCAGCCATACCAACTGACGAAAGTGATTGATAACAGTATCCCAATTGTGGCCCGCTGTTTCCCGGATACTGTTAGAGAACAGAATTCCAAGTAAACGGAGCCGTTCTACGGTGTGCAGCCATGGCAGGTTGATTCTGTTCTCGGTTGTCACCATTCCGATGTCCAGAGCCGTGGTTTTAAGGACGTTTAACCTCGCTCCAGAAGTGACTCCAAAGGCCTCAATTGCTGCTCTCACCCGCTCGATTGTGGAAGGGGAAGTACTCACCACGGAGACGTCGTCAGCATACGCGTTGATCAGGTCGCCCTGATCGCAGCATATATCTTCGAGTCTCTTGATGAGGGGGTGAAGGTAGAGGATGAACAGGTGCATTGACAAGGGATCTCCTTGTCGCACGGAACGTTGGATGGGAAAGGCAGGTGATAGGGATCCATTTACAATGACACGGGACGAAGATTGCTCACCAATTTTCCTCAAAAGCCGCACTAATGCGGGATTAAACCCTAATGAATCCATCGTTCCAAACAGGAAGCCCCTGTCAACACGGTCAAACGCCTGCGAGAGATCGAAAGAGACGAGTTTTGCACACTTCTTCTTCCGTTTGAGTTCGAATATTCTCTCCTTAACAGAGAGCACAGCTTGGAAGATATTGCAGGGTTTATTGCTACACTTCTGCGACGGTGAAATGATTTGCCACCTAGCAATAATCTTCTCGAGCCGCTGCTTCAGAATTCTGGAAAGCAGCTTGTAGTCAGTGTTAAGCAGAGAGATCGGACGGTACGAAGATAGTGTGCACCCATCTCCCCTTTTCCTCGCAAGCACTATGACCCCATCGACAAAGGCCGCCGGGAAACGACCGTTGAGAGCATCGTTGAGAATCAATATGATTTCTCTCCAAATTATCCCAAACGTTCGCTGATAAAATTCAATCGGAATTCCATCCGGCCCAGGAGACTTTCGAGGTTTCGATTTTTCAATTGCATGAAGGACATCACCGTAGGTGATCTCATCCATGCAATCGTTGTTGATTTCGCAATCTTCGGGGATTACACGATGACAGGCAAAAGTATCGTCAACGTTTGTTGTCTCGTCGGTGTATAACTCCCTGTAGTACGTATGTATGTAGTCTGCCAGTTGTTTTGGAGAATCCAAAACAACGTTGTTGTCACACGTAAGTCTGGTGATCACGGTGCGCTCCCGCCTTCGTTTCTCAAGCTGAAAGGTGGAGAGGTTTTCCCCACACACCCTTGTTTCGTTAATCCTTGTAAAGTCCTCGGAGAAACGCCTCTGAAGGAGTAGCATTTCTCCTTTTATACGGTTGATATTGACCAACTCGATCGGATTGGAAAGATACCGACCGTATGAGGACTCTAACTTCGCATAGAGAATGTTATGCTGCAAGCGGAACATGGAGTATTTTTCATTCGTTTTCCATCGGAAGAACGATTTTATTTTTGGTTTGGCGAAATGAATCCACCATTCCATCCAGGAGCCAAAGCTCCTTCGCTGTTTTGTCCAATAGTTCCACTTACATCTAAACTCCTCCATGTTTTCGGCTGTCAAGATATGTGGCCGAAGTTGCCAGTATCCATTTTGCCGCATGCGAGGTATGTTTGGAAGGCAGATGCGCACCGTGAGCGCCTTATGGTCCGAGAAAGACAATACGTGCATGTCTGTTGCACGCAGTTGATCCTTCATGTCCTTAGAGACGTAGCAGCGATCGATGCGAGAGCCCGAACCACGTGTGATGTGAGAGAACTCTACAAAGTTTCCTTTGAGAGCCTCCCAGCTGTCACACAACTGCATACTGTCAACAAAGTTTTGCAAAGTGAGACTCGTATTCCCCATACCCGTGGCGTCCTTGGACTTCAGCACGCAGTTGAAATCCCCTGCAAGGATGACCGGTCCCGGTGCATTCCGCAGGTAGTACGCCAGCGAGCGGTTGAAAAAGAGTTCCCGCTCAGCTCTGTTTTGACTTCCCGAAGGAGCGTAAATGTTGCATAGCGTGGAAGAATTCTCAAGCCGGACGCAGATTAGTCGTGAGTCCAAGCTACGCTCGACGTGAGAAAATTTTAGGTTCACCCGCAAGGCGATCGCTGTACCTCTCCTTGTGTGGTCAATGTTTGTTACAACATTGTACCCAGGGAGCACAAAGTCTTTGACAGAAACTTCTTGTAGGAAGATTATGTCTGTGTCAAGAGTGCGTATGAAAGTTCGTAGTGCATCTAGTTTGGTGGAATTGGATATCGCATTGATGTTTATCGATGCGATCGTCACTGATGTCATCAACTCATCCATTTCCATCAAACTACTGTGCGTCCACTTCCATTACCCCAGTCGGTTTCGCTGCCGTGGCATTGGTCTTTTTGGGAGGACGACCTGGCTTACGCTTGATCGGTTCCTCCCCAGACTTGCACGACACGTCGCTGTCCGTCTGTTCGTCCGTCTTTCTCTTACCTGCCACTGTTTGCCAGGAAAGGGATGAAGGTGTAGCGGAAGGTGAAGGGACACGAGGGGCTTTGAACGTCGATGAGGCATCGGCGTCCACCTGAAGTCCGGCGTTGTCCATCTTGGTGCTGGTCGATGCTGCCGGTACGGTCAACGCACTTGCCCGGATGAAAGATGCTACTGCCGGGACGGTCCGTGTACTAGCCGCAACGCTAGTGGCCTGCATCGGGATGATCGTTGCTGGTGCGCCTATTGTCAGGCTCGAAGCACCGGCCGGTGCGCTCGCCGCGACGGTCGATGTGCTCGTCGGGACTGTCGGTGCGCGGACGGCCGGTGCGCTCTCCGGGACGGTCGATGCGGGCGCCGGGATGATCGGTGTGCTCGATGGGATGAGCATTGTGCTTGCCGGAACGGTCGGTGTGCTCACCGGGTCGGTCGGTGCACGGACGGTTTGTGTGCTCGCCCGGGGGACTGTTGCTGGAGCAGGGTTTTCGGTGCCATTCTGCACCGCTGAGGCATACGACAGCCTCTCGTTGACGCTCGTCTTCTGAGCCACCAGTTTCCTGCCTTGGGTGCAGGTCATCCCATGGTGTGCAGCAAGACGGCATGTTCGACACGTTTGCTGCTGTCCCCGGTATGTTATCAGCGTCTCTTCCCCTCCAATCGAGACGTATGACGGCACCGGCTTAGACAAGACCGCTGTGACGTAGCGGTATCCGTCAGGGATTCCGGCACACGGGTATGGCTTCGCCCATACTCCGGCTCGGATTGACCGGACTTCTCCGTAGCGAGCAAAGAAATCCGTAATGCATCTGTCCGTGATGTCCTCGGACAGGTCGTGGATTTTGATGACCACGGAATTGTCGACCATTACGATCGGGATCGGGAATTTCTTCCCGTCGCATTCGAGAGAATGCTTGCCGTCGTTCTCCTCGACGGTTCTTAGAGCAAGGCTCTGGTCCTTCACTCGGATGTGAAGGAAGTGGGATGCCGGCTTCGTCCGGATTGAAACGATTGAAGAGCTGCTTAGACCCAGCTTGGTCATGGCGAGGGTTGTGGCCTCCATCAAGGACGGCCTTTTGGGGAGCTTCGAGAAATCCACCCGCAGGGTGCTTCTCGAAGCAGCCATGATGTGGCTTGCTTTTGCACTTTTTTTAACACTCTGTTTTGGTAAAAGTGCGTCCGATCGCAACGAGTCTCGGAGAGGAACTGGCTTTCGAAGGGTTTCCGGAGGGCTAGAAATGAGGACGAGAAAAAAAGACGATGTCCTTAAAGAAGGATGTCCTTTCGACCCGGGGCCCGTCTTCGACAAAGTATTTGCCCGCAGGTGGCGAAAAACTGCTGTTTGCACAGTAGTAAACAAACACAACTTGCGCGCGCGCTCGTTCCCACTCGCATCCCTCTACAGGTTGTTGTTCACCAGTTCTCTAGCCATCGCTTTACCAACCTGAGAGCAGCGTTTCTTCCACCTCCTCGAGCTTGGCGCTGGAGTAGCGGGTCCATTTATGCAGCAGCCTGTCGGAAAGGGAACATACAATCACCGCGTCATGACATAATGTTTCTCGAACGTTTTCAATGAAAACGCCGCCCCACCATACTCACCTTTGGTCCGATCGTTTATCCTCGCATGCTTCGATCGATTTCGGAGACACACTTCTCGTTCGCGTCATTCTCTAATGAAGTTCCGACACAACCACCGTCCTCGTTTTTCTGATGACTAACGTTCGCACCTCAGGCACCGGGCAAAGTAAATTGAACGAAATTAGGCAGCAATCAGCAGGGTCGTCACCGAAAATTCCCTTCTGTTGCGAGACTGATACCGCGCGTCAGCTCTTATCGCACGTGAAGGTAGTCGCTTAATTTTCACATTCGCTCACTTCGACGGATGTCTAAAGCCGTACTAACTCCCGAGCAGCATATTACCGGTGTTTGGTGGTTAAACTGGCACTGCTGCTATATCGCGACCGAAAAAGCACGAGCAACACTGAACGGCAAAGAAGGCAAACGAGATAATTCGTGTTATGGCTGTCCCGTCTACTTGACCGCGCGCTACTTCATTGGTAATCGGTATAGCTGCTGCTGCTAGATCCGCTTTCGCGATCTTTCTTAGCCACCTTGGACGGGTACAGCTAGCGGGCAAATGGAAGCAACAGCAGCGAACCAATAAACACAGCTGATTGGTTGAATTTCTTAACTCCCTCCTTTCGGTCCACGGGTTGGAGATGGCAAGAACACCGCAGACGCGCGGCTCGCGGAGATGGTCGCGAAACACTCCTAGAGTGAAGACGAAGGAAAGGGCGCGTACACCTGCACTTGACTGTTCTGAGTGTTACAGGTGCACTATGGTAAAACAGCCGGTGCTCGGGATTGACAGCCCCGAAAAACAGATACATACGTCTCAAAGTACAGGGTGTTTCAAAAGGGATTATCTGAATTTGACAGTTGATCGTGCCCTGGATGAAGCAACAACCCGATTTTCTGAAACAATATGTATTCAACCAGTCGACACAAGGCTCCGGTCGAAAATTTGGAACAGAAGAATGACGAGAAATGGGGGTTGGGGTCGTACTTACCCATTTATCCCAGAAAGTGCTTATTTTGTGCATATTTTGGGCTTAATCGTTTCGTATTTCTTCGAAAAAAAAAGCAAACGCAGCGAATCAAATTTGAACGACTGTTTCTCCACTAACCATGACAATATTTACCAATCTTTTTAAAGTTATAATCATTACGTTCTTCTCAGGCAGCGTCCACACGGCATCGTAGCGTAGCGTTTTTAAAACTCCGTCGTAGTGTAAATGTTGGTCGCGAGGCCTTAGCCACGGCCGTAAACAATAGTTGACACTACGATGGAGTGTCAAAATCGCTACGCTACGATGCCGTGTGGACGGCCAGTCATAGCGATAATGAATCAAATAAGTGCATTAAGAACTAAGATATTCTTAGATATATACAGCTGGCAGCCAGCCGTATTGCCGAGAATACAACGAAACTTAACCGCGTGACTACATCAAGCGTACCATACCAAAAAACTGGTGCGGTCAGGTGTCAAAACCCGATTTTTCCCTCTTTCTAGAGCGCCATCGTCACTGACTCACACGCTGTTACTAGACCGTACCAAGTTTATGGCATGGTACGCTTGATGTAGTCTTGCGGTGATGTAGTCTTGCGTGGCGCACGCTATGTGCAGTTGGTGACCACTGTGCAAACAGTTGTTGTGGCAACAAAACTGACACAGCTGTCAAAATCCCTTCATCCCAAGTGGTACCACTTCCATTCCCCTTTCAGCGCTTGTTTATTCGATTCCGGACAACATAAACTCAACATTCGTTGGACAATTGGAACGAGTCACCCGACAACAATCATCCCCGGGGCGGTTCATTCTTATCTGTTTTCCTGCAAGGGTAAGAAATTCGTCGCATCAATGAAATCACGGACGTGCAGTGTTTTTTTTCTTAACCCCTCAGTCACTCTTCAAGCAGTTGTCCAGTAAAGATCGTAAGCAAGGAGGCGGGCTCAGCCAAACCTTACGCGTTTGCCGTTTTCGGCTGTTGTGTGCATGGTTGTTTGGATCGCACGATGGACATCCTAATCGAGCCAGATTGCTACAAGGTGTGTCGTATTTGCATGGAAAGCTGCGAGGATGATTTCGTATGCGTATACGACGAGTTCGAGGATGTGATACTCTGCGAGGTGATCCAGGAGTGTGCCCACGTGGAGATTCGCAAGAACGATGCACTCCCCCGGAACGTTTGTCGAAGCTGTGCACAGTATATGCTAATCGCTTACCACACCATTCAGAAGTGCCGTGAATCGGACGTGACTCTACGATCCATTTTCAAGCATGAGCTTAATCTACACTGCGGTACTAAGATGGGGACCGACGCTGGGCCGAGATGTCCCATGGTCCTGCAGCCGGAAGATATGGATCCGTCAGACTATGAATTTCTGCTGTCCGACGCGTACGACGACATGTTGCTTGAGAATGGTGCTAGAATATTGCTGGAAGAACACAATCGCTGCAATTTCACGCCACCGATCGATAAGAACAATCAGTGCTCGGAGGAAAACAACTTGCCCGGAGAACATCTGGCACCAGATCAACAGGAATATCAGCAGGGAACGGAGCAAGCATATAGGGAACCGGAAATGATACTAGAACAACAACCGCTGGAATCATTGCACATGACTTACGCGGCTCGTACACACGAAGAACCAAAGTTCGCGACAAATTTGTTGAGAGCCGAAAAAACGTACGAATCTAGTGAAACTAATGACGATGAACCCGCATGTGTGCCCCAAGAGCAAAAACAATGTTGCGGCTGTAAGAAGCTCTTCGACAACGAACAAAGGCTTCGTGAACATTCGCAGGCCGTGCACCTCCCGGCGGCGCCGCCCACCACCACTGATTGCCCCAAGACCGAAGGGGAACAGCTTCGGTGCGGAGTATGCTACCGAAAGTTCAGTACGCTGAGCTTGCTGAAGGAACACCAACGGTCGGTTAACCGGAAGTACACTTGTGCGCAGTGTGGCAAGCGCTTCATGACCCAGACCAATCTCGACATACACAGCAAGTGCCACAAGAACAAGGAAACGTACAAATGTTGCGGTTGCCGTATGGACTTCGAGCAGGAACTGGACCTTCTGCTCCACTCGCAAGAGGTCCACCGACCCGAGCGGACCGTTAACTCGGAAAAGGCGTTCGAATGCGAAACGTGCTACCGCCGGTATCCAACGCGAAAGTCCCTGGCAACGCACAAACGTATGATACGTCAGTTTCAGTGCCAACTTTGTGGGGCGATTTTTATGAAGCAGCTCTTTCTTACGCTTCACCTCGAGCGGGTACACCACGGGGAGGTGGTAATGGAGCAGCAAAGTCGCCGATGCTGTGGCGGTTGTCGCGAGGTGTTCGTCAATGCTGCTGCACTGCGGGAGCATGCGCTGCAGGTGCACAAACCGACGGACGGTTCCACCGGATCATCCGGCACGGACGATGGTAAACCGTTCGAGTGTGACGTCTGCCGGAAACGGTTCTCCTCGATGTTCTTTCTGCTGCAGCACCAACAAAAGGTGTTCCGGGAAAAGTGCTACCCGTGCTCGATTTGCGGCCGCACGTTCGGGCGGGCCCACGACCTCTCCAACCACGAGACGACCCATTCGAACGAGATGCCCTTCGAGTGTGGCGTTTGTGGGCGGCGGTTCAAGAACAAGCTGTATCTCAAAAATCACCGTAAACTGCACACGAACAGCACGAAGGACCACGTGTGCGACGAGTGTGGTAAGTGCTTCCGCACGAAAGAATTGCTCAAGACGCACCTGATCAGCCACTCGCAAGAGCGCAAACATTCCTGCACCGTCTGCACGGCTACCTTCAAGCGGTTGCAGTGCCTGAAGATTCATATGCGCATCCATACGCGCGAGAAAGCGTTCGAGTGTCCAATCTGCCGGAAGCGGTACGTGCAGTCGTCCGATCTGAAGCGCCACATGTTGATACATAATCCGGGCGACGAGGGGAAACCGTTCCAGTGCGAGTACTGCCTTCGGCGGTACCCGCGCAAGGACTACCTCAAAGTGCACATCCGCAAACAGCATCCGCACAAGCCGGAGACCTTGAACATCGTGGGGACGTTCGAGGCAGTCGCTGCCGGGCTCGACGGGATCGAACCGATGCCGATTGCGGTGGAAGACTTTATGGTTTGCTGATTGAACTAGCCGACGCTACATATACCTCAGGATTTCGAAGCTGTACAACGAAATCCCAATTGAAACGAGCCACGGGATATGTGTGTTCAGTAGAATAAATGTCATTTGAATTTGTTTACTAAAAACCGTTTGTTGTTTTACACGGCATTGCCGAATGTGCTTCCTCTTATCAAACAACGGCTCGTGGCATGTAGATGCATTCCATAGGATGAAGAGAAGGTTTGTTGCTGTCCAGTAATTTACCTTCACACTAGGTCAAGATGGATGATGAAATCGACTCAAGGGAAACCGAAACGCTTAATACCACTTATCGCGCGTGCCAGTCATGCACGATACGCTTATCTTTCGTGGCAAAGTCGTTGTCGCTTGTTTGTCTCGCTTGTGTTCAATTTCTAACTCGCAGCTAGAAACTCACCGAAGTGGATCGCTTTTTTTATTTACATATTACGTCCATCGGACAGTGCCTGTCTACATAGACAGCTTAAATCTAGATAGATAAAATTATAACACACGGTGGCGTAGAATATATGTAGAATGAGACATATTAAAGTCGAAAGGGTCTGCTACGTCGTTGAATGCAAGGATCGTAACATTCAGGGGATCAGAATGTCCTAAACTGGTACGGTTAAATTGTGTTGAGATCACTTGTCGTGGCCTAACAGATCTGGATGAAACTGATAGAGTAATCTGTCCTAATAAATTGGTCGCGTCATTGCTGTGGTTGAGCAAACTGGTAACGAATAGTCTTTGGACCGACATGTGACGCTAAAACACCTGCTGTAATCCCAATAGTAGGCACTTAACATTGTACGACAGTAGAGAATCCGCCACCCTCCAATGGAATAACGATACAACTAAATTTAAACAAATTGTTGACATGTCTTGGTCATGTCTGCCCGTTAAGGGCTTACGAGACTTGTTTCCCTGTTGTACGTGGATAGTCAGTCCTCTCGTACAGGGGAGGGTCCGGTCTCAGTTGGAATTCGAACCCACGCCGTCGAGGATGTGAGCCCCGGCGCTCATGGGCCGATTTTCTAACCAAATTGTTTCACAAGCGTTGGATACTCCTTTAATGACAACACAAGGTTTCATGTTGTTTCAACAAAGTTGTTTTATTAAGTTTTCAATCAAAATATATGGCCACCGATATTTCGATGCGATTTTTTTACCTATCCTTACTCATGCCGATAGTAGGGTTATATGATATAACAAATTATAGTTAGTTGGTAAAATTTCTTTTTTTTTAAGTATCAATTTTCATTATTTAGAACAAACGTATGTCTCTGTGACTCTGTTTTTGGTCTACAAAGTTTACCTTCTACCTCCTGTCCCTCTTGCTTGAGCTCATTGTTTCAGATGCTCTCATCAACCTGCGGTTGATGTTGTTGCAACTGTTTGAACTGCTGTTGTACACAACGTGTACTCGCCACATGGACACCAGTGGTTTGATCCTGTTGGGACCGGTGCTTCGCGAATGCCGATGACGTTCGAAACCGTCGACCGCAAAGATCACACATGTACAGTTTTGCACCCGTGTGCACCCGCTCGTGGACGGTCAAGTGCGAGCTATGGGTAAAACTTTTCTCGCAGTACCTACACTGTAGGTTGCGCACCCCGTCGTGCATGTTCATGTGTTCCTTCAGCTTATGGCGGTAGCCGAAGCGTTTTCCACATTTCCCACACTCGTGTGGTCTTAAGCCACGGTGAACCAGATCGATGTGCTGTCGTAGATTCGTCGTGTTTGAGAACTTCCGAGGACAATGCTGACACTCAAACGCCTTATAGTGAGTGCGATAGTGCATCCACATCAACTGCAACGAGGAGGCCACGTAGGTGCAGCCCGGTTCAGCGCAACCCTTCGGATACTCGCCCGCATCCTGCAACGAGGCAGGCAGCACATCTTGCAGCTCCCAGTAACGCTCATCCTCCGGAAAGTGCTCCTTCATATGGCGTCTCCAATCGGTGAAATTTGCATATTTCCCGGGACACTGGATGCACCGGTACACCTCGCTATGCTGACGGTGCCTTCGTTGATGCAGTTTTAGGCTCCACTCTTGATTGAATCCACGCGTACAGTCCGGGCATTTGAAGACGGGTTGACTCAAGTGAATCTTCTCGTGCCGTTTCAGCTCAGTTGAGGTTTCAAATACCTTCGCGCACGTGGTACATTTGTATCGCCCCATCTGCTTATTCCGGTGGCCGTTCATGTGCTTCAAATATTTACGGTTCACCTCAAAATTCATCCCGCACAAATTGCAAGTGTAGGACCGGAGCTCGGAATGCCTTTTTTTGTTGTGCTCATACCAGCTGGTATAACTTCGAAATCGCAACGGACACCGGTTACATACTAATTTGTAACGATGCGTTTCAAGATGATTGTTTAGGGAAATGATGGTACGTATTTCGATCGGATGTTCCGCCGTGCTGCATTTATCACAACGATAGGGCAGTATTTTCTCGTGGTCGTACAGGTGACTTTGTAGTTCCGTTACGGTTGCAAACACCGTATCACAGATAAAGCATTTGTTAGGAATCCTATCGATCTTTTCCGTTGGCACTTTCATGTTGGATGCGGATTTAGCACTACGTGTTTCACGACCAAGCCTGCTTTGACAAGCTTCTTTGGTATCTTCATCAACTATTCTAGATTCCGATTTGTTAGTTGATTCATAATGCAGCATTCCGTTACTTGATTTTTCAATACCACCAACCTGTTTGTCTTCACGTACTTGTTGCACAAAGGGCAAAAGGTGTTCCTGTTGATAATGCACCTCATTCGTCTTCGTTGGTGCACACACTATTTCGAGTTCTTCAACAGCTTCAATCTGAATTTCTACCAGCCTCTCTTTTGGTAGCATACTCATAGGTTCCTCGATTAAATCCTTATATCCACCGCCCAGATCCTCGTGCAGCGGCTGAGCCGGTTGATTATCGTCAATCTCATCCATTACGTAGTAGGCTGGATCGCTCTCATCAGCATTTTCTTTGGGAGATAAATCAATACCACCAAATGGTTCACCGCTTTCCTTAGGTTCGGCCAACAGTGGCTCCAGCACACCACCTTCGTGGAGGTTCTGGAGTGACCTTTCTGCCTTCATTACCTGTTCATAAAATTGAACACACTGCTCTAGCCGCGTACAGCACTCTTCACACACATTCCGAGGAAACCAGGTGGCACAATCTATCTACGAATAAAGAACAAGTAAAATTAAACGAAGGCACGTTGAAAAACAAGCGGAAGAAAGGTAAAGCAACTTACCTCGAGACCAAAAATGTTCTTTACCAGTAACACCTGATCTTCTACGTCCACAGTAGGTTCCGTCCATCGGAGACAGAAGCGACAAACATGCATCGTTGTTGTGGGACGATTTCGGGATACGAATCGACGAAGTTACCGAAGAGTGTACGATGTTGTGATCAGTTTGCGTTGATATTGATGTTGATGTTTTGTTCGTGAAGTGAATTTAAATAACCAAATCGATAGAAGTAATGGCATTTGTCTATCATCTGTTTGACACATAGGTGACCAATTTCAAGCGCACAGGCGAGAATAATTCTTAAGAACAAATTGTTGAATGAAAACAATAGAAGTATTTTGCTAAAATTTAGACAGGATAAAATAAATTATTGTTTCAAAACGAACCACAATACTTTTTGTATTTACAATTGATGGATATCACCTGTTAAGGAAACTTAATCCTTGGTTGCAACAGTACTGTCATCATGAACCAAGTTTGAATTGACCCTGTTTTAAGTACACATTTTGTCGTTAGAATTGTTTGTAAACATTAATTTGTTTCCTTTTTGTAATTTACGTAAACACTTTGCGAGCGTATAATTATGGTTATGCCACGGCGATTATACGGCGTTATCTTTCACTTGCGTTCGTCTTCCAGCCCCATTATGCACTGAAATCTCATCTCACTGAATTCACATTTGCGTTATTCGAATTATCATATAAACTTGAAATTCATTGCTTATTCTAATAGGAGAAAAGGTTTATTTATTTCTTTTATTTGATGATTTGTTCAAAGCAATATGAAAATTCTCGAAGCATTTATATGCATGCAACGGTACATTACACGCTTTACAGATGTATCGTGTCTCCTTGCGCAACCCTTCTTCATAACAAACTTTACATTTTCTGGTTGGCCGTTCCTTTCCTGGTGTCACAATTTTTTCTAGAGCATGGTTTTCTTTTGTCTCTTGTGGCTTAGTTTTAGGCACCTTTTGAGCCGGCAAGGCGTCGGCAGCTATCCATGCTCTTGCTACTTCTAGTAGGAACTGCCTGTAGCGCATTTTACTTTTTCCTTCACTATGGGAACGACAAAGTACGAAGGCGTTGAATAAAGCACAGTTGATCAGAAAGAATGTCATTTTTTTGTACCATTTACCAGTTTTTCTAAAAACGTGGCAGTTGGCCAGGTACCGCCCGGTACGATCGTCTCCCGCCAAATATTTGCTATGGTCCAACACGCACGTTGGTTTGGAAGCTGCGCTTGAGAAGACTCTCTTTTTATTTCTCGTTGGTTTCATCGACGCATCATGAACAGTTGATATCATGTTTATCAATCTCTTATTTTTCCACGCAAGTACCATGATGGGACCATTCCTTACATAGGCAATTTCTCCCCTTTGAAGAGCTGTCGACTTATCTTTTATAACCGTTGGTATGCCACGATTTGCCCGAATGATCCCACAAACTAGAGTCTGATTTTCATATAGCATGTTTGCCATGGCAACGCTGTTGTAGTAGTTATCCTGATAAACATGGTGCCAACGACCGAAATATGGCTGGATAACTGATGTGATGCTTTCAATCGATGGTTTTCCGGAGCCTGCATATACTTCCATGTTAAGAATATATCCAGTCTCACTCTCGCTAAGCATTCTTAACAAAACTCCATACCTTGTTGTTTTGGCGGGATTGTGTTTTCTGAAGCGAAGATTTCCTGTCGAGGGAACGATAGCTTCGTTCATCGATAATTGTTGTTTCGGTGCATAAATTGACTGAAATTTCGGGATGAAATGATCCATTAGCGGTTTTACTATCCACAGTTCCTTGTTAGCACCATCCATGCTTTGCGTATCATCCGCGATATGAAAGAACCGAAGTATTTGCTCAAATCTGTTTCTGGTCATGGTTTGTGGAAAGATAGGTGTTTCAATCAAGGCGTCCGTCGTCCAATATTCTCTCCAGTGTGATTTTTTTATTTGCCCCATCAGCAGCAACAATCCAAGAAACTTTTTCATATCGTTTACGGTGACATCTTCGAATACCGGACTTTTGGAAGCAGTTTTATAAGATGCCGATTGAAGTTTGTGATTAATGTTGGTGTGAGTTGCGAGTAGTTTAAAAAACGAATCATCAAACAGTAGTTCCGCATATTTGCTTACAGTCGCAGTAGAACTCAGCTCGATGGTTGGACCGGAAACCTTTGCGAATTCTACCAAAGTTTGTGGCTGGTCTCGTTCAGCCCATTCTTCTGCCTCGCCAGGTTCTACTTTAACTCGCTTAATTTGTATAGTGTCGCATTCTTCTTCTTCCGAATCACTCGAAACAGATGATATACTTTCTTCTTCAGAATCACTAGAACCCATCGAGTAGTCGCATCTACGTCTGGCCATTGCAAAGAATCCGCTTGCACTAAAACATTTTTTAGGCATTTCCACGCTTCTCCGAAGCCGAAAATGGATTTGACGTTTCGTAAAGTCGTCGATTCTGCAAGAGTATGCGTGCGTTAGTCGGGTCACACACACGCTTGTTTGTCAATTCGTCAACAAAGCGTTAATTCTATTGGTTTCTTAAAAATAAGAACAAATTTTCGTTAAAGTGTGATGTATTTTCGGGTAGGACATTCGTACATAATACAGATGTAGTGGGAAGTAAATACCAACCAAAGGTTTGTGGTTTATTCTGAGCTGGCTAAACGTAGCATCATTTTCCAACAATAAACTGAATTGATTTTTCTACTTTCCAACAAAACAGCATATAACATGATTGAAATACAACCAACTACCCTCCCGGGGGTTGTTATCCTGGACACAAGAAATGGAGCCGATAGGAACATTACGATAGACCTCAGTGCAATGTATTGCAGGCTTTGCTTGGAGCGCGCTGAAGAAATGCAGCGACTGGACGAGGTACTGTGCGGTCCGGTAACCATACGGGAAGCGATCGAAACTACGGTCGGTATAACTGCCGAAATCGGTAGCATCGTGCCTACGAATGTGTGTTCGATCTGTACGTTTAAACTTAAATTCGCCCTTACCTTTCGGATGGGATGTTTAGAATCCGACCGGGAGATGCAACAAGCGCTCGCCGAGTTTAACTTTCCTCACTATGAGGCTTTGATAGGTGAGGAAGATTGCGAACTGGCAAGCACATTTACCGACGTACTAAAGAGGTTAAAAATGGCTCCTATGGATCATGAAAATGCAACGATCGGTTCGGGGTACGATGTCTTGGAACCGGAACCTGTCAACGTAGTCATGGAACACTGTGATGAGAATGACATCATAGAAGAATGCTTAGATACTGAAGGTTATAATTTTAAACCACAGCCCGTGGAAGATTCAATGCAAAACAATCCTAGTGACGATTCGCAATATGCCAATAATCCCGAAGCTCCAAGAACTCCCGAAAATAATCCTATAGACGATTCCATCGCAGTTGGTTTAACCTATACTGATCCTAATGAAATCAACGACAAAAGTAATACTAGTTGCAAGAACACAGCTAGTTATCACGATCAGCTGGCTACGAATATTTACAATATTTTGGACGAAAAAACTGTAACGCCTCTAGATGAAAATAGGAGTGAGAAGAATCTCCAACCTATAAAGGCAAAGAATAGAAAAGAGTACACGCACTATGGCAAGAGCAAAAAAATGGTCAAATCGCAGAGTAATGGCAGAAGTAAAAAGGATTACAGTGCTCACACAACTAATGATACGCAATCGAACACCGTGGAGGATCTAGAATTGGTTGCGCATACGTGCTACTATTGTTCTGAGTCCTTTGAAACCGGAAGAGACCTCGACGTTCACCTATCGACGCACATAAAACTCCTTCCATTTACGTGTTCCGATTGCCATACGGCCGAATATCCGATGGTGTGCACTACGCTCATCTCGATGAACCGCCATCTCCAGAGTCACTTCTATCCATACCGCTGTCCGAACTGTCCGAAACGTTTTCTGAAGCAACGATCGGCTTACATTCACGTCACTCAAGAGCATACGGCAGAAACAAATCCGGAAGGTCACAAATGTGAACGCTGTGGTGCAACTTTCAAGCGTTCGCATCTTCTACAGCGCCATCAGCGGACACACGAAGCGGAAGATTCGGGACGGTTTCGGTGTGAGTACTGTAACCGGGCTTTCGGTACTGGAACGTGCCTGCGGAGACACCTGCGCATCCATACGGGAGAAAAACCATACGCTTGCGAGTTCTGTGACATGCGGTTCAACCACGAGCACAACTTTACCAACCACAAACGGCTCCATCTGGGGGAGCGCATACACTCGTGCGAGGTGTGCCAAAGATCGTACACGACCGGTACCGCCTTGCGTATCCACATGGCCGACCACTTTCCAGACGATCCACGCTACGGTCGGCGACAGAACCAAAGGTCATCTCCAAAGAAACACTATCCGGAAACGTTGCGTGCCTTTTCTCTCGACGGGGTCACGATAACGCATACGGCAGATGGCCAGCGGCAGTACCAATGTGCCATGGAAGCAGACTGCCAGTATGCGACGATTGATTATCATAGAATTATCTACCACCGCCAGTGGCACTCCAAACAATTCGAGTGCGATCGCTGTGGCAAGCAATTCACGGTAAGGGCCAAGCTTTCCGCTCATATCAAAACGGTGCACGAAAACCAGCGTACCGAACAGCCCCGGAATCATCTATGCTCCCACTGTGGGAAAGCGTTTTCCACGCCGCACAGACTGCGGCAGCACATGGATGTGCACCTCGGGAACAAACATTACCAGTGTCGGCACTGTGGGAAAGAGTTTGTGCAAAAGTCGAATTGGAAGGTTCATCAGCGCGTCCACACTAAGGAGAAGCCATTCTCCTGCAGCTTGTGCATGAAGTTATTCGCCACTGTGAGCGGGTTACGGTTGCATTTTAGGCGGCATAAGGAATCCGATGGTGGAGCACCGAATGACGATGGATCGCCAACCGATCTATAGCTGATACGACGCTAGAAATTATTGAAACGATAGATTAACTAAGTGCTTTGTTGAAACATAACAACCCCACGGTTTTTAAAAAACAACACAAATGAATTTTTCATATTTATTTTTTTAAATTTGTTTTTGTTTTACGTAAACCTATTGAAATGGTAGAGTTGATAGCAAAAGCAAATATGATAGCGGATAGCAGCAATTTTGTAGTTATATTTTCTTTCCAAATGCAATTGGATAATAAAATCATATTATCAATCATACTAGACGCTACATTTATTATTACAGTTTTTGTTTTGTTTCATGACCATCTAAAAGAGATATCGATACACAAAATCCAACAATTTGGATAATTATACGTTTGCATGTGTGTGCTTTCATTAAATACCTATTCACAGGAGTTGAATGTTTACATCCAGTTTAAAGGGGTTTTCCATTTTTTCATTCCCAAACCAACATTCACATTATGACCCTACGATCTTCTGCCAATTGACTCTCTACAGCAAAAGTGTGGCGATGCAGTGGGGAGAAAAACTCTCTTCCAAATAACCATTGGTTGCCTCCACTCAATTTTTACCCTGCAATCATATCTGCCGGCAGCAAATCAATATTATCACCGGTGACTTTTCCCGCTAATAACGCTACCGAGTAGTTAACTCCAAAGAGACTGGTTTTATGAAGTGCAGGCGAACGCAAAACTGCAAAAGATACTGAATAAAACTGCATACAAGCATCTTGGATCCGATACAGTTGGGGGCTTGAGGGGAGTGAGAAAAACACTTACGGGGTAAAGTACTATCCTATCCTGCTATGTCATTCATATGGTCCGTATGCTGTTTGACGGTTATCAATCCGATGTATTCTCACTCTGTTTCAATCTAGTTTGGCCTGACTGGAATTTGAAATACAGATTAATTTGGATCGAAGCTGCCGTGAAATTTAAGAGGTAAGATTTAAAAAGGACAAAGCTTTCAAGAAGTTTAATAAGAGCGATTATTTTACATATCCACCATACACCATCCGAGGTTTAGAACCTGCTAAACGGCGAATTAAAACTATTTATCAGACAAGAAGATTTTTGATTCTTTTTAAAACTAATTGGGGTCATACCTGATACTATCGAATATGATAGTGTGCAAAGTGGGGAATATACGATAGGAATCTGAGCGTATCTTAGCAACTTGAGATTCGCATTGCATTGTTACCTCTCATGGATTGATGAGGCTTTGTCCACAAAACCGTCCAAACCGACTGCACATAGCACAATCGTATTGTATCCGTCTGTTCGTCTGGCTCATCGATTGGGGAGTGTTTTGTTGACTGACGGAGGACAGTAGGTAGTGCGGGTGTTGGGGAGGTAACACTTTATAATGCCTATTTTAATGATAAACGTACTTTATACCCGGAAACCTACTGCAAGAGATACGTTTTCAAACTCTCCGGTAGCGGCAGGTCTGGAATGGAGGACTTTTTTACCCGTGCCAGTATCGCGTCCCGACACGCACCTTGCAGCGTCGAAATGCCGTAGAGCTGGATGATCTTTACCTGCTTGGTCGTACCGTACACATCGACCACCACGTGTAGCGCACCCTTGGTGTACGGGATGTCGTGTGTGCACGGACCTTGATCCTCCCCGTTGATGATGAAGTGCATGTTGGCCTTGTCTGCTTCGTGTTCACTCGGCACAAAGATGACGCCGATGCGGGAGTTGGTGTCGGTTGGCAATATGTCCTCGCTGGCACCGTCGTGCGACACGGGCTTGAGTCGACTGCGGGGGAAAGCGCCCCTTGAGGTCTTTACGTTCGGCCCGTTGCCGAGGATGTTGGTTTTCAACACCGAGTTGCCGACGTTACGTGTTATCGGGAACACCCAGCTCGAGCCGAGATTGGCCAGATCGGGCAGCGCGTACTGAAGCGTGGAGGCCGGTTTGATCTCCAGCTGCGTCAGTCCTGAAATGGTAGCCAAAATCAGCACATTAATCGTACAGCGGCATTTTTGATGATGCACCTTTCTTACCCAATCGCATGTGGCCACTCCAGCCGCGCTCATTTTTTTCAATCTCTAACAGGAAAATTTCTCCCGGTTGCAAAGGTTTCTCGCTGAAGGTGAGCGCATTGCCGAAGCTCGCCTTTCGGTAGGCGACCGTGTTCTCGTTGAATAATATTATGTTCTGACCGTGGTACGGATGGAAGCGGGACAACATTTTGCGAGGATAAACCACCGTCATGCTGCTTCCGTCACGTGCAGAAGTTTGTAGTCCGCGCAACGACCGGCTGTGTTCCCTCTTTACCCAAGTGGAGGCTCACGGTTCGCTCTACGGTAGTGCGCAAAAATCGAAACGACGATTGCAATGCGAAATTCGTTTGGCAAAACTGATCTTTAGGAGTGTTTTTCGTTTTCTCACTCCAAAATCACTCAAACGTATCCGTTTTGTTGCGTTTCGTTCCGCTACTCTACACTCCGTATCGGGCGTTCGATTGCAAGGTTTTTGCGTTGTATGGTTGCCTACACAACTGCTGACCACCGATTGATTTTACATGTGTTTACGCTTCGTCGCGAATCACATCTTCCTGCTAGTTCTGTTCCCCCTGACGCACAGAAAGAACACGTAGCGTCGCGTGGTTTGAATTTAGCTCGACGAAAGCTTTTAATGCAGTTTTCCACTAGCGCGACACATTTTTCATCAAGCAATTTGCACGGTGCAGCTAAATTTCACTGACTCTGTTCAATGCATCGTACAGACGAACATCAACAAAAACATTCCACTTCAAAACGTATGCAATTTATGCCTAGAGTGGTGTGTTCGAATTCAAACCCAGGTAGATGGAGTGATTCCTGTAACTGAATCGTGCAACTAGTTCCGATTCATGTAGATAAGCAAAGTGTTTTGCGAATCGTAACAACTTTAACCATATACCTGTAATTTTTCGTCGTATTAAATCGCATGGAATTTAATTTAACAGTGAAATCGTTCCATTTTTATACTCTGCTAATTAGATCGAAATCAAAGATAAGATTGAAAAATTTTACTGCTTGTTGTTTTTAGCTTTACTTTGCTTGTACTGAATGGTACATAAGTTCAGTCATTTTGTAGCGTTGTTCAGGTGGAATGTGCACCTGAACTCGACCACACAATTTATTTGATTAGATTACAGATTGTTATACATGTTTACCCATTTAATAAATCCTCACGATTATCGTTCAAACTTTTCAGGGCATGCATTATCTTCGGACTAATTGGCTCAGTAAAGAACATTTTAAAATAGTCGTCTATTGAAAAGTGTATAACATGAGACTTTTGTGAGTTATTTAACGTATTCGATCGTATCGTATTTACCTTATTTGTATGATAGCAAAGGGCCTCACCACCTCTACGGCGTGGGTTCGAATCCCAACCGAGACCGGACCCTCCCCTGTACGAGAGGACTGACTATCCACGTACAACAGGGAAACAAGTCTCGTAAGCCCATAATGGGCAGGCATGACCAAGAGGTCCTTACGCCAAGAAGAAGTATGTTAGCAAAATATTCTTGAATACGTTTATTTCTTCACTTGCCTGTTGTGTGTAGTTATACACATAATTTATTAACATTTTTATTAATAAGGCATACTTACATAAGAAGCATTTACACAAGAACAAGATATGGGTGAGATCTTAAAATACATCTTTATTATTTTTTGCTAGAAGAAGGGAACCAGTATCAGGTCTTAACAGTGCTGATCTTTTTTTTCTTGCCTGTTTGCTGCCAAGCCAGATGAAGTTTTGACAAACAGGAAGGTCAGAGATGCTATCCCAAAAGCTATGTTACACTTTTTACATTAATCAGTTTAAGCCAATTTTCGGTTCTCATGCAGCGTTGCAAAATGGCACGGTCATTTCTAATGCCATTTTGGGGCCATGGTACCCCTACATCACACGATGCGAGTGAAATTCTATGTCACACTTAAAGCACAACGAATGCACGAATGCCTAAAGCAGAATGAACAGGAAAATAAATACTATGTGAGCGATTTCCTATTTTAAACTGTTATCACCCGTTTACGAAAAAGAAGTGAGAGAAAGGAACATTCTAGGCGAAGGATTGATGAACGAAAATTTGCTCAAAATGGATAAAAACGTAAAGATGATATGAAAAATGATTTCTCCTTTATAGTTCAACGGACAATCCAAATTATGTGCAACACTGCACTATCTTCTTTGATCAATTGAAAATGAAGTAAAGGAATGATGTCCCCCTTGTCTACCCCCTATCTTTAGTGCGCTCCATTATGTACTCATCGATCGTTTTAGTGGTCAATTGTTGGTCACTGAGAAAAACCAGATCACGGCCGCCGTTCCAGTTCGACCCGTTCAGTATGCGTTCTCGGGGTCGGTACAATTCGTTGCTGCCGTTACTTCGTAGCCGGTTGCAAATGTTCATTGCACCGGGATCCACTCGCTGCAGTTCCTTCTCTAATCGCTGATGGTTCGTCCAGCAAGCGGAAGGATCGGTTAGGCTCACCAACAAGAGCTCACCACTGTCGAACGTTACGCAGAGCCGCGGGGTGCAGTTATCCTCATCCAGATTTGACACCGGACTCGAACTGATAATACTAGAAGAATCAAATGTTTTTATTTATTTGATAATGGATATTTAGTGAAATAAAAGAAATTGATGGCAAATTAGTTGGTGCCATATGGTGATTTGGCAGAAGGCTTATTTGAGTAAAACACTAAACCGCTCGACAAACAATCTTTTTCGAGAATTGGAATTCATCAAAGATTGCCAAATGTGGGACACTTTCTGTATAAACTTTTGCTTTTAAAACTGATGCTTGGTGCAAAATAATTACCTCATCGATGCTAGAGCAATTTCATAACCGTGAGCGATGTACCACGACGGTTTTGCCAGATTGACCGCTACCACCTTGACCAGTTTGCGATGATTGCCAGCCGGTTCCGGTGCGTGCTGCAGCTGTAGCATAATGAGGGTGCTTTCGTTCTACGGGAGGAAAAACAGATTACATAAAGTAAGAAATCAGCTCGCTCGTCTGCACCTTGCTTGTTACGTACCGCTTCAATGTGCAAATATGCGCCCATGACCAGCCCAATCGGTATCTTCAGATCGACTGTACGCAGAAGGTACCCACTTTCGAAGCACCAAATGTGCACCGTCGACTGTCCCAGACCAAGCAGTTTCCGGTCGTTCATGCACCGGAGGCTAGTTAGACGCTGCTTAACACCGACAAACTCACGAATGCAGCCCAACGAATCAAGATCCTGCGTCAGACTGTATTTACACAAACCGGTGCGCGATTCCATGTCGGTGGCGTGCTCATGCCAACACACAATAAAATCACGTGTCTTCGGCAGTGGTACTAGCCGGATGTCTTCGAGTGCACTACATTCGAAGGGATGGAAAGAAAATAATTAATAGCCCACGAAATTCTCATTCGAGACAAACGCCTACCTTTTAACCGTATCAAGCTGGTATGATTTCATGCGCACGAGCTCTTCTATGCCTTCAGCACACTCGACCTCATCGGGTTCAGTAGAATCGGCCCCCGTGCCAGCATCGACGTTTACGTAAACCTTCGTCGGTATCGTGCCGGGCATGTCAAGAAAATATGCGTTCACATAAATCGAAGCAAGCGGGCAGGCACGCGATTTATCGTCGGCCAAATCCCTTGCCCTCGGTTCTAGGTAGACGGGATCGGAATGGTTGTAGACGATCCGGTTAGCGTTGTGGGGGTCCACCTCGGTGTCTGTAAAGCAAAGAAGACAGATTTGTAATCCCCTACACTTCACTTACAACGTACGAAAAATCAATTCCCGGCCTGAAACTTACCACGAGTCAAGCGTTGAATTTGTCCTACTCGCTGCCAATCTTGTTTCACGCCCAACAGCACGCTTAACCGTGAGTACTTCCAGAAGCTGATGCGCTCCTTTTGCACCGCGATCAGCAGCTCGTCGATAAGGAAGACGTGAAGTATTTCTCCATCGGTGCGTACCAGCGGATTGCGCAAACGTTTTCCCTCGTTCACGGCCGCTGGCGGGAGAAGTGACTCCTTCCGACCGATCATCACATCCACCGTTTGACATTCCTTCGATTGCGTACCGACGTGGTTCGGTTGCCGCATCTCTGCACTGGTCGAACTGCTGACGGCACTGTCCACCGAGCAGCGCCCCTTGCCGGATTTATTGTCGACATCGGACGATGGTATCGAGGGGATCGCTGCCGATGCGCTGCGTCGTAACATACGCCGTTGACGCTCATCGCACTTCAGCAAAATGTCGTCCGAGACCGACATGGATCGTACGGTTGTGGCCAAATGAGGCTTCTTTTCCTTACCCTGCATCGGAGTTTGTTCCGATCCGTCCACCTTTCGACCATGTGACGTGCTTGCTGTCCTAGGTTTGGGCTTCGCGAGTGTGCTTAGAATATTGTTCCTGTATCGTATCACCTTACCGTTGCGCAGCGAACTAGCGAGAACGAGCCGCCGGGCACCCCGTAGACCGGTACTAGCAATCACTGACGGATGCGCTTTGTTCTTCGGTGGTTTCTTGCGCTTCTCCTTTCCGCTTTTCTTTGTTCGATTCGCTCGGAAGGGTTTAAGGCGGTTTGAATTTGAGTGAGCAGACACGTCCAGCTGCTTGTTGTCAATGGCGTCCGAAGCGTGGTCTCCAAACGTTCGACTCGGACAAACGAGCGCCTTTTCATCCGTTCGAAAGTATGGACTGATCTTGAGATAGTTCAGAAACTTGTCACGCTCGTCGTTGCTACGGTTAAGAAGGTGCGCGTACGGTTTTACGCCCGGCATCTCTGCACCAGCCAACGACAGTCCGCTGTCGGAAGATTCACGGTGGTCGGAGGGAACGGACCAGTCAGTCAGTTCTCGGCAGCGCGTAGGGAGTTTATGGTAATTTTTCCGCAACAGAATCATACTCGTGCCGTCCAACGCCTCTAGTGCCCGAGGAGGCTTATCAATTTCAGGATTTATCTGACTTTTCCGAAAATCCAAACAACTGGCACCGTCACCTTGCGCTTCCGTCGCAGCACCCTCTTCGATCGTACGGCGCTTTTTTCGTACTCCTTTTTCACATGGACCCGCGTCTGCCTCCAGATTGTCCGAATCGTCATCGCTAGAGATGCGCACGGTGTCGTGTAGGGGGCGCTTGGCGCACGTTGAGCTGGTCGTTTCGATGGCGGCCTTCGTTGGGATCGAGTGCAGCAAATCGTCGGCCGTCACGCGCCACTGATCAATGCGGTCCTGTTGCGACATTGGTGGCATCGTTTGGTTGATCTTCAACAGCAACAGATCGAACTCGTTTAGCGGCTTTTGCTCGTCCGCACCTATCCGGACATTCTGCCGACGGCCAACACTACTAAAGTTAGATGTATGTTTCAAGCAACCGAAGCTGGACACATCACCGTACGAGTTGTCCATCGAACTGACTTCGTCGCTTGCGTTGTCCTTCTTGGCATCGGACGTTTCATCAGGCAAACTTGCCACGGCCGGTATTTTCTGCGTCGCATCAAGCTTGCCCACGTATACTACTTTCATATTGCTGGACGAGGAGGAGGAAGATAAGTTCTCTACGGAATCAGTATCGGGAACGGTTTTGTCGACATCAACAACATCCATCTGCTCCTCAGTAGGCTGCTGTTCGATTAGGTCGATGGTTGTTGATGTTTTCAACACTTCATCACGTTTGGTGCATGTCGTATCTAGAACAATATCACACTCTTCACAATCGGAGAAAGTGCTCGTTATTTTCGAGGGCGATGAATCCGGTTCCAGATCGATCGTAAGTATTTTGCTAGGAGATGTAGGTAGCTTATGAAACGATCGTCTCAGAAAATTTGGCCGTGGGGTAAAAGTACGACCTGTGGTTACTGCAAATGAGTTCAAACAATTATATCGAAATTAGTATCATATTTTCGTTTCAGATAGTGCAACTGACGGTAAACTTACTCATACTCGGTCCGGCTCGGTCGTTTTGGAGGCTATCTTCCGATAGTAACCCATTATCGGACAGCGAAAAGCGATCACGAATATCTTCCAAACGAATGACGGGAACCCTTAATCGGACTGAGTCAAGCTTCAAACGCTCACTACTGGATGTGCTAGGTGTTGTCGGTGTTTTGTTGTATGAGCGATTGACTATAATCCCACTGGCTGAAGATGTTCTTGGGCTGCTTGTACTAGACTCGCCTTGGCTTGCTGGAGATCGAAAAGTGGCCGTGGGCCACATCATTGGTGCCCGCTCGGGTGACATGTGGATGGACTTCCGCCTATACACGGATAATCTTCCTTCCGATGCTGGCGAATCGGTAGTTGAGGTGGCAATGGAGCGGGCTGGACTTTGATAGCATCGTCGCTCGAACAGTGATGCTCGTTTCTCGATGCCGCCCTTAGCGCAGCCAGTGTTATCATTTATATCTCGGTCCTTTTTATGTACCACTTCGTCCTCAGTGTCGCTGACCAGATCGATTACTTCGCCGTTGGTGCTAGTAGCGTTCGAGGGTTTTGGCATCATTGATCTCCGCCCGATACTAATGTCCCCTTCGGCACGGTCGCGCAAGTCGACCGAGAACATGCTTAATCAGTATTGTAACCGTGTGCAATAAGGGATTTTCAATGTAAAACAACTCACAGCTTCACTTTCCGATAAAGTAATAAAAATAAAACAACCTTTGATGAGGACGTTCTTCAGACACAAAAACAAGCGTACCTAAAAGTGCTATGCCTGAAAATATACTTATCGTTCGTAAAGGTATCGAAGGGGCAAAAACAGATAGGGATGTCAGGGCTACATCACCCCCTACGGATGCTTGGGAATACAATATCGCGTCGAATGCTTCACGGTAGAGAACATTTTTCCCACCATTTATACTTATTATACTAAAATAGTCATATAGATCCGACTTCATTATAGAATGTACTTATAATTTGTACATCAGTATTTAATAGGATTTTTTTTTGATTTAAGAAGTTGCTAGACACATGGTCAAACAAAAACACTACTAAGGGGTTTATGATTTTTAATTAAATTAATTTAATCTATTCTACGACACATGAATGCGGTTACAGTTAATTTCAATTAAACTATAGTTCTGTATGTATACAGATAGGAAAATATAAAGTTAACCCTTTTCCTGCACGGTTTCTTTCTGTATCGTGTACAGCCCTGTTATTATCCGTTTATAAAACGATAACTTTTGCAAGCGATAGAATTTGAAAGATTCCTTCGAGGCATCGTAGTAAACAATAATCATTCGTTTAGCCTATTTTCCCAAACAGTGACCTGATCAAACCGGCAAGTGGTACAGTGGTATTCGTTGTGAATTCTTACGATTTCCTTAAAAAAGTACGTGTTGCGAGACATAAGAAATCACATTGCTTTGTGGACGATGCCTCGCGGTATCATTACTCTTCAGCTGGGGCAATGCGGGAATCAGAGTAAGAACTGGAAATTTGTTCTAATAATTTAATCATAGTTTTGCTAACGTACATTTCTTGGTTATTCACATTGTTCTCTTTGCAGTCGGATTTGAGTTCTGGAAGCGGCTCTGTCTGGAACACGGCATTTCACCGTCCGGGATATTGCAGGAATTTGCAACAGATGGTATCGACCGCAAGGATGTGTTTTTCTATCAAGCGGATGATGACCACTACATTCCACGGTCGGTTTTGTTGGACTTGGAACCGCGTGTGATTAATAATATTATGACATCACCGTACGCAAAGGTAACGATCAATGGCCCCGTACAAAGAAATATCTTTCTATTGCTCTGCTTTTTCTTCATCGTAGCTCTACAACCCAGAGAATGTATACCTATCGAAGGACGGTGGTGGTGCCGGTAACAATTGGGCTTCCGGTTTCTCTCAGGGCGAAAAACTGCACGAGGAAGTGTTCGATATTATTGACCGCGAAGCAGATGGTACCGAAAGCCTCGAGGGTTTCGTTCTTTGCCATTCCATCGCCGGTGGAACTGGGTCCGGAATGGGTTCATACATTATGGAGCGTCTTTCTGACCACTTCCCGAAGAAGCTGATCCAAACGTACAGCGTATTCCCGAACCAGGACGAAATCAGTGATGTTGTGGTTCAGCCATACAACAGTCTCCTTACGCTCCGCCGTTTAACCAGTTGTGCCGATTGCGTGGTTGTCCTGGACAATACCGCCCTGAATCGCATCGCAACCGATTGGCTTCATTTGGATAACCCGAGCTTTTCTCAAATCAACACGCTAGTATCGACCATCATGTCCGTCAGCACGACAACTCTTCGTTATCCTTCCTACATGCATAACAATCTGATCGAGCTGATTGCCCCCTTGATTCCCACGTCCCAGCTGCACTTTCTCATGACCGGTTACACGCCTCTGACGACGGAATCGGATTTGCAGGCGGTTCAGAAAACGACCGTGCTCGATGTGATGCGTCGTTTGCTTCAGCCAAAGAACATGATGGTGTCGACGGGTCCGGACAAAACTAACCACCATAGGTATATTTCCATATTAAATATCATCCAGGGCGAGGTGAATCCATCCCAAGTGCATCAATCGATTCAGCGGATTCGGGAGCGCAAACTGGCGCAGTTTATCCCGTGGGGCCCGGCCAGCATTCAGGTGGCCCTGTCGCGTAGTAGCCCCTACGTACAGAGCAGCCACCGTGTTTCGGGATTGATGTTGGCCAACCACACCAGTATTTGCTCTCTTTTCGAGCGAGCCCTCGGCCAGTACGATAAGCTACGGAAGCGGGGCGCCTTCTTGGACCAGTTTCGTAAAGAGGACAAATTTAAGGATGACCTGAGCGAACTGGACGAATCGCGCGACGTGGTTGAAGCGCTTGTGCAAGAGTACGAGATGGCCACGAAGGAGAACTATCTCAGCTGGCACGCGAGCCGTACGGCCGAAAACGACGACCGTATGAACCACTAAAATTCGCCAAGTCAACTGAGATCATAAGTGTGTTTTTAGCATCATCTTTTAAAATCGCTGCCGCTTTGAATGCAGAACAAAATAGCACAACTCTCAGCAAATACGGATGGTCTCTCTGTAGTTAAGGATGTGTGTTTAATTGATCAGGAATCTCTAGGAGTACGGTGAAGTTATCTATTGGATGGATATTTCCGATGTGTTGTGGCATCCGAAAGAAAAAGAGATATAGAAAACCACTGATTTATTGCAAAGAATAATTGAACTTATTAAGAGCGGAGTATATTTTTATGATAATAAAATATGTAAATAGAGGCAAGTTTTTCTATTGTTAGTATAACCGACCGAGTTCGCCAATTTTCTTTAATTCGAAGCATTGTTGATACAGCGGGCGGCTATTGAAGCAAATAGAATTATCGCGTTATTACACCACAGCTTGCATAAACTCATAATAATAGCAGCTTGTAAAGCAGATGATGAAAGTTTAATTTATTGTTTGAAGGCAAATTTTAGTGTGCCTGTCACGAAAAAGCGTTAAATAAAGGTTATATTTAAGTATTTAATTTTTTTACAATCTCACGCTGGCATCTTCGTTGAAAAGTTCATATCGGAACGTTTTCTGAAATTGACTCTCTTTCTCTACTGGTTGTTTGTTCTCTTCTACTTGCCGTTTACAAAACGATAACTTCTTGTTGGGGTTTGATAGATTGCGACGGAATCCGCAGTAAACAATAATCATTCGTTTAGCGTCCTTTCCAAACAACAGTGACCGGCATTTGGTGTAGTGGAATTTTGTGTGTGAATTATCTCGATTTGTTGTGCAAAGAATATTTCAAGAAACAAAAGAAATCCCTTTGCTTGTTGCAACGATGCCTCGCGGTATCATTACATTACAGCTGGGCCAATGCGGCAATCAGAGTAAGAACTGGGATTTTTTTCTGAACCGCAATATGTGAATGCAATGTGTAATTTGCTCCTATTTTTCCTGAGTTACATTAAATGTTTTTTTTTTAATCTTTTCGCTTCATAGTTGGATTTGAGTTCTGGAAGAGGCTCTGTCTGGAACATGGCATTTCACCGTCCGGAATGTTGCAAGAATTTGCGACAGATGGTATCGACCGGAAGGATGTGTTCTTCTATCAAGCGGATGATGATCACTATATTCCTCGGGCGGTTCTGCTGGACTTGGAACCGCGTGTGATTCATTCTATTATGTCTTCGCAATACGCAAAGGTACCTATACAAATAATGTTCTAATGGAAAGACACTTCTTTATACTTTGATCCTGCTAATCTCTTTCCTCTTTAGTTGTACAACCCAGAGAATGTATACCTATCGAAGGACGGTGGTGGTGCCGGTAACAATTGGGCTTCCGGTTTCTCTCAGGGCGAAAAACTGCACGAGGAAGTGTTCGACATTATTGACCGCGAAGCAGATGGTACCGAAAGTCTCGAGGGTTTCGTTCTTTGCCATTCGATTGCTGGTGGAACTGGGTCTGGAATGGGTTCATACATTATGGAGCGTCTCTCTGATCACTTTCCGAAGAAGCTGATCCAAACGTACAGCGTATTCCCGAACCAGGACGAAATCAGTGATGTTGTGGTTCAACCATACAACAGTCTCCTTACGCTCCGCCGTTTAACCAGTTGTGCCGATTGTGTGGTTGTCCTGGACAATACCGCCCTGAATCGCATTGCCACTGATTGGTTGCGTTTGGAGAATCCAAGCTTTGCTCAGATTAACACGCTGGTATCGACCATCATGTCCGTCAGCACGACAACTCTTCGTTATCCATCGTACATGAACAATAGTCTAATTGAGCTGATTGCCCCGTTGATTCCCACGTCCCAGCTGCACTTTCTCATGACCGGTTACACGCCTCTGACGACGGAATCGGATTTGCAGGCGGTTCAGAAAACGACCGTGCTCGATGTGATGCGCCGTTTGCTTCAGCCAAAGAACATGATGGTGTCGACGGGTCCGGACAAAACTAACCACCATAGGTATATTTCCATATTAAATATCATCCAGGGCGAGGTGAATCCGTCCCAAGTGCATCAATCGATTCAGCGGATTCGGGAGCGCAAACTGGCGCAGTTTATCCCGTGGGGCCCGGCCAGCATTCAGGTGGCCCTGTCGCGTAGTAGCCCCTACGTGCAGAGTAGCCACCGTGTTTCGGGATTGATGTTGGCCAACCACACCAGTATTTGCTCTCTTTTCGAGCGAGCCCTCGGCCAGTACGATAAGCTGCGGAAGCGGGGCGCCTTCTTGGACCAGTTTCGTAAAGAGGACAAATTTAAGGATGACCTGAGCGAACTGGACGAATCGCGCGACGTGGTTGAAGCGCTTGTGCAAGAGTACGAGATGGCCACGAAGGAGAACTATCTCAGCTGGCACGCGAGCCGTACGGCCGAAAACGACGACCGTATGAATAAGTAAACGTTTCCCAGCCAGCTGTGATCGTTGTAGTGCTATTAGCTTCACCTATTTTTATTTTACTCTTTCAATGCGATGGTTACAAATGGCGCATCACTTTTATTTCAAAACTGAAAAAGAATGGCACAGCCGCTAGGGACCCAGTACGGAATCTTATTCAGGAATCTCTAGCAACTCATACAGTAGATATGGATATTCGATTAATTGTGCCAATTGAAAGAGAAGATATGTTGGATAATCAATGTTGTTGCGAGTGATTATTATTCATTATATCCCAGAATGGAACCCTCTAAGATAGGAGTATTTTTTTAAACAAACATATCCGAGTTTCTTTGAGGAAATGAAAAATGAAAAAAATCCTATAGGCGTAAGATGGCCAATCGCTGCGAGATGAAAAGATATTCAAACACACTCTTTTAAGAATATATAAAGATACTCTAATAAAACTATTTATTGTTGTTTTTATATATTAACCTTTCTGATTTCGTATTTGCCTTGGCGTGCTTTAAATAATCAATTTTGGTTGTTTTTTCTTGCAGCTGATTTAATTTCATTCTTATCAAAGAAACATACTTTGAAATTAAAGCACAGGGAAATTTTATGAGAAAAAAATAATTTCACGGATCAGAAGTAAATCATCCAATAATTGTTCGTATCAATTTCGTATCCCCTTTTCTCCCTACTAATATCCATTCTCACCTATATCGGCCAATCGGAAGCACCTTCACGCATAATGATAAATAATTGTCTAACATGTAACATAAATGTAAAAAAGGAATGTTGTTCGATAAATCATAAACATAGTAACGGACAGTGTATAAACATAGTTTAACTTTTCTTCTTCTTATGTGGCGCTACAGCCGCTGAGCGGTCTTGACGAATAGTTAGCCTGACATAGTTTAACTACTTCCGGGGAAGATGCTGGAACGCGGAATACGGAAAATAACAAAAGAGCTAGATACATCTGAGACAGGGCGTAAAAGCAATACCGCCATAAAGGATTTTTCTGTTTTTAAATGACTAGATAACAATAGGAGCCAAAGAAGCTGTAACAATTACAACAGTAACAAATCCAACTCTACCTGTTGCGTGGGGCGTTGAGAATCATAATTTCTTATCTAAACTCATTCCTTTTTTTGTTTCGGCGGTTTGTTCTGTTAGTAGGTTTTTTTCTAAGGGCCGGCGTGATCTGCATAAAGTTTTGTTCGATCGAGTATGGTTACTGTTCGCAACTCATTGTAACATTCCTTTTTTGTCTCGGTTATCATACTACGCTCATGTAGCATTCGACCATTTTTTTTCAACCACCCCCAGAATTGCCTACTCCTGGTAAAATGAAGTCGATGATCGAATGTTCGAGGTGGTATCATCATGCTCAAGAATCCAGTAGATCCGCCAGCGGATCACTAACCGCGCGTGTAGTTGTGGCCGTTTTCGTTGTTATCGATGTTATTGGTCTGCCCGTTGCGTTGCCTCCTCCTGGGGCTTTTGGTAGGCTTTCTACAGAAACAGAGGATATAATCGATAGCAACCACTCGAATTCAGAAGAACGTATTTTCTTTACTTACTTGTTTTGCCACCGAAAAGATCATCCGTGTCATCGTTATCGCTATCATCATCACCGAAAAGACTCGTAGTCGTCTTGGCCGCCGGTGCCTTTGCCGCGTCGGGTTTGCCGCTTAAATCCCCTGCCTTCGACGCTTTCAGATGCTTCGCGATAGTCGACTTTTTACTCCCAAACAAGTCGTCCGCTCCGTCATCGTCATCATCTTCATCGTCGCTACCGAAAATGCTGGGGCCAGTGGCTGCTCGCGTCCCTGATCCCAGTGCCAGTGGTCGTGAGCCTGCGTTGGCAGTTTTGCAGATTGGCCCCGCTGCCCCATGCCCAGATGAAAGCTTGCTGAAGAAACTGTCCGTTTTATCATCGTCGTTTTCACTGTCGCTGCTATCTCCGAAAATTGACGTTACTTTAGGTTGAGCGGGTCGTATCGGAACCACGGCTTCATGGCCATCCGGGCGAATCGTTACCCGACTAACCGTCGCCGAGGGTTTGCGTACACTTGCACTCAATCGATCGACGAGTGGATCCAGCTTTGCGGCATCGCGTTGCAATTGCTCCGTAATTTCTGGTGGAATGGTTCCCGGCATTGTTTGTTCACCGGCCTCGATATGTAGCATCTTTTGCTCCGAACCAACAACGATCCGATCATCAGTCTCAGCTGGATCGGATTCTTTCCGATGGTCTCTGTCTGTTGGTGGGACGGCAGCGGCACGAAGCGTTTGCCGCGACGGAGGTTTACGTTTGGTAGGTATTCGTGCACGACCCTTATTTAGTCCGGTTAATTTTCCACCATTTGTTCCGGCGTTGCTGGCAGTGACTTCCGGTCGCGATTCTTGGCTAACAGCTATGTCGGGGGAATCAACGGATCCTGTTGTTGATGGTACTGTTGTTGCAGGAGCAGGACGACGAGCGCCCGGCAACAGGGCTGCAACATTAATAGCAATCTTTGCATTCAACTTGTTTACCTTTGGTCGCGCTTGAGCTTTGTCCACGTTCTGCGTCATTGGTGGAAGCGATACCGGTTCGTCCGGCATCGGTGGGCGGTTTTCAAAGAGCGAAACTTTGCCCGCCGTACCCTTGAACGGAAAACGGTCAACCTCAAATCCTGAGCTAGCCCCGTTATCTGCCTCGTCCGGTGGAGGTTCATCGTCGAATAGGTATCGCGTTCGCGCCCCATTGCCACTTCCCGAGCCGCCGTTCGGAATGAAGTTCAGCGATTGCGACTCCGTCGGAATATCGTCCGCGTGCGACAAAGTTGACCCGGGCTGAAAGTGTTTCTGATGCACGACGTGGTCGTTGGGGTCGTATAGGTCGTCCCCCTCGTCATCCGGTGGTGGCACATCGTCGAAAAGCCCGATCGGGCTGAAATTCAAGGCACTTTTTGGTTCAGACTTCACCGCTGGAGGTGTGACGGGACGGGATGGCTCGGTCTCCGATTGGACAGGTTCATTCGTACGAAGGAAGTAATCGATATCATTCGCTATCATCCCGAGGGGCGACTGTTTCGTAGAAGGTTCGTCCTCTGGTGGAGCAGTCTCACAGTCAACCGGTATCGTAGTTTCATCGGCAAATGAATTTGAAGGCAAATCTTGTTTCGATGAACGATCGTCCTTTGCTCCATAAAGTGCTTGTTCGTTCGTTTGGGAGTCTTCCAAAGATTCTTCCGGCGCAAAACCTTTTTTCAAATCTTCTGATTGCACAGATTGATCAATCTTTTTCTCATTTTCTGCTGCATCATAGTCAGCGGGAGCACTTTCTGAACTGTTCGTCTCACTTTCCACATCCTGATCCAAGGAGACCGTGGTATTTTTGATTTTCTTAGCAAACATATTTAGAACAGGGTCAGATTCGCTTTCTGACGATGAATCATCAAATATTGACTTATTAGCATCCGCTGGCACAAGGTTTACTGTTTCTTTTGGAACGACTTCCGCTGGCGATGGACTTTTCTGAGAATCCCAAACATCAGGATCTATAATATCGGGTTTGTTCGCTGTTGATGTCGAATCATCGTCAAGCAAGTTGTCAGGAAGGGTTTTTTCTTGCTCTCCTTTCCCAGAGTCGATCCCATTTGGAGGGGCCGGCTGAGGAATTGATTCGATTTCTACTTCCTTGCTGTTTAACTTGTCTACGTCTGAGCGTTCATCAATTTCTCGGGGGCCCCGATCAAGTTGAGCCCCGTCGGTATCACATTTTTCAGATTCAACTTTCGTATTTAGACCATCGAAAACGTTTTCACTTGCTCTTTCAGTGCCAATAGAAATCCCCGAAGGCCCAAAAATGGAGTCATCCTCCTCACTTTCCGAATCCGAGTTGAAGATGGATTTCTTCAGAATTATACTTCTAATACTGCCACCCACCGGAGGCTCGGATACTTTTGGTACCATCGTTTCACTCACAACTTCATTCAGCGGGTCCACTTCGACCGGTTTCCGTACACTTATAACTTCGGCATGACTATGGGCCGGTTCTAAATTGGATGGTTTCACAGCGAAGCTTTCGGTGCTGTTAGTATTTACCTCTGGGGCTTCCGTTTTGATACCAGGTTCAAAAAGTTCCTTATTGGTGGACATTTTCGAGGATGTACCCTGTGCTATGGATGCGGATGATCGATTGGGATCAACCGGAAGACGATCTTCTTCGGCGAATGATAGATCGTCAAATAATGACACTTTGCCCTGCGTCGTCTTCTGTGGGGTTGACACTGTCGTAGACGAAATTCTAGCGGCGACCAATGGTTTACTGCTGAAAAGCGAATCTTCACCATTATCGTCCTCAGATTCATCATCGAAAAGCGATTTTTTTGCCATTTTCTTCTCATCCGGTGGGTTTTTCGTTGGTCTTTGCTGAGAAACAGGAGCAACCGCAGCAACCGTGGGAACACTGTTCGCTCCATTCCTTTTCAGTGCATCCAGTTTGCTCTTCACAACGTTGGACGAGTGGCCAAACAATGCATCCTCATCGTCCTCCTCCGCTTCGGAGCTATCGCTAAAAATGGATTTGGTGGTGACCTTTGGTAGTTGCGGCAATGCTTTGGCAGCAATGTTTTCAGAAGGCAATTTTTCGTTGCGTTGCACATCCACAACCAGCCCGACATTATCATTTTCCACGTCCGAGTCAGACTCGTCGAAGATAGATTTCTTCTTGCGCTCCGGTTGCTTCGATGGTGTGATCCGAATAGGACTGATGAAAGGGCTTCGGGATACGGGTTGCTTTTCATTGCTTCCCACCACTATACCGTCGTCATCATCGTCATCGTCATCCGCAAACAGATTGACTGTCTTCTTCTCCACCACTGTACGGAAGGCAGGTTGCGGTAAGGCGCTTTGTGACGTCGGTGATTTTGCGGCGTTAAAAAGTGGATCGAAATCATCAACCGGTGGCTCAGCGTCGAACAAATGTGACCCAACGCTAGAGCGCTGCTCCGGGTTTCGTGCCCGGACCGCCGGACCCGATTGCTTGCGGAAGTTGTTGTTCAACTCGTCGACTAATTTGGTCATCGTGCGGGGATTCGTCACTGGTTGACCGGAGTGTCTCACGTTTCGTTCGACCGCCTCATCCGGCACATTGTTATTATTTCGTGTGTTTTCTTTTCTTTCTTCCTCGTCGTCGCTTTCGATAAAGAGATTGATCGGTTTTTTTGGCCCGGGCATGAGTGGACCACGCTGCTGCTGGGGCGAGGGTGGTTGATCATCGAACAGATTCACCATTTTACGGGCCGGTTGATTAACAGTTCCTTTGAAGAATGGTACGGTAGCATTGGAATGGGGTACGGTTTGTCGCGGTGTAGGCATTGGTGCTGGTTCCACTTCTTCCTCTTCGTCCGGTGATTCGTCGAATAGTCCTTTGTCACTTCTTTTCTTCACATCATCTGCAACTGGCTCCGGGGGTTCCTCAGGGAACAGACTCGGTTGTTTCAAACTCACTCCAATTGGTAGCACCCCTCGAACCGGGAGACTATTTGGAAGCGCCCGGGGCTTGGACGAGCTAGCATACGAATATACCGATGATCCATCGTCACCGGTAATGCTTGGATCCATCGAGGGTGCCCGCTTTCGTGCCACCGCATCTGTCCCCCAGATCGAGCTTTCCGATTCCGATGGTGTGTGGTTTTTGCTATTTGGCTGGGACGGGAACATTCCACCGTCGTCGTCGTCGTCCGATTGGCTGGACGACTCCGAGTACTCTTCCTTCCGTTCGGAGCTTGATTCATCGTCAGAATCGATCAACCCGACATGCCACTTGTTTTGCCATTCCCTCGAGCCGATCACGTGCGGCAGTGGACGATCGATGAACGGATGGCGTGGAACCGCTCGCATAATAGAAGTCTTTCCTCCACTCAGATCCGCCTCGGTCATTCGCGTACCGCCCTCGGATGTGTCCTCGTCGTCGCTCGTGTCACTGTCCGTCAGCTCTAGTGTAACTTTTTCGTACGATTTGTACATCCCTTCGATCGAGCGTTCGACCGCCAGCTGTATAAGATCGTCGAAGGACCGCTCCGGATCCTGGCCGCGGTTTGAACTTTCCTTCCCTTCGTCCGCCTGTTGTTGCAGATGCTGCTGCTGTTGCCGGCGTCGCCGAAGGCCGTAGAAGCTTTCATCGTCCTCCTCGACACGGTTTTCAACAAACTTAACCTGTTCGACGGCGGAGAACTGATTTGTCGCGTTCGAGAGCTTCAATTCCGTTTGGTCCACTTGTAGCATCAGACTGTTCAGATTGTCCCGAGTTTTGGTGCATTTCTCCTCGAGATTCTGTGAGAAATAAAGACGATTATAACCAACCACGGAACGAGCATCGCAACCGTTTACGGGGCTTACCTTCGCTATCGAAATCATATATTGCAAAAGATTTCCGTCCGATTCAAGCGACCAGTTTGGGATGCGCTGGCGTAGTTCTTCCGGCGTGAGCGCCTGTAACGGAATGAAGCATTAGCGAATGAAATACCCAAAAGATCACGTTTCGCTGGTGGCGTTTGCGATACCAATTAAAATGCATCCTCGCGATGGTGTGTGCACTAAAATCTAAGCAAAACTTTCGAGGCAAATTTCGCCCAATCTGTACTATCGTAAATCACAATTCAGACGGATACCTCGTAAGTGGAAAGGGGATCGAAAGCGAGGTGCGAGAAAAGAAACGTTTTATAAAATTTCACCCCCATGGTCCAAGAAGCAATTGGATTAATAACCGTAGCCGGTCAACGGTAGATGAAGGAATTAAAGCTACAGGCGAACGAAGGCTAAAGGAAAATCGTACAAGTCCATGTCCATTGCATCCACCAGCTGGTTGTTCGCGAGGAAATGATAATGATTGAATAAATGAACGTCGATTGCGCGATAAATCTGCTGCACGAACAATTGTTGTTGGTTTTTTTCTTTTTTTTCACCGCGAACAGAAAACAAACAACCACAAAAAACAACCAAAACAACTGCGATGATCGTGGACAAGGGTAGGCGGAGATTTTTAAATAGTGCAGTAATGAATCATTACGACAGTGTTAGACGATTAAGGGTTGGACGGAATGATGCTGTTGCGTTATCAGGCACAAAGTACGAGTAATCAAACTCCCCCATTGACCGTATGGGCATATCGTACCATTGGGACTTTGAGCAGCTCCCGATCAGACGTTAACGGTCAAGGCACCACGATTTCCACCACACCAACAAGCGCAAAAATCTGTACGCAAGGTTCTCACAGTAAATATTCACTTGGTCTGTTCCGTTGCCACCATTAGTAGACCATTTCTTCTGCAGTTAAAAGGTTGCCGTCGTTTTGGGTTCTTTCTTTTCGCTTCGGATCACAACAAAAGTAATTTGACACTTGTCGGATTGAAGCTGCCCAGGGATACAGTATATTTCAGGTGAAACATTTTTGCGAACTTCGGAGAATCGGATTTGACAAGTGAACTGACAAACTGTTGATTATTTTGTTCATCTTAATCCCATCTTTTTCTCGCTGAAGGTTTGTTTCTTATTTTCATGGACGTACAATAAATCACCGCGTTTGTAATTTTGAGCCCATAGAGCTCTTTTTAGTTTTTAAAATCAAAAAGACACTTAAAAATAAGTTTGACGAGACCCCCTTTGTCAAGTTTACCACAGTTGACTCGTCGTTGCTGGTCCTATAAAAATTAACCGTTGATAAAACGTGGTATCAAAAATAGGTGGACGACATCAGTAAAAGCATATTTCATTAAATCGAAAAGATTATTCAAAGCGACAAAAAAGCTATGATGCACTTTAAAAGTACATTTGATTAGTTGCCACTCGATTCAGTCGAACAAGACATTTAAATGTGAGTTCTCACAGCGCATGACCGTGTTGGTCGTGTTGCTCCAGCTGTAGAATACCGCCCACGCCGTGTCATAGAAACGATCGATTTCAACAGTTTCTATCGACATTCCAGTTGGTTTACGTCTTCTAGGGGTATTGGCCGCGGTACTAGCCGCGCTGAACTCGCACATCCAGCATGCTACAGGACTGCGATTATGATTATTTCTACGAGGAAGATAAAATGTAAGCTATGTTTTTGAATCTACGTTCTAAGTTTCACACGCTCTGGAATGTTTATGAGTTCAGTGTTGTGCATTATTCGTTTTTTGAAGTATAAATTACCTACTTCAATTGTGGTAACAACATTACACGTGATATAAAACCGTTTATAAAGAGAAGTATAGCCAAATGAGCAAGGATCATTCAATGAAATCGTTTGGTAAATGTTACCACATGTGAAAAAAAAACACAAAAATAATTCAAACCGCTTTTTCACTGCGTTTCCATAAACATATGTTCACTTGTTTGCATACGTTCTCAGCAATTGTACCACACCGAATTTTACGCATGCTCCTTATCCGTCTGTTTGTTTGTTCATTATATTTCGTACTGTTGTGTGCATTTCCTTTTTGTGTAAGTGTGTCTGATGGCTATTAACCACCCCATCGATGAGTTTTACAACACGAAAAAAGGTTACGAGAGGTACAATCTAACGTGCATATGACACCCTTTGCTTCTGTGAAGGGCTGAAGAAAGTAAGGGCTATAAACACCTCACGAAGGCGATGGAGACCGGAAAGGTATCGGATTGGTTTGATAGCGAGGAAACGACCTCCCTGTTACTGTTTGAAAATGGCGAAGAAATGTGAGTAGCATGAAAACACTAGGAGGAGAAACCCTTCAAACGCAAAAGGATACTCGCCTCCCAGCGGGATGGTGTGGTCAAACGCAGCGATCGATGTTAATTGCTTTGCTTTCCGGTTGACTGGTTCGTCGTGGATCCGGAAGGGCTGGATCTAGTAATACCCATCCTGGGAAGACGCTGCTGGTGGACAATGGTGAGGCAAATCTCATCGCTGTGGACACACCTACTGACCGATCGGACCCATCGGTACATAGCAAGGGCGACCAGCGAAAACCGGAACGACGAAAAGATGGGAAAAAGAAATCCAATGAAGCGCAGATCCTATGGGAGGATGGTGAAGACGGCAATGGATCTTTGGAAGACCCATTGAAGCGACAGGGAGAACCGAAGGCAACTACGAAACCTCGCCTCGATGAGATAGCGTTTATGTCGAATGATGACCTTCCGGATCCGGTGCTGTATGCGGACGGGTGTGTGGATGATAACAGGATCATTATGCTTTGCCAGCGCCAGGAAATGGAGCGCCTGTAAGTGTGTTGTGTGTGGCTGTTTGTGTGGAACCTTAGCGGAAGTCGTAGTAGTTAGTAAATGTTGCCACGGGTGGGAGGATGTCTGCTATGTCTGCTTTATTCCGGACGGTGAAGGAGCGATTATGTGCATATTTGTGTGATTTTGCTTTACTGTCTTGGAATCAAAGCATGCGTTCCATGTGGTTGGTTGTTTGCATTTCCTATGCTAAACTGTAGACATAAAGAATAAATCGACGTAGAAAATCATAGCCCTTCCCTTTGAATAATTCAACCACTTTGAAATTGTAACTCTTTCCATACAGGGGAATGACTGTTAGTTCAGGGACGGTTGTTGTTAAAAAGGATAACAGTAACCTGATCGGGATAAGCATTGGAGGTGGCGCCCCGCTATGTCCGTGTCTCTACATTGTGCAGGTTAGTGGATAACTCGTAACGGTTGGCCTACATGAACATCTTTCATTGTATGTTTGCACTTTTAATTCGAAGGTCTTCGATGGAACACCTGCGGCACGTGAAGGAACACTGCAGAGCGGTGACGAGCTGCTGGGAGTGAATGGTGTTTCGGTGAAGGGTAAAACGAAGGTGGAAGTTGCCAAAATGATTCAGTCCGCTACGGACGAGGTCGTCATCCATTACAACAAACTGCATGCCGACCCGACGCAGGGTGAAACGCTCGACATCGTGCTGAAAAAGATGAAGCACCGACTGGTGGAAAAAATGTCCAGTAGTACCGCTGACACGCTTGGCCTCTCCCGTGCTATTCTTTGCAATGATTCGCTGGTTAAACGGTTGCAGGAGCTCGAACGGACGGAAACGATGTACAAGGGGTTGGTGGATCATGCAAGGAGGTAACGTGATACGGATCCATGGGGTTGCCTAGTTTTGATCGCATTTATTCCCTTTATATAGGATGCTAAAAGCGCACTTTGACGTGCTGCAGACATACCAGGCGTTCGGGAACATCTTCGCCTCGATTAGCGTCCGCGAGCCACAACCACGGGCATCGGAAGCGTTTCGTATCTTTGGCGAACTGCACCGTAACATGGAGAAGGATGGAATCAAAATGATCAAGGCGCTGAAGCCGATCCTGGCCGACATGGGTACTTACCTGCACAAGGCCATCCCGGACACCAAACTCACCGTCAAACGATACGCCGACGCCAAGTTCAGCTATCTATCCTACTGTTTGAAGATTAAAGAGATGGACGACGAGGAGCACGGTTATGCGGCGATCCAAGAACCGCTGTACCGGGTGGAAACGGGCAACTACGAGTACCGGTTGATCCTCCGCTGCCGGCAGGATGCGCGGATGAAGTTTGCCAAGCTGCGCAGCGATGTGTTGGAAAAGATCGAACTGCTCGAGTGCAAGCATGCTCGCGACCTGGCCAGTCAGCTGCGCAAGTTCATCGAGGGGCTGGCAACGCTGGCCGCCGAGACGGTCGAGCGGCTGGAGTCCATACCGAATCTCTTTCCGATCGAGGTGGACCTGAAGGCGAGCGCGTTTCAGTACAAATCCACCGTCAAGTTTCAGGCGGAAGAGTACGTGGATGATGAAGTGCCGCAGGCAGAGGAAGCTATCGAGGAAGGAAACGGTACTGGCACAGTGCGTCCCGATCCGAAACCATCGTCAGCCGGTTCGGGACGGGCGAATGGTGCAAATGGGGACGATGGGCAACTGCTGGGAGGATTTGAGGAGATCGATCTGAGCAAAGGGACAACCACTGGCTCAACGGAGAACGATCTGCTGAACGAACTTGGACTGGCTGGAATTGATCTGTCCGTGGGAGGTAAGCCACTCAGCAGCAACCTGATGGATGATCTACTGGTACCAGGGATGGATCTTTTTAAATAAATAAAAAATCCTGGTTAAGAGAGTAAAATCGCGAAGCAAAATATTCGTCAAGGTGACTTTGATTTATTATTACAAATATAAACAAAAGAAAGTAGGTAATATACTAAATATTTCAGTAAAAAAAATGTTTTTTTTCTGTATTGTTAGTTATTATCCCTTCTTCAGAACTTGTCATGGACCTAATACCAGGATCATGCCCTCTCTGTATTATGATAGAAAGTGATTTTAATTTATGCTACAAGGGCCTTTTTTATTTGACTCGTTCGTGACATTTTTTTGCTGGGTGCTTGGAATTAATATAATTAAATTAGAAAAAATAGAAATTTAAATTAGGGCAATTTTTTTACCAAATGAATCCTATAAGTTCTTCTGTAGAATTATGGTAAACAAGCAAGCCGCACAAATATCCAGCATTCTTAGTTTCTTACTTTACGAATACACGTTCAAGTGAAAGCACTTCAAACTTTTTAAATTTAGTTCACGAATTACTAAAGTACCGCCAAAATGTGCGTTGATATTTAAAATTGTATTTGCGGAATGTGTATCCGAAGTTCCGCTTATATTCAGCACATTTCGCATTCTGACTAGAGATGAGTCCAAAGAGCGGGAACTATATATATGATTCGCGAAGGACGGATCGCGAGTCACAAAACAGTAAACCGACGAAACCGGACGGAAACGGACCGTCCATCCTAGCCAAATGCCGATGAATGGATTTGATAGAGCGTGTTAAGAACGTTTTTTCTTTTTCCACAATCCACGAATCGTTAACGGATCGTGGTTCGTTATGAGGAGCGAACTAGGTTCACACAGTGTTGCCCACCTATAGTTTCAACCGCGCGATTTTGACGTTCCATGTTTGTGTTGTGCCAACCAGTGGTAAACAACAAGTTGTAAAGAATGAGTAAGTTAATTTGTGAAACGAATAAAACATATTTCGCGTTCATATTAATAATAGCCAAACAATTATTTTGTTTTAGACGACCAAGAAAGAAAACGATGCATGAAAAGTCCACAGCTGGGAACTAAACGGAAAATTAAAAAGGCAAGTATCTGCTCGTGTTTGTTGTGTCTTGTTTGTGGTTACTGCCAGGCCGAAAGATAATCATCTAGGAAAACTGTGTAAATGTTAATTAGCAAGAAAACTACGATACGTTAATCGTTTAACCTGCGTTAATGTTGCATGGTTTGAAACTGCTATTCCTCATAGTGTTTTGTATTTTTACACTGTAAACTATGTTTGTACTCCCTACAGTGGATGAGAAAAAGAAGAAGATAAAATTATGAAATGGAAGATAACCTGTGTATGATTCCTTCTGGAGACAGGAAATCCATTTCCAATTGGAATGAAAACATATAAGATAGAAAGTTCCTAAAGCTCATTTTTCGTTAATGATGTTTCTAATATTCATTTTCCTTTTTAGACCGTTGCGCTAAGCGAAGAAGCTACCCTCTGGCTAATTAAGAGTGTTCATGACAACGAGTGCCTTTGGAATAGACGCCACACGGATTACAAAAACAAGGATCTACGTGCGGAAGCATGGGAAACTATTTCTTCACAAATTGGATTGCCTACAGAGAGTGTTAAGGATAAATGGATATCAATACAATCGACGTACCGAAAATACAGATCCAATTACAACAGAAGTATAGTTACTGGAGAAGGTAGGTACATTTTAATGGGAAAGATGTTGTAGCTTTAGGGTTTGAGGATTGATTGGAATATATAGGAGAAATAGGTAAATAGGTAGTCAGAATTATTTAAAAAGTTGATTCACCATGTCTCGCGAAATTAAACGAAAGGCCTCCACGAATTTGAAAGTCATTATGTCCATGGAATTATTTCGAGTTAAAGAATGCACCATCCCGTGTGTTGGTTAGTTTTTTTTGTACATATACTTGTTTGTTTCAGTTCATGTTAATTAAGTTGATCTTCGTGATTTATGGAGGAAAGACGTGTATGCAAAATTGAGCCCACGAAGTACGGTGAGCACATATGTATTGCTATAGGACGTCTTATGCTTTTTTTACTAAAATCGTTACTAAAATAAAATTACAATAATTTGGTGTTTTTCAGATAGCGATGAAGTTAATCAACCCACCTGGTTTGCGTACAAAAGCATGAGCTTTTTGGGCACAACAACGGAGTCTTATGAAAATACTGTGAGTATCTTTGTACTATAACATTGTTCACCACACGATGCAGGTAAAATATTTTATATGATTTTAATTCTCTAGTTCATACTATAACCACCAGTTCCTTAATTAGGTAGCTCATATAAAAACAGATGTATAAGTTTGTTAATTTGTTTTACTTCTAATGTTGTATCTGATTGTTGTCAATGCCATATACCTCTGAAAACCCCATACTTTCGTTAGCATCTTCAATATATAATTGACCATTTCGATCTGATAGTTCTTTGTTTTATTTTTGTTTTTATATAGCAGGCAAGTTCTAAGGATGACATCACACATGATGAGAAGGAGTTTACAACCCTCCAGCCAGCTCCAATAACTATCACTAGTTTACCATTGATAAAAACTGAAGACGAACGTATTAACGACGTTACCAGCATGGGTGAGGCTTCAACATCCACCAGCACGTCTGGAAAGGAGTTTACGAGTGTAGACATGGAGTGCGGGAGAGAAGGCACCATCATCGGAGAGTCCTCGAGTTCCATCAGTGCTGTTTGGAAAGCGTTCAACCCCGAAGAGGACTGTTCCGAGGAAATGACCGGTAGTGATAATGACGCAATTGCCGGTGGTTTTAGGAAGGCATTTGAATCCGACGAAGATCGCTTACGAGCTATGACCACCATTGAAGAAGCATCAGCATCAGTCAGTGGCTTAAACACACAACACAACAGATACGATAGTGAATGTGTTAGAGTTATGACTAACATCGGTGAGTCTATGGAACAATGGTCACCAAAAAGGCGGGATAGAGTTTTAATTAAAATTAAAAGAATTGTAGCGGATGAAGAGGAAGGTAGATTCAAAGACCATTACGGTCACAGTCCGTAATACGTGGTGGACGAACCAGACGAGCTGGTAATGGAGTGTCTCCGGTTTTGGGTCGCACTTAATAATTTTTTCAACTTGGCAAATACGGCCGAGCTGAGTTATGTCAAGCTTGTAGTTTGACCTTCAGACCGTTCTTGTTCGTGGCGTAACGACCATCTTCGTCATGGTCATGCCTACCTGTTAAGGGCTTACTAAACCTATTCCCTTTATGTTCGTCGATAGTAAGTTCTGTCGTACAGGGCAGAGTCCGGTCTCGGTTGGGATTCGAACCCACGCCGTCGAGATGGTAAACCCCAGCGCTCATGGGCCGATTTTCTAGGACTCTGTCGCAGACCGCCCTAAGCAAAAAACAAAAATTCCTTAAAAAAGTGTTTACCATTTCCAGTATTGCGCCATTCAACGGTCTTGGTTTTGGGCACCTGAGTTTTTGTATTTAAAGTATATGTTTGGCTGTAAAACGGTACAATATCGCTGTTGCTTGCCACAATTGCTTTTTTTACGAATTTGACACTGTCACGGATTCCTTAAGTTCTTAGATTTTTTCATTCATTTCATTTTTTTAGACCCACCGAGTACAACCATGTTTGGGGCCAATAAATCAACACTTTATATAAACAACAGCAAATGTTTTCTGTTAGTGTATAACAATATAGTTACTTAGGAGGAAAGTAAACTAAGGTTTATAGCTTTCCTTTAATGTGCATATTACTACGAAAAACGTAACATGGCCCATAACCGGAAATATTTCCATACTGTTGTTGCCCGCGAAAATGTTAAAATAAGATTAATTAAGGAATAATTTGTTAGCTGTCGCATTTTATATTTGTCAAAAAGTCTATTATGTCTCGATAGGCCGATATAACGGAAGGGACTTGTTGTACCAGGGAAGAAGAATATTAAACTTTATATCAAAATTGAAAATTTTTAAAGCTAAGATATACGTTTTTAACGATATATAGATTTATATATATGAGGATTATATCAAATAAATTACTATGCTTTTTACATTTTGCTATTATCAAATAGTATGTTGATGACGAAAAGGGTTGAAACCCAAAACGATAGAGGAATTTAATACACTAAAATTTTAAAGTAAATTCACAAATCGTATTAGTTGGTGAAGAAACAAGAAAGCGTCTTGCATTTTAGGCTTTTCTTTGTGCTACACTAAGGTCGGAACAGTAAGATGTACAAAGCAAAGTTAGGGAGTTAATGAAGTCGACAATCATATTCCAACTCTCATTCATCAAATCATGAAGTAGTTTATTTTTATACTCTTTTTCGGAGAGAATTTCAACATCGTGCTCAGTCATCGTTGTTTGGGAATTCTTTCATTAATTATTTTAGTGTAAAAACATCGAAAAAAATCAACGAAGATATTCAAAGTTTATCATCGTCTTTCCGTTGTATTAATAATACTATGCTAGTGTATAATAAATAACATTCTTCGTAATCACTTCAGGTTCCTGTACAAGAACGGTATTCGAAGGTAGCTGAGGTCCTTGATTAGTACGAAAAGTAAAAGTCTACCAAAACAAAACCCTTTCCAGTGTTCGCCCTTTTGCCCCCATGAGGTAACTGAGTCGTTACGGTCTTCTATCCGGTTTCATTTCCACGTGTATTCAAGGTGGTCGTTTGTTTTAATTTTCTCGCCCTCTTACATGCTAAATCTTACAACTGAGTATTTCCAGTACATTCGGCTACCGTTTGGAATGTTCATCCACAGTCTACTCATAATCATATTGCTCTGTCCCTTGGTTTGGCATGGTAATAACAACCTATTGCTACTGCTACTACGGCTACACCGCGTCCATTGTGTGACCCGGGTGTTACGGACTATAGTGCCACATCGCGGTACTTTCGAAAGTCATCCGATTCGTTGCCCAGAGACTGCCGACTGTCGTTCGGGTATAGGTTGTTGCCGTAGCCGTAGCTCGTTAGGTGGGAGTGATTTTTGCCGTAGCTAGCGGGACCACCCGGCACACCGTGCGGACCTGCGTGCGGATGCCCCGCAAAGTAGCCTCCCGGGGGCATGGGACTTCCGGCGCCGGGGAAGTGGCCCGCATGTTGCTGCTGGTGGTTCTGCAATTGGTACAGATGATACGGGTTCATGAGGTGGTAGTGATAGTACGCCGGCGGGTAGGCGCTGTAGGCCGGATTGTAGGCGAGCACGTTCCACGGGTTCATGGCGTAGTTCTTGAGCAGATTGTGCCCGTACCGGTAGTACGGTAGGTCGTGTTTCTTCACCGGCAGCGGTGACTCGGAGAACGTGATGTTGCCCAGGTTCTCCAGCGAGACACAATTGCGTCCGAGGATTTTGTTGTTCTTGGTCGACTCGATCGTGTGGTAGATGGGATCGTTTGGCGCGTCTCCCGAGATGGCCACCGTGCCCGAGTGCTGATCGATCGACGCGTTGGTGTCCTTTTCGCGTCCTCCCGCCAAGCCCTGTCGGAGCGTCCCGTTCTCCGGCACGTCGTGCAGTTTGTTGTGAATCTGGTTCTTCAGGTTGTTGTGCAGCGTCACGCTGTCCGGTTCGTCGCCGGCCGGCGTGGATTCTTTGGACTTCTTCTCACTGATCGTGGCATGCGTGGTGAGAAACTTTGGTGGAAAGATAAAGCGTAGGTCGAGCAGCGATTGTGTCTTTTTGCACTCGTTCACAATCGGCGGCGGCGGTGGCCCGATGTACTGGGACGGATTGAGCCCGAAGATGCTGGCGTTGAACTCGCTCTGCGAACCGTACAGATTGTTGTACGCCGTGTACTGCTGGACGATGTCCATGGAGGCGTTTTCGTGCGGTACGTAGCCGGGGTTGTCGAAGCCGGTCGATGGGCGCCGGCTGGCCACTCCCGGGCCACCCTGGGTGCTTCTCTTGCTCGCACGCAGCGAATTCATGCCGTTGGTGGTGTTAAACGGCGTGGTCGGTGTAGGGGTCGTCAGCTGAAGTCGCGATGCCAGCGATTCGAGCTGGGATAATACTTTCTTCTCCTGTCGCCATCTGTAATGAGAATATCCATCAGTATCCGAATACCTGTTTGAGAACTAAATTTCCATAAAAATGTTAACTAAAACTAATTTTCTTGACTGAAAAATGTTGCATTTTAACTAGAAGAACTAGTTTGTTGTCTGCTTACTGGATACAAAATTGACTTACACAGGTAGGAGATTTGGGCAGTTAGATTTTTTGGTTGTACGATCATACTAAAGAAGTTGTAGTTAATTTTAATAATTTTGTTTGTGCTATTTTCTTAAATTTTTGATATTTATGATATTTTTTCAATGGAAAACAAATAGCATAATTATTTTGAAACAAAATGATTCACCAGATGTAGAAAAAAATAATGGCTTTGATATTTACATCAAATAACATATTGCGAAAAGCATAATACACAAACACAGCATAATGTAAAAAAGCATGCTTCATTGTAGCTTCGTAATTTATCATTATTTAGAGGATAAAAACTTGGTCTAAACAGTTTAAACTCAATCAAATTTAATCATAGTTCTGTCCAACAAGCGCATGCAATAATATGAATTACCATTGTGTGGTTGAATTGGAAAGTTGGGCAATTTCTAGGGCTTACACGTAAAGTAAGTGTGATGATTTTGGAAGAAAATGTTTTGATTATACCCCGCAACTAATTATAATACATTCGCAGTCTATTTTTAAATTCAATTCGATCTTCGATCTCTCCTAGATGCATGGCTTGCCGTTGGAAGCGATTCTTTCGCCACTAAATCAAGTGAAACGTTGTCCAAACGGCCGTTAGATTAGCAAATCAATTGCCACACCTGGTGGCTTCGGTCCAGCCGTTTCCCTTACCTGAGTGCTGTAGGAATAACGCACAGCAGTGCCAAACAGTTGACTATTAAACGTATTAAATATCCAATTAATTCCGTTAGCCCGTGCGCCGATTGTAGACCCTGCCGAGTGGAGTGGAAAAGAACGTACGAGTTAGCATGGTAGTGGGATGGATCTGCGCGGGGGCATCGGTATGGTTACCGGACGTGAGCACCGTAAGGCGACCGCTCGCCAACTTACCCAATACTGTATGGTCATATACATGACTAGTGCCAGTTCCGGTACCGACAGCACACCGATAATGATCGACCAGCTGAGCAGACCCCACGAGATGGCCTGAGGGGGAAAGAAGTTAGGATGCGTTTTATTAGTAAACGATACAACGATGGCCATAAGTTGCAATCTATGTAAGTATTATTAAAAGTCATCAACATCTATTCCATGCAACATGAAACCAAATTAAATCGTTTTGCTATGATCTTTAGCCATGAAGCATCACGTCCACTACTCACCGTTGACAGGCCGTGTATCAAGATTGCGGACGAAATGAAGAGAATGAAATACTGGGCACACAACAGATAGGCCGGTATGGGCAGGTCCCCTCGGGCCTCCAGTATCCAGGAGATTTCGCAAGAGAACGCCACCAGGTAGGTGAGCTGAAAAGTGAACGTAAAAAGAGATAAAAATAGTACAAACCGACCACTAGAAGTATAGTATAAGAGAGGGAAAATGCAAAAACCTTCACTCTTTTAGAGTGGATCAAGGAAATTAGTATATCCGGTGGTATTTCCGGAGGACAATGGAAACAATGTCGCAAAACTTATTAACAGCAAAACCATTCCAGCAGAAAGCGAAAGGTGCTTTTAGGAACAAGTTCAGGAACATTTAGATATAAATTTGAAAAGAGGCATTGGCAGGAAGTGTAGCGTTGCTGGTTTCCAATTATGGTTGCAATGCTGTAACTTTTTTCCGACGATCGTAAGAAGTTTGCTTCTAAGATAAATTTAATGTGTACAATGCGATTTCGCTCGTTTTGCGTACCTTCCATAGGCAGGTTCAGCTGTATTAACGAAATTCCATTGACCTGCACCCCGTTACGACGAAGGGCGATAAAAATCGCAATCAGAGAAAAGCTAGAGAAAATACAATCCCTATAATTTGGACGCCACTAATGGCGGTGGTTAGCGCCGGTTGTACGAAAAAAAACGAGGAAAACCATCTTCGCACATCGGCCCCATCGGCTTTCCTAGGAAAGTGATGATCAATTACGGTGGAAGCTTTGCCAGTGGTAGCGCACCTTCTGCGCCTTTGCCAAATATAAACCACCCTACGTACTGGAACGGCAGTATGCAAAAAAGTATGGTAAAACTAGAGCATCTTGGCAGAGGTTTACGGCGTTTTTTTGTTATTTTATGGAAACACTCGTAACGTTTACGATAACGAGCCAAACGAACAGGGGATTGTGTTTTTTATGTCGAATTGCTGCTTCCCGAACACTTCAGTAATTCCCTTCCTTTACAAGTCAGTTTCATTTGTTCTACTTTTTTCTTAGTGTGTTTAGGCGTTTCATGCTTTCATTGTTCATCTTGTAATAAATGAGAACTGTTAAGGTAACCGTATTTCAATAAAATGGCAGATACATTTATTTTAATCAGCTTCAATCCAGTGTACCTTTAAGGGGAAGGATTGTTACTGTTAGTTTTTTATTTTGTTTTCCTAGAAAGTTTCTAGAAAATTTATGTTTCCAAATGTTGCGTGTTGGCATTGTTAAGTTAAACATAATAACAACTCACTCCTTCTTAATGTTTATTCTAAGTGAATTCTTAGAGTGTTAAGTATATTTTATGCATGAAATGTCAAGTATTTTTCCGAGATTACAAAGAAGTTTTGGTTCAAATGTTTTGTTTCTTTTACGAAGGCCATGCAGTTTCTAGACAACTTAAACCAATTGTGTATGTTTATCTGTCTGGATATTTATCTGACTTTACCCCGCCCCCCCAATTGTTATCTGCTCCATTTTCCCGCTTGATTTACCGGCAAATCGACTACGACCGCGCATACTGGACCATTATTCGAAAAGGAAAACAGCAGGGGGTGAAAAGTGAACATTCCGGTCAAGTATCCCCTTCCTCCTCCCAACTGACCGGAATATCAGTCAACCGTGGCAAGCACTTGCGGGGCGAGAGTGTGTGGCCAGTCGGTATCGAATGCCACCGAGAGTCTCCGATGGGTGATTAGCGACCCCTGCTGCCACCAGGCACAATCGTGGATGGCCAGGCAGGCAGAGCCACCCTGTTCGCTGGGTCAAACTGTGCTCGAACGAACCACTAAGCGTGGAGCGATTTCGAGCGAAACCACTTGACCGAACCCTTGGCCGCCTATTAAGGTCAGGTACGGCCACACGGCGTCGTATGGAGTAGCTGGTGGTTACTACTGCCAATAATTAAGTGGTTCGGTTGGCCGCAACATAAACGTAGGCACGTGAATACCGAAGCAGTGTACTCTCCGTTTACCGAAGTAGCCGCAGATTTTCCCATCTTTCCATACAACATGAGATGCTCAGGATGGCAATGTTTCGCGTTAGCGTACATTGAATTCGTCATCGCCTTTTTTTTTATTTTGGCCAACATAAACACGGATGAAGGCGTGAGCATTTCGGTCAGAAGTGAAACTGCGTGAATGACGATGGCCAGCACTAACTCGCGGTGCTCATGAATCATCGTTTCGTTTTGGGAGATTAAATCGGTACGATTTATACGAGGCGAGTCGAGGGTGACTGAAATGCGGGTGTGGGAATCCACGAGGGGTCATTTAAAAATACCAACTGGTTTATGCCCCGAAACGTTCAGGATTTCTAGGTTTAAGCAGCAAATGAGTTAAAGGGATGACTAATAAATGGAACATATTTTTTCGCAAAAAGTGTAAAGACGGCGTGATAGAAACCTATGCCAGAAGTGATATTGTTGTATTAACAATTAGTCTAGTCTATCAAAGAGTAAGTTTTTCCGATATGACTTAACTCGCCAACCATTACACAAGAAAATTGAGACAGAAATACGGCTGCTTCTTATCCTCGCAATGAAATTAATGACGGTCAACTTTTTTAAGCTAACGTCAAACATCAAACGGGTAGGTGTGTCGGCATCCCCCAGGCTCTTGATTTGGGACACATGCGCCAGCCCGATCGGGTCAGTGAACTCCACCCGTTTGAAGTTGGTGGATTCGCGCGGACGGTCTCGCGTCGATGATGATTAAATTGAAGTCCCCGGCGGGAAACGAGGACGGGAGGGTGCACTTTGAACGAGCCGTCGTCTGAGAGTGTGAAGAGCTTTTCGGCGAAACATGTTCCAGCCGTTAAGTTGAGCAGGCAATCGGATCGGATCAGCCAGCGGAAGGCTATTACCATTAGCTAGTAAAGATTATCATTAAGTGATTGATAAGATGTGGCGCTTCGGAAAATTTAATTAGAAGCTTTTAATGGACCGACAACCTTTTTTTTGTGGGGGGAAATAAGCTTTTAAAATTTTTACGAATGATTTAAAAATCATTTACCGCGTGGGTTGGTTAGAAAATTTACATCTATTTAAAAATAGGAAGGAAACTAATGTAAGCAAATTTGTTTTTTACTCGTTCTGGTTAAAAAACATAATCTACCTAATTAGACCTAATATTCATCGATTAAGAAATAAAAGATAATCCTTTGGAAATTAGAGACACTTTTCGATAAATCAAGAAATTAGCTCCTCTTTGCATACTTGTATACAGTGACCGGCAGGAAAAAGTGCCCACTTCGAATTTTGTTGATTTTCGCTCAATATTTTTTTCTCAATCCATTTAAATATACTCCAAGTATTTTTCGTATATTGATTTACATATTTCATATAAGATCCACTAATGAGTAAGCGAAAACAAACATATTTTGATTTTGAGAAAAAAATAATAAAAAAAGTATCTAAAAAAACCGTGACAAGAAAAAGTGCCCACTTCAGTTATTTATTATTATACATAAAAATAAGAAATAATAAATGCATTTTGAAATTTTATGTGTTCTCTTTTAGCTTTTAGAACCTGCTGAAGGCGCTTTGGCATGCTTTCTACTAGGATTTTTAGTTTTTGGGGATTTTATTCTTCTCAAGCGCGCATTAGAGCTTCAAAATTGTCGTTTTTATTCGATACATCAGTTTTGTCCACCCTGGCATCGAGAACTGCCCACAAATTCTTAATCTCCGGGCTCTGAGGAGGCCATTTCAACAGTTTTGTCCGACAAGACGGGAAGAAAGACTTCGTCTTCTTGGCAGTATGTCGAACTTGGCCCCGCCGGGCTGCGCGGAACTTGCCCCCGCCGGGAGAACGAACTTCTCTTGAAGGCCCGTCAGGATCAGTGAAATCTCCAGATTTTGTTGCAGGATGTTTATGTTTATGTTGTAATCTGCAGTTTTAACACCGTTAATGTTCCCAAGGCTCCCCACTCTACTGGACGAAAAACAACACCAGACCACCATATTGCCTCCTTCATGGCATACTGTGCCCTGGATGTGGCGAACCTGCAGCATTGCCTTCTCCGATCTGCGCTGTATACGTTCATGCCATCTTCGATTAAAAAGTTCAAATTTTGATTGGTTAGACCACAGAACCGTTTACCAGGACTCTAGAGGCATAGCAGCATGTTCCTCAGCGAGCTTAAGACGCTTGGCTTTATTGGTCATGCTCATATAAAGAAGCCTCCTAGCAAGTCTGCTCTATAACCCGTATGCAACAAGCCGACGACGGATAGTTCTTTCGAAAACTGATGAGTGAAGTGTTTCCATTACCTCTCTGACAGTTACTTTTGTATTTTTTTGATCTCACGAATGATCTTAGTGTCCATGCGTGCATCTGTTTTGCACATGTCTCCCCTACCAGGGCGATCCGCCTACGTTTAAAATTTCATTGTGATTTTTCCTACCGCTGCCTTGTGGATTTCGTACTTTGAATGAATTACTTCAATGTAAATGAGTGTCATAAAACATATTTTATGCAAGGTAATTTCTTGTAACACTCAAATTAATGAGATACCAAAACCTGATATTAACAAATTGTATATATACAACCAACTATGAATTAAACACGTGATCATACATGTATAAATATCAGAAATGGTGCTAACAAACCTAAAAAATATTAAAACCCAATAAATTACTTAGCCCTCAATGGAAAAGTTTATGCAAAGCTCTAATTTTAAAAGTGGGCACTTTTTCTTGTCACTGTTTTTTTAGATTCTTTTTTTATTATTTTTTTCTCAAAATCAAAATATGTTTGTTTTCGCTTACTCATTAGTGAATTTTATGTGAAATATGTAAATCAATATACGAAAAATACTTGCAGTATATTTAGTTGGATTGAGAAAAAAATATTGAGCGAAAATCAACAAAATTCGAAGTGGGCACTTTTTCCTGCCGGTCACTGTATGTGAAAGAAATAAAGCAAATGGTTACTTGTGGTTAGGCAAGCCCAGAGAAAGCGCTGTCGAATGAAGTCAATTATTTAGAAGCAAATACAATAAAAAGCACAATTCTTTAAATTAATGTAATTTTCACACACTTTTCATTTAAGAGCATAAGAGGTAATCAAAATACTAGAAAGACAAGTTTGTACCTAAAACATTACTTACCAATGACAAACATGCTGAAACGCAGCAGTAGATAAATATGTTTCGTTTGGAAAAGTATCCCATTGCGACAGCACCGTACCGGTCGTTTTTGGTTTTTGGTTCGTGGAAAATGACTACACTCGCATTAAGATATGAAGCTGCGTCTACGTTTTCTTCTTATACTTTTCACTACTACGGTATACCACTTACACACCACAGCATTCGTAATACGGCCTCGCCAGACCGTTCGTAAGATTGTCTCGTTCTAATGACGTTCACTAAGCTTTCGTTTTCACGGATAGTCTTTGGGTGTCAGCCTTTTGTCACATCCGGTCCGTCTGGTTGCGAGCGATCGCGTTTAACATTGGGAGTTGGCCGATCGCTGGACATGTTGAACACATTTGCAGAAACCAGACAAAAGACAATGCGTTGACAAATGTCAGCGTTCGGTGGAATCGGTTGCAGCCTCTCGATTTCGTTGGTTGGTTCAACTCCAGATTGCAACCTACGGAGAAGTGAGAAAAAGTGTGACGGTGTTAACAAAGGCTTGGGAAATTATTAAAAATATTAAAAATGTATTAAGATCGACGCCGTCGTTTAGATTTGAATATCAATACTATTTGTAACATCGTTTTAATGTTCCCCACATGCGACAAAAGCTGCCCCGAGGGCTGCTCCACCGAAAAGCCAAACACAGCGGATGGTCGAAAAACCGGGAAAACGTGTTTCCCTTGGTATTATTCCAACAACTTGGAAGTTCCTCGGTGGCGCCCTCGAAAGCGATAAGGGACGACCTGTTTCCGGTTTTCTTGTGCATTTTTAATGTCTTATTCGGAGCTTGTGTCTTGATGTGTGCTTTCTTGTGGTTTGCGAAATCGAAAGTTGTATCGGTCATTGTGCAATCGGCCGGTTGGTTATGTTCCTTCTTTACTGTCCATATCGGACTCATCTCCGTTTTCGAAATGTTCCAAGCGCGCTGGTTAACGTGCTATCCTCGGTTCGCCTTATTTTTTGAGTTTTGACGATGACCCCAAAGATGTCCTTATGCAATTTTATAAGACAACCGCTCGCTGATTCGCTCGTCGATTTAGTTTATGATTTTATCATACATCAAACCATCGGCTTTCGAAAGCGCAGTTGTTGTCGAACTTTTGGAAAAACTAAACTCGGGGTAGGATTAGGTAAGTCAGCTAAAGAAAACAAAGCAGGCTAAAATTGACGCTTCATTTCCATTGAGAGTGGCGCTCGTATTGTTATGCAAAGTGGCCAACTTTCTGGATCAGCTGTTCCGCCGACGAAAATGAAAGTAACCGCTAGCCAGCCATTCCGAAGGCGTTACTTTTCTTTCCGGATACAATTTCTTTCATCGCATCGGGGTGCAGGAAAATGTTCCCGAAGTGCAATGCACTTTCTCAGGCGAGAGAAGATGACTCAATTGAATCCCATTTCCTCGACGTTCCACAATATTTAATAACGCTCCCTGGCGCTTCTTTTTTTTCTATCACCCATCCCACCCGGTGGTCGAAGAAAAACTCCGATCCCGAATGCGATTGCTAATGGCGGTTTTAATTGAGTGCCACTCCCTTTCGGAGACGGAGTTAGGTTAATCTGTACGAGCACTTTCTTTCGACGTCGTCGCCGGGATCGCGATTGAAATGTTGAGAAGAAAACTCAATGGAAATTGGAAGAGAAAAGTCGGCTCGCATAATTGCGTAAACCCGTGACGCCTTTCGTTCGCTCCCGGTGCGAAACTATTTGAAAGCGCGTTGGCGGTCGTTGGATTGCTGGCTGCGAAATCGAATAACCAAACCAAAGCATCCAGGGCCATCAACGCGCCAGCAGATTCCCAAGCTTCAAGGAAGCATTGACCGGGAGAGAATGGTTTCGGGTGGGGAAAAACAATCATTGCCGGTCTTGGGAAGACAATTTGTAGGAAAGCATGTGTGCTGTTATAAAAACGTTATGCTTGTATCAATTACGTCAGCAAAAATTACAAAGAAAAAATGAAAAATCAAAACATGATACTAAAACAAGCGAACCAAACAATCATCTCAGATCGTCCATGTCTCGGGTCGTCCATGCGGGCTGTGGTGCAATGTTGGCCTCCCACACTTGGCCGTTGTCAATGCATGTTATTGCTTTGCTGCTCCACAATAGACATGTTTGTTATTTGTTTGCCTCCGGCGGTACATGGTTCTGAGCGAATGTGAACTTAATGAGGGAAATTTGCTTTCGAACAACCGCGGTGAAATTGCAGCTTCGCACAAGAAAACCACGGAACTGCGCAACCGCCATGCAGCCGCAACAATGGATGCATTTGTTTTCCTCCCGCTGGTGCATCTTCAGGTCTCTCGTGGATCTGTTTCGCTTCTGGCGGATCTCAAGCCATTTTCCATTACCAGCGGAGGAGCTATGACGTGCGTACGTGCGTTTGATAATAGTGGGGGTCCATTGTTGGAGCTTCAATCAGTCGATATTCTTCATGGTCATCGTTTGCACCTTGATGCAACATTTGCACTTAGTTACAAAACTTCCAAACACGTTTTAAAATGACAATTTATTCTGATTTATAAGTTTATATACTAGCCACCCGTTGTTCGCATTTCTTTTTACGAAACAAAATCACCGAAGATAAAAGTCTGATCATTCTTTGATGGTTTGATAGAGTTGACAAACTGATTGAAACCAACTTAAAATGAGTATTTTCGAGCGTTAAATTTACCAAGGAGAGCTGTGTGTTATTCAATTGGGTTGGTATAGAGATAACATTGTTTCAGTTTAATTTCTTTTTACCATATTATTACAAGCTCTGATGAGTTTTATTATGCGTTGACGGGAACCATTTCTTTGTTCTGAACTGAATATTCACATTTTTGTAAGATTGTATTCTGTTTTGCAAACATTAACACATCATACTTTTCACTGTTAATTAAATATGAACCAACCGAAGATATATGTCCATCCCATCGCCTAGCAACGTCCACCCGATTTCGTAGAGCAACAAATCAACTCGTTTCACATATTCACATGTGTAATTTATTTTAATTATTATTTTTCCAATCGTTTTCCCAACCCAACTCTCACCGCGCGGCAAAAAAAAAAACTTCTGTCGAGGCCCAGGTTAGTCCAATCCACTTTACTGGGCGAAATCTCGATCGCTCGATCTCGGCCTGGGGTTTCATTTTTCCGCCTAATTGCACCCGTCGTCGGCTGGGGACAACTTTATTCAATTTAGTCGGGCGAAATCAAGAGCCCCAAGTTTCGCTAGCTGCTTTTCCGTGCGGATTAAAATAGGCGTCCATCAGCGGTCGTTAGGCAAATGGGTAGGGTTTGTTCATGTTTGTTTTCTTTTTGTTACTTTTGCTTGTTTATTGTTTGTTACCGTTTATTTAACGACAGCAGCATTCACATATGAATGAAGAGAAACTAAACTGCGCGCGTACATAAGACGAAGTGTTAAACATTTCCAAGTGCGATCATGTTTCTGTTGACACAAAGCATAAACACGCATGCTTGATTAGCCAGACACATGGTTAAAATAAACCAAAGAAGCGATTCATGAAGCAACACTTTGAGAAACCTCGACATTGCCAAAAAATTGTGTCGAAAAAAATCACAATGATGTCCTCACCGGTCAAACCCATTGACACACCCTTGGCAGCTCGTTTTCGGTGGGAAAGACAAAACGATGCCAACATTTTAAGCTCAACAATGCGATTGTCGTTTACGAATTTCACACTTGCAAGCGCAACTAAATGCTTCACTGATATTGTTCTGGGGCCGTTCGTGTTGTTCGGTTGTTTCGTTTCGTGACCCCGCTCCGCGCTGCACCGATTTTCATTTCACTCGGTGGGAAATTTTCCCGGCCTTCATCTTACCACACGCCCGGGGTGCATCAAATGGCGATGTCTTAATTTCATCCACTCCCCCCTTTTCCCTTCTAATTCCCCGAACTTGTTGAACTCCCGCGAGCATGAGTCAGAAGACTAGCGCAGCAGATAATTATGCTGCAATGTTTGCTCATCTCCCAGTGCCGGTGGGTGGATTTCAAATGGGTGGATCATCTTGCATCGGTTAAGATGAAGTCAGGTAAGGTCTTGGGGTGTGTGACGATATAAGGTACATACACCCTCGATGGGTGCCTCTTCAAGCAAATAAGGTGTGCGCTCGAGCATCGGGGAATCGTCAGTGTGCTCTTCGGATGCGCCGAAGGTTAAGCGTGGGTAAGGTATGGCATGGTGTAACTTTTTCGTTGTGCCACTCGTTGCGGGCAACGAGAACGAAATGATTGCTCAAACTGCATCAAATAAAATAGCGGAGAACATCCTTCGGCTAGTGGATTGCGTCGTTGCAGTTCCCCTTTTGTATCCAAAGCAGTGGAAAAAAAAAGAGTTCAGAAAAGAAAAGGTCGGTCCGAGCCTGTAAGTTAGGATTTGAACTTTTGAAATTCACGTTAAAAATTTTTGAAAAGAAAACTTCAATAACGTTAAAATTTATTCCTGAAAAGCAAAATAATAGCTTTTGCACTTTTTTTAATGCACAGATCAAAACATAAAATGTCCAGCAACATGTAACCATGTTGTTTCTTATTGACATTTGTTAAGCTACGAATGGACTTTATATTAATCTTCCCAATTCGATACGGTCACTTTCACCACACACAAAAACACCTAACGTTACTTCTCAAGAGTATGATAATAATGCACGACAAAAGTGGCATTCAAGCGATAGGCTCCCTAATGAGCTGCATCGGCCACAGAAACGCGCCGGCAAGGCCGATCTTCGTCAGGAAAAGTTCCAACTTTAAATAAAAAAAAAAGAGTTTTCCAAAAGATATCATTAGGAAAGGAAAAAAAAAACGGGAAGAAGCACACGCATAGCCAACACAAACAAACTGTCTAATAATACCATCGCGGGAACACTAATGACATGCGCCGGCTTAATTATAATCGGTTGCAAGGTTATGGTTGAGGCACCAGCTTTTTAATTTCAAGTGCCGTTTTTTGTACCTTTTTCATCCTCCTTTATGTGACGCTTCAAGCCCGTTAATATATGGTTGCGCTAGGAAAGCTCACGGTATAGGGAGAAGTTTCCGCTTTTTGTTTACCGGTATTTTCACTTTAATCGCGATGCAGGAGCAAATGCTTCCATTTTTATTTCTCATTTCAATATCTTTTTTTTTATCGGTAATCTATTGTGCGTGGAAAGACTTTGGACGGAAAATACGATAGGGTGACAAAAAAGAAAAATAACTCGGAAAAGTAATGCAAATCGCCATACGAGAGGAGCCACCCCAGTGGAAAGCGAAGTTCAAGAAACTTTTCCCAACCGAGCATAATGGGACAACGACTTCTTTCGGGGTCGGGTGAAGCGATGCGGGGAGGCCTAATGGATTCCCGGATCGGAATCGTTCGATTGGATGATGCGGCCCTACGAAACAAAAGCGAAATCACTCCCCAAGGGGCAGGGAGTTCGGGAGTTAATCCGATTTCCCGCGAAGTGCGTGAAATTATAATTAACGTCTGTGCGCCTGTTCGATGGAAACGGGGAGGAAAAGATGGGAAGCAGAAACCACACGTTGGTTCGTTAATCACGCACCATGGTGCGGGTAAATCAGTATAACTGCCAGAGAAGATGCTCTCGTCTTGGGAGGAAGATTTTTCCGGAAACGGCTCCGTCGAACGCCACGATGACACAACAAACTGGCTCGATCGCATGCAGAGCGTCGATTTCCGAAAAGCAATTCGTCGAACTTTGAAGCAAAACAACTTTTATCAGCTGATTGAACGCCACTCGGAGGAGGGTTAAAATTATCGTCAATTTCAAAACGTACTTTGAAGCACTATTATTATTGGGTCAGTGGGGCGGACTTCGAGGGATGCCTAGGGGGTTGTAAAACATGACCATTACAACAAATCCGGAACCAGCGGAAGCCTCATTAACTCGAAACTCGGTCCCGCCCAATCGGTTGAATATCAATACGGGGTTCGTCGCTTTGAGTCGTTCGTTACATTGGACTCTTCTTGCATTCACTTTTGTTCCATTCTTTTCCGGCTCGGTGTAAAGAATGTTACTTGCGTCATCGGTTTAAGTGGTTTTGTTTTTTTCAAGTTTCTTGTAACTTTGAATGATTTTTCACTTTTCTTTTTTCATCCCATAAATTTGAAGAACAATGAGAATCTAAAAGTCAACATGTTGACTTTAGAGCGACCTTAGCTAGCGATGAATCTATGATTCGGTTCCTGAAACCATGGCGGGTAGCGTTTTTCTGCCGATTGTAGGCATTGTTTCTGGAATTTTTTTAAACACATTTCAACAACATAAAATACATGTATTTTTATATTTCCATGTAGTCAAGTACGTATGTTTGTTGGTTTTAAACAAAGCTGCTGAGTTCTATAAACAAAAGCTTGATTTACCTAAAACTTTCAATATCGTTGTTCAATATTGTTTTTCAAAATCATATTTAGGACGTCCCCTTTTGGAACTTCACTTGAACGTTTTGAGTTAAAAAAGCCGAATAAATTTATATTCTGTGCGGTGAATAGACACATTATCAGTTTAATGTTTTTAAATGATTCACTTCGTTAAAAACTTCCTTCAACTTGCCATTCGTAACAAATCGAATTGAAGAGATATTATTTACAACCTTTCGCGCCGCATTGGATGCAAACGAATCCGGCTGCCAAAATTGAAACCCAAACCTTCACCGGACCTTCCTCGAGTAACGGATTTTGCTGGTAACACGAGTCACCGCAGACAAACCGCGGTGTGACCGGAACGGCATCGGATGGACGGTGGATCCGCCACGCGGTGATCGAGGGTGTTTCCGTTCGGATTTTGGTGCGACGCGCCCAAAAGTCCGGGCCGGACCTGCGGGGCTGGCAAATTAATTTCCAGACACGTTCGCGGGTTCCCGGTGTTGGCCGGTCTCTGAATTTCCCCAACGAGGGCGGGGTGTGGGGTGTGGTGCGGGAATGTAGGTATAAAATTCACCTCGCGTCGAATCGATCGAATTGAGTGTGAGTGTGCTTATGGCGTGTTGTAACTGTACATTCGATAAAAGGGGGTACAGCTCGCAGTTTCTCGCTTGACACCGAATTCTGCACATTTATCAGCCGGGGAGTGCGCGAGTGTTGGCCGCGTGGAGACGCACACCACACGAATCCGTAAGGCGCCATCCGAAATAATGGGTCATCTTCGCCCGGTCGGCTTTTTTCTTCCGGGGGTTGATCCCAAGAAAATGCCGAAAAAGAGGCAGATGAGCCTGGGCTGGGTCGTGTTTTCATTTACCTCTTCCCAGGACGCCCCGAAATGTGTGTCATTCTCTATACATATGAGGGGCGTAAACGCGCGGCAAAAAAAACCGAAAACCGAACACGTGGGCAAAAAACAGCGACTTCCACAGGCTACCAACTGCCAGATTTTGACTTTATCGGTGTCAGTCCACGGTGCCGGTGCCGCAGCTAGAGGCCATGAAATGTTGGATTGTTGTTACGATTTTGTTTTTCAAATAATAAATCTAGTTGTTGTTGATGGTTTTTTGTTTTGGTTTTAACTCCACATTGCATCACGCTGCGCACGTACCGGTTGGTAATTTGCTGTTGGTCCTATTTCGAACATGCGTCTCTCCAGGGCAGCAAACAACATTTCAGAAAGATGATTCTTCAACCTTAATATTGGGGCATGTGTGAAGAAGGGAAACATAACACATGAACTACTACAGACAAGTAAAATGAATCTAAATCTGATGAATTAAAAATTAACCGTTTATTAAATACCTAGACAATATTTGTGATATTTTTAGTTTAGTTTAGAACATAAATTACAAATTGAACGAGTGTTTTTTGGATTATGTAAACCATGCACTTTGAAACCATACGTTCAATCAACTGTACTTTCTTTTAAAAGAGCTAGCATTCAATAAATTTTTTAATATAAATTTGCACGAAGCATTTACAACTATGAATTTTGTTCAGAAGAGTAGTTTGTTAAAGGTTTCACATTGATTGACATTTACATTGATTGTAAAAGTAAATTCTTGAATCCTAAAACTTGTTTGTAAAATGGATTAATTGTAAAAATAAAAAAAATGGTTAATTGAATTGAATTGAGTGAATTATAAATGGTTTTTATATAATAATGGCCTACCAACAGGTTGAGCCGCCATTTCGAAAATCGTTTTTTGAGACTTTCGTTAAAAATGTTGCACCGAAGGGCGTACGTTAAGAAAACAATCAACTGAGATCAAGGCGATCTGCAGAATGAATTAAACGATAAAATGGTCACATCCGCTTTCCCACATTTCAGTGTGACCACTCGGCTCCTTTTCTTCCCTCCTGTTCCTAACTTCTCGCTCCAGACTGCATGGATTTGCTCCGATGGTCTCCAAATCGGGCGACTTTTTCGCCTTACCTCACCGTACCAAAACCGTATCGAATTGCATCCGACTCCGGTCGGAACTGGCCTCTCCTCGCTCCTCGACACGATTTGTTTCCCAACTCGCTGACGCTTTCGGCTGACCACACGGGTGCGACATTCAACGACCAAATGACTTTCCCTTTTCATGCTCCGGATCGAGCCCATCGGATCGATCTGGTTAATAATAAACCAACAAAAAATGATCAACAATTTCGACGCACTCAAAATAGCACACGTGCCGGATCAGGCGGGGGTGTGTGTGTGTAAAATGCAGTTTACTGCTGCAGCCGGGTGTGGAAATCATGGTGGAAATGGAAACGCATGCCGCCGGAGAGTGGGGGAGATGGCTTGAGGGGGCGCAGTACAGCTGATTCGGGGCCGTTAACGAGCGGTTGAAGTTGGAGGCATAACGTTGCTCGTTTGCAATTGATTGGAAAGTGTGGCGTAGGAGGCACGTGCAGAGGAAGGGTGGTGTGATGGTGGCAATGTAACACGGGAAAGTATGGGCACGCTTTTCCACGCACCGGAATTCGACAATTACGAGTTCGAACAACACCGAAACGCGGCGATATTGTGACGCGAACGTACTTTCAGGGCGCGTACGGGCTTTTGTTTTATTTTGTTCGATTGATACTTGTTTGGCTTCGCGATGTGATCTAGTTTTTCGGGCCGCATTTCCACCGGGCCCCGGTGCGCCCGACTGATCCAATTTGGCAGCACCGATCGAGGCTGACACCGGCGGTAAATGGTATTCAATCGTGGCCTTCCACACCTCCCCGGACACAACCGGCACTCGAGTCCGGCCGCGGACCGAAGCAAAACGATCGATTTGCTATAAATGGCGCTCGATTGGGAATGCGCTTGATCGATCGATCGGCCGCGGGGCCAGCATCTCAATCGCGGGCTTTGTAGCCACGGGCGAAATCGACACACGCCAATCGTTGCTTTTGGCCCGAACGACGAATTGCTCCAATACGGTAGCTCAACGTGTTTATGTTGAGCCAACAAATAGCTCTGAGAGTTCGAAATGCTGCAGAGGGTAGAAAAGCGACTTAACCAGAGTGGTTCAGCAATTTTATGAATGTAAGAATGTTCCAATCAATGTTCCCTTCAACGGATTCAACAGATTCACGAATTGAACACCAATTTTGAGAACTTTTAATATGCGACCAGTTCTAACCTCTCTTGATGGGAGGAATTGTTTTTTAGCCGAATACGGAATGAGATATATCGTAATTCATAGAAGTGTTTACGTTACTAATATCGGCTAAGAGTTGGAACAAGCAGAATAAACTGCGAGTTTATGGAACAAACATTTACAATTGCATGTCGAACTAATGGCCATTCAAATGTCAAATGAGTCACGCCTTAGCTAGTTTCATTACGGAATGTTGTTAAGGTGAAAAAACTAGTATACATTAACCTTTCTCCGTAATACATTTTATATAATGTTATGAGTCATATGCTGTGGAGCAAAATCATAAATAAGTAATTGCACATGTTGAATTTACGACTAGTTCTGTGCTGAAGATTTTTTTGTTATTAATACATTTCTCTTGCATTCAAAAATCCAAGATCCTCGTTTAAACATCGCAACAGCATCTTTTCGTTAGCAACACAATGTGCTCTTCAGCAATGAAACATACTAAGATTAGGGACTTGGATTGAAACGAACTAATATAAATTGATAAGTAAATAAAGAGAGCACCAGTTAGAGAATAACATTGAAAAACCTGTGCACTGTTTTTTTAGAAGTCAATAACACATATTTCAAGGTTTTTTGAATAATAATTAAGAATATCAAAACTATCATAATAACAGACCGGTTAATCGATATAGGAACAAATACCAGTTACGACTTGAACATCGAATAAGTTGTGATACCTTTTTTGTAATAAATATTAGCAACAGGTTAAAAGTTGCTCCACAAATAGGTTCCAGAATATCAGTCTAAAATATGAAAACTTCAAATGAGGGAACTTACTGGAGCTACTGATACGCACCATGTGAGTCACTCGTATTTTCTGATTACAATATGTAGGAGATGAATTAAATGTTAGTAATTTATTTCGTTCTGGTAGACTTTTTGCATTTCCTCACGTTTTATCTAACGATATGGACAATGATTCAATTGCTTTGATAACGGATATTTTTGTTCAAACTTTAACATTCAACTGATGCCTTCCAGTAAATTATTAAACTGTGTCAATACAATCAATCGTTTGTTTAGCCTGCTTTTTGTTGTGCGTGCGTTAAGTAAGATAAACATGATTTGTATCAAAGCTGAGCCGTTGCCTACCTTACCGTGCCTACAAATAAAACTCAACGAACGGCAACTGTAATCGCAGCAACCGGTGTGGATCTTTGTGAAGCGGTGAGCTAAATATTATTTTATCATCCTTTACGGTCCGCGCCGAAACGTTCGTTGCCTACGCTCACGTGATCGTTCGAGGGTTGGCAACCGCTTGAACCGCGCCGCCGAAAAGTGTCTTTCACCCCGAGCCAAGATCGCGCCCGCAGCGAGCATTAATTCCTCCGGCACAATATTGCGGCCCCCATCGTCATCCGTGGCACGCAAGGAGTTGTAACCTAGACTCCCCCTCCACACTCCACCTTAAGGTCCGGGATGCCTTCGAGTATGTTTGTGTGTGGTGATATTCATTTTTCCCTTTTCTACCGGGTTGAATGAAACGTTGTGTGCTGCTGGCGCGATGAGTCATGCGCGAAGTTCCGCAAATAACCCTCACCCGCAGCAGTCGTTGGCGGGGTTGGCTGTCGTCATCTTTGCCTGTTTGTGGCCAGGCCTGGTGGTGGCCTCGATTTTCTCGGTTTTTGGTGGTCGCTTCGTGGGCTCCACACCGCGCCGTTGCCAGCTGTTTGCCGTGTGTGCGGGCAGCATCGATTTTGGCTGCTCTTTATTTACCAAACAGTAGCCCAAAGTTTGTGTGAATACGTTGTGTACACGTACATATCGTTGGTGTTTGGCTATGAAGTAACGCTGCTGCGAGTTCAACGATTTCTTCAAGTTTATTCCAGCTCGAGGCGACTAAACAGGAGCGAACCCTCAAAATGTGAGCGCTTTGCTGAATAAATTCGTTCCATCCGTACGCCTTTCGGCAAGCTGATTGTTGGACCCACCCTCTGGGAGACTGCAGACACACACGAGGAAAAACGAGGAACTCGAAGCGTTAATCGTTGGCCCGCGAATGGCTCAAAAACAGCTCACCTCACCCGTGAACCTCCGCGTGACATTCCGACGGACCGAATTGCCGGATTGCTTTGCAAACACTGTCCAGTTTCTACGCCCGATTGCCCATGCTAATATCTGGTTGACATTGAACACAGCCACCACCCTCCGTGCGCAATGGACCCAGCCCCCCCCCACTCATTCCGGTTCTTTTCGCCCGAGGCGCGACATTTGGCGACGTTGCGTAAGGCGTCGAAAATTCCACAAATGCCTTCGAGCGCGCAGCTGAGACTCGAGAACGGTACGTACGTGCGCTTTCGGTGAATGGAATGGTTTTGATCACAACGTTTGGCTCCCCTCCTTTCGATCTAAACCGCCACCCAGGTGGCTCTGGGTGGGGTTTTGGTGCCTGCCTACAGAGAAATATCTGTTTCAAAGGCGAAGCACAACCAGAATGTAGCTCAAACTTACGCATTGTTTTTCTTAAAAACTGTGTTGTATAGCACATAAGAGAAGCTATGTTGTAACATTGGATACGTATAGTTATGTTTTCAATTTACAAAATCCCTTTTGGAGAGTTCCTCAAAAGCCTTGTCTTGATTGTGTTGTAAACCGAAAATTCGAAGCTAAAGAAAGAAAAAATAAGTTTGATGGGAACGGATGTACGGACTGGACGCAAAAGAAAATACACATTACAATAGATCACTTGGGTTTTCAATTGTGAAAACATGATTTTACGATGAGTAATGTCAAATCTTTCCAGAAAAACATCGATGGAACTAACATACACATTCCGAATACTGCTTTACAATTTTAACGAAGGTTCGTGTTCTGTAAACAGTAGCATTGAAGTCTTTTGAAATCTATTCGAACAATTAAAATGAAGCTGCAAATTTACCATCATAGCTTCGGTATACAAATTTGCAGCCAAAAACAACGGAAAGCAAGACGCTTACAGAAATCTTTAAGAACTCCATTCTTTAAGTTCAACTTCCCGGGCTGATTTTAATACCATTTTCGGCTGAAAAACCTTCCACACCAGCGTGCCGCTGCTGAGGGGTCGATCGAAGTGTCAACAGTGCCATCTGATGACATTGAAAATTACGGGTAAAGACCGGAACCTGGCGCTGGTTGCATTTCACGGTGAATGGCAGGATGCTGCTGAGGTACCGGTCGGAGGAGGAGGAGGTGTAGAGAATGTGAGACCGGTAGTGTTGACGCCGTTCCGGTCCATCGTACCGTCGGGGTGGCGTGTGAATTGCCGGTGTGGGCAAATGTCAAGGATTTATTGGCGGTTCCGTGACGCTGGCTCACGTTTCCGTGTGATGGCAAGCGGATCGGTCGCTTATGGCCGCGCTTCTCGAACAGTCAGCGTTGGAACTGATATGCAGATGAGGTTGAGCTTTAGCGGAAAGATCCGTTTCAAAGAATACCTCTTTTTAAAACACTTTAATAATAAAACTATGGACCAAAACTACCACCGTTCTGAAGAGGGCTGAAGAAGGAACCCTGAAAGCGCGATAAAGAAAATAGCCACCGATATGTCCACCAGTCACGCAAAGCTTCCAGACGTGATGGATCGCCATAACACATTCCTGCACTGATTCTTCTCCGCCTCCCGGCTGTCTGGCATCCTCTTCGGTCCCGATGGCTTCTAATGAGTGCATAGCGTGGGGGAAAAACCTCCCAGATCGATCGGTTCCGCGGAGTAAAACAATCGTACGCAACGGAGTCCAAGCGGTTTCCCGATCGTGCATCTCAAGCAGATAGAAAAATGTTCCATGGAAAACATCCACGCTGAACAAATACGTCCCGGCCCGGTCCAACAGTCTAACGCCACCCATTATATTCTCAGCTCCATTCTTCTGCGGAGGGGACGATTTTCCTACACCCTTACGACTAACGGGTGCCTCTACTCTTAAGCACCAACCGCCGAAGGGACGGACAGCATGCCGCTCGAGTGTAGGACAGGTGAGATGGAATTGCTTTCTCATGCAGAACGAACACGCTTATAATCCGTACCGGGTCCGTGATTAAAGTGGTAAACATTCTTCAGCATGCGGCGCCCCATGGAAACAAACTGCTGCCGGTGAAATGATCCATATGCATGGAACCGCAAGTACGGGAAAGATTGTTGCGTCGGTGTGTAATCTGACCGATGACGTTCCGGTAGCGTGTTGATGCTCGCTTTTTTTGTAAATTGAAGCACGAAGGATGGTCTTCCATAAATAGGTTTATCATATGGCAGCAGATTGAAAGCGGGTTTTGGAAACCTTTGCCCATTTTGACGCATCGTATTGTGGTAAGTGTTGTTGTGTAGATTTATTTATAGCGAGCAACTATTTTTCAGAGTATCAAAAGCTCATACTACTCCACTGGCAACGGAAACACTATAGCACCATTCGACCCGGCGGGTGATGTCACGCGAATTAGCACGTCTTCTGACACTCATCCGCAAAGAATGGCGTTCCGCTATGATTGACACATCGGACGCTACGCCCAAGCGGATCTGCGAACCTAATTCCCCGCGACGCAAAGATCATGATTTGAATGATCGAGAAGGAATTGAGCTGGGACAGCGTTCTCTTGGATACTGTGGGCAGAATTGTTCTTCAGAAATCAGAAAAGAACGGTTTCACTACAAGGGACAAGTTGGTTGGACCCAGATTTGGTGGACGAGAAATGGTAGGGATCGAAAACGAACACACCCTGAACTGCGACAGTCCAAAAAGAGCCAGACACCAACGCCACAGCAAGGGGTGCCTTCGCGTTATGAGCTCGACACCTTTTCGCTTCATTTCATATTCATACCGCGTATCAGCTTCTCGCGGGTCTTTGGGCGGCAGCAAGAGCATAAACATGGAGAAAAAGAAATGAACTGTGCACACACACGTTTTCCCGACGGAGGAGTAGCAGGTTAGATTTGGTTTGATATTACATTTCGTGCCTAGATAAAATCACTGATATGAAGAGCTGTGACACTGGTGTTCGCTAGTCTACTGCCCTCATGCTGGGACCCCTTATGTTTGTAACTAACCTTTTCCGCGACCCCGACCAACACGTTCCGTTGGTAGGAATTCTCAATTCTCTAGAAGCCTAGAGGATAGGATGTACAGGGAAATCGTTTCCGAGGTGGTAAAGATGATTTTTGGAGATTTTTGTTTGGTTTTGCCCGTCGCCCGTCCAATGTTTCGTTGCGGATTGAGGTTGTTTGCAAAACTCACTTCACTTTCAATGCAAAATTTAATAGGAGAATCGAATACGTCACTCAACTGAATGGTTTAATTGAAATAATCTCATCATCTTGCGCATTCAATTGAACGGAGAAACACTTCAAACCAACGTGAGGATGTGCGATACTTCTCCAATGGAGCAACACTATTCAGCGCTCACTCATCATTGGTCGAATGCACTAACACTGTGATTCATATGCTTCACTCATAGTGCACGGTCAGCATGCATCGCACGCATGCATCGTTAGAAAATCACCCAACCATGCACGGTTCTAACGCACGGCAGCATTGCACACTACTGGTACGGTTGCTGATGACGTTTCCACCACCACGGGGTCGGGAATTTTGATATATATAAAAACACTACAAACTATTTGTAATAAAACGCGAAGCACCACGCGACCGAACGGATCAAAAGACTGACTACAACTGCGGACGCGAACGGCCACCAGGCGACGAACCGCCGAAAGTGATCGCGATCGCGCAGTTCATCCCGTTCTCGGAATGAACCAGCGTTTGTTGGAATGAATCGAAGAAAGCACGCGCGAAGCTGCGAAGCCTTGGGGCGCGAATGCGACACCGCGAAAGCTCCCTTCTTTCCGTGCGAGAGATTTCAACACCCAAGTGGATGAAACTTTAGGGAAGCTTTCTAGAAAAAGGTATTTTAAATTAACGACCCGTTAGCAAGTGTTGGCTTTTTTAAAATGTGCTGTGTAATACTCGTGTATTTACAGAAAACCAATGCCCACTTTTTTGGTTTCATACAGCAATAATAATAAGTTTTGAAAATTTTAAAAATTGTGTATTTTCCGGCTGACTACCACAACAGTATTTACTCGGATACTCTATTTTTACTCAACAGGACTGTAGCAGCATTTAGGAGTTTTCGTTGGAAAATATATTACTGGGAGTGATAAGCAAGGCCATTGCCACTCTACCATAGTAAAAAAGGTTATGGATCTCATCGGTAAAGTCAAAACTCATTGAGTGACAATCGTTTAAGCTACGAACAGAGCTGCTGCTTAAGCTGATCACAAAAAAACTTCTGGTTTGCGAAAAACTTTGTCTGCGGAGAATTAAATCAAGTCCTATAATGACCAAAATTTCAACGAAAATGTTTCATCCATTTAGTTTTCTTTAACATTTCTCAAGATCATAAAGTAATTAGATCAAAGATAAACTAAGCATATTAATAAAATTAACACTCAAACACTCGATGAACATTATTTGATGTTCTCGTAAATCTAATGAAAATAGCATATGATGTGAAACATAAACGAAACTAAATGTTATATAATAAACAGTGTTTGTCCCTGAATTTGAGAAAACAAATGAGTTAATAATTTTAACAAATTATTTTATCAAAATATGAACTGCAAAAATCTGTACAACTCAATCAAACATAAAGGAATTACGGCGTAAGAAAAAAGCAAATCTTACAGCTTGCTGCCTTCAATACCCGTGGCTTGGTGAGATCCCGTACGGTATATCACTTTAAGATCCATCCATCAGCATCAAAGGTACATCCAAACCTCACCCATCTCAAAGTAGAAACAAATGGGCTGTATGTAAGAAAAGTAACACCATCATTTGCAAATGCTCCAACTTTCTTTACTTCAAAGAATTAGATCACACAAAGCGTCATCATCAGTTAATCAGTTCATCCGCAAAAGTTCCGCTTAACCACTGATCTGGGACACAGCTCTACCGAGAGTGTTGGACAAGTTGGAAAGAGTGACGGCCACGCTGTCGAGGGCAGGGATGTTCAACGCAGTCAAGCTGCTAACGGTGAACGTCAGGATGGTTTGAACGTTCCGGATAGCCGGCAACAAACGGTTTAGATCCGTCCCGGCACTGCTCACCACGCCAGTTATCTGACGCGAGGCATTACCGAGCACCCCGTCGACGGTGTTCAGTGTGGTTGGAGAGAGTGATGTCACCGATTGTAGCAGATTCGCCGGTAGAGCTAGACCGGCGAGTACCAATGGCTGCAGGGGTTTTCCTGTCGCAACGGCAACCGTTTTAGCCAAGGTGGTCACTTGCCCAAAGAGGCCGGAGACGGTGGAGGATAACGCGGTGATGGAAGAGCCCTGTTGAGACGCCCCAAAAGTCTCAGGATTACTTTCTTCAGGGTTTTTGCGTCAACTAACGATTCCTTACCGCCACGATGCTCACAACAGCAATGGCCAGAACGACAACCACTTTCATTTTGACAGATCGTTGATTTACTTCCAATGTTTTCCGATGATGATTTTATCGGGGACTTGTAGCTTTACTTTCGGTACAGGAGCCTTTTATATCCCCGAAAACGTGAGGCTGGCGACGTCATTAAAGGAACCAGCTAAATATTGTTTAAAACAGAAGCTGCTCCGTATACGAACATGTACATGTAAGTAAGTGAGATGAAAGAAAATGAAGAAAATCGTCTGATACAATTAAGATAACGTAGGACGAGCAAACAAAGCGTCTCTTTTTTTCTCCAGTAGAGACCATGTTAGCTCGCTGGCATCAGGGCAGATAATGGCTGCTTCATATAGCTGCCTCCAGGAAAACAAACGAGCTTTTATCCGCCGTGGTATCGCCAGCATGCGTCTCGGCATGTTTATGGAAAGTAGATGTAAATATTTTCGAATGCCTTAACGTGATAGACGTAATAGATCACGACGAAAAAATTGAGCTGTATTTTTTATGCAGATATGTTAGGTTCTTTTATTTCCGTTGATCGTCGTCAATTGTATAGCCGTTCCGTGTTTTCAAAGTGCAAAGTACACTCGCATTAGCCCGACGTTCCGATTTGAGACAGAACAGTGCCGATGCCCGACACGAGGGTATTCAAAATACCTGTCAACCCCGAGAGATTTTGATTGCCCAGAGCGTTCAAGCTCGACACGGTCGATGCGAGAATGGGCTGGATCTGTTGCAGTGCGGAACCCACCGACTGGAGGGTATTTCCGGCTCCTGAGAGAATGGGGGTGATTTGGTTTGCAGCAGTAGTTAAGATACCAGAAACGGTTTGCAATAGAGGTTCAGTCAGTTTGGATAACTGGAACAGCAAAGATGGCACTTGCAAACCAATGGACGCTACCGTCTGCAGGAGAGTTCCGGCTGCACCTCCGACTGTGTTAATCGCTCCGTAAACCTGGTTTAATATGCTACTCAAGTTGCTTTGGATACCAGTTACCAGGTTTAGAATAGCAGAGAACGGAGCTGCCTGGGTAGCCTGCAATGAAGTAGATGTTATGATTACGGTTCGTATGCATCCGCAAGTTAAAGTGTCTTCACCCGATTACTTACCGCCGCGATGCAGACTACAATACCGAGTACGAAAATAAGTTTCATTTTCACGGATAGTTTGGCTGTTCCCTAAAGTGTACGCTGAGCGATCGATGAAGTGTGATAGCTTTCCAGCTTTTCTCAGCATCTTTTATACTCCAGGAAAGATACTTGTCATACCATATGAGCTGATCATACATCCTCATTATGGAACAATTAGAATATTGTTACACGGAACAGCGTTCACTGCACTGGATACAGTGTTGTTGCGAAAAATTAGACTCTTTTTACGATACTGGGGCTGTATGACGTGGAGACTGTCTGCAAGCTGTCGTATCGGATAAAGAAAGCTTTTCATTCCTGCATCACGGATGTCGGATGCAGACGACGTGACGACATACTAAACAGATATTCTCAGTCATAAATGTTGTGTAATAATTATCTTTGTTTAAATTGGATTAACTTTGTCCTACTTTAGATAAACCGGATGATGAACTTTAGATGAACTCGTTTATAACATGTTTTATCTATGCCAATTTAATTTGTATTTAATTTAGAACACTTAATTTATACCTAATTTAGAACGGAACAAGATAATTAGAAAAAAACAAGTTTTAGAAAAAAATACATGTGTTGGAGAGAGACAGAATTGGTAGAGAAAGACAAAAGGCTAATGCTGTCTTGTTCTTCCCAAGAGAGTGGATAGAATAAACGACAATTTCCGATTATTTTTGTCCAAGTGTGAAACTTGGGTATTTTGATTATTTGTTGGATGATATTTTTCGGATAATGTGTCATCTAAGTAGAAGGTTTCATGAACTTTAGATCCGATTTCTATGTCTATGTGTGCAGTTCAACAAGGTTTGAAAATTTGAATATGACCGAAAACGGTCGAAGGAATGGGAAAGTAGCAGAAGAGAAGTGAGGAAGAATTTCGCTATAAATTGTTTTATCCACCATACTTTGTAGATCATATTTGTTTTTAATACTTTCACAAACTTCGCTCCCCGAAAAAAAGCTTTGCCATTTGACAGACGGCAGGAGGCAACAGTTTGAGAGGAAAATATACATTAACATAATAAGTTTAGCATAGTTTCATACCATCCAATGCAAATAGCGTTGCAACCGTCTTCGATCATGCCTGTTCCATTGAGGGCTTACTAAGCTAGTTCCCGTTGTGTACGTGAATAGTCAGTCCTATTATAACCGTCCTGTAACCGGTCGAACACGATACCACGAAGTAATGTAATGTGCGAAGCTGTAATGGGTGATTACGACAAAATACTGGTCAAAATAGGTATTTAATGGCATGGAGCGATTATAGCTTATTTTATTACATTAGCTTCCGATTAATGACTACTTCCTCCTGCCAAAGGGTCCTGAAAACTATTCTACGGAGCTTAACGTTTAATTTTATATAGATATTCGACTCACCATGAACCATTCATTCATGGTCTTACAAAGGTTCTAAAAAACCGTATCATTTGAGACATGTCCAGTTAAAACACTTGTTTTATTTCAGATGGCTCCCAGTAGTGTCTTATCTTAGCATCATCGCAGCCTTCCGAATGACGTGTCAAGGGACGTGCGTAGTCGAAAACCTGAAGCCTCAACGGGATGGAATGTTGATGTTTCGGCATTTGTCTACTTATGATAGTTACAGTGTGAAATTTGTAAATTTGCAAACAACTATTGTTACAAGAGTGTTCCTGGACGAAATTGGTCAGTACATGGAAGTAGTAATGATAGAAAACTCGCCAGTCGTGCAGAAAATAGTACTCCCCAAACAATGCAACCTGCAAACTCTGGGAGTCTCGAATTCGCGCCTAAGAATCATCGAAATTGAGGAAAATAATTGTTTAAACAGCTTAGGAATATATTCCAGTTTTCTAAAGGAAATACCGTCAACATTTCGCTACTTACACGCTGCTACAAAGATCGATATTTCCGAGAGTCCGATCGTAACGTTAGACTTGGCTCCGTTCTGTTCAACGCCTTTTCTTAGAATGTTAATGCTACAGAAAAATAAGATTCGCTACATCATTAATAGTTCAAGGGTTCCTTGTAGCCTGCTTATGAAGCAAATTGACTTAGATCAAAATCAGATTCAAGTGCTTAATTTAGAGCTCTTTAGTGTATGCTCTCGGTTGCTAATTGCATCATTTAAGAAAAATGTAATCGAACTAGTGGTTGGGCGTTTTACTAGCTCTTCGCTATCGACTTTAATTTTGACAAAAAACTATCTCACTCGTTTAGACTTTTGCCAATGGAAAACACCTTTTCTGACGACTTTGATCACTGATTCAAACAGGTTATCAGATGTACCACGGTGTCTAGAAAATTTATCACAACTTGAAACCCTACAGATGCTTAGAAACCGTTTTACACACTTTCATATACGATCCGTGGCAAAGCTTAAGCATTTGACTGCGTTAAATATCGGACTTAATAATTTATCAAGCCTCAAGTTGAATGACAAAGAATTCCCTCCTAGTTTAGACAGGATATATCTTGCCTACAATCGTCTGGAGACCTTAGATCTCTCTTATGTTCCGGTTTCTTCTTTGGCAGTGTATGTAAAAAATAACCTTATCAAAGAGCTTGATATGGATAAGGTATCACAAAAAGTTGATGTTTTGTCCATGAAAAATAATCCAATTGATTGTACATGGTGGAGTAAAAAGGAAAGAATGTTTGTAAAATGCATTAAGAACCCCAACTTCGATCCAGCGGAAGCTTACAATGGCGATAGCTCAAAAGTGGTCGATAGCGTAACGTGATGGAGCTTCGGGTGACTTAAAGTGAATGTAATAAAACATTTCAAAAGAATCAAAGTCCATTATTCGAAACTAAATGATTTATTATACTCCACTTAACGCTTGAATGTTGTTACGGGTGTAAATTAGTTGCGTAGTTAATAACATCCGTGCCTAACGACTAGAAGCTCATTCTTTCATTTAGTTTCTATCTTTGTATTTGATCTATCTATGTTTTGTAAGTTTTGGCCAGATCGACCCACTGCGAGCCAGTGCCGCCACGACATTTTTGAAATACAAAATGGCTGACTTGGGCTACTGTAGGATTATTTTGACATTTCTGGTGAGCACAGCCGTCGCAGCGCCGTGTAGCCGCATAGTAACGCACTGAAAGGTGTTTCGGCCGACGACCCCTTTGAAACAATACTTTGAGTATTGGCTTCCCTTTAAGTGGCAAAAAAATCGTTGTAAATTTGGTTTCACGAACTGTAAATGTCATTCGAGGAAGAGTACAAAATCACCATTAAATTGTCTAATTTCTATAATAAAGCGATAATCAATATTTATCTGCATCACGCCGACATATTGTGGTGGACAAGCAAAAGGTTTTCCACCGATTTTCGAGACAAGCGAATTAATTGTGCTCATGTAAAAAAATTATGCGAATACAAGGTTAAGCATGGATAGCAGACTTTGTGTTTTTCGTAGATATCACCCAACTCTTTATTATACTTAACATTTCATTTCAAAGAAGTTATAAAATATGATTCAATAAAATGCATGCGAATGACCATTCTAAGTAAAATGAAATATATGGAGCAATTAGTAAGCTGTTTTATGTACTTTTCCTAATCTTTACTTCTTACCCAAAAGCACAATTGTGTTGAATTACAGCGTTTAGCTACGAGTCACGATACAATAGTAATTCTTTTTATTTATACTTTGAATTTCATTCAAACTAACACACTTATCTACATGCTTATTACAATGATGTGTAGTGTTCACTCGCAGTTTGCATGTAGGAGTGCCTTCAATTCAAAACTATTTGGAAAACGATTTCATGTCTTCGATCCGCATCCGTTCTTTTGGCTACCCGTTGTGAATGAATGAGAATATTGTCTTCAATCAATAATAATAATAGTCACAATAATAATAAATGATACAAATCTGAAAGAGAAGATTACATAAGCTGTAAATGTTACATACATTCTTCGAAAAACTTTTCTGAATTATGCAAATTTAATAATACTAACTGTAAATATTTTCTTATTTTTGAGTCTACAAAGATTTCTTAGGCGATATTTTTTACAAATGAGCCATAACTAAGTTCATGAATAAGTAACAATCATTGGAATTATGCATTAAAAGCGTGCAGTGTTCAAGACATAACACCAATCGCAGATGTGTTGGGAAAGAAAAACAATATCAATCATCAGGATCAATAATAATTATTTTATATTATTCATACCCTGAAGAACTATAAAGGAGACAAATTCAAATCAAAATAACATGTTTTAATCCTTCCGAGTTAAATTAAACACATTAACTTATAGAATATAGAATTTTATATAGAATTTTCACACTGTTGTTGCCACCATTTAGCCCGATGCCCACGGTCTTCTGTGTTTACGACGTACGTACTTAATCGGAGGCTGACGAACTATCGTAATGAAACGTATGCATTACAGCTCCTCACTTTGATCATCCAATTTTATATGAAGCTTTAGTTGACTTTAATTCTAGAAAATAAGAGTACGAAACAGGACGAGTTAAGGGATTATTTTATCACCCCGCCAAGGTGGTCTTTTTGATTCGCCCACGTCGTTTAAAGTATCCGTGCTGCGTAACAAGGACAAAGACACTTTTGCGAAAAAGAACCTTTCCTGGCGAAACTCGATGCTGTCTTATGTTTCCAAATCGGTTCAGCCTGGCATGTGTTTCCTGTGGTGGATTGCAAAGGCGTATATAACACTAGGTGAGAATAATTTCCATCCGCAGAAGACAAACATTTGAAAAGAAAGCTGAGGAATAGGTGGTTATGAACAATCATGATATCCCCAGCCAGGACTGGTTTTCTGTGAACCTACAAATAGACAGGTGAGCTATTAACAGATACTACAATGAATGCCCGAATACCTTAATGTTCCTACATGCTTGGCGAACTCAATAGCAGGAATAACAATAATTGTTGTGCAGAATCGGCCGTATGGATATGTATGCAATTGAATTTAAATTCAACCTGTTCGAATAATTTAGCCTTAAATTTTACAGACCCATTAAATTTCCAAAAGTTAATTAAGCGTAAAGAAAATAAAAATAAACGGAAAAAATTTACTGCGAATTTGAATTTGCAATATTTAAACCGAAAACCCCGTTTGCATTTAGCGCCAAAAATTCAATGCTAATTTTGGAATGGAGCGTTGCACGATGCGTCATTTGATGTAGTTGGGGCAATCATATTATAACCATCCTGTAACGGCACGAACGCGTTACCACGGAGTAATGTGTTGTGCGAAACTGTGATAGGTGATTACGACAAAGTACTGGTCAAAATTGTTATTTAATGGAGTAATCATATAGCAGAAACTTCAACGCTAATGAGTCAGTTTTGCTTATTTTATTGGATTAGCTTCGGAATAATGACTACTTCCTCCTGTCGAAGGGTTTCGAAAACTATTCTATGGAGCTTAACGTTTAATTTTGTATAGATATTCGACTCACCATGAACCATTCATTCATGGTCTTACAAAGGTTATATAGAAAAATCATATCATTTAAAGCATGTCCAGTTAAAAATACTTTTTTCATTACAGATGGCTCTCAGTAGTGTCTTACCTTAGCATCATCGTAGCTTTCCGAATGGAGTGTCAAAACGGGTGCGTAATCGAAAACCTGAAGCCTCAAAGGGATGGAATGTCGATGTTTCGACATTTGTCTACTTCTGATAGTTATTGGGTGACATTTGTAAACTTACGAACAACTGTCGTTACTAAAGAGTTCCTGATCGAAATTGGCCAGTTCGTGAACTTCATACGAATAGTAAACTCGCCAGTCGTGCAAAAAATAGTACTCCCCAAACAATGCAACCTGAAAAGTCTGGGAGTCTCGAATTCGCACCTAAGAATCATCGAAATTGAGGAAAATAATTGTTTAAACCAGCTGGGAATATATTCCAGTTTTCTAAAGGAAATACCATCATCATTTCGTTACTTACACGCTGCTACAAAGATCGATATATCCGAGAGTCCGATCGTAACGTTAGACTTGGCTCCGTTCTGTTCAACGCCTTTTCTGAGAATGTTAACGCTAAAGAAAAATAAGATTCGCTACATCATTAATAGTTCAAGGGTTCCTTGTATCCCGCTGATGGAAGGAATTCAGTTAGATGAAAATCAGATTCAAGTGCTTAATTTAGAGCTCTTTAGTGGACCTTCTCGGTTGCTAAATGCATCATTTAAGAAAAATGTAATCGAACTAGTGATTGGGTGTTTTACTAGCTCTTCACTATCGACTTTAATTTTGACAGGAAACTATCTCACTCGTTTAGACTTTTGCCAATGGAAAACACCTTTGCTGACGACTTTAAACATTGATTCTAACAGGTTATCAGATGTACCACGGTGCCTAGAAAATTTATCACAGCTTGAAACCCTACAGATGCAAAGAAACCGTCTTACACACTTTCATATACAATCCGTGGCGAAGCTTACGCATTTGGAAAGGTTAAATATCGGTCTAAATAATTTATCAAGCTTCAACATGAATGACAAAGAATTCCCTCCTAGTTTAAACAGTATATATCTTGGCTACAACCGTCTGGAGACCCTAGATCTCTCTTATGTTCCGGTTTCTTCTTTGGCAGTGTATGTTATCAATAACCTTATCAGTGAGCTTGATATGGATAAGGTATCAGAAAACGTAGAGGGTTTGGTGATGGAGAATAATCCGATTGATTGTACATGGTTTAGTAAAACGGAAAGAATGTTTGCGAAATGCATCAAAGCCACAAACTTCGATCTAGCGGAAGCTTACAACGGCGATGCCTCACAAATTCTCGATACGGTAGCGTAATAAATTAATGTGATTCGGATAACTTAATGTGAATGTAATAAAATATTTCAAAAGGATCAAAGCCAAATATTCGAAACTAAATGACTTACTAAACTCTACCTAACGTTTGAACGTAGTTACGGGTGTAAATTAGTTGCGTAGTTAATAACATCGCTTCCGTACCTAACGACCAGAAGCTCATTCTTTCATTTAGTTTTTATCTTTGTATTTGATCTATCTATGTTTTGTAAGTTTTGGCCAGATCGACCAACACTGCGAGCCAGAGCCGCCACGACATTTTTGAAATACATGATGCCCGACTTGGGCTACTGTATGATTATTTTGACATTTCTGGTGAGCACAAATAGTCGCAGCGCCGTGTAGACGCATAGTAACGCACTGAAAGGTGTTTCGGCCGACGACCCCTTTGAAACAATACTTGGAGTATTGGCTTCCCTTTAAGTGGCAAAAAATTCGTTGTAAATTTGGTTTCACGAACTGTAAATTTCATTCGAGGAAGAGTACTATACCATAAAGGAAAAAAATTTAAATCAAAAGTGCTTGTTTCAATACCTCCTCGTTAAATTAGACACATTAATTTATACAATTTTCATACTGTTTTGCCTCATTTATTGCGATGAGGCTCCCACGGCCTTTAGTGAATCGATCCAACTGCGATTGCCGTTGTATGAATCCATCCTAAGCATTAAGCACATGGTCGACCCTTTTAGGCTGACGGGGTCACGATAAAATCTTTGTATCTATAGAAATGAATGTTTTTTTGTTCGTGATGCTAAAACTCAAAACCGGCTGGAGTAATCTTGATGACGTCTTCGTATGATTTGTTCCTTTTTACCCAAAGAAGGTTTAGGAAAGAATAGGAAAATTCGGAAAAAGCGGCTTTTTTCCATATTAAAAAAAAACCCTCTCTGACGGAAACTAAAAAACGGTTGGACTTATCCCAACGAAGTCTTCTGATGATTTGTTTCTTTTGGCCCAATAAAAACAATGAAAGTTAGAAAATTTCCTAGGAAAAGCCAGAAATCCAAAAAACTCAATGAAGGATTTTTTCCATAAAATAATGAAACTTATAAAGATGAGTGTTTGTTTGTTTTTAACGCTAAAACTCAAAGTCGGCTGAGCCAATCTTGACGTTGTAATCGGATTATTTGTTCGTTTTTATTCATGAAAGGTTTAAAGAAAAGAAAATTTTAAAATTCCCTAAGGAAAAGCCGGAATCAAATATACGATTTATAACTAAAACTAAAAAAACGCCTGGCCAATCTTAACGAAATTGTGGGATGATGTTTTCCTCCTTACGCATAGCAATTAAAATTGTGACAAATCACGAGTTCGAATTCACAGATAATCGAACAATTTCATCTCGATTAATCAACAAGTGATCGCCTAGATCACGTATATTTGGTTCTGATAGGAGTTGAATGTATTTTTTTGGGTGGTAGAAAAGAGCTTTGTTGCTAAACACATATGAATGTTGATTATTTATGTTCAGGGAAATCTATCAAACAATTTTGCAAGTACGTCGCCGGAAGGGACATGCCGGTTTTTGTCATTGGAGGAGATGAGATAAGTATCAAATGAGCCGATACGTTGTTGTGCATTCCACAGTTTTTGTGGAAGAGGTGCGGTTGACGACATTTTTGGGAAATCAGAACCTGAAGATATTAAATCCTCGGCAGAACAACATAACGTACATCATTCGCACGGATTCGTCAGAGTGTCTGCAGTCCCTGCAAGAACTATTGCTCGGCTGGAACAAACTGAAACTTATCGTGTGGGATAAGTTTTCTCCTCTCTGCCAGCTTCAGATCATCGATCTCTCGAACAACGGAATAAAAGTGGTCACTGGTCGGTTCACCAACACCCGAATCTGTGCTATTTTACTCTGGCAAAATCGGCTCCAAACGCTTGACTTGTGCCAGTGGAACGTTCTGCCCTATATCTGGAAAAGCTGCCGAACGTGCAGTCGGTCAACTTTGCCCGCAACAATCTATCGAGCGTTTCGATAGCCAGGTTTTCTTTGCTAGATAATTTATACAGTCTCAATTTCATCGGCAACCCGATCAAATCCTTCACGATTGACGGAAAGGTTCCACCACTATTGGAGAGCGTACATTTTGACAGGTTAGCAAGAACAGGTTAGCTGAAAACCTACGCAACAACAGCTTGCCGGCTGGTACGAATAAATTAATCAAAATTGTGTAACTATATATTGTATTGTGACTATATGTGATATTGTGTGTGGCAGCATTTACTTGTTGGAAATAAAAATCTTATATACAAATTATTCAGTGAGGAGAAACGCATATTAAAATAATAAAATAAAGCAGCAAGAGGAATTTGAATATATTGAAAACAGTACTTTATCATTTCTGAAAATTCCAAAATATTTTGTGCTATTACAATTAGGAAATTGACAGTCGTAAAGGAATAGTAGTAAATGATAACTTAATTAAAAATTCTATTTCTGCAGATCATTTCTACCCTAATGCCTCCTCAATGTGTTAATTTGCGAAGTACCAATTGATAATAAAGACATTGTAGTCTGGAAACCTTCTCATTGAACACATGAAGCGATGTACAAAGAATTCATTATCCTGTAACAGCAGACGTTATCATAACTCAGGGTGTTGAACCCGTTTCAGGGCATCTCCAACTTTTTTATTTTTCTATATTGAACTTAAGATAAGATGCATCATTTGTTTGATAAATATATAAGTTCATATATCCACCTTTTGTGATCTGCACACACAGACCATTAAAGCCTTTACAATGACCGCCATGATAAAGAGCCTGCCTCGGAGTCTTTTTCCCAATATTTTTGTGCAAATCCAAGCAAATGCATTTTGATCATTTTTCGTATGTTGTTTGACATCTTCTTCTTCTTCTTCTTCACTGGTCCGCTCGCAGTTGAGCACGTCGTGCTGACATGGCCTGGTCACCAATCGTTTGCCAGGTTGCTCGGTCCATGGCTGCAGCCCTCCAACCCCGGTCGCATCCAATGTCTCGCAGGTTCTGCTCCACTTGGTCCATCCACCGAGCTCGCTGAGCTCTTCGTCGTCTCGAGCCGGGCGGGTCGCTGGTGAGCACCTTCTTGGTGGGGCATGAGTCCGGCATCCTCATGACATGCCCCAACCAGCGAATCCTGCCGGCCTTCGCCACCGTCAGGATGTCCGGCTCGCCATACAGCTCAGCTAACTCGTGGTTCATCCTTCTCCTCCACACGCCCTGCTCACACACGCCGCCAAAGATAGACCGGAGCACGCGTCGCTCGAGGACTGCGAGGGCGTTGGCATCCTCCGTGCGCAGAGTCCAAGATTCATGCCCATAAAGAACGACCGGTCTAATCAGCGTGCGGTATATGGCACACTTCGTGCGTGGGAGGAGCCATCTGGACCGCAGGAGTTTGTGGAGACCATAGTAGGCACGATTCCCCTGAACAATGCGCCTCCGGATTTCGCAGCTCACGTTATTGTCCGGAGTTACGACAGTGCCGAGGTAGCAAAACTCATCTACTACCTCGAGTTCGTCGCCGTCCATTGATACACTGCTCACCAGCCTGGCTCTGTCACTGTCAGAGCCTCCGACGAGCAGGTACTTTGTTTTCGTCGCATTGATCATCAATCCAATCCTTGCGGCCTCGCTTTTTAGTCGAGTGTACGCTAGTGATGGGTTCTCGGAACCGCACCCACCGTCCGGAACCGCTTCCGAGCATCTATAAACCGGCTCCGATTCCGGCTTAGTAAAACCCACGATTCCGTCCGGAACCGTCCGGAGCAGCTAGTCGGCAGCCGGAGCCGGCTCCGGGCGGCATGTTCGACAGCATGTTCGAAATCCTCACCTTACACTGTACCCCCTCCATTGTGGCCTTGAGGAAATTATACATTAACATAATAAGTTTAGCATAGCTTCATACCATCCAATTCCAATAGCGTAACAACCCCGTCTTCGATCATGCCTGTTCCATTGAGGGCTTACTAAGCTAGTTCCCGTTGTGTACGTGAATAGTCAGTCCTATTATAACCGTCCTGTAACCGGTCGAACACGATACCACGAAGTAATGTAATGTGCGAAGCTGTAATGGGCGATTACGACAAAATACTGGTCAAAATAGGTATTTAATGGCATGGAGCAATCATATAGCAGAAACTTCAACGCTAATTTTATTGGATTAGTTTCGTATTAATGACTACTTGCCCCTGTCAAAGGGACATTTAATTTTGTATAGATATTCGACTCACCATGAACCTTTCATTCATGGTTTTACAAAGGTTCTAAGGAAAACCGCATCATTTAAAGCATGTCCAGTTAAAAATACTTTTTTCATTACAGATGGCTGTCAGTAGTGTCTTACCTTAGCATCATCGTAGCTTTCCGAATGAAGTGTCGAAACGGGTGCGTAATCGAAAACCTGAAGCCTCAAAGGGATGGAATGTTGATGTTTCGACATTTGCCTGCATCTGGTATTAATTGGCTGGCATTTGAAAACTTACGAACAACTGTCGTTACTAAAGAGTTCCTGAGCGAAGTTGGTCAGTTCGCGGAATTCATACGAATAGAAAACTCGCCAGTCGTGCAAAAAATAGTACTCCCCAAACAATGCAACCTGAAAAGTCTGGGAGTCTCGAATTCGCGCCTAAGAATCATCGAAATTGAGGAAAATAATTGTTTAAACCAGCTGGGAATATATTCCAGTTTTCTAAAGGAAATACCATCATCATTTCGCTACTTACACGCTGCTACAAAGATCGATATATCCGAGAGTCCGATCGTAACGTTAGACTTGGCTCCATTCTGTTCAACGCCTTCTCTGGGAATGTTAAGATTAAAGAAAAATAAGATTCGCTACATCATTAATAGTTCAAGGGTTCCTTGTAAACTACTCATGGAGCAAATTCAGTTAGATAAAAATCAGATTCAAGTGCTTAATTTGGAGCTATTTAGTGTATGCTCTCGGTTGCGAGCAGCTTCATTCAGCAAAAATGTAATCGAACTAGTGGTTGGACGTTTTACTAGTTCTTTACTATCGGATTTAGTGCTGACAGGAAACTATCTCACTCGTTTAGACTTTTGCCAATGGAAAACGCCTTTGCTGACGACTTTGGACATTGATTCCAACAGGTTATCAGATGTACCACGGTGTCTAGAAAATGTATCACAACTTGAAATCCTACATATGCAAAGAAACCGTTTTACACACTTTCACATACGGTCCGTGGCGAAGCTTAAGCATTTGGAAGCGTTAAATATCGGTCTTAATAATTTATCCAGCTTCAACATGAATGACAAAGAATTCCCTCCTAGTTTAAACAGTATATATCTTGGTTACAATCGTCTGGAGACCCTAGATCTCTCTTATGTTCCGGTTTCTTCTTTGGCAGTGTATGCAATCAATAACCTCATCAGTGAGCTTGATATGGATAAGGTATCAGAAAACGTAGAGGGTTTGGTGATGGAGAATAATCCGATTGATTGTACATGGTTTAGTAAAACGGAAAGAATGTTTGCGAAATGCCTCAAAACCCCAAACTTCTATCTGGCGGAAGCTTACAACGGCGATGCCTCACAAATTCTCGATACGGTAGCGTAATAAATTAATGTGATTCGGATAACTTAATGTGAATGTAATAAAACATTTCAAAAGGATCAAAGCCAAACATTCAAAGCTAAATAATTAACTAAACTCTACCTAACGTTTGACCGTAGTTATGGGTGTAAATTACTTGCGTAGTTAATAGCATCGCTTTCGTGCGTAATGGATAGAAACTAATTCATTCATTTTATTTTCATTTTGAATATTGGCTTCCCTTTGAGTGTCAAAAAATTCATTGTAAATTTGGTTTCACGAACTGTAAATTTCATTCGAGGATGAGTACTAAATCACCGGTAATTTGATCAATTTCTATGATAAAGTGATATTCATATTGATCTTCATCACGCCGACAGATGGTCGAACGAACGAATCGTGCGAACTACAAGAATAATCATGGATTGCAGATTTTGTGTTTTTCGTAGATATCACCCAACTCTTTATTGTACTAAACATTTCATTTCAAGGAAGTTATAAAGTATGATTTGATAAAATGCATGCGAAAGAGTAAAATTATATGTATGGAGCAATTAGTTAGCTGTTTTGTGTTTCCTAATCTTTACTTCTTACCCAAAAGCACAATTGAGTTGATAATAATTATTTTATTTGTACTTTTAATTTAATTTAAACTAACACACTTATCTACATGCTTACTACCATGATGTGTAGTGTTCACTTGCAGTTTGCATGTAGGAGTGCCTTGCAGATAACTACATATTTAAATCTATTTAATATGATTTCGTTACAATTTGGAAAACGATTTTATGTCTTCGATGAGAATTTCGGGACAGCCGAGAGGTAGCGTCGGTGAGAAAATAGCGTCAGCCCTCCCCTGTACGAGAGGACTGACTATCTGCGTACTCAAAGGGAAAAAGTCTTGTAAGCCCTTCATGGGGCAGGCATGATCAATAAGGTCGTTGCGCAAAGAAGAAGAATTTATAGAATTTTCAACCAGTTTGGCCACTTTTTAGTGCAAAGTTCCCGGCCTACCCGTAACACGTTGTTGTCACATAAGTAAATGAAAATGCAACATAAAAATTATAGTTTTATTTAAAACTATTTTTTTGCGAAGCTAAGTCTTTGCTTAGCCTTAGAATACCGTCGGTTTTATACATTATATAAACAAATTTAATAAAAAAACTGTACTAAAAAAGTTTGCTGAAAACGCTTGGCAGTCAACGTGTTGAAATAAAATTGACCCATGACTACAATCCCCAAAGAACTGCGCCGTTTAGTGTCAATTGTAAGCTATTATCACAGCTGGTCTAAACACATGTTACGCACAATGAGTAACGCACGTTCTTTCATAAGCGTGTTAAAAAAAGATCAGCTAATACGCCAATCGTTTTATTACAAAGTCATTACTATTCGTTGTTCTATTTAGAGTTGAAGAAAGTTTGGTGTAGTTCGAAACTTGCGTGTGAGGAAGGTTCCCTTTTTTGGACGCTAACATGAATACTGAATCAATTCGCCTTGGAAGGTAATTTGTGTTATTTTATTGCCGAGTTTTCCACAAACCATCGTGAGTGCAATCGTAAAAAACCTAATCGTCATTGTTAGTCTTCTCATTTTGCTAGGAATGGCCCAGTGGCCACATTCGTCGATGTGTCCGGTTTTGACATTCGAATTCAACTGCCACGAAGAGAGTTCTCATGTTTGCACGTTGAAAAACTACGATCCCCATGGAGAAGGACGATATGTGTTTCGGCACGTGTCTCCGGCAATCCGCGGCATGCATTTTTTAGGTCTCCAAACGACGGTTTTGGACGACTACTTGCTGACAGCGCTTCCTCCTTCGATAACTGACGTAATGCTTACCGAGTCGGCTGCAATAAAGGCTATAATCGTACCGACAAATTTAGCCGTTGTCAGAATTGAAGTCATAGATTCAGGACTCCACGAGGCCGACTTTGAGGCGAACGGTTACATTGAAACATTGTCGATTGTGGCGAGTGATTTGCACCGTATTCCAGCTTCTGTTGCTAATTTAATGAACTTGGTTCAGTTGAAAATACAGTTTTCTCCTATTAAAGAGGTGCGGTTGACGACATTTTTGGGAAATCAGAACCTGAAGATATTAGATCTTCGGCATAACAACATAACGTACATCATTCGCACGGATTCGTCAGAGTGTCTGCAGTCCCTGCAAGAACTATTGCTCGGCTGGAACAAACTGAAACGTATCGTATGGGATGAGTTTTCTCCTCTCTGCCAGCTTCAGATCATCGATCTCTCGAACAACGGAATAGAAGTGGTCACTGGTCGGTTCACCAACACCCGAATCAGTGCTATTTTACTCTGGCAAAATCGGCTCCAAACGCTTGATTTGTGCCAGTGGAACGTTCTGCCCTATATCGATTCGATTATCTTGCTAGGAAACCAACTGGTGAACGCCCCGGAATGCCTGGAAAAGCTGCCGAACGTGCAGTCGGTTAACTTTGCCCGCAACAACCTATCGAGCGTTTCGATAGCCAGGTTTTCTTTGCTAGATTATTTAGACAGTCTCAATTTCATCGGCAACCCGATCAAATCCTTCACGATTGACGGAAAGGTTCCGCCACTGTTGGAGTCGATACATTTTGACAACAGTGTAGCTGAAAACCTACGCAACAACAGCTTGCCGGTCAGTATATATAAACTAATCAAAATTGTGTAACTGCTCCATTGAGCCTAATTCAATATTGTGTGTGGCAGAATTTACTTGCTGGAAATAAAAATCTTAAATACGAATTCTTTAGCTGGTAAAAATGCATATTAAATAATAAAATAAAGCATCAAGAGGAATTTGAATACATTGAAAATCGTACTTCATCACTTCTGAAAATTCCAGAATATTTTGTAATGATGATGAGTTCGCTTATCGCTCACCCCTACATAGGTTTGAGAGGAACGAAAGTATCTTGCGATATTAAATATACATCATCAAACGAGAGGGGGCATTGGGGCATTACTCTCCAGAACAATCGCATCCAACTCTGTTCCATTCATACAACGGTCGCCATCAATTGCACAAGGAGGTACATCTTAGATTTCCCAACTAGCAAAAGCGGACCACTTTCCGGAGTAGCGCAGGTATTTTCGCACAGTTTTGGTTAACACCGCCAGCTATCAATGATTGATAATGTGGTGAAACCCACCAGTACTACTTACGGGACCTGATCAGTCCCAACTACTATCCTTTCCTCCAAATACGTTGGAACCACGCCTTTCAAAATTTTGTACACAAATACTGCAATTTGGAACACTATCCGCTGCATGACCGACATCCATTGCGACGTCGAGCATAACAACCGAAAGAGTATACCAGCCGCAACACAAAATCATTCGCATGACTCTGTTTTGCAACCTTTGAAGTCTCTGTACCTGTGTTTGATTGCCGAGAAATAAAATTGATGCAAAGAAATCAAAGTGTCGTGATATTAACGATTTGTAGAGCCGAACTTTTCGGAAAAAAATCAGATTGTTGCCCAATCTACTAATCACACCACACTTTTTTGCCACTTTTGAGGTGACATTTTCCCAATTTCCTGATTTCATCTAAACCGACATTCAAAAGTTCCTTGGTCTGTTTTGAATCTTTCCGTAAGACAAACAAGACTGTACCGTCCGCGAAAAGATTGGTTCTACATGACTGTAAAACTTTTTTCATGTCGTTTATATTCATAATAAACAACACTGTACCAAGAACACTTCCTTGTGGAACTCCAAGGGTGTTTTCGATAGGGTTTCATAAAAACTGTTCGTTGCGTTCTTCCACTGAGATAAAATGCGAACCATTTTTTCATGCGAACTCCATCGCTACCGAACCGTTTGATTGTTTCTAATAACAAAGATAAGGTCGCGATATCGTTTCAAACGCCTGTTTCAAATCCAAAAACACTGCAACAATCGTTTGTTTTTGCTCCATTAACTCCACTGTGCTATTACAATTAGGAAATGGACAGTCGTAACAAAAATAGTAGTAAATGATAACTCAATTAAAATTTCTATTTCTGCGGAACATTTCTACCCTTAACTGTGCTAATGCCCCCTCAATGTGTTATTTTGCGAAATACCAATTGATAATTAACAGTCATTGTAGTCTGGAAACCTTCTCATCGAACACATGAAGCGATGTACAAATAATTCATTATACTGTAAAAGTAGACGTTATCGATAACTCAGGATGTTGAACCCGTTCAGGGCATCTAAAACTTTATTATTTTTCTAAATTGAACTTAAAGTAAGATGCATCATTTGTTTGACGAATACATAAGTTCATATATTCATCTTTTGTGATCTGCACACACGGACCATTAAAGCCTGTACAGTGACTTGCATGATAAAATGCCTGCCTCGAAGTTTTTTTCCTCAATATTTTTGTGCAAATCCAAGCAAATGCATTTTGATCATTTTTCGTATGTTTTTTAGCATATCTTTTGTAAGAATCACTTGTGACACAAACACACAGTTTCACATGATGATGCAAATAGGCATTGAAAAAATAGTGACGAGATAAAGTACTCACTTAAAAATATTGAGTTTGTACACTGTTTTCACTGAAAAGTCTCCTCATTATTTGTGTTTTGATAACAATCTTCTGGACCAATTGGGTATTCATAGTAGTGATATTGTTTGACTTATGATATGTTGAAACACTTTTTAGCATTAGGTATCTCATTACATACAAATGTTTTTTAATGTTCTGCCCCTGCAAAGGTAGAAAGCGCAAAACCTTTGCATGAATGGACACCAAGTCCATTACCAAAATAAAAATAAACGCGTAATTAACCATGGAGGTGCAAGATAGGTAGTGTTGACTGGGCAAAACGGCATCTGGGACAATCAAGGATATTTTGAAAACGCTTAAATTTCGTCATACGAACTTCAAGAATCACGAATGGTGAACTTTATGCATTTCATTATTATTAATACGGTTCTGTAGGTTTCAAACAATCAGTCACAACCGCATTCAGATGATCTCATTGCTTAACAGCCATCAATTATCAATTATTCCTGCGCGTGAACGCGATACCACGAAGTAATGTGTTGTGGGAAACTTTTAAGACAAAGTACTGGTCTAAATTCTTATTTAATGGAATGGAGTAATCATATAGCCGAAACTCCACCGCTAATGAGTCAGGGTTGCTAATTTTATTAGATTAGGAATAATGACTGCTTCCTCTAGCCAAAGGGTCGCGAAAACTATTCTACGGAGCTTAACGTTTAATTTTGTATAGATATTCGACTCACCATGAACCATTCAATCATGGTTCTACTAAGGTTCTGAAGAAAAAACCGCATCATTTGAAGCATGTCCAGTTAAAACTCTTCTTTTATTACAGATGGCTCCCGGTTGTGTCATATCTTAGCATCATCGTAGCTTTCCGAATGGAGTGTCGAAACACGTGCGTAGTCGAAAACCTGAAGCCTCAACGGGATGGAATGTTGATGTTTCGACATTTGTCTACATCGCATAGTTATTGGGTGACATTTGTAAACTTACAAACAACTGTCGTTACTAAAGAGTTTCTGAACGAAATTGGCCAGTTCGTGAAAATCTTAGTAGTAGCAAACTCGTCGGTCGTGCAGAAAATAGTACTCTCCAAACAATGCAATCTGCAAACTTTGGTAATCTCGAATTCACGCCTAAGAATCATCGAAATTGAGGAAAATAATCGTTTGGACAGCTTGCGAATATATTCCAGTCTTCTAAAGGAAATACCTTCATCATTTCGATACTTACACGCTGCTACAGATATCGATATATACGAGAGTCCGATCGTGACGTTGGACTTGGCTCCGTTCTGTTCAACACCGTCTCTGAAAGTGTTAACGCTAAAGAAAAATAAGATTCGCTACATCATAAACAGTTCAAGGGTTCCTTGTAATCCGCTGATGGAACGAATTGATTTGTCTAAAAATCAGATTCAAGTGCTTAATTTGGAGCTCTTTAGTGTGTGCTCTCGGTTGCGAGAGGCTGCATTTAGCAAAAATGTAATCGAACTAGTGGTTGGGCGTTTTACTAGCTCTTCACTATCGTCCTTAATCCTAACAGGAAACTATCTCATTCGTTTAGACTTTTGCCAATGGAAAACGACTTTGCTGAAAACTTTGAACATTGATTCCAACAGGTTATCAGATGTACCACGGTGTCTAGAAAATGTATCACAACTTGAAATCCTACATATGCAAAGAAACCGTTTTACACACTTTCACATACGATCCGTGGCGAAGCTTAAGCATTTGGCAGCGTTTAATATCGGTCTTAATAATTTATCCAGCTTCAACATGAATGACAAAGAATTCCCTCCTAGTTTAGACAGGATATATCTTGGCTACAATCGTCTGGAAACCTTAGATCTCTCCTATGTTCCGGTTTCTTCTTTGGCAGTGTATGTAAACAATAACCTCATCAGTGAGCTTGATATGGATACGGTATCACAAAACGTAGAGGGTTTGGTGATGGAGAATAATCCGATTGATTGTACATGGTGGAGTAAAACGGAAAGAATGTTTGCGAAATGCATCAAAACCCCAAACTTCGATCTAGCGGAAGCTTACAATGGCGATGCCTCACAAATTCCCTATACGGTAGCGTGACGAAGCTTCGGATAACTTAATGTGTGATGTTCCGTGCCTAATGATTAGAAACTAATTCATTCATTTTATTTGTATCTTTGAATATTGGCTTCCCTTTGAGTGTCAAAAAATTCGTTGTAAATTTGGTTTCACGAACTGTAAATTTCATTCGGGGAAGATTACTAAATCACCGATAATTTGATCAATTTCTATGATAAAGTTATTTTCAATATTGATCTTCATCACGCCGACAGATGGTCGAACGAACGAACCGTGCGAACTACAAGATTAATCATGGATAGCAGACTTTGTGTTTTTCGTAGATATATTCGCTTCGTTTTCATTTTCAATACAATTAATCAATTTATATGAGCGCAATGGTCCAGCTGGAGTCATCTTCTTCTCTATCTCTTTCTTTCTCTTTCTCTTTCTCTATATCTATAAAAATGAATGAATGTTTGTATGCTCGTGATGCTAAAACTCAAAATTGGCAGGACCCATCTTGATGACGCCTTCGTATGATTTGTTCCTTTTTACCCAAGGAAGGTTTAGGAATAAAGAGAATTTGAAAATTCCCAAAGAAAAGCTGGAAAATGAGAAAATTCGGCAAAAATGGCTTTTCCTTATCAAAAATAAAATTTACCTTCTCTAACGAAAACGGTTGGACTTATCCCAATAAAGTCTTCTGATGATTTGTTTCTTTTGACCCAATAAAAACAATGCAAGTAATGCTGAATCTGAAAAATCCTTAGGGAAAACCAGAAACCCAGAAAACTCGAAAAATACTTTTTTCCTTAAAAATTGAAACTTATAAAAATGAGTGTTTGTTTGTTTGACGCTAAAACCCAAATCGGCTGAGCCAATCTTGACGATGTAATCAGATTATTTGTTCGTTTTTATTAATGGAAGGTTTAAAGAAAAGACAACTTTAACATTCCCTAAGGAAAAGCCGGAAAATGGAAAGATTTGTAAAAATTGCAATTTATTTTTAACCATTCACCACAAATTAACCATTCTTCAAATAAACTGAACATTGAAATAAAAAACAAAACCTGTGGAATGCACAACAACGTATCGGCTCGTTTGATACTTATCTCACCTCCTTCAATGCCAAAAACCGGCAAATCCTTTCCGGCGACGTACTTGCAAAATTGTTTGATAGATTTCCCTGAACTTAACACTAGAATACATTGCTTTGGAAACTTGCCCGAATGCTTTTTAGGGGTCATTTTGACCCCTATTTTGAAAACGCTATAACTTCACTATTTTTGAAGATTTTTCAAATCCGTAAACTGTTACGTTTTAGTATATTTATTGACTATCTTTTGGCGTTTTTAATTTTTTTATATACCACTTCACCATTTCGCTAGCTCGGTGTATAGCAAAAAAGATCGTTATGAGTCGAATTTTAATCCTTTTCAACTTTTATTCTTTGAAAACGTATCATGTAAATTCCAAAAAAAAGTGTGCGCTATGATGTTGATATATTACGCCACCTTTGAAAAATAACTTCATATTTTTAACTTAACAAATAACGCCACAAATTGATCTTGAAGATGTGGATTTTAACATTTTCCATAGGAAGTTTCCGTTCTGCGCTTTGTTCTGTTATTCCGTACGCGAGCGTTTGGAAGCGTTATGCGCGATGCGTTACTATGGGAATTGGCGTTATTTTTAATCTTTGCGGCCAATTTATGGAGTCATTTGTAATGGCAAAAATACCAATTTATTTTTGAAATGTTGCTCAACATACTAGCTTTCTAGCGCACACTTTTTTTCTAGATTGACATCAAAGATTTTGAATGAATAAAAATTGAAAAAAACGCAATTTCGACCTTTTTTGCTATACACCGAGCTAGCGGAATTATGAAGAAATTCATCGTAAAAACAAAAACGTCAAATGATAGTTAACAAATATACTAAAAAGTACCAGTTTACGGATTTGAAAAATTTTCAAAAATAGTGAAGTTATAGCGTTTTACAAGTAGGGGTCAAAATGACCCCTAAAAAGCATTCTAGGTATAGTCACGTTGGTTCTCGGAACTGGTCGAACAGAAAAATCTGAAATTTTTGTTTTAGATATAACTTTGGATTTTAAGAAAAGCCTTATTTTTTTTGTAAAAATATTCAGCCGTTTTCGAGATATTAAAATCGAAAACCGCGTTGGGGTCAAAATGACCCCAGTTTGGATTCTAGTGTTAAATACTCAACATTCTAGTGATGAGAATAACAACTCTTTTTTTAGATTTGAATCAGAGTGAATAATCATAACGATGATTCGAATCTTTAAGTCACTCTTTTGTGATTTAAAACGTGAAAAATGATTTATTGACCTTCGAGGTGATTTGAAATCTTAACTGGGATTCGAATCCCAAAAGAATGAACGAATAGGTAAAAGAGTCACTAGTCGCCATTGCGATTCGAATCCCAAGTTGTGATTCGAATCCCAAATTTAGTTTAGTGTATGCTCTCGGTTGCGAGCAGCTTCATTCAGCAAAAATGTAATCGAACTAGTGGTTCAGCGTTTTACTAGCTCTTCACTATCGTCCTTAATCCTAACAGGAAACTATCTCATTCGTTTAGACTTTTGCCAATGGAAAACACCTTTGCTGACAACTTTGAACATTGATTCCAACAGGTTATCAGATGTACCACAGTGCCTAGAAAATTTATCACAACTTGAAACCCTACAGATGCAAAGAAACCGTCTTACACACTTTCACATACGATCCGTGGCGAAGCTTAAGCATTTGGAAGCGTTAAATATCGGTCTTAATAATTTATCCAGCTTCAACATGAATGACAAAGAATTCTCTCCTAGTTTAGACAGGATATATCTTGGCTACAATCGTCTGGGAACCTTAGATCTCTCCTATGTTCCGGTTTCTTCTTTGGGAGTGTATGTAAACAATAACCTCATCAGTGAGTTTGATATAGATAAGGTATCAGAAAACGTAGACGGTTTGGTGATGGTGAATAATCCAATTGATTGTACATGGTGGAGTAAAACGGAAAGAATGTTTGCGAAATGCATCAAAACCTCAAACTTCGATCTAGCGGAAGCTTACAATGGCGATGCCTCGAAAATTCCCTATACGGTAGCGTGACGAAGCTTCGGATAACTTAATGTGAATGTAATAAAATATTTCAGTAGTATCAAAATCAATTATTCAAAACTAAATTATTTACTAGACTCCACCTAACGCTTGAACGTAGTCACGGGCAGAAGCGGATCAATCCGTTCGGGGCCCCCAAGCGGTTGGATAAACGGGGCCCTCCAGACATTTCCATTGCTCTAAGTGTTTCTATACTTATGGCCAAAATTGGACTTATTATTTACAACAGTTAGCAATCCTTTATAGATATTTTTAGCAATCCTTTATACACATAAAGGACGCATATTTACTTATTTTATGAAATCAGACATTAGATCTTCATTATCTGAAAATAATCACTCTGAATTAAGCAATCTGAACAAGTTTATCGCAATCGCAATAGGGGTTTTTTAAATCGCTCTCAAATTATCAAATCTTTTTATCAATTTTAACAGCGATGACGAAAACATTTTAATTTTTTTTTTTTTGCTGGTAGACCGTAAATTGAGAGCATTTGAAGTCAAACGGACATTATTAGATGAGAAAGAAGATTCATGAAAACATATTCTGGCAAAGTTTTAGGTGAAAATTAACAATGGATAAGCAATATTAAAATACATCTGTACTAACTTTGATCAAAGTATGTGTACCGCTGAGAGAATAAATAAAATTGGTTGTTACTTTTGCGGTCTGGGGTTTTCATCACGGGGCCCCCTTAAGCTCGGGGCCCCCCGCGGCCGCTCAGTCCGCTCATAGGTAGATCCGCCTCTGGTCACGGGTGTAAATTTGTTGCGCAATTAACAACATCGCTTCCATGATCATCGCTAATGACCAGAAACTAATCCATTCATTTCGTTTTTTATTTTATTGTCAGAGTTGTGTGACTGACTGAAAAGACTCTCAAACTAAAAGAGATTCTTAAAACGAATTACTGGATTCTGACTCAACTTGGGTGGTGCCCATTTCGAAGCGGTAGCACGAGGGAACACGTGGCGTGGTGTTGGGATCGAATCTCGAGTTTGGCACAGTACGGTACAACGAACGGCTAACAACCCATCTATAATATTACGGTATTTCGATCATAGTAACTATCTTCGGAGAGAGGCCTTGCCGCACTAGGGTATGTCGTGCCACATAAAAAAATAACCATGAGGAACATATAATAATTTTAGTTTAAAAAAATCGTATTTTACTGTTATCACATTTTTGTAAAGTACAAGAAAGTAAACAATTGAAAAATAATGTTATCCCGGTATTTACTCCAAAGTGGCCATTGTGCATTGTGCAGTGGCAGCACCGGTGGTATTGTTGATGTTCGAAGTACTGCAACCCAAGTCAATCGGCAAACTCAATGCTGGCCTTTCCATGGTATATACAACCCCCAGCTAATGTTCACAACATGTGGATAAATAGGTCTTTCTAATGGTAGGTGCATAACCCATTGATGGAAACATCGGGTGCTTCACAGTTCCTTTGCTCGTTGGGCAGTGGATAACAGCCCTTGCAGAGTTAAGAAGCGCAAACCCGAGAACGCAAAATTAACCATCAAGGATATCTTGAAAACACTAACATTTCGGCTTACTAACTTCAAGAATCACGAATGGTGAACTTTTTGCGTTTCAATATTATTGATACGGTTCTGTAGGTTTCAAACAATCAGTCACAACCGCATTCAGATGATCTCATTGCTTAACAGCCATCATTTATTTATTATTCCTGCGCTTGAATTGCAAGCCACAAGCCTTAAGTACTATAACCGCATAAAACAGAAAAATCTAGCTAAATCATCTGGCTAAGTGTCACATCGGCAAACGGTTATATTTCGGCTGGCAGGTGCAGTGCTTGCGCATGAATTTGTAAAGGCCAAATGCAAGACACAGCCCTACCGTGATTACAAACGCAACCAAGTACGAGATCAGTTGATAGAATCGCCGTGTCGTCCACAACACAGTATACTTGAGCGTGGTACCATCTGTTGGCAGAGGAACGAAAATACGTTAGTACTATTATCCGGCTAGCTGGGACATGTTTAAGTAAATAAATACCAATAACCGCGTAACCATAGCCAATGTCCGGAACGCTCATTCGATAGGAACAGGTCGGAACGATGATTTCCAGCAGCTCCTGCGTGTCCTGATGGTAGCTCAGATCGAAAGAATGCACCTTGTAGGCCGTCCGCTTGTCCTGGCTCAGCGGCCGGTAGTTGACCATTTTCACCCGGCTCCGGTGTATGCGAGCGTACTGCGACACGTGCAAATGTGCCGAGAAGATTACGTTCGGTTTCAGGTTGCGAATGGCCGTAGATGTGAACGTCGAGGGTGTGTCGAGTACCGGCATGTGGCTAACGAAGATACGTAAGTATCGATCGGAAACGTCCGCACCCGTGCTGTCCACCATCCGTGGGTCCTTGAGCGTCATTTCCAGCGTGATACGGTTGATATTGTATATCGTCAGATTGTCATTGACGACCCACGCCGGGCGTTCGGAAAAGTATTGCCGAAAGCGACGCTTGGCCGACGGATTAAGCGGTTGCCTACCGTCCCCACCGATATCGTTGTCGCCGGGGATGTAGATCGTCCTTGCCGTAGGGTGCGTGGGAAAAATCGCCCCGAAGCGCGTGTAATATTCCTCGAAGTGCAACTCCGTCGAGTCGGTTCCTTCGTCCATTAGATCGCCAAGAAAAATGATTACGTCCGGTTGGACGTGCTCGACCGCCTGCTCGTAGTACCAAGCCAGGTAGCGATCGGAATCGTAGTTTGCAAGGCCGGCGTAGAATTGCCTGTTGTTCGTTTTACCGAGGATTTGTGGATCAGCTACGAGTAGTATTCGTACACAGCCAGCTGCAGAGATAGACACAATCGTACATGAAACGAAAGCGGTGAGAAAATAATTTGTGATCCTCACAACACAGCACCCCGTACTTACATTCTTTGCAGTAGATATTTGACCACTTGAACTTTTGCAACACATAAATCAACACCTCATTGTACAGCACCAGGAGCACGAGTAAAATTACGTACACACGCCACGCCGGATGAAGCCGAAGGAACTTTTTCTTCATCCGAGCAAGCCAATTTTTAGCCATCTTTCATCCGGGAGAACGGATTCCGAGAAACCGAAAGGTGTTGCGGACGTGCCGGTTTAATTCTTCGGTCTAAGTTGCTAATTACTTAACGTCAGCGGCAACATTGTTCCGTGGCAAAAACCGTACGATTGGTGCTAGGCAAATTTACAAAAAAAAAGTTTACGGGGTTACACTGCATAAATAAAATAGCTTGTCTTTACTTGCGGTTTACTGATATACCTTTTTGTGTACAAACAGACCGAGGACTACCATGCGCTGCCATCGTTCCTTTTCGCTCACACGTCAGCTGTGCCGGTGACAGTTATCGTTTTTTGAGCCTCGTCGAGGTCGCGTGGAGTACAATTCAGTTGACATTGCATTCAGCAACATAACGGCTGAGCACCAAGCAAATTTAAGAAAACCATTTTAAATTACTAAACCCGAGATCCTCCCCTTGTATGCGAGAGTTGACTTCCCCTTGTATGGCAGATTTTCTAGCCGGCATTACCACACACCAGACGGGAATCTCCTAAGCACTTTCAAAGCACGTAGAGGGAATCATTCTAGTAACCACAAAATCGATGAGCATCTCGCAAAGTAGTCTTATCAATTTTTCACAAGAAATCGGATATTGTTTTTCACCCAGCGACGAGCTTATTATTACTACCATTGTGTTGTGTATTGTATTATCGAATGATCATGTACTTTCAGTAATGCATTGACAAACATGGATGTCACACTTTCATTTAACAATTATAACATTCAATAAGTTTAAGCCTTATAATTTATACTTCTTTCAGTAGCGCATTGTGACGATAATTACCACGAGAGGTTAGGTTGGCTAAAGTGGGTGGTGGTTGGGAGTTGTTGAAGATTTCTTGTGCTGCCTTCCAGTCCACCTGCTCCTTATGGAGAGGGGGTAGAACAGCGAGCGCAACCCGGAGAGCGCCCGGTGGTCCGGTGATGAATTACTGCAAGTAAAACCGCACCTAACGAGAGCAGGACTTTTTGAGACTAGAATCGTCCCCTTCCCGTAGCGGCGTGGCTTTGATGTTCCGCTCGCTCGACGCTTCCTCCCATTGAGAGTTCCCATTTATCGCCAGCGAATGAAGGACGAGTCACCTCGAACCACCCCATCTTACTGCGGGTGGCGGAAGCTCTTGCCAGCGTACTTAGCGCCAGCGCCGAGCTCCTCCTCGATGCGCAGAATCTGGTTGTACTTGGCCAAACGCTCCGACCGGCACGGGGCTCCCGTCTTGATCTGGCCAGTGCTCAGACCGACGACGAGATCGGCGATGAACGTATCCTCCGTTTCGCCGGAACGATGCGACACCATGGTACCCCAGCCGTTCTTCTTCGCCAGCAGATGCGCATTGATCGATTCGGTAACCGAGCCAATCTGGTTGACCTTCAGCAGCAGGCAGTTGCAGGCCTTCTTCTCGACCGCAGTCGCGATGCGCTTCGGGTTGGTCACCGTCAGATCATCGCCGACGATCTGGATGGTCGTGTTGGCGGTGATCTTGCTCCACGCGTCCCAGTGGTCCTGGTCGAACGGATCCTCAATGCTCACGATCGGGAAGTCCTTGATGAAGCCCTGGTACAGCTGCTCGAGCGCGTCCGGGGTCAACCAGGCGCTCGCGTCTGACTTCGGGTTCTTGAAGTCCAGATCGTACTTGCCGTCCTTGTGGAACTCCGAAGCGGCGACGTCCATACCGATCTCAACCTTGCCGGTGTAGCCAGCCTTTGCGATGGCATCCTGGATCAGGTTCAGGGCCTCCTTGTTCTCCAGAATGTTCGGGGCGAAACCACCCTCATCACCGACGGCCGTCGCGTCCAGTCCGAACTTGGCCTTGATCACGTTCTTGAGATGATGGTACACCTCGCTGCCAATCTTCATCGCCTCGGTGAACGAGGTAGCACCGGTCGGCAGGATCATGAACTCCTGCATGGCCAGCTTGTTGCCGGCATGGCTACCACCGTTGATGACGTTGAAGGCCGGCACCGGCAGGATGATGTTGCTGTTTCCAGCCAGATCGGCAATGTGCTTGTACAGCGGCACTCCCTTCTTGGCTGCGCCAGCCTTGCAGATGGCCAGCGACACACCCAAAATGGCGTTAGCTCCAAGCTTCGACTTGTTCTCGGTTCCGTCAAGCTTCAGCATCAGTTCATCAAGCTGTCGTGTGCGAAAAAAACAAGCGTTACTAAAAAGCATTGCCACAATTTGTTCTCTCTCTTACCTCCTTCTGCTGGGTAACGCAGAGACCCGAAGCAAGAACGGCCGGTGCAATGGTCTTGTTGATGTTCTCAACCGCCTTCAGGACACCCTTGCCATGCCAGTTGGCCTTCTCGTTGTCGCGCAGCTCCAGCGCCTCGTGGACGCCAGTGGACGCACCGGACGGGACGGCGGCACGGAACAGGCCAAGATCGGTGACCAGATCGACCTCAACGGTTGGGTTACCGCGGGAGTCGAAAATTTGACGGGCCTTGATGCTCTGGAACGGCATTTTGCTTCTGAAAAAGATAAAATAAATAAACAATAACTATTTAATCTTTGGCTAATAGAAGGAATAACAGTAGTTTTTACGATTGATAATTTTTTTCTTACGGAATCTAAATTTCAAAACATTGTTCAAACCGCCTTAGTTATATGTCAGAGACTGCGCGAATTAGGCTCCTAATCAAGGGATCATAAAGACAGATACAGTATTCCGTCACCAAGGAGGCCCTGGCTGGCTTACATAATTCCTCGAATCATGCTGGCGTTGCTCTCGACGACGCTGGCACGATGATGGGATGGCGTGTTGGATGGGTGCCCGAAAAGGGAATAGTAGTTGTTGATATTTACGTGGTTGCAAACGCGCAAGGTTATCAATAGACACGACAAGGAAATGTTGATATGGGCTACTAAATATTAAAAAACGACCACTGACGGCGTGCTGCTTCGTAACGGTGAGGAACGAAAATAAAGCGTGCTATGATTATACATTAAAATCGATTTGCGCAAGCCCTTCAGGCCATTGATAGCTGAAGGTGAAAGTGAAGTGCACACGAGTTCATTTGTGTGCAAACGCAGGAATGTTTGCATTATCTTGTAACATTTATCAAATAAGACCTAGAAGGCTTTTAAATTTCATCATGTTTGTTCGTTTCCTTTGCAGAGCAATTAAATCGATGGAATTTTTAATTGTTTAACAATTGGATCAACAATGAGTAAGAATTTATAAAAATTAACATCACTTTGCATCATATTTTTGTACCAGCTTCACACGAATGGAAGAACGGTATGAGCAGTAGAAAGGGGAAAAGGAATTTAAGGTTGACCTCTAAAGTGGTTTAGAGGACATTCGCTCGCCGGTAAAATCGCAACAAAACTTTATCCTTTTTGTCGACTCGCTGTGTTACGAATTGATTTTGAAATTGTCTTTGCAACTGATCGGAAAATTACATATTTTTGTGAACCAAAGAGGATATATGAAATCTGGCCCTCCCGCCTTTCTGCTAATTTTTTTTTCAAATGGTTGCTTTGATCCATTAATTTTTCACAGAATTGTGACGAAAAGAATTTTATGAAGATGACCTTCTGATAAGGTCAACATGAGCTGCCACTGCCGGTGTTAAATATACAAAATCCAAGTCGGAGGCACAGTCATCCATTTTGCCGGATGCATCAATTAAAAGTTATCGCACAAGCACTCGCGATATTCTGTGCAATTGTTGTGCAATCGTACGACTTCACTTTTACCACATCCACGAGAAGGCGCGGGACGCTGGGGAAAAAAATGCTGGGCGGACAGCGGAAATGAAGTTGCAAAGATTGAAAACCTTACGCCACCGCGAAAAACTAGTAGTATTGTAATTATGCTACAAATCCTGCCTAGCATCAAGCTCTGATTTAGAGAAATTCACTTCATCTAACACACTGGAGTGGATGTTACTAATTTTTAGCCGGTCGGATGCGGCAACACTTGAAATAATTGAGAACTTACTTTGTCGCTTTTGCTTCTTCTTTGCAAAGACAGAAAAGACGGTATACGAGAGGATCTGGCTTGGGAAGTACGTTTACGCGGCACAAGTTCGTTGAACGGACTAAATCAAGCAGATTTTTCACCACTTCGGGATCTCGAAATCGGCGAATCGGATGACATCGACGACCTTGCGAAAGGTGAACTCACGGTGCATGTATGACTAGGTGGATTTCTTTCGTTCTATTTGTCCGCCATGTCATTGGAATACATGTGTCAAGATTCGGCCAAATAATTGATGGCTGCCCGGTTGACAAAAATTCAAATTTTTTGCAGCTGTCATGTAGTACCAGCAAGTTTTTCCATGGCAGATTGCTGGGACTCTTGCTGGAACTACATAGTACCAGCAACAATGTCAATTTCTGTCAACCGGGTGGTTAACAAAGGATACTGGAAAGTTTACTGGATAGTTGAGGCTATTACGATTGGAAGGACCCCTTCGTTTCGGCCCTTCAAATCATGATAACCTCAAATATTTGAGGATATCGCGGTTTTTCGACGTACCTGTCAGTTTTCTCGTCTTTCTGTCACATACAAAAGGTAAAAAACACTTTGGAAAAAATTGCCAGCCGCGTCGTTTTGTTTCCGCTATCGTCTCGACGCGTAAGCGACGTCGTTTTGGATCGTCGAGAAGATCTCGACATGGCCAGCCAATTTTTCGTTTTTTTTTTCAATGTGTTGTTTACCTTTAGCATGGGGCAGTGTCGAGAAAACTGACAGGTACCGTCGAGAAATCGCGATACCCTCAATTATGTTGCGGGTGATGTTCGCTAAAGATAGAAAAGCGTGAAAATGTCAACTGCCGCGTGCCAAGCCACTTCTTTGCTCACGACAAAAAGATCGGTTGGCAGGGGTCAAGGGTCGCCATGGATGTCTCGAAGAATGTCTCTGCAAAGGGGATGGCTTTTTCAAATAGCCATTTCAACAGCGGTTCAACAATTTTCTTCATCGAAAGGAACAAAGGTAAATGCCGTGTTTGGTGTTTCGTTCCATGTAAAACGATATTTTCTCATCTTATATATATTTCTTGACAAAATTCAATGTAAAATGGGATGGTCAGGTAGAAATACATAGTCAACTGGGACTCACAATCGCGCCTGCAAAGGCACAAACTACTGCACTCCTTCGTCAACCTCCATCGGTTCTGCCTGTCTAACATCGGGCGAACTCTCTTGCACGGCTGATTCTACGGTGTCATCGGAATTATTTCCAGCAACGGCTTCTTTTTCCACGTCCCCATTTAAAACAGATGGTGATTGGGCTCCTTCGGATGCTGCCGTGCTTTTCTCGGTATCCTCTACTGAAGCGGCCACGGATTCCTCATGAAGGTTTATGCTCTGGTCGTTGTAGCCAAATTGTTGCGTTGGCTGCTGTGATGCGCCGATGTGCGACTCAAATTTCGGAGGATCATTCCCGATCGTGACGGAATTGGTGCAATCGCTCACCTTATAAATGCCGACCAGATAGTCCGACAATTCGAACATATTCGAGCGCAGGGAGATAATGATAAATTGGGCATTTTTCGTACGTTCCTGACAGAGGCAAAAAAGAATAAAATAGTTAGAACATATTATGCTTTGGGTATTGGGAGGCACGGGACACAATTACCTACCTTTATATAATGTGCCACGATAGAGACATTCTTAAAATCGAGCGCCGCATCGATCTCGTCCATCACATACAGTGGCGAGGGTTTGTAGTAATGCAGGGCAAACACCAGTGCCAACGAGGACAACGTTTTCTCACCACCGGAAAGGTTCGAAATCATCTTCCATGACTTCTTCGGTGGGCGTACGCTAAACACGATGCCCTCGTTGAACGGATCCATCGAGTCCACCAGCTCAAGCTCGGCATCACCCCCGAGCGTAATCATCTGGTACATCTCCTTCAGCTTCTTGGTGATGATGTGGAATCCGAGCATGAACTCGTTGAACCGCTTCTTGCGCACGTCGTCGTGCAGCTGGCGCATCTCGTTACGTTTGGCCGTTATCTCCTCCAGCACCTTAACGCGGCTTAGGTACGCTTCCTGCTTCTTGAGGAACTCGTCGATCACGGACAGGTTCGGTTTGTTCGAGTTGAGCTTCTCCTCGAGGATGGATATTTGGTATTGTAGGTCGGGCAGTTTGTAGCTGCTTAACTCCTCCTCGCTGTACTCTTTCAATGGTTCTGGTGCAGATTCGCCCGGAATTTCATGTAATTTAAGTGGTTTCAGCTGAAAGAATTGAGAATGTTAGGCGTGATGATTTAAATTGACTGTATTGAAGATTTTTTAAAATATTTTGTTCCTTATTTTGTTCTGCACACCTTAACTGGGCTTGTTGAATCGTTGAAGTAGATGGATGAGTAAGAGTCGTGGCAATATTTAAATTCGATTTTAAACCAATTTCGAGTTAGACAGTTCGAAATCGCATTTAATCTCGTTGAAAAAAGGAACAAAATCATTACATTATTTTCCGGCCTTTGTGGAAATTCCCGAAGGTTTTGATTAACTTGCTTAAAGGCATCGATAAAGACAATTTGATTAAACATGAATATTCGAAAATTCTTTCAAACATTTCATTTTCCCCTCTTGCACACGTGGGCATCGCTCTACGAATGGGGCTTCATTCCGCATGCGCCGGGCCAGATCGAGGCCAATGTTCTTGACCGGAAGAAAAAGGGAAACATACTTGTCAATAGTTCTTCTGTTTACCTAATCGTAAGTTTGGTCGGTGCTGGAATCGTACAACATATTATCTTTAAAACAAATTAGTGCCCGAAGAAAAACTGCTCAAAAACGAAGGTTTCCGTTTCAGGTGTTCTATTTATTCTCTTTGACGAGGAATCTTTGCCATTTCAAGGATGGGAAGTTTCTTTTCGCATCCTTCCGGTGTGGAAGTGATTAAAAAGAACCAGGAATACATTTCCGAGATGAACAAAATAAAGGTACTACGGGAAGTCATTCACCGGTTATTGCATCTTTCACGTACCATTTTGTGTCTTTTTATTGATCAACTCTCACCCAACACAAGATGGAGCGCTGGATTCAAATGCACTATCAGATGAAGGAACGCGAAACAGCGATGGAAATATCGAAGGCACGCGAAATGTTCTACTGGCTGGCTTCGTTCTACGTTGTGTCGACCGTCGGGATGGTTGGGCGCTTTCGCACGACGAAGCGTCCGGGAACGCTGGCACCAATTGTTCCGCTTTCGTTTGTCGTCGCATACTACGCCGATCTGGCGTACGGTACTAAAATTCACCGAATACAAGGTACGGTAACGGGAAGCCTCTTTTAACGGACGCCGGAAGTGAAGGGCTTTTTTGTAATGAACATCAAACTGATTTGCATTCAACTCCTTCTCTCCCAGCGGAAGCCGAAATGATTATGCACAACGAACCGGAGCTGCTCGAGTGGCCGAGCGGGCTTCCGACGGTATCGGAAATCGATTCCGCAAGGTTGGAAATTGACGATAAAATACGACTACATCCTCACCAGCTGTAAGGACGAAAACGGGAGCCGATCGGCACAGGATTTCGACTTAGTCCTTGGTAACCGCCCACGAGATGGTCGAACAGATATCAGGTGCTGAGCAATCGTTAGCAGTATTACATACGGTTACAGTGAGACCAAAAATGTCAGTTAACACGTAAAGAAAATCCCATCCTGGCACATTATGCAATGTGCCTTTAGGGCGATAATGTAAATGGTATGTTATAGCACCATGGTTGTATTGGACGGCCACAACGTGCTTTACACAACCATTTTCCTATTTGCGCTAGTGTTGATACAGGCAACTGTGATTCCCTGCCATTCCTCGCAAGAAAGATAAGCACGTTCTCAGCCTCAAAAGCAATATCAAAGCACCCGAAGAGTCTCCATATCAACGACAAATTGGAAAAAGGTTCAAACAACTTTCTGCGAGCGCTAAATCTCTACAATTGAACGATTAATCCGGCCTTTTCAGTGTTTAAAAAAGTTCGGGGTTTCCTCCACTTGCATCTAGCTAACTTTATCACGAATGCTATTATTCCGAATTGTTCCCACTTGTTCGATATTCCTACCAATTCATACCCTTACCGTTACACACACTCTATCGAATCAAATCATAAATATAACCTACAAGTAGCCAAACAGTTTCAAATGAACGATGCAATAACAATAATAATATAATCATGTAATGATCTAAAATTCCTACCGGTTCCCATTCGCGGGAACAGACACATTTTTCATCGATAACGGCAACAATAATCGATAAGTGCATTTCATATTGTTGCAAAGGGAAACGATTTTCTGCAAGAGTGCATGTATGATAATAATATTACTTCTAATTATAAAAAACAAGTAATACAGATAGCCGTGGATTTGCCAGATAACATTTGCCTTTGAACATCGAATATATAACAAGAAGAAAACATTTTAAAACTTTTCGCGTTTACCCTTACCCTTTCCTTCCCTACAGAGAGTTTCATGGTGAGATCGCAAATGATCATGCGATAGAATACGATATTCACGCACGATGATGCTAGTGCACGAGTGGTTTTGATATATTACAATAAAAAAGCATTGAACGAAATAAATTATAGTAGTGATTTTAACCCTCAACTTACCTTATCCCGCCAATGGGGCAACGTGTCTTTAGTTTCTTGCAGTTTCGCTTCGATCGTTTGCAGAATCTGTTCGAACTCGAGCCGCTTCATTTTGCCCTCCGCTTCGCGCTTCTGCAACGCCACGATTTCCTTCTTGATGCTAGACGAGCCCTCGTGAGCTTTCTCGATCGCAACCTTTACCTCCTCCAGATCCACCTTCAGTTGGTTCGCTTCCTCTTCCAGCTGTGATCGTTCGTCGTTTCCCTCGCGGATCGATTGCTTGGCAGCCTCGACCTCTTCCTCCATGCTTTTGATCTTATCCTCCGACTTTTTGACGTTACGCTCGGACGTTTTGATTTCGACGGTGAGCTTCGAGATGTTGGCCGCCAGCTTATCGATCTGCTTCCCGAAGTTGGCGATCTTCGTCTGCAGCACTTTCACCTTGCTGTTGGTGATCTCGTTAATCTGTTCCGTGTACCGGTCGACTTCGGCCTGCAATTTGTCCGCCTTGGCACTTGAGCTCTTGTGGGCCTTGGTGCACTCTGCTACCTTCGCCTCCAGCGCACGGACCTTCTCCGGATCGGAGTGGGTCCGGGCGACGCGCTCCTCCTGATAGTCGAGCTGCTCCTTCAGCCGCGGCATCTGCTCCTGCAGGCTCTTGACGTCCATGCGCATACGCTTCAGCTCCATCTCGAGCCCCTTCACCTTGGCCGTTAGCTGCTGGATGTTGGTTTCCAGCTCGCCCTGTTGCTCCTGTAGGTAGTTGATCTGCGATTGGATGTCTTGGGCGCGGATTTGCAGCTGCTCGATTTCGCGGCTGGAAACACCGGCCGGCTCGCTGGCAGAAGTTTTTGTCTGCACCTGGGTGCCCATGCGACCACGCTGCTGCGAGCGGCCACCGCCCGACATCGTACCGGATGTTTCAATCACGTCACCACCGACTGTGACGACGCGGAACCGCTGTCGGCCGTAGGCGATCCGCTGGCCCTGGTCGAGATTTTCGGCCACCAGTGTATCGCGAAGGGCAAAGTAGAATGCCGGCAGGACTCGTTCATCTTCCACGCGGATCAAATCGAACAGCCTGGGAACGTTTTCGGGCCTGGAATAAAATAAACCGAAATGAACTAAAAAATGTGTGACATGCGATCAGGCGCCATACGTACGTCTGTATCGTGTTGCGACAGTACTGTCGATATTGTTGAATTTTTTCCAACGCAATAAAAGACGCCCGACCGATATCGTGCTGCTTCAGGAAGTCGATGCAAGCCTGCGCCGTGTTGACCGTCTCAACGACGATGTGGTCCAGGTAGCCGCAGCACGTTGAAATGGCAACGTCGTAGCGCGCATCGATACCGCCGAGATTGCCCAGCCTTCCGAGAATGCCGGGAATGCGCCCTTCGTTCTTCTGGCGCATCAACGCGTCCAACACTTTTCCGTGCGAGCGCGTCGACTGCATGACGCTGGTTGCTTCTTGCAGCTTTCCCTGCACCACTCGTAGCTGTTGGCGTAGTTCCTTCTCCTCATTGCCATTTTCGACCAGCTTCTGTTGGGCCGCCTCCAACTCTGCCTTGCCGATAGGTAGTGCTTCTTCGAGGGTTTGCAAGCGTGCCCGTTTCTCTTCCAGCGTTTTCTGCGAGTCCTCGAACGAATAGCGGAGACTTTGGAGCTTGCGCTGCTCCGACACCTCGCTCGATTGGCAAATTTTTAGCTCCGACTCGGCCAACGCCAGGGCCGACTTACTTTCGTCCACGGCGCGCGTTAGCTCGATCAGCTCGGTTTGTAGCTTTTCCTTTTCCTCAAGTAACACCTTCGTTTCGTCCTTAAGTGTTTCCAGGTTGGCCGTTAGTGTGGCCTCCACTTCCGTCTTCTGTTTCGTGAGAGATTCGATCTTTTTCTCCGACTCTTCGATCTCATTCTGGTTTTTCACCGGAACCGTCAGCAGATCCTTCAGCTTTTCCTTTTCCTTCTCGATCTGTACGAGCGTTTTCTTACGTCGTTCGTTCGTGTTTCGCATGTTTGCCTGCACCTTGGCGTACTTGTCGAGCGAGTTCTTCAGTGCCATCTCTTTCGCTTCTTTTGAGGCCACCAATGCGTCATACTGTTTGATTTCCTCCCTCACTAGCTTCTCCTTTTCCACCCGCTCCGTCTTGATGGCATCATACGTTTCGTCGTGCTTGGCGAGAAGGCCCGCCGCTTGGTCTCGCTCCACCTCGAACTCGCCAATCTTGCGCTTCTGCTCACTGATGTACTTTTGGATCTGCTGGTTTTTCGTGCGCGTCAGTGTGTTCTCTTGCCGAAGGAATTCGACCGCTTCTTCCATCGGTTTCTCGAGGTCCTTCATTTCGCGCTCGGCTAGCTTGCAGCGGTTGTGCTTCTCTGTGCGCTCCTCGTTCAATGCCTCAACGCGTTCGTTGATCTTCAGCAGCGGTTGTTTATAGCGCGTCGTACCGACAATGTCCTCCAGGTACTCGAGCAGCCCGCATTCATTCTCCGTTTGTGCCTTGGATTTCATCATCGCAATCGATTCTACCTCACCCTGAAGGATGAGAAACCGGTTATGGTCCAGGTCGATGCCGTGGTGTTTCAGCAGCTTCGACACCTCCTTAAAGTGTACCCGCTTGTTGTCGATCGTGTAGTACGAGGAATTGTCGCGGAAAGCCGTCCGTGCGACGACGAATCCACTGTTCGGCACCTCATCGAACGTGCCATCCTCTTTGTCAATAATCTGCTTGAAGTGCACCCCAACGGTGCAGCTGTTCGTGTTGGGATGTTTCGAGGAATTATGCAGCAGCACCGAGAGTTTCTTCGAGCGGATCTTCTGTGCCCGGTAGCCGAAGACGAACAGCATCGAATCGATCACGTTACTTTTGCCGCTGCCATTGGGACCGATGATCGCGGAGAACCGTTGATGGAATGGGCCAAGCATAACGTGGCCGGCGTAGCTTTTGAAATTGTAATTCGAAATACATTCTATGATCAGCCGCGGTCCTTTGCATTCGGTCGAGCAGTACGGAGGAACTGGAGGAGGAATGTATATACCCCCGATGCGAGTGCCTCCTTCCTCGTCTTCCGACAGGCATGCATCGTCGTCAACATCGGCGTCCATCGGTTGTTGTTGTTGTTCTTGATGTGGTGCTTTTTTCGGAACACCACCAGGACGCCCAGGGCGTGCTTTTTTGGCACTGTTCATTCTGGAAAGCGTTCTATCACTGCAGTTTCGTCCACAAAAGGAAACACCGGATCGTTTCTAGCGTAATGCGCACAATTTACGGCGTCACCGAAAACAACTACCGATATGTTGTGTTTGAGCGGCTATTTTTTGACGGTTGCGGATTTTGACGTTTTACGTTTGACAGCATTTTTAAAAGTGACATGATCTCGTTGTTTACAGCGTTATTGAACTGACAGCAATGTTTGAAATGCTGTAAGTAGCGATTACTTAACCGTTTCTTTGAAAGACATGAAATTCCAAGGAATAAAGAATATTTTGTATGGCCATAAAAAAACATTTTCGGGGCAATTTATCAAACTTTTTTCCGAATCTAATCTCTTTAATGAGTATAGTGGAGTTAAATTCTGTTATGGTTTACTTTAGAAAACGAATGAGGTAAAGGTAAGAAATCTCGATGCGGGGTAACAAACTCGCTGCAATAGCTTCACGGTTTTGTCAACATTCGTGTTTAATGCTAAATAAAACTAGGTTGAGATTTATTGGACAATTTTATTATGATAGAATTGAATGTCGGTCTCGCACGCACATTTAAGCAAATATTTTTTCTTCTCGCCGCTTTTTGGTGACGACGGTGCCCGGTTTGTGCTGTGCATCGGGGTGGTTCATCAGCTCCGGTGGACACACCGAAACCGGGCTAGACATGAGCATCTGCTTCAGATCGTAGAACAGATGGCTGTCGTCCTTGGTGCAGAAGGAAATCGCACAACCAGTCTTGCCAGCACGACCCGTACGACCAATACGATGCGTGTAGTCCTCGATCGTCTTCGCCATGTCGTAGTTGATGACGAGCGAAACGTCCTTGATGTCGATACCACGACCGGCCACGTCGGTGGCAACCAGAATGTCTTTCGAGCCGTTCTTGAGCGAGGCAAGCGCGTACTCACGCTGCTCCTGTCCCTTGCCACCGTGCAAAGTGCAAGCGTTGTAGCCAAGCTTTTCCAGGCCCTTTGCCAGTACGTCCGCGCCCTTCTTCTGGTTGACGAAAATGATGCACGGTGGTTCGACACCGCGTGAAAGAATCTCCATCAGCTTCTTACGCTTGTCGTTTTCACCCATAATGTGGATGATCTGTTCTGTGCGCTCCGTCGGCTTGCCGATCGAACCGATGTACACCGTGGCCGGCCGGCGCAGGTATGTTCGTGCGAGGCGCTCCACAGCCGGAGGCATCGTCGCGGTAAACATCACCGTTTGGCGGTATTTTTTCTTCGTGTTGAAATTTTCCATCAACTTCGAGGCGTCCTCCGCTTCCTCCGTGTCCGGCTTAAGGTTCGTAACCGGCATATACTCGAGAATCTTTTGCACGTCCGGTTCGAAGCCCATGTCAATCATACGATCCGCCTCGTCCATAACGATGTACGTGCACTGGTTCAGCACCAGGTAGCGGTTCTCCAGCACGTCGATCAACCGACCCGGGGTGGCAATGACGATTTCACAGCCCAATCGTAGCCGGAAGCCCTGCTCCTCACGAGACAACCCACCGACCACGACCACTGTTCGGATGCCCAGCGGGGTACCGAACTTTTGCGTTTCCTCTTCGATCTGCTGTGCCAACTCACGCGTCGGCGCCAGAATGATTGCGTACGGGCCTTGGTCTGCCGTTTCCTGTCGTTCAATCTTAGGCAATGATTGAATCCATGTGAGCAACGGAATGAGGAAGGCCAGCGTCTTACCGGAACCTGTCTCGGCAATACCGATGATATCTCGGTTTTGCAAGCCTATAGGAATGGCCTGCCGCTGGATCGGAGTCGGATCCTTGTATCCCACCTTATCGATAATTTCAAGGATTTCCTTCGGGAAGCCGGATTCTGTCCAGTTTCGTATAGGATTCGGTATCTTGCCACCCTTGATCGTGATATTATAGTCCTCTCGGAAGATACGCCAATCACGCTCCGTCATCTCATCCACATCCTTCTCCGACCAGTGTCGATCATCCCATTTTTGCTTTTCTTCCTTTTTCTTCACCTTTTTCAGACGGACTTTTTCCTGCTCCTTCTCCGCCTCCGTGCGACGCTTCTCCAGTAAATCGCCGTAAAATTTACTCTGTTTACGCTTTTGCTCTTTAATATCGATACCAGCGACATGACCCCGACCGTAGAACTGCACGTGATGGCGCTCCTTGTACAGATTGTTGTAGTCTAGCGACGTGTCCTCGCCGGCGTCCCAATCAAAGACAAATTTGCGATCGTTTAGACGCCGCACGCGTCGCTTTTTCTTCACAATACCCAAGTACCGCTCCCGGATAGCTTCCTGTTCCTTTTCCTTGTCCTTAACCACTGGTTCAGTTTCCACACCACCACCACCACCGCCACCACCAGCAGCTGCTCCTCCGCGTCGCTTGTCGTTATCTTTATCCTTCTCCCGGTCTTCGATGGCTTTCCGCTCGCGATCCCTGCGATCATACTTATCGAGCGGATCGCGTTTCTCGCGGTTCAGCAGCGTGGTCACAGGAACATCACCAAACTTTGGCACGTTTGCAAAGGCAGCAGCTTTAATGGCGGCCACTTCTTCCTGTCGACGCTTCAGCGCTTCGGCTGCACGCTGTTCTTTTGTTATGAAGACTGGCTTGCTCCGAGCTGCTTCTTCTGCCTTTTTCTTTGACAGCAGCTCCTCCAGCGAGAGCGGTTCCTTCTTTGCCTCCGGTTTTCCTGGTTTTCCTTCCCCCTTCTTAAGCTCTTCCTCTTGCTCCTCTTCCAGTTTGTCTTTCTTTGGCTTATCCTTGTCATCCGTCCTGTCCCGATCCCGCTCACGGTCTCGTTCCCGCTCACGGTCTCGCTCGTTGCGATCGCGGTCCCCCAACCGCTCCCGCATCGGGACGTGGCGGTCCCGTTCACGTTCTCGCCGTCGGTCCCAGTCACGGTCCCGCTCCCGGTCTCGGTCTCGCTCGCGTTCGCGTTCGCGATCTCTTTCCCGGTCACGTTCCCGGTCACGATCCCGGTCTCGATCTTGGCGAGTGTCCCGTTCACGGGACCGAGACCTTCGGCTTTTCTCGTTCACCATGGCTGGCGTTTGTTGGGAGAGGTGATGTTCAAATCTTTCGCCACACTGAATGAAAGTAAGCACACGAAATGTATTTAACTTGTAGTTAGAAGTAAAATGAGAATTGGTACCTTTTCCTTCGTAAATAAACAAATCTTTACACAATGAGCAGAAATCGTTGGCCGGTACTGCAAAACAAAGCCGAAACTGACAGCGCTGTTTGTCAACAAGACCAAAACATTGAACCAAAAGGCCTAAACTATCTAGTTCTTGAATAACTTTTTACTTCCTTAGCCGATTTTAACATGACTCCTCAACTGATAAGTATTTTTAAGATAAATAATTTTGGACGTGAGACGGTTTTCCATATTTTAATGCTTTTGATAAAAATATTTGTAAGGGGAAGAAGTACAGAAACCTTGGTTGAAATTCAACGTTTAAAAATTTGACGAAAGGTTTGACAAAGAACTGCACGAAAAACACAATTTTCGAGCACTGTGCTCGAAGAATTGAAATTTTAAAGTCCCATTCACCGAAATCCGTTATTTGTTGGTTGGTTTGCAACACAGAAAAAATGGGTTTTGTCTCATATCTGTTACTATCGTGGGGTCCATCGTTATTATTTTAAGACGTTGTTTTACCCGGCTCTAGTAGAATCAATTAAAATATAGTAAATGTAGAAATTTTTTTAATATCCCAAACAAACGCGGGTCTGTAATTCCTAGTCAAAAAAATACCCGAATGAGTGTGTGGTGAATTTATCTATCGAACCACGCTAGTACGATCGGGCGTCAACATGTTAACAAAAATTCGTGTCGTGAGAATCAAACACTAACTTTAAGCTTTCATGTAATATTAGCAAAGTAAAAAAAAACAAATAAAATGTGCGCTGGTTCATCCTAGCACTGAAACATTCAATCCAGCTAACATTGAAACTAACCAGCGGTAAGGTAGGAAAAGAAAATGTTGCAAGTAAATTACACAAAATAATATCTGCATTTTTAATTGTATGTTGAATGTGTTGACTCAAAACTGTTGTTTTATCACTCGATTGTGGTCGATAAAACAATATGAAACTGAGAAAATTGATCGCTCTTTTTATTAAATGGCAGTCCTAACGTACGGCGCGATACGATAATGTATCAGTGTTGGCTAATGTTTCGTTCCGGCTACTTAGTCAGGAAGGTTCAAATTTCCGGCTAATGACATAATTGCGCACCGTTAGAATAAATCGGAGTGGTTGAGCGCCAGTAATAAAAGGCATCACAAAACCCATAACCACATACCAATCTCAACGCACACCGCATTCGGTCAATCGACAGGGCGCGGTAGTAGCCATCCGCTCACTTTGGCGTTCAGCTTCCGACCCCACAATACGGAACCTCGTGGGGGCTGCACCGCCCTCGGAACAACCTTTTGACGAGATTAATCCATCAACCATTAATCGGCATCGGATGGTGTGGTGGTCGTGTCGATGGCTGTTGAACCGCGAAACAGCCCGAAAGCGAATCGACTCGATGGTTTGTTCCGAATTCCATCAGAGAAAAGAGAATTGATCCGGCAAGATCGGCGATGTTTGCGGGTACACTCACCCGACATCACTTCCCGCCACACCTTCCGCTGACGTTCTTTCCGAGCCGGCCGCAACGGGAGGGCAAGGGTAAGCTTCGGGAAATTCTTGCCATCATCACCGGCACCTGAGGGTCAGAGTCCGAGCCTCAAAACAATAGCCTACGGGGGAAAAACTCCTCTGGATGGGTGTATGGATGGATGCCGGAAACAAAGTGAACCAAACCCCCGTTCAGGGGCAGCATTTCCGAAAATCGCTCTCGTCCGCCATGCCTCCGCCTCCCAGTGACCATCGGCAGTATCTCCGGCTTGCGGCTTCAATTAGAACGGAGTGTGGAAGAAAATGACCGGGTGTAAAAGCAGACGGGTCAGGGCACACCCGGCCGGGCGGATGAAGTGCTAAAGCAACCAACGGCCAGCAGGCCGAAGAAAGTGCGGTCGCTCTCCGGTGGAGATGCGGTGGTAATGCGCATCGGCCGGTGCGTCGACGAGAAAGACCTCCGGCATCGACCCTAGAACGAGCGATACTCACTTTGCACGATGAGGTGAAAAAGATTGCGGATAGATTATGTCCGGGCGCCGATTGATTCGTTAACCCTGGGCATCTATGGCAAGAAATGTTCATGTATTGATACGTGTCGATCTGATTGTTAGCTTTTATATACAATGTTTTCACAACCACGTTTATCAATTGAGAAAATAATAAGTATTCAAATACTTTACAAATCAACAAAAAAAAGAAAAAAGAAAAATACATATGATAACAAAAGAATGCCAAATAAAAAATTGAAAATAACATAATCTCGAAAAAAATCATAAAACTATTAGAGAAACATATCAAACTTTTGTATAATTTTTAAATAAGTGAGTTTCCAGGAAAAGTTTGTCTCAAAATTATTTTCTACATGATGATTGTATCGGTAAATTTTAAATTGTTCATGTTGTAAACTAGAACTTTGATAAATTTTTATTCCATTGTATTGAATGGTGACAGGAATTATTTTTATGGGGCCTCGTTGGTTGTCGGCATGCGTACACCACATTGAGGGTTAATGGGTGGAAGTTACAACGATTTACGGGTGAGTTCGCTGCGGCCGGAACGGTATCTGGTGAAGTGGAAAGACCAGAACAAAAGTGCGGCAGCTCCCGCAGTAGTCCGCTCTCACATCGGATAATCATTCGGAAGACTATAATCATCTCGCACCATCAACCCCGCGTGCGGACCCAGGGTGAGGCGTTTCGGACGTTGTAAGATGATCTTCAACCGTGGCCCGACGAAGCTGGGGCCGTTGGTGGCAAGCCGCTTCTTCCGGAAGGATTTTTTTTTTAGGCACTCCTCAATTTTACTTTTTGCTGTAGCGAACGTGGTTCGGAGTCCCGGTAGTTCCCTTAATTTTCCTTTTGTGGAATTTTTCGACCAAGTTGGAGCAGGAAGTTGATAGGGTCTAAGCTGTTGTGATTTCCGCACACATTTATTAACCGTTTTCCGATAGTTCGCTCGTTCGGGTGGGGCTGTGATTTGTTCGGCGTGTTTCGGGGAGTTGTGGACCCAACGTGAAGTTGAAAAATGACCGCTCACGAGGTTGCGACATAATGATTATTTGTGAGCAGCTTGGTTATCTCTGGTTCCGCTGGCTAGGCTACTGAAATGGCCGTGTCTTTATTTCGGGGTCTTTGAGACCAAAATGGCTAATTTGTGAGAAGACAAGGACCAAGAGCGATCTTTTAGCCCATCTTGAATTCGCTCGACCGGTCCGTCAGTCGGTCTGCAAGTTGATGAAAAATCGAACAGAAAAAAAAATAAACCGACTGCCCAAAACACAATTAGTTCCAGACAGTGTGGCTTTTGTTTTACCCGGCGCCATCGGATCTGGCATTGTTTCGCCGCCGAAGGCCGTGCCGTACGCATCCCATCTGTAGATGCCCGAACCGATCGAGTCCGATCTGTCAAACGATCTGTCAATCAAACGGACCGAGCCGGTCTGGTTGTGTGAACTGCCGCATCATTAGCATGGGACGGCCCACGTTGGCAAAACTGGATGCAATAATGATAGAGCTCGACCGGACTGCCGTGCTCACTAGTGGGACTAGTTATAAATTGGGAGCATTTTTCTCATCCCGAACTAACCGCCCTCGAACCAGCCCCGAGCCCCGAGAAGAAAGTTGCAAGCAAAACAAAGCAATGAATAATTGAATCGGAACAAGGATCAAAGGCAAAAGGTGCTAATAGTGGGCCGAACCCAACCGTCCCGGGTGGAAATTGTTGCCACGCCGGCTTTAGGAAATCAAATACCATTTAGCAGGCAGCAGCATACTGAAAAGAGCCCGGGAAAGACGGTGACGTTGCGTGGGATTATGGCATGGCTTTCCACGTGACAGATCGGTGTCGGCATTTTGGCCTTTTTTGTCTTTGGTTTTTGGCTATTTTTTGACTACTTTACAAGCGATTGCGCCATCCGGTGGAGAAGCGCCCCTCTCCATCGGCCGAGCTAATCGGTTGGTTTGGGTTCGGCCCGTTGACGCCCACCGCTTTCCCGCTCGCTTTGCCTTGGCCGAACCAAACGAACGGATCCGTTTACGCCCTGTAATTTGGGCCGGGTTTAGCGCCACCTTTGTTTTGCGGCCGTGCCGATATCGATACTTTTGCTAGTGCCCAAAAACTGGCAGACAGAATGCCGTCTATTGTTCTAGCGTGTTTCGAAGCGGTGTGCTGGCAGAGCCGGCCAGCAAAGGGGTCCTTCCGAGAGGTCCCGGGAAATTAAATTCCAAGCATTAGATTCGTTCCGGGCCAGTTAGAAAACGTTGACCGGTTGTCCCACGCCACGTTCAGCAGACGGTTGATAGTGATTCCACTTATTCGGTTTTGATGGACGGTGAGATGGGGAAACCTTTACTTACGGGGTTTAACGGGAAAACTAACCTCGTGGAGAGGATGAACGAATCCTGTTGGAGCCTTCGAAAAAGGCATGTGGGCTTTCGTTAGCAATTCAAAATTCGTTCAGTTAGTTCCCAAGTTGGAGATGGTTTTATCGAAGGTGTGCAAAAGCTCGTTATTCAATTTAACATTAAAGTTGGCAACGATTGAAAACGAACATGGATTGACACTTATCCCAGAAGATCAGATTCTCTCGTACTTATCAGAAACACATTCTGCGAAAGGAAGGAATTTATGAAGCTGGTTATTTTTATTTATCAGTGGAAGCATCAAGTAGGAGCTACAAAAATACGCCTTTATAAACTGTAAGAATTGTTACTGTAGTATATGATTTTCAGAAAATGAATAGTCTTTGAAGAAAATATTCTTTTACCTATTTTCACAAGCATGCAAAACAAAACGGTGGTAATACGTTTTTAATAGTTTTTCAATTTATTTTATAAGATTTTAGAAGGCGTTTTTTAATCGATTTCTTAGAGAACTGTTGATATTTGTTTTGAAAATTTTTTGCAAATATGTTGGGAAGGCAATCAACGTCGGGTTTCTCTTTTAAAATAAGTTAATAATTAAACAATTAATAAATTTACTCTGTCAAAACTATTTTTTATGTGTTGCATGTTTGTGCGCAACTGTCTTGAGGTCTTGAGGTGTTTTTGCCTTCAAATCTGTTCCGTATATCACTGCGTACTGCAAATATTATAAGTACAAATAATTGTGTAATCAGATTACGTCTGATTGAGTGTCGGTAAATGTGTTAACTGCCCTTTTTGATGGAGCGCCGTAATCTGGAAAGCGATGAAAGAGTATACATATTTTGAACCCTTGGAATCGAGTACGGATTCCCGGAGTCGTTCGACGTAAATACACAACTGCCAGCGCGATGCCCGATAACTAAACAATTCACTGCACAAATCGGGATCGGGTGCGCATAGGCAAAATGCACCCCCGTTCGTGTGCAGAAGTGCAGAATTTCCCAGTGGCAATAATAACAATGATTAATCCGTCGTTCCCGTCTTGCTGCCATGATTTGCCGCATTTGCCCGAGAAAGCATAACGAAAGCTGGAAGTGTCTCATTTTCGATCCTTGTTTGGCTTCAGGGAAAGTTTCGCAGCCGAGTGCCGGGTGCATTACCATCATCGTGCGACGGAATGCGCTCCTAGCTGATGCTACTTGAGACAAGATCGGTGTTCGCTAGTAGCTTATCAGATTTTCGCCTGTTTGCCCGAGGCTTCGGTTTGCGATGAGGAGGTGAACAATACCGTCAGGAAATGGTGCGAAAAAACGACCAAACGACTGCTTCTGTTCGCGTAGGAAGCGTCCTGTCTGCGTTGAAGATAGTATAATGATGTTTGCCACAGTAGGATTTTTTTCCATCTCCGTTGATGGTGGGAGCGTAAAAACCATTAAGAATGCGAAAAAACATATGTTTCACTATGAAAAACAGGTCTACTGTTTTTCTTTAATGCGATGCAAAACAGGTTTTTATTGAAGAGTGTAGAATACGACCGGAGTGATCAGAGCCACCGAGATCACTGGACTAAGCGCATTTGATATTCTAATTTAATCAAAGTTTAATTTGTTTTACAAAAAATAGGCCATTTATCTGCCATGTTTTTGGCCTCTGACAGTGCGCAAACCTGAGATTACTAGCTCTTTTGAAAAAATCAATGTTTATTTTCTGTCTGCAACTCGAAAAGCCATCATTTAAAGGGTTCGAGTTAAACTACGAAGCTGTTAATGGCACATTGATAAGGGACGGTGATTTCTGCAAACTTTTAATTCGATGGATCACACGAGTGCCGTTTTACGAGTGGTAAGGGCATAACATTTTACGAATCACAGTTCGTGGGGAAGAAATGTCTGTTTTATATACTTGCCTTAGACGAGCGCTTTTGGGTTTAACGATCTACCCTTATTTACGGTTGCGGTGTGGGTATGAAACTACATGCGATTGTCGCTTGTTAGATGAACTATAGCACAAATTTCCTTTTTTAGTACACGTGGCGTGTCATGGTCTGAGAGCTCATCAACCAGACTAAATAATGTAAAATGAAGGTGTTCTATCGAAGACCGTTTTACAAACACACTACCTAAATTAAAATGTTCTCTGCGGTTGTGCTGATTCTATTTTAAAATCATTGGCATAAGCTTCCCCGATTGCGCCTTGTGCCTTGCTTGTGGCGGATGTTCTTTTATTTGTCGCGAAATTTGCTGACTCACTCCGTCGGGACTCTCAAGACTGTGTGGCGCTTCCAGTCGATCGACTCCCGTCGTGTCCTTTCAACACGACGCCATTGCTGGGATGAAAACTAAGCAGAAAAGCATCACCGGGAGAGCAAAAACCAGACGAAGAAACATGGGAAAAATATTGCACCAAAAGGGAACCCCCGCACGGATCATCGAGCGTGGTAATTTGCAACAAAGCATGCTTCATTTCATGGCGCGTTAAGCGTTTAGCCGAGTAATGCCGACCACCTCCCGGGCCGGAAAAGGAGGTCCTGCCAGGATGTGTTGCGGTCTCGGCAATGGCGGATCAATGGACAGTGGGATTAAAACATGCAGCCCTGGGGAAGCGACCGGCCACCTACCGTGTCCGTGCGCGTGTGTGTGTGTGTGTGTATGTCCGTGGCTTCTGCGACGGACAACTTTCACCCGGGACCAAGTTTTTCACGCTTAGCGGGTGGGTTTCTTTGCCTATTTGTTCCACCTTTGCGCACGCCAGCAGGGATTGCTGCTGTGAAATTAGTGCGATTGTTCGCAAACAAATAGCGCAGGAAGGATGCACTTGATGGGTTTGGCGCTTCCTGATGCCAGAACAGCAGAATTAATTAAGAGATGCCGTGGTGTCTGTGGTGTTATTATAAGAAAAGGTTTATAAGGAGCATTACTCGTGATTTTCACATTTTTTTAGCTTGATCATTAGGATTTGATTTGTTTTTCAAAACGTTAGATGAATAACAATAAGTTTTCCAACGATATAAACATAAATAAAATCTTATTTTTTATATGTTGTAAGACGTGTTTTGGATAAAAGTGTCGCTAAATAATGTGAAGTACGCTTCCAGCTGTTGAAGAACTTCTTCATGTTTCCTCATGAGAGTTGAGGAAGTGCCAATAGTTCATGAGAAATAGTTACCAGAAAATTAAATGCGCTCAGGAATGTATTCCTTAAAAAATAACTAGCTAAACACAGTTTTAATGATATTCGAATGGGATGCAACTGTTCCTTGCAAAGTAGATGATAATATTTCCCTCCCGAAAGGCTTTGGCACGGAGCTATCTGGACGCTGATGAAAATATCTAATACAACCGATAATAGCGCACTGCTCTCTGATTGTTTCCATCTGGTGGTCTGGGCTTTGATAATCTTCTATTAATTGTGAAGCACTCGAGCCTAATTCAATCAATGTTCGAATCGCGTTCGTCGCCGGCACCGCAGACACTTTTAAATCAATTTCATGTTCAGCGTTAATGGGTAAAACTGGGAAGGGCGCGGTGGGCCGATGTTGTTTGGCGCCGGCTCGTACAGTTGCTGTCCGGTGAACGGAGCAAATGGACGCTGGGAACGCTAATCTGGAGCCACCGATGGATTCAATTGTTTTTATTTACCTCACAACGGCGCGCGGTAATTTGAATGTCGATAAATGGTGCAGCCGGTGGAGTTCGGATGATTGCCCTTGATGAAAACTGGACCACGGGCAATGGCCTTGAGAGCCGGTGCGTCCTGGAAAATGGTTCAATGTGGTTGATTTGCCATCGCACACAGTTTAACATATCTCTGGACGGTTGGGGAAAATTATGTGCCATCTGGTGGTGTTAAAAATAAAACAATCTTCAACAGCGAAAAGCAATGAACAACGCTTATAATCGCCATGAGAATTGAATTATTGACTGGTTGGAATTAGGTGTGATGTTGGACGCTTTTGGTCAAATAAGAAAAGTACATTGCAGTGCAAAGAGGAATGAGGTGTTCAATCGTAGAAATTGATTTGGAATATGTAACATAAACCTTTGAGTTTATATTTACGATTGGTTCTCCTGTCATTAGTATGTGGTACTGATAAATATGAGTAAAATGCTGTTTTACTGCGAATAATTGTCAGAACATTACTTGCATGCTTAATTGTTCTGGAATTGTACGAATGAACCTACCTTCAACTATTTTAAGTTGTTTGAATATTTTAAAATATATTATTTATCTCGAAAGTCCTTCATGAAGCTCATTTAATTTTACGATCGTAAATTTAATTAAAAGGTAGTAGATTCTTTTGATGATAATAATCTAAATTAAATGTTTCTTGATAAAGGATTCTAGAGAAAACGATGTAATTCAAGTACGATCCGATTACCGGTAGCGCCGGATTACATTTTGATTTCCGTAGGGATCTATGTCTTCGTAGGATGAAAGGATTACCGGCCGAACAAAATCAATCGAACGCCTATCGTTACGCTCCTTTTAGGTTCCGGTATCAAATAGTTTCGATCGGATCCATTTCAAAACTTCAAATGTCCTTAAAATTTAAAATTTCAAACCTCTGGCCTGGAAGATGGTGTGTGGTGGTGACGGTGAAGATCCCGAGCGGTCCCTTTTTTGCACCGATGCGAAACGCATTTTGTGGTCGATTGGACGATGCCCGAGGGCCGGTTTTAGGAGATATCTTCTTATGCGTCAAGGGGCTGAGGGTTTTTTGTGACCATGAGGTGGATAGTTGTTTTTTTCCACCCTACAACCTGACCATTTTACCCTTCCTGCTTGTATTATGTCGTAAGCCGACAAAAACCGATCTTAGACTGATCGTTTCGGTTCTGTAGTGCGAAAAAAATCTTATAAAAAAAAACAACATAAATACAATTTACAACTGAAGATTCCCTTCGAGCTAGCTTCAAGATCACGCAAGTTTTTGTTTTCACGTTTTGGTTCTTACGATGCACCACATCCGACCTGCCACCGACCTCTTCGAAAAACGGTATTCGCTTAAGGGCGGAGCTAAGAAAGTCCGTGGCACCATGCGTTTGATATGCGACGCGGAAAAACGGAACAAAAAAGAGCTGAACGATGGCACAAGAGAGAAACGACCAACCTGACGGGCCCGTACCTTCGCGCACCCTCGCGATCTTCTGCGCCATGCGTTCCGGTGCGGGCAAAATAGGACGGGTGTTATGGGCCATTCCCGTCTCTCTCAGGCGTTTAGGCTCGTCCATCCCGACGCACATCCCGCTGGGTTCGGCCGACCGACCGTTCGACACGATCGTCGGCTTGCACGCAGGCTGGCGTTTTCTTTTGTTTTGCTACGGATGATCCTTCATACACGGCGATCATGAGCCACGCGAGATTCACCTGACGCTGGCACCTTCGGTTCCCGATCTTCCCGATCTTCGCGCCGTCCCAGGCCGAACCTTCGATCGGAATTCCCAAATCACGCCCGACACGATCGATCCGGCCCCGGACGGCCCGATACAGATGCTGTGCATCAGTCGATCAGTCGATTACGAATCTTCAAAGGCTACGGACGAACGCGTTCTGTGCGCACCGAGAATAAAAAGTACACCGTTCAAAATAAACTCCAGTGCTTTCCGTTGATGTTGGAGAAGAAGCCGACGAGACGTTCACGAGCAGTAGACCGGGCTGTCACCGTCAGCCGCCGAACGTTTAATGACAGCTAATTACCCGATTACGTTCGAGTAGCGGCTGAATGGAACGAGAAATTACTTGCCGCGTTGGTTAATCAAACCTTTCGGCATCTCAGAAGTGTACTATGTGTGCCGACAGTATCGAAGCGAAAATCTATAATCGGTGCTAAAGTGGATACCATCACGATCACGGTCGTCGAAATCGTGGATGTAGTGCGGAGATATAGTTTGGAATGTACTAATTGATCATACGGTGGACGAGTCAAAAAAGATCGATTGTGTACGAAGTTGTTCACGTCAGAATTAGTGTGACTGTGGAGTAGTATCGGTTGGGGCCAGAATACCCGCCGGCAAGACGTGAAAATGAGTTCGGCTTACGTGCAGCAGCAGTACAACCATTCGGCCATGTACGGAGGTGGCAGTGTGATGGGTGTTGGTGGTGGTGGGATGCTGGAGAACTCCGTTTACAACCAGTACAATCCCATGAACTCTATGAACAGCAATGGTCACTGCTACGGCTATGGCACGGACAGTGGTGCCTCGGAGGGCTACCATAGTCCTGGGCCGGTGTCGAGTCCAGAATCGTACTTCAACAACACTAGTCCGGCCGAGTATAGCCCAGCTAGTCCTTACACCAACTACGGATACTGCAGCGCTGGATCCAACGTGGGTGTGCATGGAAGTGTGTCTACGGTGCCGAACGGTGCCAACAATGGATCTTGTGATCCTTACTACGGCTACACCTCGAACAGCTTCAAAACGGCCTGTCCAACGGTTCCCCAATACCGCACTCCTATGACCGAGCCTAGTGCTAACTCCTACGAAAGGCCATCGATGAGTGACTTCCCAAAACGGGAACTAACCACCGTCAGTCAAGAATCCCAGAACACAGTTCAACCCACGATCGTCGTCACTGCCGGTAAACGACCACCTGCTACGGCTCCACTAGCACATTCTGCAGGTCCATACTATAACCCTTACGCGTTACCAGTCGCCCGGATCGGATGTAGTCCAACGCACAGCTCAGGCAGCTCCGTCTCACCGACTCCCTCGCAGTGTAGCGGTCAGTCTGTCGGCATCGTTCAGCCGGAGGTCGTGAAGAAACGCCGCCTGGCAGCAAACGCTCGCGAGCGGCGAAGAATGAACAGCCTCAATGACGCATTCGACCGTCTGCGGGATGTGGTTCCTTCGCTCGGGAACGATCGGAAGCTGTCCAAGTTTGAAACGCTCCAGATGGCACAGACATACATTGCGGCACTGAACGAACTACTCTCGAGAGACTAAGCTCCTTTGTCAGGTATCCAGGGAGATGTTTGTACGATAGGTGTAAAGTAGGCTAAGAAAACGTTCCCAAGGAGACCTACTATGGGTATTAATCTGATAAGAGGGCGTCAAATTCCGCATGCTATTAGATTGATACCCTTGTAAATATACATATTCCTATATGTAAGATTTGCACAGTTCACGAGAGGAAAGCTAACATACCAAGAAGTAAACCTAGTTTGTAATATAATGGTCAGTAATGGTCAGTATAGACACATTCCCGCTTGGCCGAGTGGAGTGCTGTATCGCAGGTGCGCTGCGTGAGAAAATGTTCCTGAACTACAATTCCCAACAACCGATCCTCCTTGGTAGGTGGGAGAAGATAAGGGACTTTATATCTGCCAGTAGGCATCAACATGCCAACAATTTCCCAGCCCACGCTAGGCCAATGGTCAGGGCTGCACAAGGGATGCTGGATAAGAGAGCAGAAGACTAAATATGTATATTAAGACGTTTAATTTGTGTCTTTGGCGCAATAGTAGGTCATTCTTCACACTTCTCCCGATTCCGGGACGCTCGAGAAAGGGTGAAAGGTGTGTAAATAGAGTAGTTGCTCGAAGCGCAAGGATCCATAGGGGGTGTGTGGAGGAGAAAAAAAACCGTACCGTCATGGCAGAGAAATATTTCGGTAATGGGTGTGCAATTGCTCGAAATTAAGGTGTGAAATCGAAAACGGAACGAACGATAACAGGGCGAAATCGGTTGGGATGAGTGGAGAGAGAAATCAAATAAAGAAACATACAAACGAAACTACGAAAGCTTCGATAACTAATCGCCGTCGTTGGTAAAATTGTCTCGGGACGCGAGATGCGGGAAAGAAATGAACCTGTTCGAAACGTGCTGTCCTTCGAAGAGTCCTCCGTGTCGTCGTCTTTTCTTGACGTACTCTCTGTAAACAAAATCCTCCAACGCCGGGACGCGATTACTTGCGATTATATCGTAATCAATCCTGAGTTAGTGAATGTGTATTTCTTTAGCTATATGTTTTAGTTTTTTCTATAAGTAATAGAGATAGATCTTCTTATTCGTTTAAAGTGGACTTTAATATTCGTATTATTCTCGTCATAAATTTTCTAGCAAAGCAAAGAGCAAAGTCTCGCTGCGATACTATTTTATTCCTATTTAATTTTGTTCAAGTCTACTTCGAATAAGATTACTAATGTTTTTCCCGTCGAAACTTACGTTACTCATGAAACGGTTTCCTGTTGATAAAGCATTGCAGTTTCTCACCATTAATATTCCGGTAACCTTATTTTATTTTTTCGTTAAAAAACTTCTGCAAAAATGGTGAGGAATATACCACTTGATTTATTCTATAATAAAAAAAAAGAACATGAAAAACAATGATTCGTACTGCTACCTTAACCGGTTTCGTAATCGCGTATAGAATTGATAACGTATTTAAATTTAATTAGCATTACTCATACTAATGTATAGCAAATAAAGAGGTTTCAATACTTCATGGCCCCCAAATAACCTTACAAGCTAGTTTGAATTCCTTTCCAACGATCAATATATTTAGGGCGCTTATTTCTACGTCCACCGGTGTAAATGTATCCAGAGGCCTCGTCTATCCGCTTTTTAGCACATTACTGCAGTGCCGGTAGATCCCGCCCGATTAGCCATCGTCTTTGGAAGCTAAAGCGTCTTTGGCTGAACGGGACGGTGTTATTATCCATCTTTTTCTAGCTAGTCGAGCAGTACAAGCCTCGGATCGTCGCCTGATTACAATGATTTTCGAATTTGAACAACACTCCACCTTCATGCGGCTTTCGTCGTGGTTCTGGGGGCGTTCGTCGCACCTCCCGAGCCGGAAGGGTTTGGGAAGCTCAGTCGGTATCGATCGATTAGATCGATTCTGGCAATCGAAGCCATGGAGAAATTGGACGCTCCATAGCTTCTGTTGATGATGGTTGTCGTGGTCGTAGTGGAAAGCGTTGAGTGGTAGGAATTGATCAATTTGTGAAGTACCTTGATTGCTGACCATTAAGTTTACGCCTTGAGTCCACCGTATCTTTGATTCCGAACTGATCCGGTGCGATCGACGTCACGGAACAGAGTGAACTTCCGCACTGAAAACATTGAAACTATACTGTATGCTAGAACGCTTAGGGTAGTGATTTGCCTCTTCTTGTAAATACTCCAATTAGAAACTGTGAATCGATTTTTTTACAGGATTTTATCAGTGTCAAACAGTTAGGGAATTTGTTCGATCTTTGTTTTGGTAATCCAATCCTCCAATCTGTTGTTTCCTATTTCACGGTTCATTATAAACAGTGATAAGATAGTAGCAGCTACCATCGACGTATTCTCCCAACCTGATGTTTGCTGTTTATTCTGTTCCAACAATTTATGAGGTGTCGGCCAGACCAAACAGAGGAGGTTTGACATCGTAAATTGTATCGAACGGCGCCTCAGACAATGGTCAATTGGGAGGAATTTCTTTGGAAAAAATAAATTGCACAAGCAATACGCCCGAGAGGACAACATGAAGCCATCAAAAAGAAGTTGAAAGACGCACCGATAGAGCATTCCGTTGAGACGCTTCCGTGCGACCTTGTGTATGAGTTGAGTGTCGGGAGTTGGTCAAATTGCACGAACCAGTAGACGTGAAACCTGATAAGATTTCGTCTGCCGGCTACAGTCCGTCAGTCCCACGGTCCCATACCTTATGGATCCCAGCTTCACAGATCCACTGCAATCGACACATTGTTGTGCTAAAACGGACACAGTCCCGGGATGCCTCACTGCGCCAGGTAAATTACGACGGTAAACAGCCGTAACTTACCACCTTCCCCGGGCCGACCTGATAACCCACCGATAACCGGAAGATAACGGACGTTTAAGGTGCACTATCGGCATCCTTCGCCAGTGCAAGTGCTGACCACGACCACGGGTCACCGGGCAAACGATGAATGACGGATAGCTGACGGAGAGACGGACGACCAAGAAGGTAACGCCCGCCGCTCCAGGGGCACATTTATGACAGTCGTAAATTGTTCACCTAATTTGACAGGCTTCCACCGACACACGCCTTTTGAACCCGGGCCTTTCGGATGCACCTAGAGAAATTGAATTGTTGCATTGGCGCAAAGAAGGAAAAACCACGCAAGGGCAAACCATGGATATCGATTATGATCGGAGCAGCGATGGAAGTGCTGCCGGGAGTTGTTTTCCTGGAAAACAAAACAGAAACACGTGTACCCGCTTGAAACGGGATATGTCTTTATTGGATTCTTTGGTGGCGCCATCGATGAAGCGGATGTTTGTGTGACTTGTGGCAAATTTATGGATTTCTTCAGGATTGGGTTTTGGTCCATTAATGTGCATTATTTTATTGTGTTTATGTATATGAATTGGAATTGGATTCACATGGTTGAATGATAAATAAAAGGTATTTGATAAAAAAAAAGTATTATTTTCATTAGTTTACTGGGTACTTATCTGGTGGGTTAAATATTGAAATATTAATAATCTCCTAAACTTACGTTGCATTAACTCACTTCTTGCAGCAAGCGATACAATGTTTGAAATGATTATAATAATAATAACTTTTCCTTATCATGCCGACCGAGAAGTTTCCGCTTTCCGCCGCAGCATCCTACAGTTATGGTTCATTGAAATGCGCTCAATTTGGAGCGCGGGGTCGAAAGCAACGCCCGTACGGTTGCGCCAAAAACCATCCTCGCCAACAGTTCAACGACTTTTCCTCCCCGTCACACAATGCGCAACACAACGCCCATAGTGCGCCAGGAAGGAAGCCGCAGCTCGGAAGCCCCAACTCGCCTTTTTTTTTCGAGCAGAAGGTGAACAAACTGGGCGACCATTACGATACCAGCGGAAGATTATTCAAATTATCCCGGATAGTTCTTAAGGGGCACGCATGCCGCATTCTCCCGCATTTCGGATCCCCACGGTTGGTAAGTGTTCCGGTCTTCCGGGCTCGGTTTCCAGGCGCTTCCCGCGTATGCCACGTACCGCGCCGGATGGAAGTGGTCAATGGGTGGTGGGCAGTGGCTCGGCAGTGGAGTGGTAGGCTCGAAAAAATTGCATAATTTCCTACCGCAACCTATGCACCCTTTCTGAGGCGTAATGTTTTGCCTCCGCTCTTTGGACGTTGCTTTCCCGAATGCTGTCAAGATTCAGATTCCGGAGGTTTTTTGGGAGCGATTTGCGTGGCAAAGACGCAATATCTGCATCGTTAGTGTAAGCGAATTCACGCAGAAAATAAAGAAAACAGATAATGTAAGTAAAATTAATTTGTAGAAATGTTTTTTAATGTACAGTTAATGTGAATAACAACATCTCATTATTTACATTTTGTTTAAATGAGCTTCTCAGTGCTTTGACGTAGTGTTTGTTATGCTTTTGCTCACTTGTATTTGCATTTTATTTATCTTACAATCGTACAATTTTCACAATTGCTCTATTGACCAGAGCCAGTAACAACGCTTTAGGTTGACTTTAGTGAATAATTTAGTTTTAACCGATTTTTTCAATTCTCCAAATTACTTCCACGCACTTAGCTGAAGTTACGTTACACACTTTCGAACACTTTTGAGCTATCGCCATTGTACGCTTCCGCTGGGTCAAAGTTAGGGTTCTTAATACATTTTCCAAATTTTTTTGTCGGTTGTATGATCCATGAGCAATTCAGAGGATTATTATCCATGAACAAACCTACAACGTTTTGTGATACCTTATCTGTGTCAAGCTCACTGATGAGGTTATTATTTACATACACTACCAAACAAGCAACCGGAACATAGGAGAGATCTAATGTCTTCAGACAATTAAAGCCAAGACTTATACTGTTTAAACTAGGCGGGAATTCTTTGTCATTCATGTTGAAGCTTGACAGATTATTGAGAGCGATACTTAACTCTTCCAAATGCTTAAGCTTCGCCACGGATCGAATGTGAAAGTGTGTAAAACGGTTTCTTTGCATATATAGGGTTTCAAGTTGTGATAAATTTTCTAGACACCGTGGTACATCTGATAACGTGTTGGAATCAATGAACAAAACCCGCAGCAAAGGTGTTTTCCATTGGCAAAAGTCTAAACGAGTGAGAAGGTTTCCTGTTAGTACTAAAGACGATAACGAAGAGCTAGTAAAACGCCCAACCACTAGTTCGATTACATTTCTCCTAAATGTAGTCAATCGCAACCGAGAGCACACACTAAAGAGCTCCAAGTTAAGTACTTGAATCTGATTTTCATCTAACTCAATATGATCCATCAGCGGATTACAAGGAACCCTTGAACTATTTATGATGTATCGAATCTTATTTTTCTTTAGCCTTAACATATTCAGAGAAGGCGTTGAACAGAATGGAGCCAAGTCTAACGTTACGATCGGGCTCTCGGATAAATCGATCACTGTAGCAGCGTGTAAGTAGCGAAATGTTGAAGGTATTTCCTTTAGAAAACTGGACAATATTTCCAAGCTGTTTAAACGATTGTTTTCCTCAATTTCGATGATTCTTAGGCGTGATTTCGAGACTCCCAGATGTAGCAGGTTACATTGTTTGGGGAGTACTATTTCCTGCACGACTGGCGAGTTTTCTATTTGTATGCTTCTCACGAACTGACCAATTTCGCTCAGGAACTCTTTAGTAACAACAGTTGATCGTAAGTTTACAAATTTCGCCACGTCATTACCAGATGTAGACAAATGTAGAAACATCAACGTTCCATCCTTTTGAGGCACCAGGTTCTCGATTACGCACGTGTTTTGACACTCCATTCGAAAAGCTTGGGCCATGCTAAAGTAAGACACTAATTGGAGCCATCTGTAATAAAACAAGTGTTTTAACCGAGCGTGCTTGAGCCAATTCGTGTTTTCAATGAAACCTATATAAAAAGATGGATGAAGGGTTCATTGTGAGTCGAATGTGTAAGCAAAACTGAATGAGTTTGTACACCTTGCGGGTAGAATTACCTCTTTTTTGTGGTATCGCGGTGGACAGTAGGGTATGGTCATTAATTGGAAAATAATGTTTTTAATAGCTTTAGCTCTAACAAGTAGTGTATGCACAGGGTGGTTTAAGTTCTCATGGCGCGTACTGACAATACCTTATCATTCTCCAATCAAATCGAATTAAAAAGCATTTTACATTCACCACAGTGAATCTAAAAATATAAAACGACCAAACTGTCCAATGGTTGGCAACCAACGATTGTTTTCTGTCACGGAGAAGTTTTTTCTTTTATTTTTGTAGAAATGGAAAGAATAATTCTCATCTCGTTTTTGCTTGCTTAAAGTGATAGGAAATGAGAAGGTTTTGGTATCATAGTTCTTTGCGTAGTATTTTTAAAGTATCTGGTAGGTTCAACAAAGGAAGAAAACTCTATTGCCTACAAGCTAACACGTTATAGCCTTGACATCCAAAACTGCGCTATTTATACTCCACATGGGGTTTAATGGATAAGTTGGTTTGGTAGAAACACGGCAAACACAATTATAACAATAAAATACAATAAGTTGCCCCTTGTTGTGTTCCTATGCTCTTGCCAAATTTGTCGCAGTACGTTTATTGATGCTCGTTTTTTATTTGAAGCTTATTTTTACTTTTTCCATTTTCGTTCTTGCTTTTGACTTACCAAATCATTTACCGTGCCTAAGCATATATGCATTAATAACGCTAATTATATTACCTTCTAGAACTGCGGCACTGTTACAGCTCGCTGGGGTACGATAAAGTATGTTATAACATACAATCGCTCGATAAAAAAATTATTTAATTTATATGAAACCGAAACTTTGTTAATTGCGTTAAATACAAATTAGTGAAATAATGAGCATTGAATAGTTCAACTTGCTATGTTTAACACATTTTGTTAATTTTACTTTGTGTCCAGACAGTTATCAAGTTCTGACTAGGCGCCGTCAAGTTTCTCGTTGGAACACTTTTGAACTATTGCCATTGTAAGCTTCCACTGGGTCAAAGTTTGGGGTTTTAATGCATTTCGCAAACATCCTTTCTTGCTGATTCGTCCATGAGCAATCAAGGGGATTATTATCCATGAACAAACCTACAACGTTTTGTGATACCTTACCTACATCAAGCTTGCTAATCAGGTTATTACTAACATGCACCTTCAAAAAAGGAACCGGAACATACGAGAGATCTAATGTCTTCAGACGATTGTAGGAAAGACTTATCCTGTTTAAACTAGGCGGGAATTCTTTATCATTCATGTTGAAGGTTGACAGATTATTTAGAGCGAGATGTAAAAAATCTAGATGCATAAGCTTCGCCACGGATCGAATGTGAAAGTGTGTAAAACGGTTTCTAAGCATAATTAGGGTTTCAAGTTGTGATAACCTCTCTAGACACCGTGGCACATCTGATAACCTGTTGGAATCAATTAACAAAACCCGCAGCAAAGGTGTTTTCCATTGGCAAAAGTCTAAACGAGTGAGAAGGTTTCCGGTTAGTCTTAAAGACGATAACGAAGAGCTAGTAAAACGCCCAACCACTAGTTCTACTACATTTTTGCTAAATGAAGCCAATCGCAGCCGAGAACACACACTAAATAGCTCCAAATTAAGTACTTGAATCTGATTTTCATCTAACTCAATATGCTCCATCTGCGGATAACAAGGAACCCTTGAACTATTGATGATGTAGCGAATCTTATTTTTCTTTAGCCTTAACATTCTCAGAGAAGGCATTGGACAGAACGGAGCCAAGTCCAACGTCACGATCGGACTCTCGGATATATCAATGACCCTAGCAGCGTGCAAGTAGCGAAATGTTGAAGGTATTTCCTTTAGAAAACTGGACAATATTTCCAGGCATATTAAACGATTATTTTCGTCAATTTCGATGATTCTTAGGCGTGAATTCGAGATATGTAGATGTAGCAGGTTGCATTGTTTGGGGAGTACTATTTCCTGCACGACTGATGAGTTTTCTATTTGTATGCTTCCCACGAACTGGCCAATTTCGCTCAGGAACTCTTTAGTAACAACAGTTGATCGTAAGTTTACGAATTTCACCACGTCATTGGCAGATGTAGGCAAATGTCGAAACATCCACGTTCCATCCTTTTGAGGCGTCAGGTTTTCGATTACGCACACCCTTTGACACTCCATTCGAAAGGCTTGGGCCATGCTAAAGTAAGACACTAATTGGAGCCATCTGTAATAAAACAAGTGTTTTAAATGAACGTGCTTGAGCCAATTCGTGTTTTCATTGAAACCTATATAAAAAGATGGATGAAGGGTTCATTGTGAGTCGAATGTGTAAGCAAAACTGAATGAGTTTGTACACCTTGTGGGTAGAATTACCTCTTTTTTGTGGTATCGCGGTGGACAGTAGGGTATGGTCATTAATCGGAAAGTAATTTTTTTAAATAAGCTAAGATAACTCATTTTTGAGCTATATGTGCACTCTAACTAGTAGTGTATGCACAGGGTGGTTTAAGTTCTCATGACATGTACTAGCAACACCTTATCATTTTCTAATCAAATCGAATTAAAAATCAAATTACGTTCCCCGTGGCGAAGCAAAAATTATAACACGACCAACCTGTCCAATGGTTGTCAACAAACGATTGCTTATTATTACGGATAGGGTTTCTATTATTTTGATAGAAATGGAAGGTATAATTCCTTTCTCGTTTTTGTTCGTTTAAAGTGATACGAAATGAGAAGGTTTGGACACCATAGTTCTTCGCATAGCACTTATTAAGCAACTGGCAGGTTAAACAAAGGAAAAAAAAACTTTATTGGGAACAGGCTAGCACGTTATATCCTTACTATCCAAAATTATCCAGACATCTGTAACCAGAAAATAAAAGGTAAAGATTCGATTTCGAAAGACGGCCGAGCGGTAGCGCCGGTTAGAAAATCAACCCATTAGCGCCGGGGCTCACCACCTCGACGGCGTGGGTTCGAATCCCAATCGAGACCGGGACCCTCCCCGATACGAGAGAATTGACTATCCGAGTACACAAAGGGGAAAGGTCTAGTAAGCCCTTAACGGGCAGGCATGACCATGACCAAGATGGTCGTTACACCAAGAAGAAGATTCATATTGGTAAATCTTACCATAAGAAGCAACTTCTTCTTCTTCTTCTTGGCGTAACGACCTCTTGGTCATGCCAGCCCGTAAAAGGCTTACGAGACTTGAACGAGAAGAAGCAACATTAGCCCTTAATTTTCCTTTTCCTCTTTCCATGTTGTATTCCTATACTCTTGCCAAATTTGTGGCAGCGTGTTTATTATTTGGAAACCCGTTCTTCATTTCAAGCTTAGTTCTTATTTTCATTTCTCATTTCTTTTTTCTTGCTTTTGCTTGAGATCTTTTTTTTTGCTTTTAACTTGTCAAATCATTTACCGTGCCTAACTTTCCAGTATGCGTTACACATGTTACGATGAACATGCTAGTTGTGTTAACTGCTAGAACTTCGGCACTGTTCCAGCTCGCTGGAGTACGATAAAGTATGTTATAACATACAATCGCTTGATCATTCAAGTTATATGAAACCGAAACTTTGTCAAATACGTTAGAAACAAATGAGTGAACTAGTTAGCATTGAGTAAATCAACTTGCTATGTTTAAAACATTTTATTAGTTTTACTTTCTGATCAGACAGTTATCAAAATCTGACTAGGCACCATCAAGTTTCTCGTTCGAACACTTTTGAACTATCGCCATTGTAAGCTTTCACTGGGTCAAAGTTTGGGGTTTTAATGCATTTCGCAAACATTCTTTCGTGCTGATCTGACCACGAGCAATCAAGGGGATTATTATCCATGTATAAAGCAACAACATTTTGTGATACCTTACCTACATCAAGCGTGCTAATCAGGTTATTATTAACATACACTTCCAAACAACGAACCGGAACATACGAGAGATCTAGGGTCTCCAGACGATTGTAACCAAGATATATACTGTCTAAACTAGGAGGGAATTCTTTGTCATTCATGTTGAAGCTGGATAAATTATTAAGACCGATATTAAACGCTGCCAAATGCTTAAGCTTCGCCACGGATCGTATGTGAAAGTGTGTAAAACGGTTTCTATGCATAATTATGTTTTCAAGTTGTGATAGCTTCTGTAGACACCGTGGCACATCGGATAACCTGTTGGAATTAATGAACAAACTTCTCAGCAAAGGTGTTTTCCATTGGCAAAAGTCTAAACGAGTGAGATAGTTTCCTGTCAGAACTAAAGTCGATAACGAAGAGCTAGTAAAACGTCCAACCACTAGTTCGATTACATTTTTGCGGAATGAAGCAGTTAGCAATCGAGAACACATACTAAAGAGCTCCAAATTAAGCACCTGAATCTGATTTTTAGCCAAATCAATATGCTCCATCAGTGGTTTACAAGGAACCTTTGAACTATTAATGATGTAGCGAATCTTATTTTTCTTTAGCCTTAACATACTCAGCGAAGGCGTTGAACAGAACGGAGCCAAGTCCAACGTCACGATCGGACTCTCGGATATATCGATCACTGTAGCAACGTGCAAATAGCGAAATGTAGAAGGTATTTCTTTTAGAAAGCTGGAAACTATAATCAGACTGATTAAACGATTATTTTCGTCAATTTCGATCATTCTTAGGCGAGAATTCGAGACTTGTAGATGTAACAGGTTACATGGTTTGGGGAGCCTTATTTCCTGCACGACTGGCGAGTTTTCTATTTTTATTTCTTTCACGAACTGGCCAGTTTTGTTTAGAAACACTTTAGTAACAACAGTTGATCGTAAGTTTACGAATTTCACCACGTCACTGGCAGATGTAGACAAATGTCGAAACATCCACGTTCCATCCTTTTGAGGCGTCAGGTTTTCGATTACGCACGTGTTTTGACACTCCATTCGAAAGGCTTGGGCCATGCTAAAGTAAGACACTAATTGGAGCCATCTGTAATGAAATAGGTGTTTTAACTGGACATCCTTGAATGGGCACATTTTTTTCACAACCTGTGTAAAAATATGAATGAACGGTTCATTGTGAGTCGAATTGCTAAGCAAAATTTCGACTGCTTGGGAGCTTCTATTGTTGGATGATTACTGCTCGCGAGACATTAAGTAATAATTTGGTACAATGTCTCTCGTAATGTTCCTGTGGAAATGGTACCACAGCTATCATCCCATTTTTCACATTAAAATTCTATATTTCAACGACTTTAACACTAGAACTACCGGACCAATCAATTTGACTGGCACGGTACTTTATCAATCACATTTATTTCTTAAGGGTAAACGATTCTACCAAATGTAACTGCATGACTTTCACACATCCAATGGAATGGTTATTTTTATGTATTAAAAAATATATATTTTTTTAAATTGAACATAAATCATGGTAAAGTTTCAAGAGTGAAAATTGCGGTAGTTCTAGTATTAAAGTGCTTCTAACTTTTAGCAGTTACAACAGTTTTAATGCGAATACTGGAATGGAATTTTTAATACGGTAAATTCGCTCAACAACCGGTTCGCTCCCGTTTTGTTAAAGAACATCGTGGTGAATTCTTGTCATAACTGATTTAATATTTTTAAATATTTCTTTAATTGCACTATTTTTAAAGTTCAAACATTCAAATTATCATACAGTTGTGATCTCAAGTGATTTCGCGTCACCTTGATTTTTAAATTTTAAGTTAGACGTAGATAGAACCAAGCATATTATATGGTTTATTCTTGTATCCGCAAGCATATTATATGGTTTATTCTTGTATCTTGTAAACGCTGAAACGAATTTTGTTTTTCCTCAATCGCAATGAATTGATCGGCCATGTTGAGCAGTACGGAAATTGTACGGTAGAAAAAGCTGCGAGTTGCGCTATGTTGCAAGGTTTTACGAAATTTTACCTGTATTTCAGCTCAGAATATTTAAACGAATTATTGTTCAGCCTAACGCGATGATGTTATGATGCTGATGATGATGATGTAAAAGCGTAATTTAAACCTTTGGAAACTAACCTACATTTGGCAAACATATCGCTGATATATAGTTTTTTTTATGTAGCCAATATTTGTATTTTTTATCTCGTCACACAGCTCTAGGAGAAAAGGAAAATATAGTTTCAAAGCACCGGAATACGTCACGGGAGGTTGAATTCTGAAATCGGACCGTGGAATTGCGGCGAGTTTGAAGAATTGTTTGGCATGCCCTAGGATGCCCAAGTGAAGTGGTTATATCCGTACCACGGTGCAGTTTCCGATCTCGCTTTCGATGAAGGGAATTGTAGGTTTTTAAATCTGCAAACTTTTCGCGCCACAGCAGCTCTGAAATAGAGATTGTGCCCAGCCATTTTTTTTTATTTGGGTTAAAATTTTGCCAACCATGCGAAGTAGTTCAGCTCTCGATGAAGGTGTGAGAAATGGTGCAATTTAATTAAATTATACACCTGCAGGCCCTCGTACGGTTCTCGAAGCCTCTTTTGCGGAGGCAACAAACCGCAGAAGGAAGCCACCGTCCGCGGTGATCCCACGATCGTTCCCACGACCCAAGGTTGCGCCTACAATTTATCATAAACATCCCCTCTCCGGCTCATTCGTTCAGAGGTCAGTGGCAGTCTTGGGCGCTAGCGGGATTAAGTCTCGTAATTCTCGCGTGGCCTAAGGGATAAGCGCCAGAGTTCCAGTCGATTCGGCACAAAAACAAATGCCTGCTTTTGGAGGAGGGATAACAGAAACGCCGTGCTGGTGAAGGCGGTGGAGTGTTCCGGTGCGTTACCACTCCTAATCGGGTTGCCGCAGGAATAATTAGTGAGGTGAGAACAGGACAGGTTGGTGGGCACCGAGGTCGCCTCGGACATTAGAGCCCTCCGGAGGGATCTCGCTAATCGTTCTGAATCGTTCCGGAGCGCTTCCAAACGGTAGCAAAATCGTGTCGAGAAAGTCGACAAAGAAGGTACCGGCGATGTTGGCCGCTAAATCGGGGATCGCGATCATTGGACCCACAAAGGGACCGCGCTAGCTTGTCCACTGTGCCCGACCGAAATTCATAATGGTCCAACCTACTGAACCTGCCGCGATCGCGGGTTCATCTACATGCCGTTGGCTGCGGGATTGTTTACGCTTATTAATTAAATTCAAATTATGATCATTTTTTGGCCGGTACATTCTCAAGCATAAACGGTTCCGTCGCTGGCGTCGAGTCGAGGCTTCCCGTTCGTTCCTTCACCACAGGCCGGTAGCTTGCGGGACTTTGCGGGTACCTGCGCTACGGTTCATTCGCTACGGGCCGCGGCATGAGACGGCTTTCTGGATGGGCTTTCCGTTCCCTTTTGCTTGGTTCTGCTCATCGTTCGTCTTCTCCGCTGATGGGACCTTAAAGGCGCCGTTTAAGAACAAAGCCGTAACGAAGGAGGAAGAAGGAATTTCGAAACGCAAGTTTCTTGCAATATTATAAAGGTAGCTCGTGGTGCAATGCAGGTTTTTGTCCGGAAGAAACCATCCCTAGCACACGGGAATGTTCGACACGTGAACTTGGTTTATGTCGTCCAGATTATCGTTCGGAGATCATGATTTTCTCGCTACCGGATAGAACTGCAAGAAAAGTCAAAAAGAATTTTGCATAACATAATGTGTCATGTGGAACACGTGGGTTTTTCGAGCAAAAGTGAAGAAAAGTTATTGCTTTGATAGTGTTATGAGTCAATTAGCTCATAACACATTAGCGGTAAGTGCATTATGAAAAGACTGGAGAAACGATCTGCTATGCTCTGAAGATAATGTGGAAGTAACATGTAGCCACAAACATTCGTGCTTGCAATGTTTTAAAAGATAATTTTTCAATTTGAAGTTATAAACGTCATACCCTGGGTTGGGTAACATGCATCAAATAACACTTAATAGTTATAAAAGTTGCATTGGGATACGAATTCACAGGAATCGACTGAAATACTTGCGCTTTTGAATAGGATTTTCATGACATAATTAATACCTCTTAGGACAAGTTTCTGAAGCCCAAGCATCACAAAATCTCGTTAGCAAAACTCGTAAATAGATAGCTCTTGTTATACATAGGTATTCTTGATAGAATATGTTATAAATTTACATCATTCTTCGTACTTTTGATAAAGTTTCGTTTTAATTAGAAGGAGTTTTTCTTCAGCTATACATTATTCCAGTAAGCTGTTTCGATGTTTGTACAAAAGTTTATCCAATGCTTTTTTTTCTGACCCTTTGGAGTAAGTTTGCTTTAACTTTTCTTTTCCTCCCGGCGAAACATCATGTTCCAATTATTCTGAAATGTCCAAGCGAAACCTTCCAATTGTTTTTGTGCCTTCCATTTTTTGAAGCCAAAAACCTTAACCGACCATATAAGAAGATGCACGTGTCCACAACAGCTTGCGGTCAAACGTGTCGCGTGCGAAAATTGCAACCGCCTCCGGAAATCCGTGCTGCATTTCGACACGTTCGCTGGGCCGCTTGCCTTCGAGGTGTTAAGCTGCAAATGACACTTAACGTGCCCTCCGCCTGTTCGTCGTCTTATTTCGGCATTGGATTTCGAACATCCTGTCATCGAGTGGGGCATAATTTAAACAACAATCAACGGGGTGCGCCGTGGGCGAAAAAAGATTTCCGCTAAATAGTTTGTCCGAAAGCCGAGCCGATCATTGGAAAAGTGCTCCGTCATTTGCGGGCCGGCACACGTCGCTCGCCTTCGGCGCTCACCTCGATGGGAAAAGTGGCTCCACGCGTGTGGTAAATTAATGTCATTAGGGCGCGTAATGGCCGGTGCTTGCAAGTGGCTCTCGTTAGCGCAAAGGGAAACGCATGGTTCTAGGCTTTTCGCAAATTCTGAACTCAACAATGTTTGCCGGATGTTTGAGGATTTGTACATCTTAATAAATATGTTGGGATCGGGTTGATTAGAAACGTTCGAAACTTCATGCCATGGACGCAGGATATATTCCTAGCTCATGATTGTCCAAATCGAATCCGGTTTCGAATGCTCAAAAATGAATACAAGTTGACCCACGGTCATCGATCGAGCCGACGATCGGCAATTATCGGCGATTACTAAGGAAGGCGCAGATCATTTAATAACACTTTTGCTGGAGTTCGCGGTTTCGCTTTCACGGCCTCTCTCTTACGCTCTGCGGGGTCACTCCAACCGAACGCCGAGGAGGTTCAAAGCCAGTGCGGCTCGGTTCAATCGGAAACAGGTTACATTGCTCGCATTCTGTCGAGCGGTTGAGGAGATTTCTGCCCGCGATAAACACCACCAGAAACGAATCGAGAACTTCCCGGGAACGTCCTTGCCGGTTCACCTTAATTGTGCCGGATGAAGCCGGTGAATGGAGCCCGACGGAACTGTTCCTCGACGGTTGGAGTAGTTCCACCCGGCAACCAGGCCGACCCTATCGATCCCGATCGCCAGTCGTTCTAGGGAGGTCTAACAATTTAATAACCAATAATGACATTTCTGTGTCTCATTGATTTTGCTGCCGGGAGTACGCTTTACCGTGGCGTTCCACTACATAGATTGTGGCATACCCTGCCCGGCTCGGCACCAATCCATACCTTTGGCTAGTTTTGTCTGTGATTTTTCCCCTCCACTAGCCTTATTCTTCCCCGTGCGGAATACTTACGCAACTCCCGGGTAAGGGAAGGCCTGGTTGCGGCTAGTGGTAATCGGTAATAATTGAGACTGAAAAATTGTAAAATAAACGGAACCGAAGACGGGCGGGCAGCATTTTATTAATTATCTCTCCTCTCCAGTGCGGAACAACGGCTTTCGCAGCCGTTCTGAATTGCCGCCCTGGAGTACTTTTAACGCCGGTCGCATCAAATGGCACCGGTCGGAATGGTTTACTCGGAATGAATCAAAGAAGGACGGAAGGAAGCAATGTTTCGTTGAGCCGTGGTTGCTCCCGGGACCTGTGAACAATATTTTCAACTGATGCTGGAAACAAACTTGTAAGTCGCCGTAGCAATGAACTCTTTCACCATGATAGTTGTTCTTGTTAAATGACATTTTGAACTGAATAAAAAACCTTTTTTTTTTTTTAAAAGATGCCTAAGTTTGCAATTTAAATGGTTTTGATCAACAACAGTCACTGTTAAAATATTGTGACTTTGTTAAAAGACAAAAATAGTCTCAGCAGGACATAATATGTTTGAATATTTGAATATGTTTTAATGACCTTTTTTAATAAAATAAATTAATAAATGAAATTGAAATTAACTGCTTTAATATATGAAAGATGCGTGGAAAGAAGGAAAAATATTGCTTAGTTATTTCATTAAAATAATACTTCAAAACAAGGGAGACGCGATGGTGTAACTAACTTTGTTTGATTAATTTCATAGCATTTAATTGTTCATACACTTTTTCGATTTTTGAAATTCCTCTGAATTGGCTCGGAGCCTTGGCTTTATTTGCATTCTAAAGTTGGGATTAAAGTTACATTTATTTTATGAATTACATATCAAAAATTCAAACCTAATTGAGAAACGCATGTTTTTGTTGAAAGTTAATATCTGCACAACCTTGATATCATTTTCAGGATTGAAAACTTCTAAAAGAGCAACTGAACAAATTTTACACTTTGCCGGTTAAGAACAATTGCTTTACAGCCATGAATTATGTGTTGCTTGTTCTTAAGAGGTTATGTCAATACGTTTGACATGAACAAAAGTTTTGATTCGATGCTTTAATATTAGTAAATAAGCTTTTGATGACTATAAAAAATTATGAAGAATATTGGTTAAAGTTTGTTAGGTTTGGGGCTGTATATTGAGTATTAGTATTGCAATTTTCCAACGCTTCAGGTGGCATATTTTAAATTTCATTATTCACCACTTCCGGTATGCGCCGTATCGAGAACCACATCTTCCGCCGGTTCCTTACAATCCACCCCGATGGTTCCCAGTGTCCGGCCCGCTTCACGCTAGAACGTCCCGATCGCGATCGCCTTAACCCGATGAGAACGAGATCACTTCCGGAGATCGCGCGGTAGTGAGCGCGATTTTTTCCCTCTCGTCGATAATCGTTTTTTCTTCACCAGTCACCGGGATCTGGCGATTCCGCTGATCATCGTGGGACAACTTTCCGGGTTTCGACCCACGGAAGCCGTAATGGGCTGCCGCCAGTGGACCAGGGACTTTTTCCCATCGACCGTCGCGCAGGCGCTCGCGCGAACTAAATTGACCGACAAATTTTCCGTAAAAGATCATCCCCCGTGGAATATTGGGCAGAGCCACCGTCGGCGGCGGGACGGGTTCGGGCGGCAGATAATTAATTTCTCAAGCTCCGGCGGCTCATCATCGTCACTGGCGGTGTCCAGCAAAGCACCGGGAAGAGAGGGAGGGTTCGTTTTTTTTGGGCCCCGTTGGGCGAAGAGTGTGCGGTAGGTGCAGCGTTTTGGTTTCTCATAACATGTCAAAAAGTATCTTAAAGACGGCGATGATTCATCGGTGCGATCAACAAGATCATTAACATCAATGTTGAAATGACGTACCCATTTCGGAATACATTTTATAATCTAACTCTAACCGTGTGACAATTCATACTCAGACTTACACAAAAAAAATTGTTTGTTGATTCACAAAAAATAAAAACAACCATAACCATCACAATAATCATAGAAGAAAGTCCATAGCAAATGTAAAATTAAAACTAGGATAGAAATAACATAAGGTATTTAAACATACACGACAAAATCAATAGTCTCAGCGAAGTTTTGTATTTGGGTGATTTGGGTTGAAGTGTGGAAAGCTAGTTAAACCATGGAAACATGTAAGAAATTGGTAAACAAATAAACTCAATTCATGTTGAAAAATATTTTACATCAGGTTCCTTTCCGTGTAGTATACTTTCAACTTTTTGAAGTTCCCAACGACTTGCTGTGAAAACTCCCTTGAGTATATGTGGGGAATCGTGATTGTCATTGAAGGTCAGGTATCGTAAATGCTGAAAGTCGTACCAGTAATACCTCCCCATGAGACCAATGAGAATAAACCGCCAGCCGATATTTAATCGCTACAAGACTTAATGAATGGTCCCTGTGTTTGATGTACATTCGCGTTAATTACTTTGGTGGACTTTGGTTAACGCTGGACAGGAGAACATTCCATCCAGTACCAATTGACTTTAGTCAGTCTTCGAACTTGGCTTACGGATACGCGATCATGCTCTGTTGGATTGTGCCGTTCATCGTATTGCTTCCGTTTGGTTTGACCGATGGTACAAATGTACTCTTGCAAAAGGAAGAGCCCGACGTCCGGTTAACTCTCGTGGTGAATCTGCTCGACCGCATCCTGCTAGAGGCCCGTGCGACATCGATCGAAACATACAGCTTCGTCGGAACGAATGAATCCTTCTTCCGGAATGTTGTGGATCGTCTGGCGCCGCGATGTGAGAAGCTCATGGTACCCACCTTCAGCAATGTAGTAGGAAGGCATGCACAGTCTCGGCAGCTGGTTATGGTCGGTGGAGATAGCATTGACAGCATCATGGTAAGAGTTTTATCGACAGCTTAACACAAATGTACGCCAAATAAACATATGCTTCTTTTTCGTTCCAAAAGGGTTCACTAGTGAAGGCCTTTCCGCGACAGACGATTAGATATTTCGGCACCAGCAGTAGGAACATCTACGTGATCCTGGTGCTTTCCGACATGCGGTTTGTTGAATCGAACAAGTTTCACCTATTGAATGTGTTCTTTTGCACGTTTAACTTCATCATCGTTTCGCCTCCTCCGACGCAGTACCAACCGCTTATTGTGATGGCCCATGACTACCGCGATCGGTTGTTGCTGTTGCCTCCTGACGCACCAATGTCTAGTCTGTTTGCAGATCGGTTCCACAGTCAAGACGTACCCCGAGTGAATGTACTAGCATCAGGATCGACGGGACATCTTCGACAGAACGCCCAGGGGGATGTGGTTGGACCGGATTGGAAAGTGTTCCGCACGATTCTGGAACATCTGGGACTGCGCTGGAACCTGACCATGCACCACTACACGCCCAGCCTGAAGGTGAACAAATGGGTGAACGATCTGCTGGAGCGGGAAGTCGTGCAGATCTACATCGACCGGGGCTTTTTGCCGACCGATCGATCCGTGGTGCACTATCTACCGGAGATGAACGGGTTCTGTATGGTGTTACCGAAGGCCAAGAAGTACGAGGTCTTACGACATCTGGTACATCCGCTCCAACCAATGTGCTGGATCGTGTTGGGATTAGCACTGTTCATTGGCTCACTGTTGACTGAGCGGTATTGCAAGCACAGCCTTCTCGCGACCCTTCTTTTTGGCACATCGCTCAACTCCTCGGACGTTTCCAGGACTGAACGAATGATGCTCTTCTGCAGTTTGGTACTGTTTTTCATCATTTCCGAGGCGTACCAGGCAAAGCTCATATCACTGATGAGCTCCCAGCGATATCCACCCGATCCGCGCACGGTGGCCGACTTCCTACGAACCGAACTGATGCTCGAGATGGGTGAAACGACGGCCACGGTTTTGTCCATTCGGAAGGAGTTCGCCGGACGGATTGTAAACCACACCAAGTACGACTTCTCATTCGACGCACAGCTGGAACACGGTGTACTGATGCTCTGTCCATCGGCCTGGGTGCATCTAATCGAGTGGACCCGGAACCACTATACCCGAGGACGACGTAATATCCGCCCTCGGGTACACATTGTCAGCGAGAAACTTCTCTCGACGGTGGCCTCGTACTCATTCTCGGGTTCGTTCACGCTCTATCCCCGATTCCGTGGGTACCTCGATCGGTTGTTCGAATGCGGACTGGTCACGCACTGGCAGAGGGAAACGGGGGACCAGCAGCAGTACGAGCGGCGATTCGAATATTTGGACAGCACCATTATTTCGTTTAGTGATTTGACGATGATTTGGATCGCAATTACGATCGGTTATGCCATGGCAACGGTAACGTTCCTCATCGAAGTGTTCGCTGGCATGCTATACGGGGTAATTTGTAACTGGATGCAAAGGGTTCTTGTCCAATATACTACGAAAAAGAATCAAGACGGTAGGAAACAATAGTCTTACGTAAAAAAGTTTTCAATTACAAATTCTGATCAACTTGCACAGTACACATTGCTTAAGATTCATTATTGGTTGAACATTGGAAAAAGTGGACAAAACCAAAAAAAACTCAAAAACATGGAAGACGAACACAGAAATCTTATCTAGCACATTTATGTGATAAAAAGTGACGCTTGACAAAGAATTCAAATAACAGGTAACACAATTTACGAGGCCGGAATACGATAAAATGTTCCGAGAATACATTAATCGTATCCACTGAAGGACATCCAGAAATCTTGCCTATCAGCGGGGAGTCATCCCACCGTATCGCAAAATATATGGTTGAGCACATACCACAAAGTATATAAATATGTACTCAATATTGTCTAAAGTATCAGCTATTTTGGAAATATAGAGACGTCGAGAACTCTTGAACACGGCTGACAGTACTTCCAAACCTCTGCTTTCCTTATAAATTTATAGATAACAATAATTTTATTATAGATAATTTGTAAATGAAAACTAAAATGTCTGTGTGATAAACTTGTGCAAACAGCATCCGAGCACGAATAAAAGAAGTATTTCCTACAAGAATCGTGATAGTTCAGATAACAATAACATCACTTTACGCCCCATCCCAGGTACGCTTGATGATAACGCAAATTAATGAAAGCTTAGTTGAGTCGGTTTTTGCAGGAGATGAACTAAGAAATTATCGCGCAAGTTGCTAATGTCGTCCCGCCGTGCACACGTGCCGCCATTTGCAGCGTGGTTAATTGAGTCGTAAAGTCGTCCGGATCATAACCCGGGGTGGACGGTAAAGCTGCCGGCCAGATGGCAAAAAGCAGCAGGAGGTCCAACACCGCCAGTCCAAATATTGCGCTTTGTTTTAGCTCGACGTTTCGGTACGTCTCCCTGCTGTTCCTTTCTATCGTCTGTTGGTTTCTTCCCCGTTTCACGCGTGTGGTGTCATAAGAGCAGTAATTAAAGTGACCTCGAAGGCAACGAAGCATCCGAAGCCGCATCGGGGATACTTTGTGTTCGAGACGAAGCCCGTTGAATTGTCGTGGTATCTAAATTACTTTTCATCGTCGACCCAACAGGTCCCTCCAGTGGGTTCCCGTACAGCACCCACCCTGGTGTCGAAAGCCAGCAGAATAACTGAAGAAACTCTATGAGCCCTGCTTTATCTTCGCACCTGATCGATATCTCAATTGCTCACCGTGTAACCGGGGGCTAATTTACGAGTTTAAAGTATGTTACCGTTTTATCCGCGTCGCTGACGGGTATGTTTTAGCTTTGTTTCGTTCTCGTTGTACTTTATCGGCTGTTTAGCGCCTCTCGTCACTTCTGCCTACCGAAAGTCAGCTTCTGAACATGTGATGAGCGTGTAAAGGGAGCTACGGAAAAGACGAATCGAAACGAACCGAACCAGTTTGACAGGGATGGCCAACGAAGAGGGATGCGAAGGGTCAGACAGACGGACGAAAGAAAGACACGGCTCGGGCAGTCAGGTCAGTGTCAGTCTGTCATCATAAGGGTGATTTCTGTCGATCACCAATCTTGGCAGGACATTCCAGTTCTACTCACTGTGAAGAAGCAATCAGTGAGCCTCAGATTTGAGCTTCCGATAAATACGCGGTCCTACGCTCCAACAAGGATGCCGTTCCTCATTACATAATTATGGCGGTGTAGCGCCTCGGTTTGAAGTGTTACGTCGGTTCTTGGAAGACTCCTTCCGAGACAGGCTGCGCCCAGATAACCCAGTCCCAATCCACCTTTACCATCCGGACATCATCGGCGTGACGCTATCGATATCGTTACGTTGCAATGTCAGCAGCACGAAATTAACGGGGCCACACTTCGGAACAAGGCCAAGACAAGGGAAGAATGGAATGATAAATTAATTTTAATCCCTCCAAAACTCCTGTCGCCCGTATCGCGGTACGCGAAACGCTCCGGGAACGGGAAGATACCTTTCTTTGCGTTTCCCTTGTGAAGGTCGTGTGCGCTGGCATTAATGTTCTTCAAACGTTCGGTGCGAACGATTTTTCGGGCCGTAAAGAAAGTTATAACTCAGCCGGATGCACGAAAACATCCCGAGCGGATTTGGCGAGGGATTAAATCGGCTAATTAATTAACTCAAACCGTTTAGAGCTGATTAGCAACCTGATGCGCTACCTTGAAACTGGAACTGGTAGACAGGATTGAGGTGAAAATTAAGTTGATCCAATTTCAAAACCTTGTCTGCCCACGAAAACGTATAGGTTTTCCAATAACCTACCAAAAAACGGAATGTTTTTCATTCCTAAATAAGACATTACTAAGCATGATCATGATGAAAGTTCGTTTTATCGTCGGATAGAGAACAAGCTGATTTTCCCACTGACCGACGTAGGACGAGTTCACATAAATAGTTAACAGATCATTCCGAGAACAGAATAAATAACTTCCAATCGGACCTAACTGTCTCCGAAGTGAAGGATGTAAGCAAGTGCACTGTCCAGGAGGTGCATCGTCCGAACCACATTCGGTTTCAAACTAAACCGACCGAACGCTGCAATGCTGCTTTGCATAACAGACATGAGAGTGAAATGGAAAAAAAAGGTTTAAGGCACAAAAGAAAACCAACAAAAAACCACACCGCAATGGGTGAAATATTTTCCAATAAAACCATCAAAACCCCACCGGGTTGCCCGAGGCGGTTATGCAAATGGAATAAATTTTGTGTCGGTCGGCGAAGGAATGTTGGAGTGTGCAATATTGGAATCTGTGCCGTGATAATTCCGTTCGGTTCTGGGAGAGAGAGAGAGAGAACGAGTGAGGGATTGATTTAGAGCAGAAACATGCAGAAGCAGACGAGCCGAAGGATTAGAGCTGGCAAACGAACGGAACTCCGAACACGGTGGGCCACAATCGGTGTCCGAGGTGTTCGATATCGGCCTGGAGGATCTGCATCTCTGATAAATCACATAAACTCATCAATCCGAGCTCGGGCGGCAAGGAGTGGGTCAAAAAAAAAAGTGAAAAAAGGGAAAAGGACCTGTGCTGCTTGAGTTGGGCCGAAGGGTGAGTGGAGTGGTTCGATGTGTAGATGGATATATGTTTTCGGCTGCCGGTTATTGGAATCTGCCTCGGTTGATGACGGATGAGTGTAACGGTCCTTGCGGGAAACGGTTCTAAAAAAAAGGAACAAATCCAACGGACTCAAACTTTCCGGGTGGGGGACCTGGTTAAAATGTCGAGGCTGCCGGTGGGATGAAGTCCTAACGGAATCGAATGGTGCAGACGAGCCGGAGAAAAATACCAGGAATGCCCGCAGGTGTATGCAGAGCATGTTTAAATTAGTTATGCTTCGATCTTCTGGGTACAACATGTTGGGTTGATAGAAAGTGCGCTGGTGCGATATGAGACACGACTTCCTCGCTCCCGACAACGACCAATTTGTTTATTGATTCCCAAGAAATCAGGTATGTAATGCTGTGCACTGTTTTTAATCGACATTTGTCGTTTTCCCATACAAATCTGTTTTTTCCCAGAAAGTAATAAAATGCGTCAATTAAAATCTTTTATTCCTGGAAACATACTTCATGCGAATGCATACTAATCAGCCAGATTGGAACGGATGAAGCATTTGCCGGTGGAAGGAAATTGCGTTATCCGTGTTGGAAACTCTTTTAAATCGAACAAATATTGACGCATGGACGGCATACCGCTTGAACAGCCGGGGCAGGATTTTCTTTACTCTTTCACTTTGCATTGCAACTAACCGAATGCACACTTGCACTGACGTTCACAGTGAGTTGGGGACGCATTTATCATTGAATATGGTTCACTAATCGATGTTTGCAAAGGAAGGATTACAAAATGAATAAAAATGATCCTGTGGTATTTTCTAAAAAAAAACAAATGTGAAGCAGCACTTGGAATTACATTCAAAGTTAAATTATATCTAATGTGTTGAAGATTTGTCCAACACATTATAAGTTTTTCATTTAAAATGCTTATGAAAATTAAATTTATTATCGGGACGGTATTTGAGCAAATATTTTAGAGTATTTATTTTTATTTTTCAAAATTTATTTTATGTGACCTCATACGTCCAATCTCAAATACATCCATAATAACTGTATTCAAGTCAAATAGTTAAATTGTTATTTGAACAGAATTTGAAGATTCATTGGAACCATTTGGTCTTATTAAAAAAACTCCTAACATTAATTAATGAAATAAAAATTAGTAAGGCTGATAAATTTAACAAACTGTTCAGTTTGCTTTTATTTTGTATTAAAAAAAGTCTTATTTTATTATACATTCCAAACCAATATTTGTTAAGGATTTGTATGCAAACCCTTACCAACAGTCTAAAGTGTTTGCGGCTAAGAAAATTAATTTTCATAATAGTTTAAGTAGGTCTAAATATACTTTAATACGTTTGTTGAGATTAAAATGTTGGTGTGAACATGTTAAATTTGAATGCAATTGAAAAGAATTATCACGGTTTGCATATACGCATGAATGCATGGTCGAAAGTATTGAAAAGTGCAATAAGTTCGAAAGTTTTTTTGACATAAATCTTGTATACAATTTTTATATTATGCTTAGTAATTGAAGGGAAAAAACCATAATGCACAATACTTCTTGGAGTGATTTTTTATCAACCATTCACTCGTTTGCATTAGAGATGGAGATTCCAACGAAAAGAACAACGTATGCCCGGTACGAAGGAAGTTAATAAATTCATAACGGCAAACGGTAACGCGTCCTACCTGCGTCGTGCGTGCCAATGATGATTTCCCGTCGACGGAGGGTCCGAAATTGGTCGAAAAAACAAGCCACAAAGTTTTATGATAACGTGCCATCGAAAGGTGCATAAAAGACGCATGGGTGCAGTCATAGCGAGCCCGAAGACGTCTTTGAGTGAACAAATCAAAAAATGTCCGAAAACATTCGGCTCGATCGTGACCATAACGTCGAGCTTCCCAGGCCTGATGCGAGATCGTTCGATGCAAGTCGATTAACAGACCAACGGACAAGACAAACAACACGGAACGGGCAGAAGAAAGGATTGAAAAGGGGAAAGGCGAAACAGAAAACCAAACGCCGCGTTCTTTGTCGTCCCGGTCGTCCACCAGCAAAACGGTAATGGTCCCGAAGGATGCGCACCAAACACGGAAAAGGAATGAAATTAATAACTCATAAGTCCGCAATTTAAATAATTTTGATTTTTAATTAACCCACGGGACAGTCTCACCCAACGCTCGGGCCACTGCTCGGCGGTCCTTCTAGGGCGCGAAAGAATTCGTGGTTCCGTTGGGCGTCTGAGGAGCCGTACCCCGAGCGGACGACCAGGAGCCCATTTAATTTTGATTTCCTGCGTGTCCCTTCGCATTGTCTTTTGCCGCTGCGAATGGCAAATCCCCGTTGGAGGGTGCACGGTTTTTGGCTTTCTGACTAGAAGGGAAGATACACTTTCCACATCAGAACAACGTCCCGACCTCCCCGGGGGGAACGAATTCCGCGCCCAGCGGATTGCGCGTGCTACGAATTGAGAAGTTCAATCGGATATCGACATCTCAAGCTTCAACTCAATTTCGGGGACGACACGTTCGGTTTTTTTGTGATCAGAAACTTTAGGACCTTTCTTGCACTGTGAAGGTGTAGCAGATAATTTATGGTCTACGTCAGTTCACGAGGTTGTCTTCACAAGAATAACGCAATATACAAGCTTAACTCATTAGTAAAAAATATATGAACTTCAATAAAGAGCGCTTCAAACGAAATATTTTTTTCTCGTAACTTGAATAAATTCAAAACATAACATTATAGAAACTTTTAAAAATAGTGTTTCGCATCAATTTTAACTTTTTCCAATACATGTTTCATAACCAAGCATCCTTGCATCTTGAAAAAAATTCAATGTCTCTTTAGCCTATTCACCATCACAATAAAATTATTTCCATGTTCGATTTAAAATCATACTCTACTTCTTCAAATACAGCATTTATTTAACTTAACAATTACATAAGGTTTATTTTTCCGTTAAACAATATAATAATCCTTTAAATTAGGGTTAGGTGATCTGCTTCGCATCATAATTTTGTATCTTAAGGCTAGAAAGGACAACTTGTTTTCTTATGGTGCACGAGTGCGGCGGTAATACTAAACCTACAATACTACTACCATGCATGCAATCAGTACAGTACGAATAGAAATGGGTACAACTATGTGATGCCTAACGCAGAGCAGGTTTGTTTGAAAATCACACATTCTACCTATCGGGACAACGGCCCGCGATTTATGTGGGGGCCCCCACGCGCGGTCTGCACATTGCACACTTACACTCGATAACAACGATAGACGCAACTATACGAGACGACGTTTTAAAATAGAGAGAAAACAAGTCACCCACGAACGATACAGCGGTACGCGCGGAAAATAAATAATTATTAACAATAAGTAAACCAGTTAGGTGTAAAATGTAAAAGTTCTCCTTCACCCTCGCTTAGCCCTTTGGGCAACATGATCGCCAAGGGGAGGGAGGACGAACACACGGACTGTGACGGACGGGGGCTTCACAGGTTCATCCCTGCACTCTCCAGGAAAACGGGTTCGCTTTTAACCAGAAAAGCGTCCGGGGATCGAGGGAATGGTTCGCTTTCGAGTCTAGAAAAAACGCCGTCCGCTCTCGGGAGCACCGTATAGTATTTCAATTTCCTCCCGTTACAGTGGTCGTGGATGTGTTCGCTCTCCCTTTTCCTTCTGCTTTAGATAAATATTACCGAATTATCTGTTCACGCTAACTATTAAGCAGAAACAATGATCAATTTAAACCTAACATAAATCGAACCCTTGAAGGGGTGAAAGGTACCTTTTGGGTTGTGACAGACTGTTCCATCACAGGAAGAATGTTTACTGTGGCTGATGCTAGGAGAATACCACCCCGGGCCTATAGGGAGCTTTTCTACAGGCAGTTCGTTTACGTTCTCCGTGGTGTGTCCTTATGAGCCGTATTATGGCTATCCGCTCATCGGATCGATTCGGGTAACGATGTCCTTACTTGAGATTATTCCTTTAGCTTACAAGTTGATTAAATGGCTTTAAGGACCGATCGCGGTAATATGCACTTCTAGTCTTTTGATGCGATACAGTGGAGGGAACAAAACTGTTCAACTGGTTGCCCTCCTTACCTTTTACTTATCTTGGTCGAATGTAAAACAAGATAGTTTCTCCGACAGCAGAATATGCGGCGTATCGAGTGGAGGTAGATTGCTGCACGTTTTCAACTCAGGAATCGGAATGTTGAGCTGTGAAAAGTTAGATACACCGTTAGGGAACGATTGTTTGGTGTAATTTATCGGTGTAACTTACAGTCACTTCCGAATCGGAATACAGCGAACGACCTATGAGTGATTCTGTGTCGTTCCAGGTAGGATCCAGCCAGCATGGAAGATTCTGATGGAAGTGGAATATGGGTAATGGTTTTTTGTATCAAACTAGGAATTTTGAAACGCAAATAAAAAAGTTTTGCAATTCAATAGCTTACCATTCCTGGTGGGGTATCCGGCTTCGGTGGCTCGCTGTACTTTGACAGCAGGGTCAGTATCGGATCCGCTGTGCTGGAGTGGCTCATCAGACTGTTTGTACTCTTCCAGGACTGCAACAAGGCGCTCCGATTCCCGGACATCTGCTGACTACCCGTTTCTTGCCCTTGAGCCTGCGGCGGCATCGATGGCTGCTGCGGTGTGTCTCCGGTTCCGATAGATCGCAGTGTGCACTGGGTTTGGAATGCATTTGCCATTTGTTCCGCGGCCATTTTCGATCTGTAGTTCGATTGTGCTCCGCTCGAGCCGTTCGCCGGTGGATAGATGTTCTCCTTGCCCCGATTAAACTCCGCCATCGAGCTGCTCATTTCCATCGACGGAGCTGCTCCGAGTAGACTGGACAGCATAGAAGAGTTTCCCAGCATCGCTGCGGTGTTACTTACATTGCCATTACCCCCGTATCCGTTGGAATAGGAGGCGTTAAGCGGTCGATTAGTGTTGTTGGGGAAGTACGGATTCATCGGAGGTTGGCTAAGGTGGTTAAGCTGCTGCGATGGCTGAAGTGGCAGCATCGGTTGAAAACCCGGATGGGTTTGGCGTTGCATCTGAAGAGGAACCTGTTGCTGCTGTTGGTGTTGCTGCTGGGGCTGCTGTAGGGGCTGTGGCTGCATTTGTTTAAAGGGAAGGTTGAATCCGTGCGTTGGTGTTGGTCCTTGCTGGGAAAGGCACAAGTTGCCCGAGGAACGTGCAGTCGGTTTTTTGTCGGCCAGCCCAGAACTGGCAAAAGCAGTCGGTGGACGGCAGCGTGAAGCGTCCAGGGGAGAATACTTGACGATTGGTGCAGCGTTAGAAGATCCCAGCGTTGAACAACCCAACGAAGAACGTTCTTCACTGGTGAAACATACCTTCGGTACTGTGTCGAAAACCAAAAACCAGGAAAACTCATAAACCAATAGAGTCACACCCCGTGAATGAAGGTGATTCAGTAACATAAAACTTACAAATGCAGTCACGGTTCAGTTCGATGTCACTTCGTTCGTGAATGAAAGACGAGTTGGTTGATACGAAAACATCCGCAAAGTAGTTAAGCACGGAGGATACGCTTGGAAAACCTGGAATTTTTGTTTGTTATACATAGAAGGTAAAAAGTGAACAAAGGATCAAGATAGTAATCAAGAATTGCATTTGCAGATTACGGTACCCAAAGCATTCCCATGCACAAAAGCTTCTAATTTATGACACGCTTGATTTTGAAGCCAACAAAACTCCGCTCTCAAACGGTACGATATGCAGTGCTTTCCGTATGATCAACTTACCAAATTCGAAGCACGTTCCCACCGACACGTTCAAAGCCAGCTTCAGGTCGTGCACGTTGATCGGCGTGCGATGTTTGACCACTTGCACCATGCGCACGACAAACTTCATCAACGGCGTCAATGTCACCGTCTGTAAACCCTTATCCATCTCCATCTGCAAAAGACGCAAACAAAAGCAAATGTCCGAGTGCGTGATAAGTTGTGACATAAAATGCATTAATCGATGCACTAAACGATGCGTCGATCGAAAATAAGTTGACGTCCGAAGCGGCCTGAGAGCTCCCGACAGTATGCTGCTCAACGAATGTTAATTTAAGAAAACGGTTGCAGACAGAAGGAAATATCGCGCGTGGCGCAGGAATGAGGGATTTTACCCGTAACCTACCAGTAATGCGTGCTTCATGTTGAAAATATGTGTCTCAGTCAGAAAGTCCTTGAAACGTAGCTCGTATGCACGCACCAGCTCTACCACGCTTAGATGGTCCTTTTGCGACTCGATCAGGATAGCACAGGCCGCGTACGTCTGCATGCGGAAAATTGGATCTTCTAGGTGCGAAACCACCATGTACTCGCCGTTGGATTCAAGCACCTCCGTGAACGGTAGTGCCTTAATGGCGTCATACATGTTGCTGCAGCCGAAACAGCTCGGTTGCAGTTGATAGCCGAACTTGTTCTTGTGGAAATTCAGGATCTCACTTAGCCGCATGATCGTCTTCGGGCTGCCCGTGCAGTGCTTGATAATCTCCTGCACTTGCTCGGCGAAGATGCGCAATGCGACTTGGTAGTTGAGATAGATCTTGCGATCCTCGTCGTTACTTTGCTCTGTCTGGAAAGGTATATTTTGAGTGGATTAAATATAGCACATATGCACTTGACGGACCTGCGAACGTACCTCAACGATTCCAGTTATAGCCTCCAGCAGATCAGCAAGCTTCAGCAACCCGTAATCGCTCAACCGACACTGATACCCGAAGTGGTAGTGGTACGAGCGGACAAACTTCTTGAACAGAATCGAAAACTGTGGTGACTTGCGGAACAGCTCCACCACTTCGCCGGCGAACGTGCACGTCTTTTCCAGCTCGAGCGTGGTCTGCTTGCGCTTTACGATCGAGATCAGTACGTCGTTCTCGTTGTACACCTTCGTCGTGATGGAGTTGCTGTACACGAGCCCATCGACAATGTCGAAGATGTCGCAAACGCCATAGTCCGTCACGTCGAATAGCCGATTCTGTGCCTGGGAGAACACCATCGGCAGCTGGGACAGCAGGATCGACTTGTTTGCCCGGCTGCGCAGGATCTTCAGCAGGTCGTTCGTGAAACGACGAATCTGGGTACGATGCGTCAGGGTGATATGACGATTCTCACCGTCGCCCATCACCTGAACGACCGGCGCTAGCGCCTCGAACAGCTCGATCAGCCTGGTGTAGCCATAGTCGGCAACTCGGCACTGCTTGCCAAAGTGATTGTGGTACGCCGGAATGAAACGGGTGAACTTCATCGTCGACTTGGGCGACATCTTGATCAGCTCGACGACTTCACGCGAGATTTGCTGTAGGAATTCGTTCGAGGGGCTCTTGGGCATGTATCGAAGGTTAACTGCCCAAGCATCTGTAAACGACAGAAAAATAAATAAATGAATTACATTTTAGTAAAGCATATAACATTTATATTTCAATAATTGAATTTAAACTGTCAAGAAAAATTTGTTTTGGCGATTTAAAACAACATACACTTTGGTTCAAAATATATTTATCCATCTCGAACGCCTAAGCACATTCTTTTTCCTCTTACCATCGTTATCCTTAGTGGAATTCTGCTCGTGGTCCATCCACGATAGGACTTTTATGCCATAACTGTTATTCGCAATCTGCACACCCCGAATGCAGCACAGCAGATGCTCCAGTGGCACCCCATTATCATTTGGGATTATTTTTATTTGAAGCTCGTGCTCGATGCAGTACAGCACGCTCGCGACCGGGATGTCATTCTTGTGCGATTTCAACAGCGAATAGACTAGCGACTGAAGCTGATTAATGCTCATCATCACGCTTGGCAGTGGTTCTATTTCCTGCTCCGCCCAACCCTTTTCCTTTTCCTGCTGAAAGTGATACATACAGTATGGGACGCTGTGCTGAGACGTCTCGACCAATGAACTGTTCTTGAGCGTATCAATTAGGTCCGGCTGGAGTGCGATGTACTTCTCGTCATTTTTATCGAGCGTGATTGTACAGACGTCCTGCATGCGATACAGATCCAGCACGCTTATGGAGGACTTGAAGCGCGACTGAAAAAGCTCCCGGAACCGGTTAATCGGCAGGCTGTAGAAGGGAACGTCCTTTAGCAACCCTGCCACCTGGCAGCGCAGTGCGGACGATTCAGCCGACGATGGATCCTTGATGTACGAGACGACCATGCGCTTGTGGCCCACTTTCTTGCGATGCAGATTGGCCACAACTTGTTTTGCGCACTAAGTGAAACGAAAGGGAAAAAATATATCGATAAACCAAACATGACCAAACTGGGTGTGTTTGAAACTCACCTGTGCCGATGGTACCTTTACCTTCGCCAGCGAAGGACTCTCGATGGTCAGGGATATAACCGGTGTGATCGGTTTCAGCTGGCACAGCAGAAACTGATGCATCTTGTGCTCATCGATGGATGCATCGAGATTGCTGATCTGCAGCACCACCATCTCCTTCTGCTCGGGCTCAGCCGATCCAGCCGTTCCTGGCTGGGACTGCGTCGGACCCTGTGACTGACTGGCCGGTGCTGGCATGTTTGGTGACACCGAAGCACTCGAACTGGATCCGGAACCGGCCGTTCCGCTGATGTTCGCGATTCCCCCAAGTGCACCGGTGCTCGCCGTGCCCGCACTGTCAGTGGAGTAGCTGCTGTGGTGTGGGCTGCTGCAGCCACTGTTGTTGCTGCTGTAGAACGTCGAGTTTCGACCGGAATCGGAATAGTTGCTACTGTTAAGCGAAGAGTTCAACGACTTGTTCGTAGCCTGCTGACAGTAGCTGCTCGTGTTTGCGCTGGATGGTTGTAAATGCTGCTGCTGCTGCTGTTGTTGCTGCAGCGGGCAATGGGTGCTTTGATGATTGGAAGTACTAGCGCTGCCGTTGCTAGGACCAACGCCGACGCCGCCATTGTTGCGGTTGGGATACGGCATGTAGCGCTGCTTCGGGTAGCAGTTGCCATACATTTGCGACACATACGGCGTCGTTTGCTGCGGTCCCAAACAACCCAATACGAGAAAATAAAATATTAGTTTTATTTCCTACTCTTGGGTACCAGTGGTTTACCTGATAGTAGTTATAAAACTTCATATTATAACCTCCCTGTCCAGTGTACGACTGTCTGGTGTTGTACATCTTGGTGCTTTCCGCGGCCAAGTTCGTCACAAACTCCGGAAAGGATCGCATGTCGTAGAAGCTGCTGCTGATGCTGTTGTTCATGGTCCTTCAGCTACAGAATCGTTTGGGGCCTAGTGGACGCTAAAGGGGGCTGGCACTGAAAAATGGAGGATGTTCTATCAGAGTGTACCAAACTAGGGTGTCATGGCAACGAAGAACCCGTCGGCGGGAGCACCATTTTGAATTAACCCATCACCCGATGGCGGCACCTACCAGCGCAAGAGAAGCTTGGAAAGGAAGCTGCTCGGAACAACGGCAGCTGCGCGTCAACGCGATCGATCGTTCGGGCAACGGTGATCCGTATCTAAGCAACTACGCTACGAAACGCTTATTTCGTACTACGGAAAGGTTACTCTAGGTTACTGTCGACGTCGAACAATGGTCTCCGTGTTGCGGGGCTCGGGACCGGGGATAAAAAGGCTTATTTTTATCTGATTGATATCAAACACGCACTTAGACCAGTTAAAAAGCCAACTGAACTGCAATTGGCTGGTTTATTTTAAATACTACGCTTAGAGTAATGAGTAATTGGTTGAAAATGCCTTTTCGATTAAAATGAAGCCCTGCAACTAGTATCCCTGCAAGGATTGGCACTACACGACACTGAATCGTCAATTTGGACGAAGGATCCTTCACGACGGCTATCACACAGTCACAGACACACACACATACGCCGATCAGCGAAAAACGGTGCGATACGGAATATGTAGGAATAAATAAGCAAAATAGTTAAAATGTAGGTCTTAAAATAGTTCAACTACTGAACAGTTCCACGCGGTTGCTCCCGTGACTGCCGGCGAAGCAATGATTCGACGATGTCCTTCGGATGATCTGTCTCCGTACGGAATGGAACTCTGAAAGAGAGTGCATGTATTCAAGCGTTTGATGTGGTACGGTTCTCTTGATCTGTTATCATCTCACACGAACGACGATCTTTATCAGTTCATTTTAGTACACCGAAAATTCATCGAAATAATCATCCAAAACGTAGAAATGCAATACCATTGAATATTTATCTGAAATGGTTCGAGCTAGTTTATTTAAACAAACCTTAGTCAACGTATTCATCCAACTGTAAATATGCAGAGACACTGTAATAACTAATCGAGGGACTTGCAATTTGTAAGAAAAAGTTACGAAAGCATTTGGTAAAGGATATCGAACAAATTTAAAAAAGAAAAACATATACTCATGTAGAAATTAACACGTTTCACTGATCTCACCAATTATCATAAAATATTAAACAAAAAGATTGAATGTAAATCGTTTTTTATGTTTGTCAGAAAGAATATAAAACATTGTGAAAAAGTAAAAGCCGAATGGATGCACATTTCGTTTCATGGTGAAGAATTTAGAGGTATACAATACAAATGTGCCATCTTAAACCTAAGGCAAGCAGTAGAAAAGAGTGATTTTTTACAGTTAATGGCCCCAATTGAATAACCCCAATTTAGAGCGCGTGCCCGTATGATTGACAACGTGCCGTTGTCCAGCGAAGGTCAAGATGAGTTTCCCAAACGTGACAAGCCCACCTCAATGAAGCCATCACAACTTCCTCCCTGCGTGGCTCTCGTCCGATGGCAAGTCGGTGCATTGTTTAACTACAACTTTTCCTTGAATAATCTCCGTTTGGACTCGATCAAGGAAAGGAAGCGAGGTATCGCATGGTCAACATCACGAAAAGTTCGAAGCCGTTCCACGTTCCACCGGAGCCCAGAAATGGTGCTCGGACGGCGGGTCCAGCGGGTATCATGTTTCCAATTGTTCACCGGTTCATTAGGAGCGATAATCTGGCGAAACTATCAACAATTTAACGCCACATAAGACGCACCGTGCGCCTTTGATCTCCGGTGCGAAGGCTGTGCCAAAGCCGCCGGTACTCCCCTCAATGGGCCTCCTCAGAGCGGATTGATTGATGCCGATGAAAAGCGCAACCCGTTCCTTCCGGGAGGGCGACGTGAGAAATCGACCGCCGGCGCAAGATCGGAATCGTCGGAATGCCCCGCGCGCCTCCTCCCATCTTGCCCAATCACCATCGGTGGCCAGGTTGGACGTTCAATTCGGAACCCTTTGCGGTGACTTACGGTTTTTCGACCGGTCGGCTTATCGGTTTCGTTTATCTATTGATTTGCTCCCATCTCGGGTGTGTTGGTGCGCACGGTTCGCGGTTTGCTTTGTTGTGGCCCAGTGTCCGTCGGTTCCCTGGTTCCCTCCGTACACCCGTCCCACCATGCACCGGGTGTGAATTAATCAAAATCTATTGGCCAAGCTCAGTAAGATCTTAATCGTCGATGGCGGCGTCGGCGGTGAAGCCGACAATACATACGTAAAGCAGATGAAGACGTTGTTCGGAAGGCTGTCATTCCCGGGGTTCATCTTCCAATATTTGTTTCCCATGCAACCGCATTCCGCCGGCTGAGCATTGCGTGTTGAAACGGGGCGAAGGCAACACGGAGGAAAGGAAAAGTAAAGAAACAATACCAGCCGCCACCTCCGGCGAAGTTGATTTTGATTGTTCGATAATTTGAACTTCTCTTCCCTAATGGCTGCCCACCCGGCGGGAGGCTGCGTAATCATATGATTATGACAAGCAAATCAACACATTCGATTCCGCGCTCTGGTGATGTTTTACAACCGGCAATTTTAATATTTATCCAAATAATTGACCAGTGATTTTGTTTTCTCACATCAAGTTTGTCGTTTTGAATAACAAAAAATACTCAGTGCTTAGAAATTTTTGTTGGAAGGATTTATAGTAATTTTAAAGGCATATTTGGTGCTTCAAAGATTACATGAAAATATATGATATGAAAATTGTCAAACTTTTCTGTTTAAAATTTTTAGTTTTTAAATGTTTAGTTTCAGTTTTTAATTAATATGTCTCTTCTTACTGTAAAGAACCTCCTGTATATACATACAATATTAGATATGAAACTGATAAAAAGATAAAAATCTCGTGAAGAAAGTTTTTTCATGTATACTTTTTTAGTAGTATTCGAAAAAGGACAGTAGCTAAGAGCGTGTATAATTTAAACAATACCAAACGATCAAACTCAGTTAAACATCAATATTTGTGTGTTTATATACATTTTCTTTATAATCCAGGAAATCTTGGAATGAAGAAAAATCTACGCGTCCTTTTTGCCACTTCTGTACATGTGTATAGAAATGTATACATTTCTTGCTTTCGAATACCGTAATTTACTTCCATTCAGTTGTGGACTCCACTACGTGTTTTTCTACTCCGTTGATCAGTCGGTAAACACACGTGCCAAACTGACCCTAACCGAACGGTGGCACGCGAGCGTACGAGGAAGGCTTCCTCCTGGAGGGGTTGGCTCGAGCTGGATCCTCAATTCCCCCTTCCGTTCCAGACGGATGGTTCCAAAACCGGATGGGGTGGAGAAGTGCGATCGGGCAGCGGATCAAGCGTCGTTCCCGGCCGGTGACTTGACCCCGTTGCACCGTGTCCTCACGATTTGAAAGGATAAAACGGGCAGCCCCTTGTTTATCGTGCAATTCGATCTGGTTAATTTACTGCTTCGGTCGGCAATAAAACAAAGTTTCGTTCCATGTATTTGTCTCGAACGTTTGTAGTTCAATTTTTATCTTATTTAAGTTCAAATCTCGATAGCAAAACGGTGTATATCTTTTTGTAAATATTGGATAATTTTTTATTCCTCAACATTTTAGTTTCTTTATTTTCCTGTGGTATAGTTTCCATTTCAGAAGTATGATAATTATAAGAAAACTCACATAATTCTGAAAATTTACAGTTACGAAGTGCTCATCAACTATTTATTTGTACAGGGGCACATTTTCCTTTACTTATCCGCTTTCCAGATTCCATTCCCAATCGAACCGCTGTTGCGTTTCGTTCAAGTAGGATTAGGCAAATGTACAACATTCCCATTCCTTTAAAGATGCTCAACATTGAACATTGTAACATTGAAGGTTACGCTTCGACGGGTTGAATATTCTCGCTGATTCAATCACACCCGCCGTCCTTCGCGTGTAATCGTGGCGAATGTTACAAGTTCAATTATTCATGAATTTCGGTTCGAACCAACATCGGCAGCCCCCAAAAGGACGCGTCCCGGGATATACGGCGAAATCGCGTGTGGGCAGATGGTTGATGGTTTATCACATTTAATTTTCACTTTTCCCCGAAAAATCGCACTTGACAGTGACAACGAGTTTGATTTTTGTTTAAATTGATCGTTTATGGTAAACTTGGAAGCAGCGGCCGACGACCGATACAATCGAACGGGAATCGAATTTACATTGTCTTGCTGTCGAAGTGCATACATTTGATCGGATTTGACTCCTTCATATATTGCTGTTGAGCTACAAAGTCTGTGGTAAACCGGATATTTCTTCTTTACGGATTTCCTTTACTCAGACATCAAATTGAAACATTTCTTATTTACCATTTCTCTTGCGTGTTGGAGAATGTGGTTTTACCGATCTATGTCTACATTACTTCTAAACTAGTACAGAGTCTATGCACAATATACTGACATTAATTCATAATGCAAAATAAAGGCGTTGATGTATTCAGTCAGAATTAAATACTTATGTTTTAAACAATTCCAACAAAATTGGAAAAATTGTTTTAAAATTTTTGCTGCATGATTTCCTATTTGCGTAAAATACAAATTGTGCATCTAACTTTATTCAACACCCTAATACATCCCAAAGTAAATATCGATTGTTTTCAAAATATGTCTGTTCCATAAACCGTTGAAATACCAGTGAAGAATCATATTGTACATTTACCGGGAAAGTTTACTGGACCTTGTCTGAACACTCCACTGCAGCTATGAATATTCAACTGTCCAAATATTGCACACCGGGTAAGACACAGTCGCAGCTGGCGTCTTTAGACATTTTTCTTAATTGAAGCCCCATTTGGACTTCACATTCGCCTTGAACTAATTCGTCCGCTTTCCGGGGGCTTACCTTCGAGCCTTAGAAGCATTGAATAAAAGTAAGATCGTCCCTCGTGCCCGACTAACGACAATCCAACGCGGCGAACGGGGAAAAAAGGATCCTCCCCGTTCGAGGGTGCATCCCGCTCGAGCCGATCGCGATCGTTATGGTTGATGGTGCAGTATGCGGCATCGCATATCCTCATCACTGGAGCGGAACGAAATGCCATCCGAGAGTAGGAGTGCAGTCGAGGGCCACATCCATCGAGGGCGCAAAAGGACGAAGGAATAAAAGTGCTTTAATTACGACCTAGGGACGACGAGGATGCTCCTCCAGTCGGGTCGTGATGCGCAGGGATATATATGGACAACAGTTGGTCAACGCTTGGTTTGCCGACTTTCAAACACTCGAGCGCGTGATCGTGGCAGGGTGCTGCCAGTTGTTGTGCGGAAAAGTCAGGTCAGGGAATCCCAAAAATCATAGGGTTCACTAACGGTAAGGTAAGTTTACTGGCCGTTTTCCCCCTGTTTCGAGTGCCATGGCACGCGTTCGCAAGGGAGAAAGCTCGAGAAGCGGTCCATTCGGGCACCCTATTAAAACAGGGTTCGGTGCTTCCGAACCGGCTGTTTGATACGGTTCATTACCTGTCATCAAACTGCGATCCGAAAACAACCCGGATGATGACCAGCACCAGGGCTGGCGATCCTCCTCCCAAGCAGGTATTGATTGATTGTAAAACTGTCGTCGATAATTGAATTTGCTGTCATAAAAATTGAAAATTTATGATCCAGCACGTCGATGCGCCAGGACCAGGAACTTGTGCTCACAGATGGCGATGGAAGCACGAATTCCGTCAGTCAGTTAACCAATCCCGAGTCGAAGCCTTTCCTGCGCATCCTCACGCCAGCGATGCCACTCGAATCACCGTGGCGAATGTAAACAAGCCAATAACACTCGTAATAACATGGTTAATCCTTGGCCTCTGGTCGAAATCGATCGGTCGCGGGACGCGTCCATCGACGGGGAATGTCAACAGTGAAACAGTCAAGGGGATGAAAGTTGGCACCCTTTTTTGTGCTCTTGTTCGAGCGATCCTCCTGCGAACCGCCACTTCAATGGGAGCGGTAAGCAGGTTCAGTGCGTGGATTAACCATACCGTCGATGGGCTGAGTGGGAAATCCGCCAGTCATTGTTGATCAATCAGCTTTTAATGGGACACTGAGCACACGGAATGAAATGCGATAGGCCCTGTAGAGCATTATCCATTTTATTCTCTTACCGAGGGTATCCCTTTTTGGTGGAGGATTTCTAGCCAAAAAGGTCAACTGAATAATCGAAAATCCTTTTAAAAAAATGGCACACGATTCAGAATAAAAGTAAAAGAACGTTAATTTAATTTTAATTCAATAACATTTCAATCAAATTAGTTGTGCAAAGTCAAAGAAATACCAATGGAACCGAGAAATGTTTCAAATTTAAGAAAAAATAAGTAAGAAAAGTAACAAAAATATAACTTTTCAACTGGACAGTCTAAAGGACAACGGTATTATAGAAGAAATACACTGAAATAATATTGTTTTTCAATATTCACATGACATTTGAGGTGTTGTTAGAAACAATTCTTACGTTCTAAGTTTATAAGTTTATCAGTTTGAAAGAATGAAAAAAAGCAACTGTGTGAGTTATTCTTACTCCGAGCATCAAGAATCACAAACGAAATTCGCTCTTTTGTACAAAAGGTTTGGTGACTACCAAAAAGGGGATATTATAAATTCTACCAAGTCTACAATAATTATTACCTTTATCAAACGTTGTTTATGTTTTAACCCCCGTTTGTATATTTGTGACGTGAACCGGCTATTTAAAACGTTCTTTTATTTCATGACATCAACGATAACTTTTTATAAAGATATAAGGGCCGGGAAAACGCAACAAAACAAATAAATAACTTTGTAAGAAACATCTGAACCGAACACAAAGAGAAAACTTCTCCATTAACTCGTTAACTGAGAGCGAAAACGACAAGCCAGATCCTTGCCGGTCAGTGCAAATTTATTCGATCGCACGATCAATTGAACCGGCAATCCTGGCAGGGAAAAGCTTCGCCTTTTCTCTTTCGTTTTTCTGACCCTCGGTCTCCGCAGGTTCCACGTTAACACCTACGACCCCCAACGGCACACTCCGGCACGTGGCGCACGGGCCCAACGATTTGAAAACTTTCTACACTCTTTTCACCCCAAGCGCGTGCTACATTCGGCTCGTTTTTCTTTTCTTACTCCCGCGATACAAATTGTAAGAAAACTAACCCCCTTGCCAGGGGTGCATTGGGAAAGCAAAAGAAAATAAAAACACAACAGAAAGTAACGACGACAGATGTTTCGGTTCCGAAGGAATTCCTACGAGCAAGGCGCGAAGTTTTGTGGTGCTTCCTTGACCCTCACCAAGGAGTCCTTACCAACCCGGAAGCGCTTGGTTGACCACGCGGACGTGGACAGAAGAAAAGGCACTCGGACGCAAAAAAGCTTCGGTAAAGAGGACGAAAGACGCGTGAAAGATCTCGTGCACTTGGATCCGTTCCGTTGTTTGCCGGGGCGAAACACTTCCGTACTCGCTTTCACGTTGCTCCTTGCGAGTCTTAGGGATTCCGTGTTTTTCTTTGATCGTTTTGAGTGATTGGAAGCGTTGAAGAGAAGCGACGGAGAACAGGAAAAAAAGGTGAAAAGAGCCCTCTAACGCTGGTTCGTTTGTTGGACGAATCGTTCGTTGATTCCTTCGAGGTGGAGGTTCATTAATATTATTATGAATTTATTATGTATGAGCTACCGGACCCGCTCGTACGAGGAAGTGTTTAATGCAACAATTTTTGCCTCCCAATGCACACACTTTCGTCCTATCCTTTTATCATCAAAACTCGCCACTACGCAGGTCGTTTCCTTGTACTACCTCGGAATGCATTAAATTAGCAAAGCAATGATTAAGTCCAGTATGACTTGGATAAATCACGGAAGGAAACATAAATAAGTACCATTCGTCCTGTCATGGCATGATAATATTTTCATCAGCATCAAGGAGATCCCAATCAAAATGAATGATTCAGTTTAGCGATGCCATGGGAAAGTGCGATAGAGTTTTTTCGCTGTAATATAATATATTAAGTTTGGTTGTTTAAGGTCCACGAGAAAGAGCTGGTCAATTTTTATTTGAGTGAATAATCTGTTCTTTTACACATTTTATTATAACATTACCATGCGTAAATATTTTTCTTAGCCATTTTAAACTTTAAATAAATATTACATACTTAACATACTTAAAGTATTGCAAACTTAAGGACTTAAGAAACCACGAGCATTATCAAAAGATAGTTTTAAAATACAATAAACATTGGTATTTCTTCCCTGTACTACGCATCATAGATTTTCCACTTGAGTTAAAAATTTTCAGCATCCTCAGGGTGCAAACACGCCGCCCAGCGAAGCCGTTCCTACTTCATGTTAACTCGATGTCAACAACCGACCTATCGGAAATCACCACCAACGCCCGGATTAAACATTTGTCCTTTGTTTGCTTTGCCTCCAGCTGTTCTCTACTACTCTAAAGGAAACTTGTCCATTTGATTCGCCTCAGAAAACAGAAAATGATTCCACCGAAGCGCGTTTCCCCTCCAAATGTTGTCTTTACTTCTTATGAGGAAGGAAAAGGAACGGTTGTCCTGAAGTGACGGTAAACGTAGTGCGAACATCTATCAAACATTTCTGTTGGTGTCTTGTCTTGAGTCGTCCTTCACTTCTGACTGCCAGTGACGCGTTATCATTTCTCATTGAAACGATGACCGACTGTGGAAATGTTGGCAAAATAGAGACAAGAATTAGTGCTTTGGTTCATTGATGGCAGGGTTTTTTTTAACTTATCAGACTTCTAAAGTTTGTTTGTGAATTGAAATGTTCTTCTATGAGACGTCCAGGACATACTTTTCTCAGAATAAATATTTGTGCCTGGGACTTTTGAACTCACGTTGAAACGTATTGTGAAGATCGAGAATCTATACTAAACTAAACTAAACTAAAACTAAAACAAATTAAACAAATGAAGAAAAAGTGGATTAAATAACACAGATTAGACTTTTATGTTGATAAAAAGATTCATTCAAAGTTTCATAAACTATTCAGACTAAGAAAAAAAATTAATAAGTACAGATAGTTGTTGCTTATAATCTTCCATATTTCTTCACTTTCATTGGCTGTAGTGATTTGCAGAAATCATGCAAACCAATCATACCAAGTTTTGGTTTTAACATTTTTTTGCTATTTATTTTATATTTTACTTCCAAATTTCATTCTAAATATTTGTTATGAATTACGACATGAAATTTATTTTGAATTTGTACTTATTATAGTTTATAACGATTAAATAATTTTAAAGATTGTTTCGAATAATGTCCAAACGGACTGAGTTGTTTATTTTGCTCACTTGTCCATATAAAGCCATATCAAAATTACACACAATATACAAAAGATGCAACAGAACGAAATAACAAATGCACGGCTGTGGTCAAATAAAAGTAAACAAATATCTACCATCTGGATTGCCGTTATTTAAAGTTCTAGTATTCAGATTTAGCACCCCGTTACGCCGTTCAAGTGGAACCTAAGAAAGAAGCTCCTTTCGTAGCGTTCGAAGTGTTTCGCTACTTCGCTGCGGGAGTCTTTGAACTTGAACCAATTGGAGCAGCATTAATTTTTTTATTGACCTTTTCGTCCCTCTTTCAAGCCATCGGCTTTGTTCCCCCTCGAGTGAGGGCACGTGCGAGGGCAACGGTGTATCGTTGCGCCCCTTTTCGGGGGTTGCTTGTTCGTACACGAGCAGGGTTGTGTGCTAGGGGTTGAGGCAGTTACCCGCGAGCGATGTTCAGGATCGGGAAATGCCCTCCACTAGCGGAAGGAAGGGTCCACCAACGATCCCGACGATCCTTGGCTTCAGGGGAGAGAGAAAGGAGCGAAACAGGAGCAAACGGCGCACGATAGGTCAACATACCGTCGCAGTACGCGCAGGACGCTCGATCGGTGCAGATCAAATAAACAGAAGCCTTCTGCGGAGTGGAGTGTTGCGAGTTGGGACAGTGAAGCTTGAGAAATCCGGAAGAAGATCGCGAACCGGCGGCGCGACGTGCAATGGAGCAGTTCACCATGATGGGCATCGATCGGCTGAGTTCGTACGCACCGATGGGAGTACCGATGGGTGGTGTCGGGTACGGTTCTCACTACCCAACGCCCGACACTTCCCTCTGCCGGAGCAGCTACACCGCCTCGTCCGCGGGCACGAGCCCTTCCTTTTCCGGTCCGGAGCTTAACCACAGCTACCACACACTTGGATACCCGGATGTCCTGTTCGATGGGACGGAATCGTTCGTACCGCTCGAGTCCACCGAAACCAGTCTAGCGCTGTATCACGCAACTACTCCACCGGATCCGGTGACATCTGGTCCGCAAAAGGCGACTCAGTCAACTCCGACGATCGTGCGAGAGTCCGAATCCGCCAATGGAACGTCCACCAATCGGAGGATGATGGCGAAATCGCGCCGATCCTCGTCGTCCCTGCACAAGGGGCGCAAAAGGGAGTCAAGTGTGTGCAACACCTCCACCAACGGCTCCACCACCCCGCCCAGCCCGACTGTGTTGAAAAAGCGCCGCCTAGCGGCGAACGCGCGCGAACGGAAACGGATGAACAGCCTCAACGTGGCGTTCGACCGGTTGCGTGAAATCGTGCCCTCGCTCGGTCCCGACCATCGGCTGTCCAAGTTCGAGACGCTGCAGATGGCGCAGACGTACATCAGTGCGCTAAGTGACCTGCTGGAACGGGGCGCCGACGCTACCACCTACAGCCTGTTCGACAGCCTCACCGAGTCACCGTCGGGCGGCTCCAACGACACCAACAACAACACCAGCACCAACAGCAGCAACGGCCATACGACGGCGACCGACGGTTCGTCCTGCGGTCAGCTGTTGCTCCTGCGAGACGGCGACGACTCACTGGATGGACGATTCCTCGATCTAGCCTACGTTTGAGCTCTTCGCCCGAGGAAAGAAAACAGACAAATTGAACAGTGATAAAGCGTGAGTGAAAAGATTCTTCTGTCGTGACACCGTGACTACGGTCTTATCAAACTGATTGCGACCGCATGATTCGAGGAATAAGCTAGTCGTAAGTGTTTGTGTATTTTTAATTTCTTCTACCGTTTCTCCAAAGTGAACCGCAAAATAGTCAGTAAGATGAAACGAACTCTAAGTGCCCAACATAGTGAATTTTAACGATACTTGTAAAGATCCTAGCAATAAATAAAGACGTGGACTATAAAACCCTAAGCGTTCGCAATGTTTCATAAACAGCATGATGATAACAAGTTTACCAAGTTTATAATTTTTTTTGAAACACCAAAATCTTTTTTTTTTGCAATATTAATATTATAGTAACGATAAACCATAGATTGTTTTAAATCCATATGGTATTGCTCAGAATAAAAATCTAATTTAAAAAATTCTGTTGAATATTTTGCTTACATTTCTAACCTCCTTGAGAAAAATTAAAACGGAAATTAGCACTCATAAAGACCATTATTGACTATTTCTATACATATTTAACAACACATTTACACGGCTAAACAAGAAAGTTACAAGAATTTGGGTATATGCTATCAAAAGCTTCAACCACATGAATGATCCATTTTATAGATATTTGTCACATTATTGATCGAAAACCTTTCACAAATTGGGACTCATACCGTTAGTGTGCGCAAGCAGCACATTTATCATTTCGCTGTTTCACGGCACCGTGTCCGAAAGATGGCAAATATAGATCAACCCCGGGCCCACCAAAGATCAATACACTAGCTGTAATTGAAAAACCGTTCCCACTTCCGTTCACGGGGCGATGTTCCCATTCGTCAGCCAAGCTCGATCGTACCGCTTCCGGACGCGATAAGCAACAAATCTCACACCCTTCGGAACGCTCGGACTCGGTCCTGGGAGTCGATCAAACCCAACGGCGCTACACTTCCGGCTCCCCGGATATTGCTTCCGAGCCCGTACCACATCGGTTCTGACTTGCTGTGGACGTTAGTTTATGTTTTCGGGGATTCCTCCCGCGGGGTATCTCTGGCGACCGGGGATGGTGGCGACCCCCGCAAAGGGAATTCCCCATGGGAATGGAATTTTTCGGAAGTGTGTCTGGTTGCGGAAGTGAGATTGGCTGCCGTTGCCTTGTTGTTCCACGGTGCTTCGTAGTACGTACCGTGATGCTCTTTTCCACGCGAACTGCAGCGTCACGCGCCGGCACGACGTCGGTGGAAATTTGAAGAATTTCCAATAACACTTCGGCGTACCGAAGGGTTGTTTGAACTTTACCGCACGAGTTTGTAGAGTAGCCGGTGGGTCGGTTTCTGCACTCGGTGAGATCATTTCCCTGTAGTCACCGGTCCGAGGAATCCGATAAGTTTTCGTGAATACTTTCGGAAAGAATTCACAACTGAACAATTGTTACCAGTGTTTGGGTTTGGAAACATTCAATTGGTTGGAAAACTTCGTCGCGAGTGTTTTTCATGAGAGCAAAATTAAAGAACTTAGAGAAAATGATGTACACTTCTATTTCTTCAACCAGTAGTGGGATAAACCACTTCAACAGAAGTACCTATTTTGTTTCTCAAAGTATTAGGCAACTAAATTTTGTTTAGGACAGCAACAACTTTATCAATCCAGTTCTAGTTTTTGGTTAATTCTTTGAAGAATCCAGTTCCAGTTTTTGGTTAATTCTTTAGGCCCATAAGAGCTGCTACTAAATTCATGTTGTTAGAATCTTTCACGTATATGTATTTTTATTCATACATTTAATCTATTGTTAGGGATAATATTACTTAAATTAACAATTAGACTATTTATTGCCATCATATTATAATGTCATTATTATACAAGAGCTACAAACTTCTTTATTCGTAACAAACGTTCCAGGTAAATTTAATTCCGTTTGCAACACTTGGCAGGAAAATCTCTGTGGGAAAACACCTTCAGTAACGTACAATGAGCAATAGGCATGGAACCGCTACAATTGACGCACGGCAAGCGTACAATTTATCTTACGATACCTTTGCGCCACAATCCGAATGGAAGTTGTGGCCATGGCGAGCTTCCTATGCTCCGCAGTTCCAGTGGATTCCTCGCGAACTCTCAAGCACCGGCAACGTGCTGCGATGTAAATCGAGTCAATATTTCCCGTTCAGCTTTCACTGACTTCGCCTCCACAAACAAGCGGACTACTCGCGGCCAAACACATCTGCGTTCGGAAGAGAGGTTTTCTTTTCGCATCCTCTCGCATCGATTCCTTATCGTACACAGAGGAAACATCATTCAGGACATCGACTTTCCGCCGCCGGCTTCGTCACGCAGTCACTGGCGATTTGTTTGCGTTGCTCTTCATTCCATCTGGTGCTTCCCTGTTCGGGGCCCGTTGCCAAGGTGCCGTTCGTGTTCCCACGCGTCCATCTCCCCCTCCCCCTCGGGTCGTGATTTGTGCGTCGATAGCTTGTGATTGTGCAATATCTCATGCAAATACATCCAGCACATCGGCGGCTGCGGTCTCACGTGCGCGGGTGTTACATGCGTTACACCACGCTGAAGCATACCGGACGACATGTTTCGAAACCCACGCCTGCTGCTGCTCGATGCAAAACAGAAGCCCGAAAGCCGAGCGAGCGATGCAAAGCAGCGCAAACTAAACAGGAAAAATCACACCCCAATGCTCCCACAAAAAACAAACACACATCCAACGCGACCGCATCCAGTGGAAAACAATTCAATTTCCGCCGGGTGGCGTTGTTCGATAGGTGAAGCAGGCATCCATTGTATAGACACCGAACCGCCCCGTTCGAATGTCTTGTTTATCCACGCGCGCCCATAATTGGATATAAAGTTTAAACCGTTCCGTCAGCCGTCAAGTGACAAGTTTGGTACACTCCCATTTGTCGTTTAGAGTTGCTTATTTTTAGCATTCCCGTGCCGCAGATTCTTTAGGAAAGGAATATGTTTCACCGCAGTACAGATTAGTACTCCTTTTTTGTTCTGTTGGGTGTATGATGATATCATTTAGCAATTTGTTGGTTAAATATCGAAAGAATCATCCATTGACGAAGGGTTATCAAATGAAAGTTTCGGTAGAAACCAGTGAAAACATGAGTTAAATTTTTCCCGAATGTTTCAAATATCGCACGATCACATTTTCAATTATGGGTGATGGTCAATTTCGTGAAATTATTTTTCCTGAATATTTAAAACACCTTTCCGATACAATGAGACTAACAAAAAGATCAAAAATGTAAAGTTTTTTTTGGAAAGGTCGCTGAACTCTGCATCGGCGATAAACAAAACAAAGCGGTACGGCACAACCCAGCATTAGGTTCCCACCAAAAATGATTACCCGCCAGCGAAGCATCAGTTTAGAAGGATGCAGCGAAACTAAGTCCGAAGGGATGTGCAAAGCATGGCCCTAATTGCACTTAATTTGCGCCGCTGTTTCCAGCTCTTCTCTTTTGTGTCGTTACATCGTCTATTGTGTAGCTAGAAGGCAAATTATCCTGCAACCGCATATCGGTATGCCAATATCTTTTTTGCTACCATATTTTATATGAACAAAAGCGCTTTTACTCTGCATCGAACAACAATACCGACCAATTTTGTGGCGTTTCAAAGCCAACGAACGAGGGGCAATGCACTGTGTTATGCAATTCCTTAGAGAAACACATTGTGATTCCGGTATTAAAAAACCTCAATCATCGCACGCTGTGGAAACGTAGGGAACATGTTTTCTGAACATTTTGCCGGCAATTGCAATTAGATCGACCTGCAATCTGCGGCAACTTGCTGCCATTTCCGGAACTGATAATTCTTCCTTCCCACGATCGCATCGATCGATGTCGTCCTGGCGGTTGTATGACTTACCGTGCATTAAATGCGGGTTTATTCCTGGAAGAAAACGGAAAACTTTTGTTGCGGTTTCCACCGTCAGGCAGATGTCCGAACCATATGTACGAAGGAAGGAATAATTTTATAAAGCCATCGCAATTAAAATAGACCATTTATTGATGGTTAATTTTTATACCATTGTATTTGGAACATTGCTTTTTTTCGTAACTTCACCATTCATTTTTAATTTTTCAGCGTGTAATGGTATATATGGTGTTTTATTAAACTAATTTATTGCTAAACATTACCCAGAGGAAAGCTTAGTAATGCCTTGAATTAAAAAGAAGAATATTTACTTTAACAAATTCTAACAATAAGTTCGGATAAGAATAAGAAAAATGAAAAAATAACTAAGATATAAACATTTAATCGTAGAAGGTACCACATACCACGTAGAGGATACCACGATGAATAAAACGTTCAAATAATTCATCCAACTAATTGCTGTTTGTAGCGTTGCTTCTAAATAGGTTGTCGTTCAAACATTTTATTTGTCTTTCATGGAAAGCGCCAAAAACCGCCAGGAACAATCGACATCAATTGCACGTGGAACGTAACTCAAGAGGAATGTAAACAGGCAAACTTGAACACCATCCATCATGAGTTTGGTGCGATGAGGATGTCACTATCTACGATGGAATGGTACAGACGTAATAGAAATCATTCAGACGTTGAAGAGAATCGAATCAATTCCGATCATGATCTAGTTGAAATGGAATTTGTCTGTTAGAAAATTTGTGTTATGTATCTCACAACTGTCAGCAGTGTAATCTAATAAATTGCGACGGACATGCTATGATGATCTTCGTGATGTCGTTTTCGGTAAAGCGATTGCAGTTCAAGTTGGAGCTCAAGATGGATAGGAAAATATTTGATGCATTTGTTCCATTATTAAACTAAGAACATTTAAAGGTATTTTTGCAACTTATCTAATGTTGCCAACTTGTATGTGTCTCTATTTAATATTTTAAATCCAAAAAGGCCAGAAGTCAACAGATAATGGCATTTAAACAAATGTCTTTTAAATAACATCCTAGTACGCAGCCTAGATGTATGCAAAAGTCAGTGCACGTTTGGCTGCGTACGTATCATGTTGGCTGAGGAATTTTTAAAATGAATGATTTATGAAAGCATGATCATTTTTAAATAGTTTTTTATTCTTTGTACGCTTACTTATGTTAAAAATATCAATCAATCAAGAAACGAAGAAATCTTATCTTCTTTCTGGAATATTTCCGCATTCAACAGTCAGTTTATTTGACAGCCGAAAACGCATTAGTCCTAGTCCATTAGTCGAAAGAATACTTACCTTTTGATCAATTCCTAGCCGAAGAATCCCTCATTCTTAATTTTCTTTCTTCCGTTGCATTTTGTAAACATCATGTAAAAGTAACATCATCATCTCATGCCAAATAAAATGAAATTAAAATGCCATTAGAAAAAAGTCAAAAGTGTTAACCAGTTTTATCGTTTTGCAATATCTCTAACAGTGTGATTAACTTTGCAATGGTTTGTTTGTATATTGGTTTATTTTGTTTTCTTCGCCCGCATACCAACACCGTTGGCATTTGCTCTTTTATTAGTTTTTTATTAATTTTTTTTAGTACATTTTATTTTTTTCTCTCCTCGCGCACCTCCATTTCTCCCTAACGATTTTGTTTCCGACCGGCGCGCCTCGCGGCCGCCCGGCGCCGTCACGGTCTGCTGGCCATAAAACGAGCACAAACAGACACACATCATCTTCAGTTTGAGTTTATCTGTGTGTGTGTGTGTATGTTTGCTCAAAGTCCACTATTAGCTTCGATCTCATATATAATACTAATGTACTTGAATTACTTCATCTGTGGTGGTCACAATTACAACGGTTTGGTAGGATTGGACATTAGCCGCTCTCTGACCGGCGATGGCTTTCGGGAGGGGTTAATTACAAAGCTGAGCCAGCTGATTGTGCAGGGCATTGCACCCCGCTGCTGGCGTCTACTGTGGGAGTCAATAGAAAAGGGGTAGAAAGGATCGTTGATCTAGCTCGATCGGAGGAGCTACGGTAGAACGAAAAGATCTCGAAAAGCGATCGGGCTCCTGCTCACTGCGACGCTAGACGTCTTCGGTATCCTTAGCGTTGCCCCCAGCCTTTGGGCAGTACGGTGACGGGGTGATTTTTAATTTTCGTTTGATCGAAAGGCTGGGAAACGGTCCACCACCGGTCAACCGCACACTAGATCTAGGCAGTGCTGCCAATGCTGGCGGGCAAACATCAGCTAACCTCACAAGCTAGCCGCAGTCGAGCGGAAGTTTTCCCCGTAAGACAGTTCCTTCCGGATCTGCTGGAGGAATGGCTTCTGGCACAAACCGTACAGCGGAACCACCGGACACTACCGTATCGCCATTTCGGAGAGCTTTTCGCGGTTTCGAGCAGATGAGCTTCCCGTCCATTCCGTCACGCTCGGCTTACTAAGGTTTAAATCAACTCCGATCCGATCAAGTGCTCCGCGGGGACGCGGTGATCGTCGGTGCTTGGATTGGATGAACCCTCCGCCATTCACGCGAGCCTCTACTTATTGCGCCTGCTAGTGTGTCCTACTGCTTGCTGTAACTGTGTGGCTGGGCACCGCTTAACAATAGGTCACATCAGTGGGGTCATATACAAAGTAGGTGCATATTGATACGTTGTGCATGTATACTAACGCTTCACATATACGTAAATGCAGATGTAGTCATAGTAGTAACCATCGGTTCGACTTATTTTGGCATCAAATGTCGTAAATATACTTCTACTTCCCTGCTTCTACTGCTTGTATCATACATTACCATCCTGGAACAAATGTGTTGAAAGAGCTTTTCCCGTGCTTGATGGCGTTGATGGCCGTCTGCATTACTGTCGACAGCAACAGCTTAACTGATCCTTCAGGGTGCATTGTGGGGTACTGGTTATTCTCTTTTTCGAAAAGGTGTTTATGGAGGTTGCCAAAGTGTAATTGTCTGGGCAACGCCGTTTAGGAGGAATGGAGACAAAAATATGATAAAGTTTATCAAAGATCCGTGACTTATATGTTGAGGTACTAATGAAGTTTCTTCGAGGGTACTAATTAAGTTTCCTGGGTAGAAGTACTATCCATCGAAGAAAATATTAGGTGATTTACTGTAATTTGCAAATATTTCAACAAAACCTTGAACGTTCCATAAGCTTTACACACCTTCAAAGCAAACCAAAATCTGTTCTGGAATGTTGCACATTTTCCGAAGATCGCCATCGCGTTAGTCCACTCGTTTGGTGGTAGGAGGAAGGTTTCTGGTTCATATTACTTTTGTGTTTATTTTCAAACGTACACCGAAAAGCTTACACAGTAGAGTTTAGTTTAGTTGATTAGAGTAGAATATTTAGTATGCCAATTTCGTTCGATCGATTGCCGCCGAAACAGCCGTGTGCTCCACCCCGAGTTTTCGCCCCGCCAGACACCAGCCACCACAACCACCAGCCAGACCACAACCACGTCCACAGTAAACTGTCCGTCGTGTGCATTTTCGAATGTGACAAGTCGGACGAACAACAACGTAAAATTACATCCTACCGGAGCAGGTGGAAAAAGCCGAGCGCACCAGGGTTTGCTTGAACCAGTTGAACATTGACACTTCTTCTTCGGCAGGGGGAGGGGCGTCCCCAAGAACGTCCACACCGGGCACACAGACACATAACACACATGCCAAATGCCGGTGCAGGCGAAGGGATGGATGCCGCCCGCGTAAGGTCGCACCAACCCACGTCCGTTGGGCGGGATGGGTGGACCGGGTCGTTTTGGGTCGGTAATGTACGCTAGATATGCACTATGTATGCAGTATGTATTGTATGTTTATAAATATATGTATTGTAGGTAAGAATCTGTTCTCTTTCCGTCCGTTTGCTAGTGCATCATATAAAACTCTTAAGTCACCACCAGAGCAGCTAGGTCGCATTGTTTTTGTGTGTTCCTTCTTTGCAAACGGTTTGCTTTTACAAAACGCATCGGCTAAAGGTTTAGTAGTTCCGTGTTCCGTTATCAGCCGCAGCCGGAGACCAGTGTTTTCTCCCGTTTTCCTCGGTTGTTGTGGTTTTCCCGTTCATTCCGGTAGCATTATTCGGTCGCATGGTCCTTATTGATCGTGTCGCGGTCTGTTTTCTCAAGAGGATTCGAAAGGAAAGGTCGACAGGTTGCAACGGATTGGACTAACTAGGAGCAACTAACGAAAGTCACACATAATCAAACACATTCCAAACGTTAAATAAAACCGAATAAAATGAACACAAACGACGGAGGAATCATGGATTAAGTTTAACAACTAGTCTACTGGAACAAATCATTCGAAATCGAACAGAGGTGGGTTGTGTTCTTAACGGTTCAGCTCATTCTGTGCTCATCCCCATTTCTGGAACAGACCCATGCGCTGGCAGCGACAGTTGGAGCCCCACAAGTTGCAGCGGCAGGAACTGTTGTGGCAGCAGTCGTTCGACCGATGGTCACAGTTGCCACCCCGCGGAATGCAGCCCCTCCGGTACACCTGGATCAACGAGGATCGTCTGAAAATGGCAAAGAACAAAATCAGTCATAATTTAAATAAGCAATAATTAAATTAACTTCTCAATCCCCTTAGAGATATATAGTTTAGTTTCTAATAAGATTGATTTCTTTCAGAATATACAATTATTGTAAGTGAAAGAAAAAATCAGGCCTTCGATTTGGTGAATTCACAAATGATGAGAATAACAACTCTTTTCAGGAATTTGAACCAAACTTAACGTTTGGGGATTTTGAACATTCGAATAGGGAAAAACATCATTGGAACACTTTGTCTCACGTTTACTTACTCTTTCAATTAGTCTTATGGGATTCGAGACCCTGTGTGAGATTTGAATCTCTGAGCAAAATTCGAATCCCTGATTAAGATTAAAATCTCTAAAATCTCAGTGGGGATTAGCAACTCTTTTAATCGCTCATTTACTCACTCACACATCACTAGAATTTATACAATACTGGTTTTTAATGTCACCAAATATGAATGTGTTTAGTTTGGGGGGGTCCGCGACAGCCGAGCGGTAGCGCCGGTTAGAAAATCGGCCCATGAGCGCCGAGGCTCACCACCTCGACGGCGTGGGTTCGAATCCCAACCGAGACCGGACCCTCCCCTGTACGAGAGGACTGACTATCCACGTACGTACAACAGGGAAACAAGTCTCGTAAGCCCTTAACGGGCAGGCATGACCAAGAGGTCGTTTACGCCAAGAAGAAGAAATATGAATGATTCATTCATTTAAATTTATGTTAAAAGTTCAAAAATAGTAGCAAAAAGTAAGCGTTTATGAAAAACTTTTGAAATAGGAAAAATGCGAACTTGTTTACCTTATTAATTAGATGGAAAATTTTGGATTCATTTGAATGGAAAATAGCGTTAATTGATTTAAAAATAATTTTTATAAGAGAATTCATAAAAATGATTTTTTTTAATGCATTGATTCGGCTTCAGTCAATAAAATATGGCACGAAACTAGCAGGAAAGCTACTGAAAGTTACAGATTAAGGATTTCTTTGCCTTAAACACTCGCCAATATCATAAAAAGAAGATTAATAAATCAATAAACCCACGAAAATCGATCATACTGTATGTGTGAACAAGGCAATATTTTTCCTCCTATAAAAAAGCACCAGTCATTAACGAGCAAGATAAGCTGACGCGGCCAGAACAAGTCATAACGCCGATTTCATCTTTGCAAATCACACCCAAAACACCCACATCAATGACAAGCGACCGTCATAAGCGCCAAGGTCCCATCAAAGAACCAACCGAACCGAGGCTATCAATCAACCGACAGCTTTTATTTTAACACGACCGAGCAAAGCCACCGCGTCACTGGAGCGGTAAAACAAAGCCTAAAAAACCGAAACTCACTGTTCATTAGCCTTGTCAACATGGGAAGAAAAAAAAAATGGGTCAGCGCTTGACTTCCACGGCGAGAAGCATGTTTGACAGGGCGTATTGAGGAACCGATTATCGGTACGCGAACATAAATCGCTTAAACTGAACGTCCTTATCACCAGCTTCCATTGCGCCCCAGAGCGCGTGGGGGATGGGAAAAGCTTTTCGTTAATCCTCCCCCCTCCATCCACACACATGGCACATCACACTAAACGCAAGGCAAACATGCGGCGAGGCTTAGATTGTTGTGATTGCGGAACCGTAATTCGCCAAAATTATGTTAAAGTGCCAACGAGGGAAGCAACAAAAAATGGCATGTATGACGCATTCTGCGATAATAAAAACGTTATCGCAGATCGAAATGAGGCAACAGAAAGAAAGAAAAGAAATTAGGAAAAAAAAATTTCCGAGCAAAAAAAGGGTCGCCTTTGAATGTAGTTTTAATCATACCTAAATTGAATTATTTCGTAAATGTGTATACAATTTAGAATTAAATAAAACGTTGTGACGGGCACACAATAAATATTGCATTTGATCTTTATCTTATAAGATTACATGTGTTACTATCATTAAAATGTCATAGACACCACTTAACAGAATTCCTACCTCCAGAAACCATGTACGAACAAACTGCTGGATATATACGGATACTTAAAAAATAGTAGAAATGTACCCAAGTGTTTTAAAAACATTTTTCTAGGCAATCTAACGATTTATCTCTCACTGAGTTTTATCCTATTTCGTTCAACGTACCATGCCGTCCGTGCCAACGCATAGCTGACATTTGAGGAGGAACGCATAGCTGACGGGCTCCGGGAGGCGTTGATCCGGAAAAATTTCACAACCAATAACGCCCGAGCTCTTCGGAGGGCTGTCGCTAAGAAGAACGTTTCGGACGGTCGACTCGCGTGACGCGGGGAAAACCATTTCTTCGACCCATCTTTTCCGGGCTCGGAGCGTACACGGTCCCTTACGATACACGATCAGCTTTTCCCTAGGAGTGCATTCGCTAACGGTTGGACGCAGGAAAGTGGAATCAACTGTCCTTGTGTCTGTGTGTGTGGGTGTGATTTCACATGCCTCTCGTGTTATTTTTCGCTTTTGAAATTTGCTTTTATTTTCCTCTCGATAAGTTCTGTTTCCATCGTACGACATGCGACTTGCTTTTTATCAGCTTTGTGGCTACTGTTTTGTTTTCACGTCGCATTTTCCACACGCTTTCGAACATCCTCTTAAAGCTTCTCCAACTTGGAAAAACTCCTTGGTTAGCTCTTGGTTTTTTTTTTTTTGTTCTTTTAATGCTTTCCACTCCAAACTCGTGTTCGCATGGAGCATCAGCTTGTTGACAAATGGAATTTTCATCACGTCTCAAATTGGTGGTAATATTTATTTTGTTTTATTCCCTTGCTTACACCGATGTCGGCTTCCATGCTTCGAATCGATCATCTGGTCTATATTTATCAAACCTATCGGGAAGATGTTCTTCATGTCACGGAATGGTTTCATGTTCTATTATTGGATAATGGTGTTAGCCAGTATGAATTTTATGCTTCTTTTTTACTGCATTTTATACGGTCGCATCCGTGTAGAATTGAATATGTATTACCAACTAGTACTAGTTATTGTTATCAATGCAGAGAAATGCTAATTAAAATGGTTTTGGTAACAAAAATTTGTATAACTGATAAACTTCTTGTTTCTCGTGATTATTTAAATTTATGAAGTGCTTTTCTGTCTTGCTCATATTTGGATGCAAAAATTTCGTGTATGGAAATGGAACATGTTCTGTAAGTTGGTTCATTAGTCTGAATTGAATTAAATGAAGAAACGATCCTCAAAGAGAGGGTTTTTATATTACACACAAATAACTTCATAGTTCTTTGATTTATACTAGATTAAAATTATTTAATCTATAGAGTTCATGCTTTATTTCCGTATTGCATGAAGTTAAATCACCACAACTCTCAAATTAAATACTTCCTAATTTAAATGATTAAGAGAACGCCACATTCTCCACATTGAAAAACTTACTTTGAGGCTCCAGATTGTAGGTAGTTATCCAGCAGGCCATCGTCCGTTAGACTCGCCCGGTCGGTGTCTTCCACATCGTCTGCAAGTACAAGAGTCATTTATATCATCAGTACACCGGAAACTATTCAACGACGCATTCAATTCAACTATTTCAGTACGAGAGCACTCAAGAAATTATACTCAATTCCGCGCGGCGTACACGTTCGGGGAGGGAAGGAAGAGGAAAAAAGCTATCAATTGCCCCTTCCACTGGACGTCCAAGGACGCTCTACTCCGGATAGATTAATCTCTCGGCCATGCGACGGGCAAAAATGGAAATCAGCCATCGGCCGATCGGCCACTTGATTGACCGTCGCTGATGAAGTGATCAATCTTTCTGCTGCCGGAAAATGTGTACCCACACACTGATGTGAGACCCGCAAAACGCAAGGTTTCGAATCCCAAAAATGGCACGCATACGTTCGGCATCCAAGCCGCCCCCCCTGGCGGGTAACCTTGGTGTCCCATTACTGACCAGCGTTATCCTTCAATTATCTCTCCCGTCGAACATTCGACCCCCCCCCCCCCCCCCCCCCCCTCCTTGGCTTCGAGAGGGTGGCCCACGCTGCGATGGGTTTTCCATTAATTTTCCCGCCACTCGAAAACAACAAAATGACGCAGGGGAAGAAAAAAGAAAAACGACATGGAGTGGAGCCATAAACCGGAAATTATCACCACCGCGCGTTATCAGCCTATCGCCCCTGAGGGACGCTGGTGATGGATGAATCGGTGACGAGACGGCCAGTTGAACTAAACAAGAACTGAAGCGCTATGTGCATAGGGTCATACGGAAATTTACACATAAAACGTACCCAGTTGTAACAATATGTCGTTGATGTGGAAGCGACACTGGAATAAACTTAAAGCCGGAAATAACTAAATTCCGAGAGTTCACAATAAGAATACTTACAATGCAAAGTTGAGAGATTTTAGATAAGCGAATTTATTTTACTATTCAAATTTAGTATTTACTCTAACCGAGCAGAAACGAAAATTATAGAAACAATAGATTCTATCTAACCAACAATCGTATTTTAAATTCAATTAAAGCACAAAGATTTGTCTTGGATCGATTTAAGTAGAGTTCATTAAAATTTAATTTACCAAACTTTACACAAATACAGCATTGCACGCTTAGTAATGTTGTAACAATCAATGCACAAACGATTTGTGGTTTGATAATTTAAAATTTAAATTTCTACTAAGAACAATATTGAAACAAAAACTTAAAGTTAGACGATTAACTAAACCAAGCGTTCTTGAAAAGAATAAAAGACATGTTAAGTAGAGTATACAGCGAAGTATACAAATGCACCATGTAAAACCTGGCAAGTTGACTGCAAAATGCAGAAAAAAAGAAAACAAAGTAAAGCTTTTGGGACGTGGTGGAAAAATCGGTTGAACTAATCACAAAACAGACATGCCTGTAGAATGGAAAATGCGTCCATTGATCGTTAGTGCTCAGCCGATTTTTTACCCACATGTGACCGTTCGCCGCGGCCACAGCGGTCGATGGTATTTATCGGAAATCGTTTAACGGTACATGAGCTGGTTTTTTCTCATCCTTCCAATCACCAGCACGCGGGCATGTACGTGCCCACCATGCACACATACGCCGGTATAGGAACGAAGTGCGATGTAATTGAGCATAAAGTTGACTTAGTAGCACGAGCCGACGAGGGGGGAAAACCGTACCGGGGAAACGGGGGAAGCCGCTATAAAGGACAAATCGCAGGCCAAACCGACACACGCCACTCCGATGACGTCGGAGGGCGGTGGAATAAAAATTGGCTCCGGGCTGGTTTATGGCTAGTTTATCGGTTGGCTGACGATGGGTGGAGAGGGAGGGGTGGAGGTCCGGGTTTGAAGGGTGATGTAGACATGAGTGGGTGATGTACTAATATGCTACACGGCCAAACATCCGAAGCGTTCGAAGTCCGAACGCTTGGTTGGTGAATGAGGAACGGAAAGGTAAGTCAAGGTGAATGATAAGCGGGAAGGGGATGGAGTGTGGGGTAGGTGGCTTTTTATTTGAAATCGATCGGAAAGTTGATTGATAAGTTGCACGAAAGGACTAAGTCAACAGAGAAAAAAGATCATCAACAGAACACAAACAACAGTTTATTGAATGTGTGTGACGTTAAAAAAGGAGCATCGGATTACACAACAAAACAGGATTGCAAAACTTTTTCCGCTTAATGTTAAACAAGAAAAATTTTCAAATAGTAAAATCTCGTCAAATACCTCTTTTCATTCAACAAAATCGTTCATTTAAAGGATGTAAACGCGTACTCTTCAACACGAATCTTTATATCCTTTAGAAACCAATTTATTAACTTCTTCTGTAAGAAAAGGAAAGAAAACGGCTTTCAGCACTAACGTACCCGGATATCCGGTACTCCCAGTTTTTTTTTTCCGAAGCTCGAGCCCAGCTTTGGCCCTGCTCCGTGAACCCTATCCATCCCTATTGCAACAGGTTTCCGATTTGCCGAAAACCCCATCAAACCGCAAAGGAAATCCTGAGCCTCACAAGCCATGAGCTTCACGAGCCGTGAGCTTTGTTGGTTTCGAATAATGGGAATTGCATATCAATTCCCTGATTTGACTACCGGTTGAAGCATGTGGGAAGCTCCGTGGTTGTCTCCCCGCTGAAAAGACGTCTCTTTTGAGGAGTGAATTTTGTCGGTGGTCTAAGAAAATGTTTCATTGTGTCTTGTCCTTTCAAAATCCAAAAGAGATACTCATGTACTCTAAACGACGTGCCTCTATTGTGATGATGAATATGGCCAAGAAAAGGACGGCTCAACGAGGTACAAAGATGCCAAAAAGTAATTGTGTGTAAGAAATACATGGCGACGGCTAATTTTTAAGGCAAATGTTTGAATTAAAAGAAGAAGGTTGCTTCTCAGAAACTGTGGTTTTTAAAGATATTAACATGATAAAAATTATAAAGCTGTTCCATTTTGTCCCGAACTACGAAGCCACAGGCACGACAATATAATTTTAATACAAAGTATAAATTATAAAACAACGCTCCTACACGACAACGAATAAAAGAACGCAATTCTTGCAAACATAAGTTCAAATTGTGTGGGCGTGTGATATTTTTCTCTCTCTTTCGGCCTCCTTTTCCTGCGAGGCCACTAAATCTCGGCCCTAGACAAATTCCTTAACTTCATGGTCCTCACTTTTAGGGTTTCTTTTCTAGCGTTGCACACTCAAGCCGCCTCTTTGCTACCCCCTCGCGGTCGGGCCACCCATTAGTTGAAAAAGTAACACTCTCATCATATTTTACCACATTTTTCCCGCATCCCATTTGACATACTCAGCCCCGTACACACCTACATACATGAGACACGTCAAGGATTGCCACCAGATTCCGTCTCATCGGCATGAGGCACAAAATGCCTCGAAATCCCAAGCCACCGCCCGGAAAGGAGCGGCAGCCCGAGGGCAGGCATACACTTGGACGGCATGAAAGTTGGCCTGCTTTTGGCACGATGGAACGTGTTAACTTTTTTGTTTCTTTTTTCTGCTGAAATGGCACGAAAACTTTGCTTCAGCTAACCCGCTTGGCCAACCGAGCAGGGTGTTGAAAAGCTTGAGACAAAGAGGGAGAGAGAAAGAGAGAAACCCGGAGCAAGTGACGCTACAGATTAAACACACTATTAAAGTGGCAGGATCGGATCGTGAAAGTCAAGTGCTGGAAAAGCGGCATTAAATTGCCTGATAAAGCAACGCCACAGTATAGTTTCGCTTGTCCAGATTTGGGAGCGGGAAAAGCCTCCGTGATTAAGCCGGATGACCATATGGTAGGGTAAAGGATAGGTTTTCACTATTCCTGCGATGGAAAACGAACCGCAGCCTCCGGAAGAAACTTGGTGTCGAAGTCATCAAAGTAACGCTGTTGATTTACCGAATGCTGGCAGTACGGAACCACATCTAGCTTGTCACTTCATCCTACCCAAAAGCAAAAGCCTTTCAGCAGAAGCAGGCGCTGCGTTTTTTTCTCACGTTATCCACCGTGGATTTTCCTAGCCCTCAGGCTGACATTTATGTCAACAGGCGCACGAAAGGAAACACAACAACGACCACGACAAAGTCGTATCACTGCTGAGACTGAAATCGTGGTGCTTTTTTCGTGCGTTAGCTTTTTTATTCGCAATGCCTTTTTCGTGCATTTGGGCCAGGAAATAGATTGGACACAGCGATGATGATCCGTTTTTTTATATTTTTATAACCTCAATTTTGCCGCACACCCCGCACACACACGCACATAAGCGTGTACTTGGAAAAGACGCGTTGTAGTGGAAGAAAAACATACCATGCAAGTACATTCTCACTAAGGCATCGAAGTACTCGAGGGAAGGAACCGTGTGGCATGCGAAAAGAAAACCATCAACTCGTGAGATATCCTTTTCGGGGGAATGTCGTGGGAGGGTTTTTGGAAAAAATAATACGCAAAACCGAATGGAAGAAGCGAAATAATCACACTTTTAATGTAACTCAATTTGGCACCGGCGGCGTCGATGTTTACTTGAAGTGCGGTAGGATTTTTTTTTCGCACTGTAGGGGAAAGCGTTTCAATATGTACCCCGGTAGGTTATAATTTTAATATAACCAACCGAATGTTATAATTAAAATTGGCATAGTCTGTATTTCATCAAACATTTAAGAAATCTGTTCTGAATATCACAATTTCTAATGCCTTTTCTATTTTTTCGTGTATGTTGAAACCCGATATCGTACTCAGAAAAATATTAGATAGACGAGAAAAAACAGGTGAGGCCTGGAACCTTTGAAAACCTGCAACCGAATTTCATATACCTTTGAGAAAGAAGAGATATTAATTTTAAAGCACATTTTAATTACGAAATGAGGATTAAGCCATCAACAAAATATAAAACTGTACTTATCACCAACAAAACACATAAATAGGGCGTATAACATTGGGCCTTGAAAACTTTAGTAAATTCTATCGCAAAGTGAACGAGAAGAAAATTCATTTAACTACCAAAAGCAGTGTTTGCCACAATTTTCATCAGCTCCATTTAAGGATACGAAATAATCGAACAAATTCTGGAAATATTATCTTCACCTTTAGGGTGCATATTAGAATACCCTTCTCTATTCGTTTTTATCTCCTTCAAAAACTACGATATTATAAAATAAATTTAATGACGAAAAGCATCGAACAGAAACCTCGGATGCTAGGTTGGCTTCATCATACTTAATCAAGAGTGGCGATGAAAAGTAATTCGCACCGATGCATGTTTTCCTTTTCTTGATATACAAAAATAAATATACGTATAACTGATTCGTCACCTCAAGAAGAAGGTGAACTTTTTCGATTAATTTGGCTTCTTTGCTAATGGAAAATGGGAGTATATGATGGGTGGACGGTATCGTGTTCATAACGTTGATTGGCGATACGTACTCGTTACCGTTTTCCAATTTCTTGACAATAATGCACCGATGGTTCACTGTTTTCTTTCATAACTTAGGAATACACTTTTCCGCGTACCGCCGAGAGCAGTGCGAACCAAGCACAAGCAACAGCGCACCTTAAGAAACTCTTCAAGCGAAACCAACGACACTTTTCCACCCTGTTGTGGCAGTTCCGTTCAAGGCGAACAGTTTAATCCCCACTGTGCCGCATTTCCCTGGTGCAGCTGGTGGAAGTGATTGCATTTGGCTCACGCTAGGGTTTTCCTCCGCGCAGTATATTTTCCCTCTTAGAGAGAGTTATTTTTGTTCTCTTGTGCATACAACAACAAAGCTCAAACCAACCAACAAATGGAGTTACCATCGTCCCAAGGTGGCTCGGGGTTGGGTTTAAGTGCAATTTCAATTTCCTGCCACTTCCGGTGGCGAAGGTGGCGAGCCATCCTTGCTCGTGCCGGTGCAAGTGCACCGGGTAAGGAACCCTAAAGCCGCTTCGGCCAGGCCAAAGTACCTTACAGGTCACCCTAAACCGTAGCATAAAAGAACGCAAACCCCGGTTGCCCATTAATTAAGACGACGACTCGCAAGCACTCGACCTTTTTCTGGCATCCTTTAGTGGGACTATTTAAGTAGAGAAGAAAAGGTGATTATGCGATCCAATCTTGCTTTTAAAAGTTCCCTCTCAAATGCAAGGATAATCTCAGTTTCTGCTGCAAGCTGGTGTCATTGTGGGGGTTCATGGACAGAAAAAACTGTTTAATTAACAAACATTGGAATGATTAACGTTTCTTAAATTGCTGTTAAGCTATGCATTTGGCAAGCTTTTTAAAATGAAAATAATGTTTGGATGGTTTCCTATCTAAAGAATTTGAACTAGAAAAAGTTCAGACGCGGATTAAGCATTCTAGAGGCCTCAAGCAGCAATAAGTTGGAGGCTAGAAAAACATGCAATACTTTCACCATTCAATTCTATTTTTCAAAATTTATAAAATTTCAATTTAGATTAAACCACACATGTTTGAATGAAGAATCGAATTTAAATTAAAGTAAAATTTTTTTTAATGATATTTGATTGACAAAATTTCATTCCCAAAAACCTGATTTGCAAAGCAAATTTGATGCGAAAACATCATTAACTTTTCAAGAGAATCTTTTTCCACGAATATCATTTCTACGAAACAAATTGACAAGTAATTTATTTTTATTGTTTTCAAATGAATTTGTTTTTGCGATTTAAAATTGGCAATTGGTTTGAAATGCTTAAATGTGCAGCACATTATTGTTGCTAATCCATGTCAATTGTCCTTAAGCTTTTGTAGGTATTGTGAGCACCTGTTTTGCATCAAAACATAATTCCGATAAGTTGGATCAATCTGACATTTTCATATTCCTGATTTACTTCCATTCAAAAGTAAATTCATGCCAATGCTCACCTGCCCTTTGCACTTACATAGTAATGGAGTTCTTGCGTGATAACACGTTGACTGTCACGCTGTTTTGGTACATTTTATTTAGTTCAATCGTTTTGTTTAAAATTTGATTACAAAATTTATTAAACCACCCCCACCATGGGGAACGTGGAGTTCAATATATTAAAAACGCACTTCATATGGCAATGTCAATGCATGGACTTTGCCTTTAAGAAGGGGGCCAGATACCTTTCAGTTTTATGCAAAATGAACAATTTGCATTTCAAAACGAACATATTATCAATTTGTAAACATATAAAAACGGTATCGTCTTCATGTAACATCTCTTCCATATCTATTCATTCTTCATTTATTTAAAACCCCAACAAATGGTCTTCTACTACGTCATAGCATAACGAAGCTGCCACTAGAACGTTAATCTTAACTTCTCGTACATCCAGTCGAGTTTCGGAGTGAGAGATTAGATACGGGATCTTTACGGGTTATTTGGCCATTTGCATAGACCTTTGTTTGCCATTTATTTCCGCCGGCTTCCGTGCCGTTTCCAAGCGGGCTGCACTGTGACAGTACGTTATCACAAAAGCCGACCGAAGCGGACGTCTCGAAACCCCGCATGACAGCGACAAGGGCCGACGACAGCATGTATCGTCCGTTGCGGCACGAACCATTGCTTAGCCACGCACGGATGCCTGCCTGCCTTCGTCTGCCCGCACCCGATATCCTCGTCTATTATTCACGCTTTGCTGGTGGATCATCGTTTTGGCCTCCCCTGCGTAGGAGTGCGGAGTGTGTAAGGGATGGATTTTCCGGGCGAGAAGAGCTACCCGGGGCTTGCCTTCGTCCTCCGAACCCGGTTGGCGGTCTGCGGTCGACCCGTGATTTGTGGGGTTTCGTCTTCAATTGAAAGGATGTGCCTTGCTTTTTATTGTATCCGGTCCTAGGCAGGATGGGGTGAGGATGTTTGATGAAAAATCTTTACACTGGGCCTGCCATGGGGAAGGGGAAATTATATGGAAATTACACAAAAGGATAATGTCATATCCGTCGAACAGATATTCGGTATGAAATTAATGAAACCTTACAAAAGGACGCTTCTGGTGGAAGACTTTCAAAACCCTCCGCAATCAATCAAGATAAGCCGGACGGTTTGGTCTCAGTGTAAACCGGTCTAATTATATAAAAAAGCTGTATTTGTGTTTATAGGTCTCGTTCGAGAAAATACAGTATATAAATAATATAAAGTCTTTCAAACCAGCTTGAAACGATGCAAGTCACAAGAGCACTAAATGCACAATTATGCATCCATAACAAAAAAGGACTCAGCCATGTAAAATATACTACGCATTGTGTAAAACTTTTTCATAAGAGTGATGGTGTCTTGTTAAGTAATCTCATAAGTGGAAATGGAAACGAGTCAACAAGTCCATTTTCCGAAAGCCTCCCGAAACTTCTAGTGTCCTCACGCACAAACAAAAGCACGCTCTAAAAGCTGGGTAAACAGTCCAGCGTTAGCTAGTTGAGATCAAGTTACTGTAGGTAAAGTTCTTGTGAAGCCAAATCTACCCAAGGCTCGCTCAAGGAACGCACCTTTTCCGAAGTAACGTCACTGATTGACCATGGTTCTTCAGCCCATGAAGGACTTCACCGAGGAAAGACAAATCCCTCAAGACATGGTCAGTTCATTGCCACCAAACCGAGCGCTGTGTGTGTGTGTTTGACAGGGTGTGACGTACGGTCAATCCAATTCCTGCCTTCTTTCCCTTTTGCAGGATACGGTAATCGATTTTCCAGTCACGCCAACCCACGCGTTCCACTCCCGGGACGAGGTGGATCGGCTAACTCAATCAGTTGCTCCTAAGAGATGAGCCCAAACTCTATTGTCGTGCGGGGAAATTGTTAATGTGCACCCTCCGGAACCCAAGAACTGGCTCTTCTCGCCCTAAAGAAAAGGCTCCAAGAAGAGGTCTTCAAGCGCTCCGATAATGTGCCATAAATTGTCAACCGGAGCGCGGGCTCGGAATCTTGTGCATCGTTTTCCACAGGCAACGGTAAACAAACCCTTTTCAGGCGAGGCTAATCGAGTTACCGTCGGCACACGATCGCATGCATACGTAATTTATGCCTCACCAACCGAGGCCTTATCATAAACCGAACCGAGGAGAAATAGATCGTGCTAACTTTCCCTCTATAATTATCCCCCCCTGGCCAGTAACTTACCCTCCCAGGAGGAGGAGGAAAAACTTCCATTTTCTTTCCATATGGAGCTTTCTTGCTGAAGCAGTCAGGCCCTTGTACGCTTTTCTCCTGCTCGGATGGGAAAGGTTGCCGCTTGGAGCGTGTAATATAACGTCATCAGCCCGGCCACGCTTGGTGTAGAGTTTCATTACAATTTATGCATGCATTTCTCACACCCAGTGGGTGGTTGTGCAGGGTACATGCCGTGTCCCCAGTAGGCGGCATCTTGTGTTTACACAATGCGCCCAGCTGAGTGCAATTCAGGAGATTACCTGCATTTCCTATTTCAAAATTACCATATTATCTCCCATTTCCGATTTTTTTTTCTTGTCGTCTAAACTTAACCTTCTCCTGCTCTCTTTTTGTGTGAATAGTTTCTTCACAAAACTTTTATTATTTCTTAGCCAATGAAACATAACCTAATGTACTCTATTGCACATTGCTCAAACGCGTCGTTCACAATATTACTCAGTGTAAACCATCTGTGGCTACAACCCTTTGCACTATTTCCACCTTGGTAAAACTCTATTAAGGAAGGATTTATTACTTTACACGAAGGTGGTAATGCATTTGCACCCGGGCACAAAAGGTGGGATGCATGAAAAAAGTAGCTTGTAACAAACGAGCTACGGATAGCGGAAAACGTGCAATAGGAAAAAGCATTTCTTACACAAATTTACGAAAAGAGGATTAGCGCATGTCATAATAAAACTTTATACGAAAGCAGCAATTGTTATAATTAATATTTCTAAGAAAATTATTTAGTAAGATGGTTGAAAAACAAGGGTTTTCGTGAGAATATCTGCGAGGGTTTTCACCAGAAGATTGCTTGTATATTTGAATTGGAAAAGGGATAAAAAAAGACAAGCCAGTTATGGGTATTGGCACATCCATTGTGGAAAAAAGCTCGCTTGTTCGCTTTGAATAAAATTTGGCGTGAGCGTTTTTATGAAATCCACTTTTTTTTTATTTCCATACTTTTCAGTTTTATCGTTGGCTTCTATTCTTTCACTTTCCAACACCAAAACAGCATGTATTTCAATTTCCTAATGTACATGGTATATGGCATCAGAAAATCATCCTAATTTGTTTGAAGACAGAGTTTACTGTTTGCTCGTCACTTTTACGAAATGCATTTCCTATTTCATTTATACCGCAATCACACAGAAACCAACTTGACCAAACATACCAAAGTGCTGCACTATGTATGCACTGGACAAAAACAATCACCAACAAAAGGTCTACTCTCATCATCAAAACGTGCACCTGAAATACAACGTAACGAGAGAAAGCATGTGGAAAGGAAGAGATCTAATTTAAGCACAACACTTCAACGCCAACATCAATCGGCCATTAAGCCACGTGAAAACCATTTTTAATGCCGATTTATTTATGGAAATCCCGGCATAGCCTTTGCGACAGCCAATCGAAGTGCATAATTTATTCATCACAAAACTGCGCTTGACTGGAGACCGGAACTCGGCGGGGGTTTACCGGGGAATTCATGATAATCGAATCCGGGTTATTTTTGGCCAATCAATATCAATGCTTCATTGGATGAACAAAAGTTCAAACTCGCAAACTGACGAAATAGCACTTTTATTATATTACCTGCGAAGGAAAAACTTTTGCTCGGGGAAAAAGTTTAAATTATGTTTTCCTCGCCAGTTAGTGCACTGAAGCGGAGCTTTTGCCTCGATTGTATGTCGACCAGCAGAGCGCAAATCTCAAAACAAATTATTGTGATAGAAACAAATGATAAGCCCACACCCTGGAACACAAATTGCGTCGGGGAAATAGGTTAACGGAGAACTTTTGCTACCTTTACTTTACCCATCCCCAATGCAACAGGTGCTCCAATGGAGTATCCATTGGATATTATCGTTTTACTTTTATTTATATTTGCAAAACAATGCTGCACCACTGGTTTGCATTCCACTCAGGGACCGGCGTTTGACGTCAAAGACGGGTTCACAATGTAACGGAAATTGTAAAAGTTCCCATCCAGCATGATCCACCTGGTTCAGTGTTTTCCTTTTTTCCAACTGTGCAGTTTGTTTGTACAAACAATTTATCAATGCCAAATGATCCGATCGTGTTTATTTGTTTTTCCCAGCAGGAACTTCGCCCATCTGACGCCCAACCTTGTGCATGGGACTTTTTTTTTCGCTTTAAATCAATACATTTTGCAATCCATTTAAATTTCCCATCGTCCGAATGTATTAATATTCAGGCCCAAAACGCACGCATAGAAAAACACACTGGTTGGCCGTTGATGTAACTCAATTACCAGCCAGCTAGGTCAACTTTAACTGCAGCTGAGCACGCGCTTCGAGCAAAGTTGGTTGGCTCGCCAGCATTCCCGGGCAGTAACGCAAGAAAATGGCGACTGCAATTCCCGTGCCCTGGCAAACAGGATGGCCAATGTGAGTTGCTCTAGTTTATTATCATCCTGAAATTCCCCAACCAGGCGGAGATGACGGGTGGAAACACTGCACATACCTATGCTCCGGCACAGGAAGTGCGTTGCAGTGCAAAAAAAGTTCCAAAAGCAAAAGCGAAGTAAAGAGGAACGGACATGACTTGGCCTCTCGACGCCGACGACGGCGATGGGGCAGGACTGTGTGTGTTTTCTCGCGATGTGAAAAACAAGAAGTGAAACTTTAATTGACACAGACCAAAAACCCTTCGTTGTCAACGTTGGTAACGCTGGATAAACAACGGACGCACAATGGGAATGCGTTACCTTAACTGATGTCTAAAATGTATTAGCTTGTTGAATGCATAGCATCTCCATTTTACTAGTGTTGATTATGCTGTTTTTGTATCGATTTTGTTTCTTTCGATTTAAGTACATTACTTCATAGGTAATAAAAATTAGTCAGTGTGATAGTAAAGCTAAAACGTTAATTTTTAGAAAACCTAACTTTTAGAAGAACAATATGACCGGTTGAACATCGAATCGAATATGTCATCGAATATGAACAAATTGAATTATATGAAATTCCATGCTAAGGAATAAGAAACCATGCTTGATAGATCTGAATATGTAATAATAATCTAAAAATGTACATACCACAAAATAAAAATCGGTTAACAATTGACAATATGTTGAGTTTTTCAAAATCTCTTATTTTTGTTTCTTTAAGTTCAAATTTTTTTTGCTATAAATATTTTAATTGTTTTATTGTACTATGAAGAATGATTGAATTTTGATAATTAATGATAATAGTATGATTGATTGTATTACTAAATCATTAAAAATAGATAAGCGAAATTATTATTCAAGTGTTTAATTCATACTGTTACTCCGCCCAAGTTGGTAAAACCTATTCTCAACTCACCGTTTTTATGTTGCAACTAGATCACAAACTCAACATGAAGATACTTTTTACAATTATACTATACATACAATTGGCTAGAACTATAAATTGAGTTGTGAACACTTTTGACAAACAGGGGAGCCCATAGTGTACAGAGACGTCGTCCAGAAAGCGTACGCAACAATGCAGCCCGGAAGTATGGAAGGATAATGTTTTATCCTACTCGACTCCCCCGACCGACCAATCCCCCTCGACGACTGGCTCGCTCGGAACTAGTTATCGCTGTCCCAGATAAGTGGCTTCTTTAGCAGTCCAAGACATCGGATGAACTTTTCCCTCGAGTTGCCACTATCACTATCGTCCGCTGCCGGCTCCAGTGAGTCGCGGACCGGAGGGAATGAGGCATCATTAGAGCACATCGTGTCACTGCAGCCGTACAGCCCTTTGTGAAGTCAAACAGGCCAAGTGCGTCAGACCCCGAGAGCCGTGCGTCCGGGCGTCCGGGCGTCGGCGAAAGTGGTGGGAAATGTGCAAATTTGCTCCCCTTTTTTTGTCCATCCACCAGGTCGACCGCGGGCGGCGTATCAAAGGTTGGGCCCCCGGTTTTGCTGGCGTGAGAAAAGGCATCGTCAGGTGTTAAACTCATTACGCTGCCGTTAACCGGGAGCGTGCCCTGGCACGTGCTTGCTTTTAAGCGTTTCGCGTCTCTCGGCTCGAACCGATGGAAAAAAAGTCGTCCATCATCCCACACGCCAAACCGGCACAGATGGCGGTGGCTTATGGCGTATGCAATCGAGCAAGTGTGTAACGAGCACCGGGTGAGATGGGAAAAATTGTTGCTTCGCCGCATGAAGCTGACTTGCATTTACAATACACGAAAATGTGACATGAATCTTTCAACTAACTCTAGTCGTCGTTTGATGTATCGGAATTGTCATTCTGAGAAGGGATCACGCCACAACACGGAGGCACAAGTAATAGCAAATACCAGGACGACATTCAACGGCAATTTAATTTAAACGTGAAGGGTCCTGGTTACGCAACTGATCTAAAATTATCATGACGATTACCCAGTCATCCGAACAGTTCGCAATAATAAGCTAACGCGATTTAAATTTAGACCTTTTTCCTATTGGGACGTGTTTTACACTTCGCTATTTATGCGCCATATTGTAGACTATGAAATCTTAAAATGATAAATGTAAACTAAGCAGGGCTAGGTTTCTTTCGGGAGCTTAAAAATATTCAATTAAAAAGGCCTGACTTAAAGGTTTTAAGACAGCCTAAAACGTAATACTACACCTTGTGCATGTTTTAAGCATGTACATTTTCCGCAAAAGATAAACAAGGATCAAGCGAACGAGTACAACCTCGCCACGATGTCAGGAGTGATTAGTAGGCAACCCCTCTTTGCTGAACGTATCCGGTCCAATTTTTGCCCTAAGCATACGAAATTATGCACAGCATAGAACGACGTATCAACCACACGAATGGCTACAACTTGAAGAAAGTATACGAAGTAGGATTTTACAGACTTTAGCGATTAGTCCTGGGAGAGAGTCAAGCTTTTAAGAAGCCCTAGCATTGGCTTAGCAAGATAGGAGGTGTTCATTCGTCAAATTTGTATGCAAAGTCGTGTCGCAACATGCATCACACGCAAACTCCATTTTTTGCGATTTTCCAGCTAAACCTCTTATCTTCTACAGAGAATTTAAAACATTCATTCTTCACACATTACTATTAGCAGCAACTTAGAAAATGGTTTACACATATGATTTGCGGTTTATTTTCGTTTCCATTGCCGTTGTTGAAGTACTATTTACTAACATCCCTACGGTGTGTTTTTCTTTATGTATTGTTACGACCTTTATTTCAAGAATAAAATAGAGTTCATTTAGTGAAGATGAACTTTAGAAAAATTTGTAGTTTAGAAGACGATTTATTTGGTGCAATTATTTTGTTAATTCGAATTTTTGTTTTAAATTGATCTGTAGGTAAACACTAATAACAAGTGTTATGCTCAAAATAAATAATTATTCGTTAGTATTCGACTATTGCGGCTTGTGGACTTAATTTACATTTAAACTGTCATCCATTTATTCAAAGGTTTACGTCCTAAGGCTAGGATTTATATGAACTGCCATATTTGTCATTAATTTTTTGTGCCATTTAAAAAAACAAACTATCACCAATCCGTTTTGGATCGGTCAATAAGTACAATAATAAGGAAGGGAAATTTATTTGAAATGCATGAAAAGTATATCCAATTTGAATAATAATATTTAAATGAGACCATTAAAATGTTACCAAGAAAAGGTGGGACGCTTCATTTTGGTGCCGTTCAAAGGGCTTCCTCTGCAAGCCGTCCGCTGGTAGAGGGAAATCGTCTTTTTGAGATGCAATAGCAGTCCACAACTTGCTGTACATTGTCGCAAAGCATAGAGAAGGAAAATGCGAAAAACAGCAGTCCAGTAAGGGGATTGCAAAGTGGCGTTTCGAGGTAATCTATTTTTTCGATTTTCCAGCTTCGTTTGAAGAAATTTCTTTCCGCCCACAGCAACCCAAATCTCCGTCATTACTTAAGCTTTCCCCGATCGATAGAGAGATCGCAAGACAGAGAAGGGGAGAAAGGGACGATTCCACATTGGCTGGCTGGTCAATAAATTCATCATTACGTCCAACAGGCGTTCCATCGTCTGGTCCGATAAGGGCGTTACACGGTAGGGCAATAGTCATTTTTCAAATTGACCTCCCCCGATTCCTGTTCCCTATCTGGTGCTTTCCACCACCGCCACCCCATGGGGACGCCCGGGCGCGTATTCATTTACACATTATTCGTTTTACGTCCCGCTGCGTTTGGTACGCTACGCCCGGTTCGTTCGCTTCCCCGTTTTTCACGCGGATACAAACAAAAACTTTGAATTGGAGAGGATGAAGGAGAGTGAGATAGGGACGAGAAGAAGCAGTAAAAATTCATTGCCAGCGAGTGGAAATTGATTTATTGGAAGAAACCCGTCATCCACCGGTGGAATACTAATGAGTGTTTGTTTGCGCGCCTTCTTTATTATTTTTGTCAAGGAAATTCGTTAGGAGTTTGCTTCCTTTCGTCAGACGAGCTTCATTTCGCCCTTTCATCTGTCCTTCCTGTTGCTGCGTGGTGGAAAACTTTTCATCTTTCGTCAACCAGGCGCCTTGTTTGTTGCTTTGCACGGAAATTGTTTCAAAGTCAGTCATTTCTACCGATTATGGGAACGATCTGCTTTTTTGCTATGTTTCTCTCATCTTTCCCATCAAAGGCTGCCAAAATGTCAAAAGGGGCTCTCAACGTGACCCTTTCAACGGGGAAGACTCAACAGTGCAGTTCCGGAAGAATAAGAAACGTGCAGTGGCGCAACCGCGCGGCTGGAAAACCGGGGGACAATTAGTTCATCGCACAACGTGAGAAAACGTGACACCACTTAAGTATTGGATGTGTAGCAATCAACGGAAGTCGGCTCTTTCTGCTCTTATTTGTGTGATTTAATTGGACAAGCAGGAAAAATGAACCCAAAAATATGTCATTCGAATGCAAAGTAATTAACTTCTTAAGTTAACGGTTACCGAAATATTTAATAAATAATATGAATGATTGTACAAAACCGATAACGTTAGACGGTATTTCACCAAACTTGTAGCATAAACAAACTATAGCTTTTCCACAATTATACCCTCGAGAAAAAAAATTAGAACGCCTTTGATTTTCTTCTTCTAACATCTACAATACAGGTTTGCACAGGAAAAATGAAAAGAAATCTCTATTCGATACTATCGATTTATCAAAGCATTGTCCGTAACCCGTTATCGATGTTTTATCAAAAATATTATCACTTAGTGTACCTCGAGAAGAACTAGTCAAATATGTTATTTGAAAGGTTACGGCTGTATCTTCCTTTAAATATCTTAAAGCAAAAACAACGTGGGTTCAATATAAATAAAATATCGTCATGTTTATAATTATGTTCCCAAGCGAATCGATGGCATACACGCATGAATGAGGTTAAACTTCTCCTATTAATTCAAGTGAAGATGTCCGCTCATGCAAGCTGGAACGTGACCAACCGCCTGATTAGTTTGATGGAAGCAATTTACGGGAAGCGTGATAAAATCTCCAGCAATAAACTTTGCCAAGCGTACACTTAATGACGATACACAATTGCCAACGACGGACAATCCGGTGTTTATGTTGATGTCTTTTTTTCAATACCAAGAAAATAGACCGTTGTTTATCCATATGTTTCTATCTAATCGAATGGATGCACTTATCTTAGCCATCAGTTAAGAGTACGTTGCTGGGCAGTGAAATGATTCCAATGGTTTTAGATAGATGATCTGTAAAGGGTTGGATCCGACGCCTCCTGAAGGCTACTATAGGCTCTCCTCCCCAACTCCTACTCAATACGTCCGCGACGTACAGAACGGTAACTTGTCGCCTAAATATCCAAGCTTGGGTACACGGGGAAACCCACCCCCTTGGGCGGATGGGCGGCAAGGCTGAATTGAGAGGGGGAATGGACTGCTACTTGCTAGTAGTCCATCCCCGAGCGTCTGTTCTCCATGTTAGGAGCGGCTCGAACCAGCGTCTGTTCCCCATGTTAGGGGCGGCTGTACACCCTGTCCTGGCATCCTACGGGACGTAAAACAGCTAGGATGCGTTGTTCCACCGACGAGATAGGAGGCGGGGGGAGAGGCCTTGCAAGCCACCCCCTGTATAACCGCAACGAAAAGTCACTACGAAGAAAAACCGATTTGGACCAATCATGCCCGACCCTCGCAACGGAAAAAGGACTATGATTGGAAGCTCGGTACATGGAACTGCAGGTCTCTTACATCACCCGGGAGTACCAGAATACTCACAGAGGAAGTGAGAGCCCGCGGCTTCGAGATAGTAGCACTTCAGGAGGTTCGCTGGAAAGGAGTCTCGGAGCGCCCCTACCGTAGCGATTGCATGATCTACCAGAGTGGTGGAGATAAGCACGAGCTCGGTACGGCGTTCCTTGTTATATTCCTTGGTGCTATGAGGAAGCGTGTGATCGGATGGTGGCCGATCAACGACAGGATGTGCAGGTTGAGGATACGTGGACGCTTCTTAAACCTGAGCATTATAAATGTGCACAGCCCGCACCTTGGGAGCAGCGATGACGACAAAGACGCGTTCTATACGCAGCTGGAAAGGGAGTACGACCGCTGCCCACAACATGATGTGAAGATAGTCATCGGAGATCTAAATGCTCAGGTCGGGCGAGAGGAGGCCTATAAACCTACGATTGGTAGCTTTAGCGTCCACCAGCTAACCAACGACAACGGCCTCCGGCTCATCAACTTCGCATCCTCGAGGCACATGAACATCCGTAGCACCTTCTTCCAGCACAAACCTCGTTTCAGCTACACCTGGAGATCACCACAACAGACATACTCCCAAATAGACCACGTTCTTATAGACGGAAGGCACTTCTCGGACATCATCGACGTACGTACGTACAGGGGCGCAAACGTCGACTCGGACCACTTCCTGGTTATGGTGAAGCTACGGCAGAAGCTCTGCGCTGTCAACACACTGCGTCACCGGCCTACCCCACGCCTAAACACGGATCGGCTGCGAACACCTGCTGTTGCCGAGGGCTACGCGACAGCGCTTGGGGAAGCGCTACCGGACAACATCGCGACCGCCACAATGTCCCTCGATGACCACTGGCGTATGGTGGAGCGAGTCATCAGCAGCACAGCCGAGCAGACACTGGGCCATAAGCCACGTAACCAGAGGAAAGAGTGGTTCGATGACGAGTGCAGGCGGGCACTATCCGAGAAGAACGCAGCGCGCGCCCGAATGCTGCAGCGCGAAACCCGTCAGAACGTGGAACACTACAAACGACTGAGGACACAGCAAACCCGACTCTTCGAGAGCAAGAAGCGCCGCTTCGAGGAGTCGGATGAACAACTGATTCAGCAGCTAACTCAGTCGGGGGAAACTCGCCAGTTCTACAGGATGTTGAAGAAGACACGAGGCGGCTACACGCCAAACGTCGCAATGTGTCGTGACGAGGAGGGCAACATTCTTACGGACGAGCGAGAGGTGATCGAAAGGTGGAAGTGCTACTTCAACGGACACCTGAACGGAGCGGAATTAGGGGAGTCCAGCAGCGGCGCAGGCAGAATTGAGCAGCACATTAGCCAGGAGGTAGATGACGATGTGCTCCCACCATCCTTGGACGAAGTCACTAGTGCCATCAAGCAGCTGAAACAGAACAAAGCAGCTGGCAGCGATGGGCTGGTGGCAGAACTATTCAAGATGGGTTCGGTAGAGCTTGCCGTCAGTATGCACCAGCTAATTGTGAAAATCTGGGAGCAGGAAAGGATACCGGATGACTGGAAGCTGGGTGTCATCCACCCAGTGTACAAGAAGGGTGACAGAATGGACTGTGCCAACTTTCGAGCCATCACAGTCCTCAATGCCGCCTACAAAATCCTATCCCAGATACTCTTCTGCAGACTCGCGCCCCTTGCTACAGATTTCGTCGGAAGCTACCAAGCTGGGTTTGTTGGAGGCAAATCCACCACCGACCAGATCTTCACTCTACGGCAGATCCTCCAGAAGTGCCGGGAGCACCAGATCCCGACGCACCACCTCTTCATCGACTTCAAGGCGGCCTACGATACCATAGATAGGAAGGAGCTATGGAAGACCATGCGGCAGTACAGCTTCCCCGAGAAGTTGGTTCGACTGCTAGAGGCCACAATGGAGGGGGTGCAGTGTAAGGTGAGGATTTCGAACATGCTGTCGGATCCGTTCGAATCTCACCGGGGTCTGAGGCAAGGTGATGGACTCTCCTGCCTTCTATTCAACATCGCTCTGGAAGGTGTCATGAGGAGCGCGGGCTTCGACATCCGTGGCACGATTTTCACCCGCTCTCTCCAATTCCTCGGCTTCGCGGATGACATCGACATCATCGGGCGGAACACAAGGACGGTGTGCGAGGCGTACACCCGACTGAAACGCGAGGCCGCAAGGATTGGATTGATGATCAATGCGACGAAAACAAAGTACCTGCTCGTCGGAGGCTCTGACAGTGACAGAGCCAGGCTGGGGAGCAGTGTATCAGTAGACGGCGACGAACTCGAGGTAGTAGAGGAGTTTTGCTACCTTGGCACTGTCGTAACTCCGGACAACAACGTAAGCTGCGAAATCCGGAGGCGCATTGTTCAGGGGAATCGTGCCTACTATGGGCTCCACAAACTCCTGAGGTCCAGATGGCTTCTCCCACGCACTAAGTGTGCCATATACCGCACGCTGATTAGACCGGTCGTCCTTTATGGGCATGAATCTTGGACTCTGCTCACGGAGGACGCTAACGCTCTCGCAGTCTTCGAGCGGCGCGTGCTTCGGTCTATCTTTGGCGGCGTGTATGAGCAGGGCGTGTGGAGGAGAAGGATGAACCACGAGCTAGCTGAGCTGTATGGCGAGCCGGACATCCTGACGGTGGCGAAGGCCGGCAGGATTCGTTGGTTGGGGCATGTCATGAGGATGCCGGACTCATGCCCCACCAAGAAGGTGCTCACCAGCGACCCGCCCGGCACGAGACGACGAGGAGCTCAGCGAGCTCGGTGGATGGACCAAGTGGAGCAGAACCTGCGGGACATCGGATGCGACCGGGGTTGGAGGGCTGCAGCCATGGACCGAGCGACCTGGAAAGCGATTGGTGACCAGGCCATGTCAGCACGACGTGCTCAACTGAGAGCGGGCCAGTGAAGAAGAAGAAGAAGGTTTTAGATACACATTTTAATGTGGTGAAATACTCATCGAAATAGTATAAACTGTTTTCATAAACATTTACAATTCAATCCAATCCAATTTCAATTTCGACCGGAATGAACCCCTATAGCAACGTGTGTCCACTCCACTATCGGTTCGTCTATAAATAAATTTAGATTTTTCTATAATCCTCCGTCCCTAAAAGCACAGCAATATTTGTCGAAATTTGTCAGAACCTTAACCCACACGTATCACTCACACCGTGGCTTACAGTGGGACGACAATCAAGGAACGCAAAACCCACTCCGGAACGTGGCAAACGAGCGCGGCCGGGGCTGAAACTGCCCTCCGGAACTGTGTCGATCAATTTCGCCCCGCCCGCCCGCCCTTGATGGGGCAGATTTACGTCAACTTACTGTCACCTGGTCAGCAGGGAGGATGATGGGTTCGGGATGATGCAGGAGGGCAATCAAAAATGCTTGGAAAAAAGCTCGGAAAGTATTTATGCTCGGAAGAGATTTTAAAACCGTTCCCAATTTGAATTAAATTGACCCGTCCTGTATTGCGTTACTTGAAAGATTGTGTAGCATAGCAAAAGCTGTTTTGAAAGTTTTTTTCCGCTTGAAAGTGCTTTAAGTCACCTCAACAAAGTCGTTGAAAACGTATTTCGATGTTTAATTTGCTTAGATTAAGAGTAAGGAGATATCTCCGTTTAAAACGCAGTTCTCTTTCTTCATTCCGAAGTTGGTTCCCGTTGGCATTCGGCAGTTGAGCTGACGAAATCCTGGCAGGATTTTCCGGGAAAAACGAACGACTATAACGAGCTGTTCCATGCCTTTCCCAACTCTACCACATTAACTTCCCCAATCCATCCTAAGCCGAATAAACGTTTCCGGAACACGAAACCGGCAGGAAACCGGAGCCCTCTCGTTGGCCAGCTGGTGTTTTAGCAGCGACTAATAAATTCCATTCCCTTCAATTCAATCACGGGTTTTGGCAGGTTCGTCGGGTTCGTCTTTAAATATTGTGGCAAAACAGTTTATTTATTTTTTACCCAATCTTGATAGGTCTAAAATTGTTTATGTCAGTATTGTGCCAGAAATCGTTGCCCACGCAAAATCGTCCGTTCAAAATTCCTTTCGCCAACCATCCGCCAGTGTGGGACTCCCGAAAGTGGTTTATCTTTTTGATCGATTCTCGGTGATGGTTGTAGGATTTTTTTCTTCCTTCACCTAAATTGCTGTCCTAGTAACTGTCGCCGGTCAGCAACTCACGTGTTCGCGTCCAATGAGAAATGTGATGACACCGCCACGATTCAGCAACGTCTCAAAATCGCTCCGTCAGGTTCTTCATTGTGGCAAAGTACGGCCACCAAAGAAAACCAGCACGAAACAACTTCTTTCCGCAGCTGCTTTGCCTAAGGTATCCTATTCATCCACCCACACACACACAAACACATTGCGTTTGAATTGCGACAGCTTTTGAATTCGATATCGCTCAGTTGAAGAGGGAAGCCATTTCCGGTCCGGCGCACGCTTTTTCGACTTCGGAAACCATTATTGTGTCCGTTCGGTTCACGAACGTCAAGAACCGCTTCCGTGCGACCGGAACGAGACGAAAACAAAGGCGAAAGTCGTCAGCCAGTCGGCCGAAGTGGAAAGTGAAAATAAATGCCACTGCGAAGATGATTCATAATCGTTCAATTCCGAAGCATTTTGGGAACCGAAAAGCAACCACCCACCCTTCGGAGAACGTGTAACTGCGGCCCGAAGGTGGCCAACACTTGGGGCAATAAATAATAAGTGAATGCTTGCTGCAGCATATCGGTAAGGCACATGCTAGAAAAGGATAAACATGTGAAAATCCAGAGAGACTTTGGAAACAAGATGAGCCAATCGTTCAACGTCGGTGCAAAATATTCGCTGCAGCAAGTGGCCGTGAAGGATCCTAGCGGATGATGATACAAGAGGCAACACACTGGAAAACTAATAAGCTTTTCCTGAAACAGATGATCTTCGTTTTGTCAAGAGGTTCGAACCAATCATACCCTTATAGAAGAATGGAAAACAATGTTGAAACAAGCTGGTACGAAAGATGACTCATTGTCGAACATTTGCTACAACATTAACCTATTTTCTCATTCCTTTGTTTTCTGCTCTATTTTTCCCGGTGAGTGGTGGGAAGAGCACTCATAGCAGCTTATCTAAAAAAAAGTATCTGTAAAAGACAATTTTGAGCAATTTTTCAACAAGACTTTTTAAATTTGTATAACTATATACGGAATATTTCTGAGGCTACAAAGAATTGAATTGGATCATACCCACGCAACCGAAATTTTTCCCGTAAATCGGTAAATTGGAAAATTTCACCCACGTTCCCAATTTGATTTTCATTTTGCCCGAAAGGTTTCCCTGGTTAGCTCGCCAAACTATCCGATCTATCGAAAATTATTTCCAGATATTGGGCAACTTGAAACCCTCCATCATCATCAACCTTTTTTCCTATTTGGGCTCAAGTCGTTAAAGCACTGAATGTTATCACTAAGGGTAGAAATCCCCCACAATGGCACTTTTCGTGGTTTAATTGAGCTGTTCAAAACTCTTCCTCAAACTTTTGACGAAGGTGCACTAGACTCAGAATTAATTCGTTTGTTTTTTTTCATCCCTTCTCATGTGGCTGAAAAAGGAAAAAAACATAGATAATGTACGATCCCTGACAAACATTAATTAAACAGCGTGGTCAGGTCAGCGGCCAGCTGCTTGCTTCGAAATGTTTCTTGGAAAAACTCAATTAGAAGCGATGATGATCTCATGGCGGTGGATGATTTCGATAAAAAAGGAAACAAGAGAACTCCCATCACGCACTTTTCTGATAAAATTATTTTTATCGTTACAGTAGGAGTTCTATTTTAGTATGTTTTTTTTTTAATGTAGTTAAGGTAATTGCTACATCGATAAAACATAAAGTTTATCGTTGTACTGTTGTATGGCATGAACTTGTACAATCTCATGTTGTGTGCAAGAATCCTATGCAACCCATAGGATTAAGAAACATGCATCTCAACCAATAGCTTAGCAACATCAGAACAATAGCGTCTTCATGGTCGATCAGGATGCGTTTTGTTCTCTCTTTTGCAAGCGCTAATTTTCCGCGCTTGATTGGCACTTTCACTTCTCCAAAGATCCACAAAGATCAAACACCGATAAAATTCCTTTTTTTTTGCAGATAACTCCATATTTCTTGATTTAATATAAGCTCTCCTGCTTCTACCATTCTAGTATATAGTAACTTTATAACTTATGTTAACGGTAGAATTTATTTTTGATGAAAAAGAAAAATCCTATTCCTATTAATCAAATCATGTATTTGTATTTCTTATGTAAGTAATAAATGCTTGTTTTATGGTGTTTTTATTCAAAAGCTTCAGGTATTTTTATTCAAATTTTACGGATATAGACAAAAACTTGAAAGTGCCAGACCACTAACCACACTTCGAAAACAACAAACTGTGATCTAATTAAGCTCTGCAAATGCACAACTTACCCCTCGTTGATGGGCTTTAAATAATACATAACTCCTTTCAATTGACACACAAACTTGAAACTGCACTGAACAATGCATTTCCTTCATCGCAGGCGGGTCCTCCACCTTCTTTCCTCGAGGGCTTCTTCTGATACCATAAAGTCTTAACAAACACTGCGACGTTCGGTGGAAACTTTGTCCTCCCTTTGTTTCGAATTCTGTTTACAACGCTCAAGGATATTTGGCACCACGAAGTTGACGAGCTGCTGATTGTCACATCTTTCCCCAGCCTGCTGCTCACTTACTTCGCTAGGCAATGGGAAATGGGTGCTAGCGTGGATGTGTGCGTGTGTCTATGTGTGTGTGAGTTTGTAAACATCCTTTTGGAAATGAAGTAATTTGTTCGCATTAGTTCCTCCTCGTTCGTCCGTTTCTGCTGACAAGTCAAACATTGACAGTGACATTATCCGATTGTTTTTCCATCGTTTCTATGTGATTCGGTTCGTCTGTCTGTCAGGCCCTTGCCCATCTTATGTTTGCCGAATCCTACGGCTCACTCCCTTCTCTCATCGATTGTTACTTTCAACAATGTCTATCCGTGTATTTTCTTGCATTTCGAACAAAATAAATCCTTTCCTTTTTTTATGGGACAGCTAAACGAAACGATCGAAATGAAACGCGAGAAAAGGCTAAGTTTACCTCTCTTCACTGTCCTACTGCAAAGATTCACAATGCTAAATGTGGGTTTGGGTTAATAATATCGATTGAATAATTTCGACAATCGGATTAAAACCACTCGCCGACTAGTAACGAATGAGTCTGAAATGCACTCTTTGCAAATAACTAAGACACAGCTTGGAAGGAACCGCATGATTTCTTTTCTACCACGGTCTCGTCAGGGTTAGTGGCCAATAAACCCACGCCAAACTTCCCAAGCCTTTCCCACTCACCCCGTTTTGGGATTGAGAAGATTAAAATGCAAACCTCCTATCATCGGTGACAGTTAAGCTGCAACCGCATTGTAACATCGACCTCATTCTGTAGATTCGTTGGGGAAATCTTGGACAAATCTGGCGATGAACATCCTCTGGGGGTGTTTTCCGATTTGGTTGAAAAAGTTTACTAATTTAAGCGAACGATTTAGAATAAAAAAGCGATTACCGAGATTCAGTAGCGTAGCATCATTCATTTCTGATGTCTGCTTAATGGAAAAAAGATGTGTTCGGTTTTGTTAAAATTCAAATTTAGAACTGAGCTGCTTTTATTAATCCATCTTCATCGAATGTATATTTTGCATTCTTCAGATCATTTAAATTTCAAGTAAAAAGAGATGCGAGAATGTAACCAAGTAATATAAAACCTAAAAATAATAATACAATAACAATTAGTCAACAGACTACAGGTTTTACCAGAACATATTTATAAAGTTGTCTTGAACCTCACAAAAACAATAACCTAAATCAAACATTTCAAACCCATGTTTAACGTTATGGTAAATTTGTTCGCAATACTTCCACCGTCCAATTCGGCCAGCATTTCAACGGGCCATACACTAAGCCGTTTGTAATCTTCACTCGCACCTTTTGCTTCAGCCTCTCTACCTCATGTAAACCTTTTTGTACCGAAACGGCAAACACCGAACCAACCCGGTTCAAGACTTGTCTTTTCGTCGAAGTCACTCGAATCGATGCAAACCGGAAAGCCTTTCCTCGCCCAAGAAATGAAACTCGAAATAAATGGTCACGCTTTCACCATCAGCCAACAGAACGAGTTCAGAGTGGAGTAAATATTTGTGCGGGATTATGTGCCTCTTTGCGAAACGTGGTTTGCAAGCACTTTGTTTTTGCACGGCTTGCGAACAGTTACAACCCCTTAAGCTTCCCTTTAACGTTTTCCTTTCACGACGGTTTATTCAATTTGGTAAGATTTGAGCAGGAACATGCACGAATGCAACTTTAGAAAGCATCTCGAATAAAGCTGTTTGTTAAAAGATATTTGCATAATAAACAGATAAAGAGCGGTTCTTAATACACAACCTTTCACCTACTGCTTCACACCGAACACACGTCCGAATGCTAGTGAAAGTGTGCGTCATGCCTTGACATGACCTGCATGCGATGTATGGTTCAACGTATGCAGACTCTGGAGCAACACATCACCAAGAGAACTGTAGCAACAAAACACATCGAACTCACGCACGTCTTTTGAAACATCGCTCGCTTTTGTACTGCTAATCGTTTCGCCTCGTTTCGGTTCGTTTTGCATCAGCATGATGTGCGCCCGTCGTTGGAAGGATAAATATTTAGCAAATGTGAGACCCTTCCTGCCCGTAATGAAGGGAATGCTGATGGAAACTTATCTCGTATCACGTTGGTAAACGGAGCGAGGCCGCATTCCTCCCGTTCAAGTCTGGCATTTTCTACGCCCTGCTGGAACTCTGCTGCGTTCCGTTGAGTTGCTTCTACACAATTCGTTTCAGCTAAAAGCACTTCTTTTAACGTGTGTAGCAAAAGGCTAAAGTGCCGACCGACGGGCAACTTTAATAGCTTACGGGCCACCAGGCGCCTCCATCGAAGAATCCTAACTCTGGTCCGTGTACGTTGCACACATGGCGATGGACTTTAACGTTCGAAAACCATAAAACTATTGCCATAAAACACTTTCTGACCAAAGTGTGTAAACAGTTGGAACATTATTTGTCACACAAACCTGGCGAGGTAATTACCATTATGCGTTAAATTGGCCTCGTTCATGGAAACATTAGGTTAAAAGCTACGCACGATCCGAAATTAACAAAAAACTTGTCTTATGCCAAGAGTTTAATAAGTCTCTTAAACTATATTAAATATCACACCAAATTAAGTCGTTTTCTAAGGAAAAGCACTGTATGTATTATGCGGATAATTTTTTGACGTATAAAGCTTTTATTAAGCGCCAAACGGCATATTCAGCCATTGTCGTGCACAGCCGTTTAAAAACATACAACAACATTATCACCGCTTCTTGACCTCCCGATTTTGATCAAGAAAGGATAGTTTATTTATGAAACTGGCGAATGAATAACACACTTCTTATCGATCGATTGAAGTGTTTTTATCTTGTTTGGAAAAACTATCGTACACTTAAATCTAGATCATATCTATCGAGGTATGAAAGCAGACCAAGAATTTCAAAGTCCATGTATAAAAGACTTTTCAATTCTGCCTAGGTTCGGTATGTTTTAAAGCTTTTAAAGGATTGAGATAGTCAATAAATCGTTCGATCCAGAGAAGGACGACTCATTTCATTGCCAAGTAGATATTCATACAATAGTGATTACACTGGCTTTAATACAATAGTGGTTTCACTTGATAGGAATACATAAGTCTTAAGCAATGGTATTAGATATTAAGATTCTTAGTGCAGAACTCGTTTTTAATCATTGCATTATGCAAAAACGTTCAATCTACGTAAGAAATACTGTTTTTTTAATAGTTTGGAACATTCCAGTCAATCCTACAAACAATTCAGTTTCAGTTCATGGCTTCTTTAAGTTGAACAGTGAACAGTGAATAGTGAAGCAGACAAGGCAATCGATAACCGTTTCCCTAGAATATCAGAAAACAAAAAAGAAAAACGAAACAAAATACATCCCGGAAATTATTGCCCTCTCCTGGCGCCTACCTCTTGCCCTGCCGTCTACTCCTTTCGACGTTCCCGAATGCCCGAAGGACATTCAACAGTTTGTCAGCCTTCCGCTCCACAAAAAAAGGAATAGAAAAGAAACGAAAATACATAGAACTCCCCTCCCCCCCCCCCCTCCTCCTCCTCCTCCTCCAAACAGGCCGTTGGAAGCCTAACTCGACGCAAGCGAAACTAACACGCGTTCCTCGTTAAATGTCACCGGGTTGGGGTGCCGAGAGGAAGCCCAGAAGGAGCGTTTATGTATCGCCCCAGCCCCGATCCCCCACAACCGGTGACGCCATACCACACCTCACTTGCGTTACCAGTGGGTTCGTTCTTCCCATCACGTACGCCACCATATGGTGGCATCGGAGGGCCGCTAAACGGTTCGCGAACTGGGCGCGAACCACCGTAACAGGTGGGTTTGGGTTAATTTGTTTCGGTGCTGTTGTTTTTTTTTTCGGGGAAGTGGCAACAGTTCGTGAAGATTAATGAGTTCCGGTTTCACCGAAACCGAGTCTTGTGTCTCTCGTGCTGACTGCAAAGGCCGCCTGAGCCGTGAGGGAGTGTGGGAAATGGGACTACACACTTACCTTCGAGCAGGTTACCCGACGGCACCGGATAGCGCTCCTCGGAGTCGTACACGTAGCTGCTGGCACCGTGCGCTCCGGCCACGAGTGCGATCAGCAAGCAGATCAACAGTCTTCCCACCGTGCACTTATGCATCTTGGTGCATCCACTCGAGTCGATTGGGCGGTGAGTTTCCGGTCCTCACAAAAGCGGCTTGCTGGGATGTTATTTTTCGTGTCACACTCTCTTTCACACACCACAAGTTTTAATAAACAAACGTTGCTTCACGATAGTCACCAGCGTTTGCTTTGTTCCACAAACAACCAATTCTTCGTAAACACAGACAGTCCAAGGGAGAAAGCGTCACTCGATGGAGCTAAACGACACTGGATTGGAGATGATTTCGGAGGGCAAACAAGATGCTGCTAGCGTTTTTTTTTATGTTAGGACCCACCGGAAACTGAACGTTGCAGCTCCAAACTCCGGAAAGGGGAAACGCGACCGTCCGCACGCACGCACGCACGCACGTTCGTTCGTTCGTTCGCACGATGCCGAATGTTATGATGCTCGGCTGCTTCCGAGTGCCACCGTAGCCGAGAGCGAAATGATGGAGCACCGACACCGTGACGGCGTTCTTATATATGCCCGCCATTGCTGGCCAAACCGAATACGAACGATAAAGCACTCCTCGCCCGTCGTCAGTAACCACCGCCCACGAACTCCTCCGGACGTGTCTCTCCCTCTCATGAAGACCAAACGGGTGTGTGTTTATGTCCCGTTCTTGCTCGACACATAGCCAACTCCTACATCCGGATCGCTAACCGATCGTCGTCATCATGACCATCATCGCTTCGCGTCAGCATCATCATCACTACACGAGACCGAACACGAACGGCCACCGACACGATGCCGAAGCTGCACGAAATGCTGTGGTGCGCGTGCCTCCTCCAACCTGACCCTTTCCATCGTCTGTCTGTTGGGTCGAATATCATCTGGTTTTATTTTCCACCGAACGATAGTTTCGGACAAACCAACATCCCGTCTTCTTTTCCAGTACGCCTAGCGCAAGACACTCTATCGGGGACAAGCGAAACGCTTCCATACGGTGCCTCCTTTGCGTGTTTTATATTTTTTCAACTCACTTTAAGGCTTGAGCAATACGTGACAAATTTAGTTCACTGGGGTATTAGTAAAACTATTTGTTTGAAAATTATACCAAGTTTGTTTTGTGACTTAGAACAAATGCTGTACACCTTTTGAAAAGTGAGACTAATTTTATGGAAATACAAATTTTGAGATAGGATGAACAAAATATTCGTTGTTTTTTTAAATAATTCACTATTGATATGTAATCTTTACATCGACTTACAAAAATAGGAGATAGCATTTTAAGGAGATAGCATTTTTTTACCGTTCAAAACGTACATTAAAAATTCACAATTGTTGTTTGAGCACGTTATATTTTTAAATATAGTAATCTAATCTAATCTAATGCTTTTAATTTTTTTAATTTTGTTGAACAATAGTTTTGGTGCAAAAGTAGAATTTTCTATTCGTTTTAATTCACCATTCATAAAGTTTAAAGTAAGGTTTAAAGTAAAGCTTTTATTCAATTTTACTTATACCTAAACGAAGAAACTTTTAATTTAGAAGAAACTACATTGCGTTATTTAGAAGTTGCTACACATTGAGAATATTTACAGCAGCAAATATTTAAATTCTCCGTATGCAACAATATAATTAACGATATCGATGGCTTCAAGAAAATAACGTATTAAACCCATCATTCACTACAACCTTTCTATTTCATAAAATGTTACTTTGTTGTGTAATTTAATGTTTCTTTATCTTCATAAGAAAGAATCTGTATCCTATTAGGCCCTTTTAAAGCAACGGTTTTACTTAGTTCCAATTCTAGTCATTCTTTATTTTAAGCGTATGAATGAAACGGGCTACATTAAGTTTTGTTAAAATTGAACCCGCCAAGGAATTATAATTACATAGAACAGCATTAATTTACCGTTTATTTCACCATGTTTCATATACCAATGAGCAAACAAAGTATTCGAAAATGGAGCAACATAAATTAACATTCAAACGTCGTTGAAAACATTTACTTAAAAAATAATCTAACAGCTAATTTGTAACAAATGTACAATTCACTAGCAACTAGAGGAACTGGCGATCTGTTTACCAACGTCGACGTCGGTGTGTTCCATTTCAACGCGCTTTTCTTCCAACCAACCTTACCTCAAAGCACAATCCTCCTCTCCCACTCACTCGGCTGCGAAAGTACTTCGGGCCACACTATGCCTACTTGGAGGAAACACCGCTCGGCGATGATGGTGCGGCGGCAACGGCGGAACGCGATGGCGATAAAGTATCATCATCGTTCGCTCGATTCCACTTTTCCATCCACCATGCGTCTCCATCGATAAGTTGTAACTCGATGCTTGCATTGCGATAGCGGAGTTTGTAAGTCCCACGGCTCGCAAAAAAAAGGGTAAACGGACGAAAAAGAAGGAAAATCAAGCAGACGTAGCGGGTCTCCGCTAGTCGAGTGACGATAACGACGATAACGGCGGCAGACCAGACCAGATGTGCTGCGTCCAATAATAATTCTCTGCGACACTGCAGTGCACGCTTCCGCCCGGTTATTCGATGAGCTTTGGATTTATTCTCTGGCAAAGATACTTAACAGGAAGGAAAAACACTTTCTTTTTTCTTCCGATTTTGTCTGGCGTTCCAACATCTGGAAAAAGAGCATTTTCATCGCCACTGTGTAGGCTTCAACGTCCATAAAACTATTTTTCGCTTGTTACCATATGTTCAGGAGAATTCGTTTCCTTGTTTCTGTTCCAAAGTTCGCTTATATTGTTAACGTGTATTTCCACTCTTTATAGCAAAAGGTGTTAACTCAATGAAATATACATTTTTGCATCGTTTTGCACTGCACAATATTTCGGATGAATCACATTCGGGGCAGCCGGCAGCTTAACCTCATTTGCCATGGGTTATTCCTATGACGCACTCACACAAGAAAATAAACCGTTGCGGCCTAACTCATTCGAAGGGATTACCAACGCTCGAAGGAAAATATTAAATTACATCATTTTAATCACACTACCCGGCCAGGATAAAGCTCTGGGACGAACTCAAGCACCGACAAAGTCTAAATCCCCTTGAAAACTGGGTTGAGAAAACGAATCTCGTAATATTTTACTTTTATGTTTCATTACTACGAAGCGAAGTTTTAAAGTTGCATGAGCTTAAACTACTTGTACCTGAGCTTGTTTGAACTGGTGCAGAATTTTCTTCCACAGACACATGAATAAACGAGATTTGTAAAAGTTTACTTAGCCTATAAAGGCAATTTAAAATGTAATCTGCGACTGGAATGAAATGGAAAAATAAGAAACCATTATACGAAGCATTTTGCTTATAAATGGCATTTATGAGACAAATGGAAGGCGATTGACCCAAAAATAAAAGCAATAGTCTGTTTGTAGAAACAGCAGGAAAACTGATGAGCCGTTATCATTACTTTACGCCCTCAAAACCACCAGGCGCCTCCATTGCAGAAGCGATGAAAACTAACCGGCATCAATAAATGCATGGAAGATGATTAAATAAAAACTGTTGCACAAACAATAGCCATGCTCGCTCATGGATGTTGAAAAAGTCAAGTTGAGAGAGAGCAAAAAAGTATGGACACTAAAAACAATTAAACGAATCCTACGGTCGCCATGATGGCATCTTCGGTGACTGCGACGTTAACACATTCTTTTATTTGTACGCTTCTGTGCACGGCGTGCACACAATATCACTTTATGTCTGCCCCCTTGGAAGCAGATACCGTAGTACCGTAACACTCGCACCACGATGTCACGCGTCGTGGTCTTGAGCAGTCGCAATCAGCAGTCCTGGGGTGGACCACCACCGAGCGGGCTTCCTGTTACAAATTCCACGAATCCACGGGCGGCTGCCATGCATGAGTGTGGCTGACCCGCACCGTTCCATCTTCTCAGCCCACGAGTCCCACGCTTGGGTTAGTTTTCCTGACATCGCGCCAGGGTGTGTGACTTCTGGCAGGGGAAAATGTGCCCCGTTTCGTATCCCGGGTTTGCGAAAAAAGAAATCGCATCGCCCGGACACAAGCGAGGAAGTGGAGGAAAAACCACATCCTTTCCCAGATGACTTTTGACGCTCGTTTATTCTACAGCAAGCCATGGAAAAATGTGACGATTAGTGGTTGAAATTGCTCCGGTGGAAATCTTTGAACTAACCGACAAGATATGATTGAACAACCTAATCGACCGTGACCGGTCAGAGGAAGGAGAATAAATAAAAAGGAAACGTCGTGAAAATCAACTCTACTTCCACAAGAAGTTGCACAGATCCAGAGAAACAATCACCGGAAAGGGTAAGATAATACAACCAGATACTGAACAACTTGAACAACAGAACCGGTACGCCACCGGAAGCGAGAGTTCCAGTTTCTCGGCCCCGATGGCCATCGACGGTTTGGAAAATGAGATCTTACAGCACAATGCGGGATGCACTGCGTTGGTGGGCGACAAATTCCCGGAAATCCTATGGGAAGACATACTTCCACACACCGCCACACATACCACCACGCGCGGCCACCTGCGAAACGGAAGTGAGAAATGTCATCCATGTGACATTCGAATCTATATTTGTTCCGGATAATCCCGAGCCCATCAGCCGACCGTGGTGACAAGGGAGGACGTGTTACCAGCGATATTAAATTATTTCCCATCACCCTTTGGAGCATCCCGACCACACCGACACACACACATACACACATACTAGCTGTAGTACTGGCCGCCATGTGTTTACCCAGCACGCGTGACAGATGTAGGATTAGTGTGGCATGTGTTTGTTTTTTCAACGCACAGTTCATCCTTATTTTCTTCCTCGGTTTCTTATTGGTTGTAAAATATGTTGTTGCTTCCTGTCTTGGTTAGAAAGTTCACCAAAAAACAGTGACACAACCGTTTTCTTCACGAAGATTACTCTTAGATTTTAAACTATTTATTTACCTTGAATGGCTACAACATTTACAAGAGGAAAATTGATTTTACTTTTCTCAAATTGTTTAACAGTAAACCAGATCGACATATATTTCAAATACTTGACCTTTTCATAACCATCAGGTATATACTTATTCTCCATTTTGGCGGAATCAGGTGTAATCAAGAATGATCTTTGCCCGTTTCACCTTTATTAACTCACAAAATATGGGTAAATGAAGCAATCTTGATCAGTGTAATTGATATCTTAAATCAAATTTGAGTAAACCATTCAATTCACGCATTGAGTGTTAAAGCAAAAACTCAGACGCTGTAGACGAGAGAAAACGATTTAAAAACATCACCATTTTCCTCGAATTCGGTCAATTAGCATGAACGCGAAACGTGTCGTAAGGGTTCGAAGGGAAAAACTGCCATGCTGATGATAGGAAAAGAAGGAACAAAACGGGAAACAAAATTAGTCAGAACCATTAAAAAGGTGTCACCGTTGATTATCGTGCGTTTATCGTCAGTCGTTTCACAATTAAATTACAATTCACGACCTGGAATGCCGGAACGAAACGGGGCTCTTTTCGGGAGCCAATTTCATGACCAGGAAGAATGAAAAAAAGCGAGAAGAAACCTGCGTCGGCTAGGGCAGACTGTAAATTGAATATTCAATTAATCAGTACAGTCACCGAGCAATAAATCAGTGCCGAGAAACTGTCATCTGTGCTGCATGAAGGTAGCATGGTTAAGCTCTTGAAAATATGCTTAATAATGCAAGTAACTCCTCCTATAATTTCAAAATGTGAAAGTCTATAAACAAATAAATGTGTGTACCATTAAAAATCATATCTAAAAGACCAAGTTTTCTATCGCTCAGTCGGGGTTAAATGTCTGGAAAAAGATTCGAGTGCTTTCGTCTGGTCTCGCCAGACACGATGATAAGGATGGAGCACATGAAGCATGGAATGAAACATCTACCAATAAATATACCGGCAACAAATTGCGCCATCGACGGATCCATTTTGTTTTTCCCGACTTTAAACAAACTTAAACGATGTTGAGCAACTGCTTACCTTGCTCGAAAACTAATAAGGATGGAAATTTCAATGTAAAAAGTAGAGTAGTGAAAGTTTTATCTTAAGTAACTTTTATTTCTCTTTTCAAATCAGAAGTTAAGTAAACTATTTAGATTTAAAAACAGTTTGCTAAACAATTGACATGCTTTGGTAACTAATTCTCTGTTAGTGAGATGAATATAACTACTAATCTGAAAAGCATTACCTACTACGTCCGAACAGATCTACACTCACATTAATCTTTGCGTACAGTGAAAGGACATACCATGTCCGGGCGTAGAGACACCGTCCAGAAGAGTTCATAAATTATGCCAAACTAATTAAAACGAGAACGCACATGTGTTGCATGCTGAGGCAGGTATCAAGGCAGTTGTTAGTTCATGTGTTTCCCTTACACAAAAATGTGTAAACCAACGCATGCATACCTGCAGCATTCGCTCAACTCAAACGAATTCTCTGCAGGATTGTCAAGGCCAATGAAGTTAAATTTACAACATACTGTCACTTGTTTGTGTTATTTCTTTAAGCATATCAATGTATCGTTGATGTAGTGACTTGGCGAAAATTGTCAAAGAACTTTATAACAAGAATGGCGTGAATGTTATGCCGTTTCTTTATTCAACAATTTATTACTGTAAAAAGTCTGTATGAATAAGGAAATTGGACTTTTCCTTATAGCACTTTAGTATCGCGAATAAAGTTTGAATTATGTCACTTTCGATCAAACAGCTTCAACAAACAAATAAAAACGATAGAGTCTTCTATAAGCCTTAATTTAAATTCTAAAAGAAATCCGTGAACGTCCCATGGTTATGTTTTGAACCAAATTCATTAGAAAACTCTTCAACAAGCTTTTCTATTGTTGCGACCTGTTTTGGAACCGCTTTCATATCCGGCTGTCATCTATCCAATATCCGCCCTCGCCAAGGAAGGGAGCTCTCAAACTTGTCACCAACATAAGACTGATCCCGCCACTTCTACGTGCCATACGTCGTGGAATACGTTGTTTCACGGTAGAGTGTAGAATTGCCCGATCCACCAAAAGTGACAAAAAGGGTTTGGTTGGGGAATTATAAAATAATTACTTTATGGGGTTCATTAACTTCAAAGCGTCGGCAGGACTTCCTACAAGCTATCACTGGCACGGGGATCGGAGATCGGCCAAAATGCCGAACGCCGTGTCTAGCGAGCAGAGGGCGCTGACTTTGCATACGTATTTTCCTGCGGATGGAGATGAGCCCTCGGCTCGGGTTACGGAATTTCCGGAGGTTTTTCGGTACGCACGTTCGATCGACGGAACGGAATACAACACCGACAGTGAATTCCCTACGCTACGTCATCGAATACTGTAGAGGGTCCTGTTTGGGAATCTCAAGCCGAAGAGAAAGAATAAAGGAAAACGAGAGGTACAGAGAAAAGGGCAAAGGACACATTGAAGACACGGCCCCAACCAATCATTAACGTGTCAATCACTGTATTATGTTTCCAATTATATTTTCACTTTGTCCCGCCACTTGCTTGGCATTCTGTTCCAGTCATTCGCCGTCTTTTTGCTTATGTGTTTTGAACTCTATCTAAAGCACTACATCACTAGTTCAGTCTGTTGAAGAAACTTTTACGCCATTATCCACGATCCTTGAACTCCAAATGTGTCCCAGTTGCTGAAAGGAGTAGTATGTATGCGAAATATGATGATAAAAGCAAAAACGGATCGGGAATAATGTCAGCTATTAGTATAAGTTTGCCGAAAACTTAAATATAACGAAAACACAATGAAACAGACAAAGAAAGGTTGTTTGTGAATTTTACAGCGCTATTTAGGAGTTTTTATAATTTGTTTAATTAATAAAATCCTTTTTTTTTATTTCATTTACACTCTCCACTGTCCTGAAGAGCCACTGCCAGCGACCTGCTGACAACAATCTTTATTTTTTCCCCCTTTCTTATATACAATCCACACACTTATCGTATTTTTTGTACATTTGTTATCTAGAGCTAACAAAAATTAACAGCAAATGCACTAACATACTAGCGCAACCTGTACACTAGCCTACTAGTATCATTTACATCTAACCCTGTTTTGTACACTATGTTCATCAATGGGAGTAACCTCGTCACACATTTGCCTACGACTAACGGAACACTGTTGAACTTATTTCCCTATTGTGAGTAAAATAATCCTGATAAAAAAACAATGCGTCTAGCTCGTTACCGAGCTACATAGAGACCACCTCGATACTGGAACGGATTGTTATGGTGTGCTTTTGAACTATACTAGGAGATCCAACTGAGAGAGGCCAGCAGAAAAGCGAACACCGACACGGGGATACTTTGAGCACAGATGAAAGAAGATGAGTGTGAAAATGGGATTGATATGAAATAAACAGAATTCCACCTGAAAGTGGTTTTTTGGTTTCTATCAACAGTCCGTTTTAAATTATGCAATGCCCTAAATCAAGGCTGAACAATTAAAATTTAAACATCAACGTTTAACGAAACTGTGCTTTAAAAAACGTGAAAGTTCAGTTTGATTTCACAGACGCTCATGATTGACTCAAAAAACCAAACTTCGAACCTTACAGACCAACGTTACATGATCGCTGGATTTTCATTAGTTTGCATTTTGAAAATGATACAAACTGAAATATGAAATTTTATTAACATTTTGACACAATGCATCATTTAAAAAGGAATATAATGTGTATTAATTATGAGGTTCAGAACCAATAGGTTTGAGAGAAACGACCAACGAACAGTATGCAAGCCGATTCTCATTAGTTTGCGTTTGCCAACAGAATTAACCTTCATTTCTTTTGCAATGTACGCAGTTTGATTTATATTTTCGTACCATTTAACACGTAACGTGTGATAAAATACAAATTAAGCCAGGGGATTCAGACAAACTACACAAAATGAAAACAAACTGTGTTCTCAGAATAACGGCTTCTTGACGTACATTACTTTTCAAATTTGTTTATATCGGTCGTTACATAAGTGATTTCATAAATTCAACCACTTGTTCGGCAACTATTGGTTTCGCTTCATCGTTGCTTCTTACCAAATTTATTAGATTCCTTTTCGTATTCATTAGCCCTACATGACCTTAAATTAGCTTCGTTCTATTAATTATGTGTCTGACCTTTTGTATTGCTTTTCGGAAAGATGCCAACAGAGCTTTTGCGAGCAGGAATCAAACCATTCATCGACCAGAAAATGGGTTTCAAAATAGTTGATAGCGAATAAAAGCATTGTTTGCCCGCGCGATATGTTTTGTTGAATTATGCTTGCGTACATATTCATTCAGAAGCAGCAAAAACAAGCTCTAATAACCTTCTACGCCATGAGCATTTGAAAAATTTGATTATTTTAGAAACCTGCAAACCGAAACCAGGGCCAAAACAGCACATAATTGAATAGTTGGACACAACAATATAACACCATATTAAAACAGTGTTGAGTGTTGTTGGTTTTGTTCGTTAAAATGAATCCAAAAACCATAAGTTAAGTTAAAATTCATGGAATTAAAAAAAATCAAAGCATAAAGGCTTGTAAAAATTAAAACGCCTTCTCCCGGGAAAGAACGAAAAAGGCTTGGGTCAAGAAAGCAATAACAATAGGACGCAATGGAAAGGAATGATATCTCAAATATATAAGGGTTAATTTCTACCGTCGTGCTACCCTCTTCGGTGTCAACCGCGTGAAAAAGCACCCATTCCACCCGAGTACCACCAGTTTAACACAATTCAGTTTATTTCTATCGTTCAATTATCCATATCAGAACATCTAGTTTCTAAGGTGAAGCATCAGTTGAAGAGATGTGAAGAAGAAACTAAAGCTGTTTCCATCGGTTGGTTGTTCTTCATTTTTTCAGCCTGTTTAATCCTAACAAACAAATTTCCAGCAAAGTAAATAGCATATTACCCTCTATTCTTTTCAGGGTGGTTCGTTTGTTTATCTAAAGGGCACCCTGCTACTTCCTTCTTATTTACCTCCAGGGATAGTCCTGTTTTCCAATAGATACAACGTTACACAAGCTGTTCTACGACCACGTTGTATTGCTTACTTTGATTGTGCACAGGGAAAAACGTTTGACAAACAAAACTAATCTACCCAAAATTTCTGATCGTTCGTGATTACCGGTCTAGAGATCGTGCAAAATGTTCACAAACAAATAAAATAAAAACGCGAAAAAATGTGTCATACCAACAATGCGAAACATTGTCGAAAGCAAACGTGATATAAACATGATAGTTTCACCAAACCATAGACAAACCGCTTAATTCAGGCAAATAAAAAAAACACGATCTGTTACAAGGTTCGTAATCCATTTCCATCCTATCGCATTATGAATCGGGGACTGCTTTGATACGTTATACTTTTTCAGAGACTTGCTTACAGCTAACATCTAGTAGCTCGCGAAGAACCGTTATTCTTCCGTTATTGTATCAACCAAGCGGAGTCCCTACAGGACTGTATACAAACATCGAGTAATGTAATGATTTCTTCCCATCCATTCACGCCACTTTACCCACCAATCGCTCTCCCGTGTCGTCCGGTCGGGTTCGTCTTCTTTTGTCCCTGGCCGCGTGTGTGTGTGTGTGTGAAAATTCAAGTCTCTTACAAACTAAACAATTTTGACAAACATTTCCCTGACACTATACTCTGCGCACCCATTCTTTGCCTTCGACATTCTCATGCACTTTATCCGTGAATCGAAAGAGAATCGGAGCAAGAGAGAGAGAGAGAGTGAAATATATCTATAAAAAGATCATTTTTTGCATTCCTTTTAAATCGCATAATTAAACTATTTTCCTCGTTTGTTGCTTTCTGTGTTCACCTGCCATCCTCTATTTATATATTTACAAATCCTTACCGAATCCGAGGGATTCACGCACGCAGTGCGGTCCCTTTGACCTACGCTCCTTAACACCTTAACACTTCTTTCTACCTACTTTGCTTACTCTCAATAAGAATGTAAACACTTTTGTATATTCGTACTATGCTGTTCTGTTCCAACTCTCCCCTCAAGGAACTACGTATGTTTCAGGGTTATAATGTGTTACTCGTAAACATTATGAATTATTATAGTCAATTTTACATGCTGATCCTTTTTCGCTTTACTTTCTCTCTCTTTCAATCCGCTCCTGCTCGTTTCTGTTTCTCCCCACGTTTGTCGTTGCCATTTTATTACCAACCACCACGATTGTTTCCACCGCCGCGGAATTTTCCCCCGTTACCACCGCCTCCTCCCCGGTAGCCACCGCCACGCATTCCCGGGGATCCATTGCCTCCACCGCCGCCACCACCCGCTGCCATGAACGGACCGACAGCGCCACCCATCATCAATCCGCCGCGGAAGTACGGCGCGTTACGATTGTGGTGTCCTCGCCCGCGTGGGGTTCCTCCCCGATAGTTATTGTTGCCTTTGATCGGTTGACCAACAACGGCGCCGAACGGAAGCGATGGGGGAGGCCGATTGGGCGAACTGAACAGTCCCGTCGGCACGTCAATTCCTGCCGGTGGCGGTGGCTGGTCGGCCCAGATCTGCGGCAGATGCGACGACGTTCCCGGTGGCGGATGGTTAAGGTTGCCCACCAGACTCGGGGGAGGCAGAACCGCACCGAAGTTACCGAGCCCGGTCAGGCTCATCAGGCTGGGCGGTGGAAGATCCCATTTCGCCCGGCTTCCACCGGTCGGTGGGAAGGTTGGATCGGGAAGTAGTGGTGGTCGCTGGTGGTTTGGTGGTGTTGGCGTATCGCTACCACTGTTGCTGTTGGAGGCCGTACCGAGGCCGTTGCTGCTACTGTTGTTGTTCGCCGGTGTACGACCTTGGACCGACTCATCCTTGCCAATCGTGTCGCTGCTGTTTTCGTCCATGGCGCTTGGAAGGTGAGCTGCAATAGGGAATTAATGCAACAAATGTGTCGGTGAAGAAAACGGTACACGGAAACATGAACCGCATAAAGTGTCAATTACCTGCTGCTTCTGGCGGTGATCGTTGGATCGCTTGGTGATGATGCTGTTGCTGCTGACCGTCGTTTTCTTCGTCTGATAGGTCCATGTCGACACTCTCGTTGTTATCGGCGGGATTCTTTCTACCATCTCCTCCCGTTCCGGAGTGTTCTACATGAAAACGCAAAAAGGATTAAAAAGGGTTGTCACATAAAAATCGAGAGTCAGATTGACGACGACAAGAGGACGACAGATTAATAGAATAAATAATAAGGCAAGGTAATATGGTTAAGTGCTCATATACAGGGCGCGTGACGAATTTTTGCTATAAATTTAAGCAAATGTAAAGATAAATCTGACAGCACTGGAAAGGTTATTGTGTTAGAAACCAGAAAAAAAATACTAAGAAGCAGAAAACGTGAGGATGTAGAAGCTTTGGTCAGCCACCGCATTTTCATTTCGCACCGGAACAGGTGTAAAGGATTTATTTATTTAAACTTCATCAGCAAATTACAATGGTGCTAGCAGACGAATGCAATCTTTCACTGAAATCCCTCTAGAGTCTAGACAATCGACTAGACAATCCTCTCAAATGCCGTCGTTTCATATAACTTCAGGGGACTGTTTGTATGAGCCCGTGACCGCTGCCCCAACATTAAGGGCATTTTGTTCTAGATATGCACCGAATCCCAACGGAGACCGAACCCACTTTTTCCCAAAGGGAAAAAATCTAGTAAGCCCTTGATATGGCAGGTATATCCGAATACGGTCGTTACGCCAAGAAGAAAAAAACCATGCAATAAACAAAAGCAATAGAAGTGCAACATAATACGACACACTCACCTGAGGTAGGTGGAGGAGACTGCGACGATTCCGTCTGATTGCTCATCAGCAAAGCTGGCGGTTTGGTCAGGTCGAAGCGTTCCCGTTCGAAATTTTGCTAAAGTAAAGCATGTAGGTTAAGAAATGTGAAACATTAGTTGTAAAATAATAAAACAAAAGTGGCGGTGACTAGTCGCAAAGGTAATTTACCAAAAAGTCATCAATTTCCAGCAACGAAACCGGTGTCTGCAGCTCCGGAAGGCTCAGATCGCCTTCGCCACTGTCGTCGAGCGTTGTGTTACCGTGCTGCTCTTCGTTGGCCTCTCGAAGCGGAGCTACGTTTTCGTCGTCCGAAGCCATTCCGTCCCCGAGTCGTTGCAAAGAATTGGGCAGGACGAAGTTGGAACCGGTACCATTGTTTGCTATTTGGGCAGCGATCGCGTCTTGCAGCGATTGTATTCGCATGTCGAGATCCTTTGACTCATCACCCGGCGGCGGTTCGGCGGCACCGGTTGCAACACTCTCGTCCCCGGAATCATCGGCCGCCGTCGGGACTACGACTGTCAATGCTGACGAGCCCAAACCGTTGCCACTGGTGGCAGGAAGACGCTGGTCGACGTCGAGTGACGTCGATGAAAATGCGTTCCCCGTCGCCCAGATGGCTTGTTGCTGTGGGGCAGGTACGGGTTGTGGGCCGGATTTGCGCGCATTGTAGCCACCACCACCCGCCGTCGTTGGCCGTCTACTGGCACCCGTCGATGACATTCGGTGCTGATGATGTAGCTGCTGCTGCTGATGATGATTGTGACGACGATGATGCTGATGATGGTGCTCTGCGTTGTCGTCGTCATGGTCGTCTATGTCCATGTCGTTCATGCCACCACCCTTCGGCGGAGGACCGCCCGGCGAGCCAGTCAGGGAGATGAGGTTCCGGTGGTCGACGTCTGCAAGCCGTCCCTTGTCCTTTGCGAACAGTGTCATGCTGTTTTGCAGCTGCCGATGGTCGACGTCTTGATGCCCGCCGTCGCCACTACTGCCGTCGCCGTAGTCGATCATAATGTTGCTGGCATTCATACCTTTCCGGTCGTAATGCGACGGTGACACCGTTGGATCTAGGTTCTGGAATCCGGACGAATCCTAGAGACAAAAAGAGATATATTATCGGCAACAAATGACGTTATTATGCTTCTTTCTACTTTAGCCAGACCGTAACGTATGGACAACATTATGTACAGTATTTTGTTGGTGAATCAAAGCCCAAGTAAACTAATAAACTGCTTTAGGCCCCGACCTTTACAGGACCCAATGCTTTTTACCTTTTGTATCGAAATTCAAAGTAGGAATCTTATTTAATATTTTACCAAACTTTTTTTTTACTTATCTCATCAAATACTTGATGACTTTCTGAATTTACTTTCGACTAAATTTGAAAAAGGTAAAGAATGTTGCAACTGAACTATCTGGATTTTGATGGAGAAAAGTTTAAAAATAATGTCATTCAATGTTATATGCGAAAATAACAGTGTTCACCGGAAACAAACTATTCCCCTTAGAACCCTTAATTCACCTGAAAAATTAAAAAAAAACTTCCAGCTTTGTAATGGCATTATACTTACATGTGTTCCATCCCATGTCATTGGCATATCCCAGGTCGAATTGTACTCATCGGACTCGTCGAGATTGAGCGGTGGCATCGGAGGGGGAAGAAGCGGTGACGTTACGGGGCCGGCATTCCGTCCCAAACCGGGTGGCGGCTGCGGAGAACCGTAGTCACCCAGCAATCCCGGATTGCCGTACGGTGGCGGAGGCAGATTTCCATAACCACCAACTACGCCAGGCCCGGGGCCACGTGGTGTGGACGTGACCCACGGATTCACCAGACCACCACCACCACCTCCTCCTCCTCCCCCACCACCACCACCACCACCGCCGTACGGATGTGGCACCATTCCGGGAGGGGGTTGCGGGGGCGCTACGAGACCGCCGCCTAGCCCAAGCCCAACGCCACCCGACGACACCGCCGCCGACGACGATGGTACCGCTTGGCCACCGTGGTAACCTGATGGATCGGGGAAAAAAGTCTTCAGGAAATCGTTCACCCCTTCCGATTCCTCCTTACGCGAATGTATCACTTCAATCGGTTGCACTGTCCCGCACATTACCGCGCAATGTTTGGTTTTTTGTTTGTTTGCCACAGGGGGAGTAAAAAGATAGACGGACAGAAAAAAGATGAAAGAACTACATCAGCAACATCATTATCGTAACGAATCGTGCGTAGCTCGTTGATGCTAGTGCGTTGTGCTCTACCTTCCAAATACATGATCATTGAATGTTTTCCCCACAAAAACAAAAGAACATTTTCTTACACTAGACTTATCTTTCACTAAGCAGCGAAACACTTTTTTCTAATAATTCGTACAGCTTTAAACAAAATAGAAACTTGAAACTAAAATTAACTAGTGCAAGCGAAACAAATGAAATAAATTCAAGCAAATAAGGAAAAATATAAATCAAACCCAAAATCAAACTAGAAGAAAAAACCAAACAAAAAAACTTCTAAATGCACATTTTGAAAAAAGTGTACCGACAATTCAAATTTCGGGACAATGAAATCATCGCATCGGTGTGTAGTCGTAAAAGCCTTAACGAATAGAGTGTGGGGTACGCAAGGACCAAAACGTGAAACAATGCTCATGATCAATAAAATCACGACATAAGCTGTGGGTCTAAACAAACTGTAGTGTACTTTACTGAATAATAAGATTCCTAAACAATATTGCAAATTTGGAACGTTTTGGACATAACTTCCATCAATTAACATTAACTTTGAAGGACGAGGTCGTCAATAGTTTTGACGAAAGATTTTCGCTAAAACTAAATAGCCTTCAACATACAATTTTGTTCAATTTCAAATCAATATGAAACACATAAGAAAGCAGAAGCATTTAATTCTTTTTTGCGAAAAATAGGTAGCATCGGTTACACATCTTCTAAGCCACATAAAAAAAATATACTAAATAACGCACAAAACAAGTTGTAATCGAATCGCATCTAATCCACAGTGCAAGCATTGACTGTTTAAGTCAATGTTGACATGGCTTAATTCAACGAGTCTTTGAAACGGAAACAAAAAATAAAACAACAATACTGCCCAAAATGTTTTACAGTAAATTAAGTATTGAAAAACAAAAAAACAATTGTACCACAATCTTTCCCTGTTGCAATATATCATACTAAATTGACTTTTCTAATATTGTTACCATACCATCCCCATCCTTCCATACACACACAAACACATTTCTACGGGCAGGCACTTACCACTGTGGTGAACCTGAGGGGAATCGCTCCGGTTGAAGTCGTTTAAATCGAACGGCAGCTTGCCGCCGTCCATATAGCTTTGCCGATGGTGCTGCTGTATGTTGAAGTAGGTTCCCTCGTTTGGCAGTATGTTGTCCCCGTCCGTTGGAACCGGCGAGGGTGCGTTCACATCGGGCGACGGTATCGGGCTCAGCGCCGTCAAGTCGTCCAAGCGCTTTTTCATGCTTCGCAGATGGCTGGAAAACCTCGAATATGCCTAGGACGAAATAAACAGTTTTAAATTTACAAAAGGGTATTCTTTTTACCATTGTAGTAATACTAATAAAGGGTTACAGAAAAGGATGAAGGGAAAGATAGCGCATGGGGGAGAAGAAAAAAACTACTTACAACCACAACAACTTTCGCATCAGCGCGCTGATGGTCGTAGAACGCTTGTGCCTGCTGCAGCACATTCAGCAGCTCCCGCCTCGACTGCTGTTCCGCCTTTAGCACCTCCACAAAGCTTTCATGCTGTTCGACCTGTTCCTCCAGTTCGTGCACAACCTCCTCCACCCGCTTGCGGTCCTTTCCTTTGACCGAGTTCATCACCGGCTCGACCTCGACACTTGGCTTCTTGTTCAGACCCTTGAACGTTTGGTCCGTATCGCTCTGAAGCTTCACGCAGTCGCGTATCGCGGTTGCAAGTTGCGTCGCCTGGAAATCATCCCACACGTGCTTCGCTTTGCTGGAGTCCGTCGATACCACGCCGGACAGTGCCGATGTCGAGGCTTGTTCCGGCTGTTGCTGCCGTTTCAGTTCTTCCTTCTGTTGTTCTTTCTGTTGTTGCAGCTGCTGCTGTTGTTGTTGCTGCAGCTGTTGTTGTTGTTGTTGCTGCTGCTGCTGCTGTTGCTGCTGCTGTTGGAGCTTTTTGGCCGAGGATGTGGTCGCGCTAAGGAGCCCGTTCAGGTCAGCCAGGAACTCCTCGTTGTAGATGTCACGCTGCTCCCAGATCTTGAAGATGCGCAATATTTTATGCTTGACTTTCTCGTCCCGGACGAGGGTGGTCGCCTTCTGCAGGTACGTGCCCCAGCTGTCGACGAACTCGTAGTTCTTGCGCTTGCTGTACTGTATAACATCATTGGCCAGGTGGAACAGCGTAAGGCGGCTTTCGATTTTCACTGAAACAAGACAAAATAAAACCTCTTAATTCATGCCTTAAAGCGATCTTGATGATATCATTTTTAAATCCATTCTTGTTAGTATTTGCATAAACAGAAATCGTTTGAAATAATCAGTCGATTCGATGAGATTTTCTATCTGAACTTAAAATATTCGTCTTGTTTCCCTGTCACATCCAGAATTACTAAACGTTAGAACAAGTATAACCAGAAGCCTTTAAATCAAGATTAACACTTGAAAATTATTTTAATCAAACAAGTTAATTCATGTTACCACCATACAAAATACTCCCATGTGAACTTGAGCTACCAGAGATGAACTATATGGTGCCAACATTCCGGATAAACGTTGGCAGGACTTACCTTGCTTCAACACGTTCAACCAACTACTGACGATCTTTTTGTGGTGCGCCCGCTTCGAAAGGCACCAGCTCGACAGATGCTGTACACTTTCCTGCGTATCCTTTAGATCTCGGAGCCGCTTCTCGAACGCGGCCACATCAAACTCCCCAGAACTGCTGCTGCTACTGCCACCTCGACCGGTCACCGTCGTAGTGGTTGTCGTTGTTTTTGTCGACATTTCGTTCGTTTTTGTTTACCACCGTCGTCCGCAGGTGCGGCACACTGGCATGTGCGTCCCACAAAACGCTTCGCGACCCGTCGATGCTCGACTCTGGTTCCTCTCGTTTAACTTTTCGGTGTGGAAACTACACACCGGACAGCCATTGTTACGGTAATAGAACGGTTACAAACTCGCTATTCACTCGTAGGCAAAACCGCAAACCGCCGCCTTTTCCGATATGGCATCACATCTGCACCGGTTCGCAGGAGGCGTGGCGAACCGCTTCGTCAAGAACCACACTTTCCCTAACAACGAGCCACTTCCAAACAAAATTTTGTAACTTAAGAAAAGTTTTGCCTTAGTGGGCCATTCTATTCAGTCGATCGTTATTACCGTTGGACCACTGGAAGCGTTTTTCGACGCGCAGCATGGTATCTTTAAAAGACCGGACATAAATAACACTGCAAAGGAAGATGCATAACACGCTGGTGCACCTCGACGTGGAATACAACTTAGTTCAATCAGTTTCACCAGCTACAGGCAATCGTTGGTCTTTGTAGCGATGAGAAATGCTTATTCAACTGTTGTGCTCAACCTTTTTCGCTAAAGCACTTCGTGTTGATCGAGTACCACCATTCGCCTTCTCCGAGGACCCAACAGAACAACAAACGCTATCGCCACTGGCATCGAAACTTCGAAGTGCACGAAACAGAATGCACCAGAACCGCCTCCCGCTTACGAAAACACTCCCGCGCTATTTGTTCTTCGCCTAGCAAATAGTTAAAGGATTTGTTATCGTAAAGTTTAGCCTCAAACACTCCTCGTTCTTACTCTGTGCGTAGTAAAAAGTCAACTTTTCTCACAAAATACTGGCGATCTGTCAAAATCGTGCAAGCTTCTTCTTCTGTTTAGACCAGGGGATAGTTTTAGAAGGGGAGTCTCGAACGACACCTCTGACATGACATGACAATCGTCGATCATTTTGACAGTTTGCCTAGATGGTAGAACTTGTTATTTTTCATGTGCGTAAATTTTAAAAATAAAAATTTAAAAATTGGTAGTTATCTCTGTAAATCTGCTTTAAATAAATTTAAAACCTTGCATTGTTTGCTCAGAGGTTGCCTTGGAGTATCGTTAAATAACGGATTTAAAATTCAACTCAAAACATTACCCATCAAAAATTTTTGCCACTCGAACTCAATTTATTTTATTTTTGGAAGTCAATTTTTTCCTTCATCATTTCCCAACTTGCAGCTGATATTCGCACATTAGAAACAATATAAGTGCGACGCAACGACGACCCCATATCTTATCATCAATCACCCGGAATAGGGGAACCATTTTTACGGTCCGTCTATCTGTTCCGATGTTTACTACATATCAAAATCTGATTTGGAAATCGTCTACTCAGTCGCGCACACTCTCTTTAACTCGAATGTCCACCCGGTGTAGTCATCCGTGATCTAAGTGACGGTGAACATGAGCTTAGAGTAAATATCCAGTATTGTAGTATTTTCTTTCGCAACAGTTATTATTTCATAAAATCTACTTACGGTTATCACTTTCATTTACAAGTGTATTGGATTTTCATCCATTCTAACACGTGTTTCAGCCTCAATGTACAATTGTAAGTCAATATAAAATAAATTTATTTAAAACATTATTCTCCTGCTACAGTAAAATGGATTCGCTAGACGGAAGTCCGTACTCCCAAAGGCGGCACTGGCTGAACGTACAGGAACAGCAACAGCAACATATCGAATATCGATTCTCGCGGCCGATCAAGATAGTGGACTACGATAACGAGCGAAACTCCTGGACCGCGCCTGGCAGTCCTTATCACATTCGCCGACCGGCATTCGATAGAAATAGACTATGGTAAGCCATATGACGCATCGCGAACGGCATCCGGAAATGTTTTCAAACAAACACGCACGTGAACCGGGCAGCTGATTAGAAATATTGTGTTTTGTAGATTTGTTTCATTCTTTATACACCTAAGCTATAATATACAATTTTGAAAATATTCACATTTTTTTAGGATAGAAGATGATGTGAGTTCCGAATCGGAAATCGATCGCAAAGATCAGCATATCATCAACGACCTTGGACCGGAAGATGGTAGCAGTAATCCCGACCAAGGGACAGCTTTCACAAATGCGGAAACAGGTAACTATTTCGTTAAAAATGAACTCCGAAATATCTATTTTTTTAAATTGCTTTTTTTCTCCCCAGAAAGGGATCCTATGTTCCCCATTACCATACAGAGTGCTCGAAGCCTACAGAACCTTCGACTGCGGCGTGATCCACAGCATCAAGGGACACGTGCTGTCAAAGCCCGACGTGTCGTCACCAAAAAAGGTGAAGGCAACGTACACCTGGCCCATTTGCCTCAACGATCGATTCGGTTTGCGAGAGATATTGCCACAACCTTGGTAGGTAAAAGTGTTGAATTATCCAAATTATCTGTAGCCATCACCTGTGCCCCTCTTTCCTACTCACACCAGGTTGACGAGCAATGGCGCTACACGCTGATGTTGTTCGTGCTGAGCTTCTGCCTTAGCTGGCTGTTTTTTGCCGTCCTTTGGTATCTGATCGCGTACGCCCACGGCGATCTGGAAAAGGATCCAAAAACGGGCGAACGGCTTGGGGACGGCAATAAGCCGTGTGTCGAGGGTACCACCACCTTCACCGGCTTTCTGCTGTTCAGCGTCGAAACGCAAGTCTCGACCGGGTACGGTGTGATCGTACCGACGGAGGAGTGCCCGGAGGCGTTCTTTTTGCTGCTGGTGCAGATCGTGTTCGGGATGGTCATTGGCGGGGCGATGGTTGGTGTCGTGTATGCCAAAATGATTCGCACACCCAAGCGAAGCTTCGAAATGAAATTTAGCCGAAAGGCCGTCATCTGCCAGCGGGATGGTCGGCTGTGCTTGGTGTTTCGTGTGTGCGACCAAAAGCAGCAGCATGCGATCGGGACGAAGGTGACGGCAACGATGCTCGAACCCCGGCGCCATCCGGGCACGAGCGTGGTGGAACGCTGTGAATCGCGCCTTCGGTTGCAGAACAATGGGCACATTTTGGCCCTATGGCCCATCACGGTGTGCCACGTGATCGATCGATACAGCCCACTGTACGACATTTCGGCCACCGATCTACTCGATCGGCGATTCGAGATCGTTGTCACGATGACGGGCGGAACGATGACGACGGGCCAAACGACGCAGGCACGCACGTCCTACCTACCGATGGAGATCCTGTGGGGCCATCGGTTTCAGAATATCATCGAGTACGATGCGCAGCGCGAGTGTTACGTGGCCATGAACGAGCAGCTCGATCTACTGGAGGAGGTGGACACGCCACTCTGTAGCGCCCGGCAGCTGGAAGAGGTGATCGACGAGCTGCAGAACGAACGGAACCGCTTTGACGAGTTTTCACGAGCAGATGAGGACAGTAGGCTAGGGGTATGTTATTCACCGGGACGAAAAATCTTCTCAAGGAAACAGTTCACCAATGCATTTCATGCTGAAACCATTTTCTTTCCAGACATCTTTTCGATCGAAAATCAGCAACCGATTACGTAGCAATCCCAGCTCCTACGTGCGCTTCAACGATATCTATTCCGAGGAGGAGGATGATATCGAAGGCTCGGTGGAAGACGATAGACAGAAAGAAGGTAACTCTGTCTGCGTTACTGTTGACGACGGTAAAGTGGTTGATCGAGAGTCCACTGAAGCGAATAGCAACCTTGCGCATGCAAAAACCGATCTAGAGCCCATCGACATAACTGAAAAAGAGGCAAATGTGGAAAATGGAAAGCCTCTGTAATCCTCAAATAATGAAATGTGTAAATACTGTATTTTATTTTAGCAATTACTATCGGTAGAAGTGAAAGTAGTTGAATATTTTCATGAATATAAGAGGAACATACCTAGTCGACAACTAAGAAAACAAATTAACGTAGCTCAATTATCCGACGCTTCATACTATCTGGCCATATTGCTGACCTTCAAATGATGTGATCCAAAATCTGCTTTACACGATGGACAAGATTAGATACAGTCCCACGCGGCTCAGCTTCCATGACCGACCTCGTTCTCTCATTCTCTGCCGAATGGAGCTTCGTTTGCAATTGGCTTAATTCTTTGCACCGTCCGCTCAGTCTTGGTGGGAGGTACCGTACCATTCTGTTCGGCTTAAATTAACCTATCAAGGGATCAGCTACACAAACATTTCGTGCTGATAACCACATCTCCAGCGGTCGCTTGGAGCTGTGCATCTGTAATATCTTATCAGTGACGCCGAAAACTGCCTTCAACAACGGTTGGAAGACGGAACAACTGTCGTGAAAGTCCGTCGTTAAAAAGATGGGTCAACCGGAGGAAGTAGAGCTTTGTCCCGAAGAGAACTTCGGTGAACCGTTTACGAAGGTGTCACGTGTCGTTAATAAAATCGGTGAACGAAACGTACGAATCTATAACCTACCGCAACGATCCATCCGCTTCGTGAAGGATCTTGTTACAACTTTGGTAAGTTTAAAACCCGTCCTTGTGTCACAAGGGATCTTTGAGGAACATCGCCATAGTGAATGAAAAGTTTCTATTTTGAAAATGGTCTGCAGGTGGAAGAAAAATGGCGCTATGCCTTGGCCGTGTTCGTATTGAGCTACATTGGCAGTTGGACATTCTTTGCCGGCCTCTGGTACATCCTATCGTACGCACACGGGGATCTAGCACTTGATCCGGCGACCGGCGAACGGTTATTCGACGGTGTCATGCCCTGTGTGGACGGTGTGTCCGATTTTGTTGGCTTTCTGCTGTTCAGTATGGAAACACAGATATCCACCGGTTACGGTGCCAAGGTGCCGACGGAGGAGTGCCCGGAATCGTTCGGTTTGCTCACGATACAGTTGATAGTCGGTCTGCTGATCGACGCAGCGATCCTTGGCATAGTATACGCCAAGATGGTCCGTCCCCCGCAGAAGATCTCAGAGACGAAGTTCAGTCGTCGGGCGGTCGTTTGCCTACGCGATGGTAAGCTGTGCTTTGTATTTCGCATCTGCGATCGTCGCTGGCAGCACGCGATCGAAACGAAAGTTTCGGCGGTACTCCTCGAATCACGCCGTACGGCTGAGGGAGAGGAGATCGAGAAGCACGAGTCGTACCTGAAGCTAGAAAACGATGGTCGGCTGATACTGCTGTGGCCCGTCACCGTGTGTCACGTGATCGACAGCGAGAGCCCGCTTTACGGGGTGTCGGCAGCTGACCTGCTGGAGCGGAATTTCGAAATCGTTATCACGATGACGGGTGGTACAATGACGACAGGGCAGATCAACCAGGCACGCACGTCCTACATGCCGGCGGAGATCTGCTGGGGCCATCGGTTCCGCAACATCGTCGAGTACGATTCGAGAAAGCAGAGCTACGTCGCAGTTAATGAGCAAATGCACGACCTGGAACAGGTCGATACGCCACTATGCAGCGCCCGTCACCTGGATCAAATAAGGCGCCAATTAAGCCAAAGCCAAACCAAGAACGAGCAACCAGGAACCCAGGTTCAAACCCCCGAAACCGAAGCGTAAGAAACCATTTCCAGTAAAGCCAGAAGTAAAAGAAACACATCCTATTTTACATCATTGCTCCATCAAAAAGAAAAGCTTCCTTGATTCGTTGTAACGAAAGATCTATTTTCACGTTTAAACTTATCCTTAAAATGTCTATTTCATAGCTTTCAGTTGAGTTCGGTCTACTTAAGCCAGACTGGATTGCTGAGATGATAATCGAATTTGTACGGAGAATATTTGCCTATAGGCCTTAAAACCATATTTTGTACATAATGCCATACTATAAAAGTTATTTTAATGGTACGTTTTTCAGCATATACGGAATTACTCCTTATCAAAAAAAACATTATATCAACACAAAACTTCAAATAAACGAATTTCAAATGGAAGCAGCAAAGTCTGACAATTAAATCGAACTAGTCTTACTGTGTATTATTTAAACCCCGGAGGGACTTGAATGATCTACCCTTTCTACGCTGCTGCTAATTTCCACGCTTCCCTTGTTCTTCCAGCTCTCTCAGTCGGTTTCGCAAAGCTTCATTTTCTGCTCGCATGCTTATGAATTGTTGAGCAAACTCATCCCTCGGCAGCAGCAACCCAAAGCCGGCATTTACGGTCTGCTCGATCGACTCTAGCTTCTGGTGCGTTTCCCTCCACAGATTGAACATACACATCCAAAGGTGGCTCCTCATCGCTTGTTCCGCGTCCACCTGCTGGATCGTGCTCTTCTGAAACTGGTCCATCATTGCTTTTCGCAGCTCGGCTATTTCGGCACTGAGCTGTTGCTGCTGCTGCACAGGGACCTGCAATCCACTTGTACTAGTTCGCTGTTGTTGTTTCGTCAGTGGCTGCTGATCGATGGCCGGTCGCTTGAGGGAATCTTCATTCGCTTCCGGACCAAGGTGATTGGTCGTCGAAGGTTCTGCGGCCGTAGCGGGGCAATCCTCATGCCGGAAAACAGCGGCCGCCATCATCGAACGAGAATTGTTTTCTTTTCCATCCACCGTAGGAGTTGATAGTTCACTAGGGACGCTCAGCAACTTACGGCTATCTTGTTGCGTAACAGCCTTTACTGCTTTGTTTTCCTGCTGGCTTTCGAGGAGCACACGATTAATGCTAAGCTGTGGTGGTTTCTTGTTAGTTTCGCTTTTAGCACCAACCACAATGACGCCACTTTCTTCAGTGCCTTCATTTTCAGTTTCCCCGATGTCGGATGCTTCTTCGTTGATGTGTTCCAAATTGTCGACCATTCCTTTCTTGTTCAGGCGATCACCGGCGCTGGCATTCGGTCGCCCACCACCATTCGCTTTGATGCGCTTTATCAGACGAGTGGTATTGATGAAACTTTCATCAATGTTCAATTCTGGCTCAGGCGTAGACCCAGAAGCATGCTGTTGGTCACGTGCATGATTCGATTCCGACAATCCGTCCGTATCGTCCAGATCAGTATGACAGTCAGAAAGATCATCCAAGAAGCCCAGCAAATTGTTTCCCGCCAAACGATTCGGCGATTCGCCACTCAACCGGGACGATGTGCTCAGCCGAGACATACAGCCCAACGTAGGCTCACGTCGTTGCATGAACTGATCAATATCTCCAATGAAACTGTCGTGCTGTTTTTCCTTTTCGTTTGCTGCCTGTCCCATTTCCGGTGTTCCATTGGCCCTTACACCACCTTCACTGATTCTAACTCCGCGAGAGCTAACCTTTCGCGACTCGTCCAGCTCGATCATACTTCGCCTGCTTGAGCCGTCCTTGGCCTTGGGAACGAACGTCAAGCTGGTGACGTTGCTCTGGTGGATCTGCTTCATGTTGAGCGGTTGCTGCAGGTTGCGCAAGTCGTAACCGTACACGTAACCCTTCAAATTGCCCACAGCGAAGTGGTGACCATCCTCCGCGATCGCCAGCGACTCGAAGGGATAGTTTGACTGTATATGGTAAGCCACGTCCTTGCGGCGTGTATCAAACACATTGATCACACTATCATAGCCAACGGAGAAAACGTAGTCCGGAAATGATTCGACCATGCCCACATCGCGACAGGGCGCTCCGTGAGCCGTTGGTTGAGAGAACAGAGTTTTCTTTGCCTGAGAATCGTAAACCACGACCGCACCTTTGTCCGATGCTACTGCCATGTGGAACCGTTTCGTAGGATGAAAGCGTGCCTTGTTTGTGCTGTAAAGAAGAACGTTGGTGATGGATATTTTTATTTTGTTCGGACCCATGTTGTAAAGGTGACGAACGACTTACTTCTTATCGAATGCTAGCGTGTGCAACTTTGAGCTTGTCTTCATTCCGTAAACATTTACCAGCCCATTTTCGTACACTGCCGCCAGGAAATCATCCGTCGCATTAAAGTCCATGAACGTGACGCTGTTCGTAATCCGCTCGGAATCGAACCGCTTGGTAAAGTTGGCCTTCTTGTAGTTCATAAACCGTACCGTGCCGGACGTCAATCCGATTGCAATCTCATCTTTGCTCGCCGTCTTTGGACACGCCACGCAGTACAGATTATCGATCATCATTTTCTTTACGGTCGCAATGGATCGAGTGGGCGCAGCGCCGTCAACCGGCGCTTCGCCATCTTTGATGCGCAGCAGCTCGATACCGGTGTTCTTGTTCGCCCGCACGAATAACTTCGAGGACCCGAAAAACCGACAATCCGATCCATTGTTGCTGTCGATATGGGCACTAGTGGAAAGCTGTTTTAGCTCCGGGAAGCTGTGCAGCTGCGTATCCTTGGCGCATGAAATTATCTCTGCCATAGTTTTTACAGGATAGAAGCATTCATTCGAACGTTTTCACGACTTAAAACACTCAATCAACACTATTTAACCAAGCTAAATCAATAATTCACTCAACCCACAGGATTCGTCCTAGTGCCTAGAACAAATGGCGATCCGCAATCCTTCGTAGCCTCAGCAGCACCGATTCAAACAAATGGCAGTTGTTTGGATTTTTCGGTTGCGAAGGGGATACCACAGTGCATGCAACAAAGAGGTTGGTGTATACACTAATTATAATTAGACATATTTGACAGTGCTGTCATGGTTTGTTTACATCTGATCATGGCGAGTTTTTGAAATGATCAACAATTCGTTAATTACCGAAAGTATGAAACACGGTTTTGATCATATTTACACAAATAAAAAGTCTTGCTTTTTAAATATAAACATTCGTATAACTTCTCATACCTTTCAACAATAGCCTTTTTTGTTTATTGTGCGTAGTGACGTAGAATAAAAAACAACATAATATACACCGTATACGAAAGATTTTCTAGACGATGAGGCGATAGAAATAGGGCAATCTTCATTTTAATTGTTTATAAATGTATGTCCAAAATTACCGTTTTGGCGATTCATATGCTTAAATAAGGCTATTGAATAAAAAAACCAAGAATAAGAAAAAAGCATCTATTTTCAAAATTAGTAAGTTTTTTTTATTATTTGTTGAATTTAAACATTCCTAAGTAGCATCTATGCAGTTTTCTGTTGTCTTTCAGTTCATGCCTTTACACAAATTAGTCGAACCATAAATTTCTTCTTATCCCTGGCATGCTCTTATCAACATCCTATCGTTCATCGGACACTTTCTTTTACTCATATTTCATTCTCTAGCATTCCTGTAATCTTTAGTATCTGGGGTTGTAGTATTTCACATTCAGCATAGGTCAGTTTCTACGCATTTTTTATTATCCAGCAGTCCACGGAAGGCATACCCCGTACAACTAATATAAAAGATACATATAACCCATTTAATGGAATGCGTGTTGGTGCATTGGTGGGTTCTTAAGCTTAAAAAGATGAAAATAATCAACACAAAAAATTAACTGCCTAGCTAAATACTGTGTCAGACGAAGTGGGCCCTCATTTCGACGTCCATTCCGAAATACTAACTATTGGGAATACTGTTAAAAATAAGCATAAATTGTCATTTCAATAAGCACGCTCTGTACATCATCTTCATGCTACACAGAACAGTCGGTCGAGCGTGTATGCGAGAGTTAATTATTAGTATAAAGTAATAGCGGAAAAAACGAAGTAAATACTTATCGATTTCTTCTCTATCAACTAAAATCACAACCAATATTAAATTATATTTGGGATTAATTGGAAAGTATTGGAAAACTACCATACACGAAGGTAAATGAGCTAATAATATTAGATTGTAAATGTCAACCGAACTAACGATGAAAAATCAAGTTGAAAAGTTCCTCAGTTTCAAAGGTAATCTAAACATTCAGTTACACCATTTTTGTTCTAGTTCGCAACAGGGGTTTAAGCTCTTTTGTTTGTCATGTTCAGAAAAAATGAGTATTCGTCGCCGCGAAAAAAAAAATTACATTTTAGATTAAGTTTAGTTGCTGTACGAACATTGAAAACCTCCCCACAACATTTGCATGACAAAAACCACGGGAAATGTAAAACAGAAAAGTATAGTGGTTCAGCTTGTTGTAAAGAATGATAAACAGAGGAAAGTTGCTAGAAATGGATTTTGCTGGGGCAAATACAATCATAAATGAAAACCAGGTACACATGGTGCACTGTTGGTATTATTGGCCAACGTGGACAAATCCTAACTAATGAGTCCCGTATGGATAGTATGTACAACCATCTATCCTGGACTGATAGTACCCATTACCGTCGGTTTGTGCGGTTCAGTATACTGAGATAGTTATGGTTTAGGCTACGATAAAGCCTATTGTTTCGCAACGATCCCGGCGAAGCGGAGCCCATCGCCGGGACTCCATTGGCGGGCACTAACGGTCTAGAAGCCGTAGCTACTGGAGGAGGCACTGAAGCGAATGCCACCGACGGCGTGGTGGACGAGGACGTTGCCATGCAGGACACGATCGAGGAGCCACCAAACGACGAAGACGACGAGGACGATGACGACGAGGGTTGCGTGGAAGACTGCCCTACGGCGCCGTTTGCACTAGGCGAAGTCCTGCTGATCCCGGATCCAGATTCCATCGACTGCGTCATGAGATTATTCCGTCTGCCACTGCCGCCGCTGCCGCCGCCGGCGCTGTTATGCCGCCGATACATTCGGGCAGCTTCTGGCATCGCTTCCGTGCGCTGGCGTCATATACTGTCGTTCGGTCCAAAGCGTCGGATTGCGGAAGAAACGCGCCACAGGCGAACCTTTCCATCGCTGCGTTGTAGGTGCGGGTGGTAAATCATAAAGATCATAAAACGAAGAAAGCGTAGGAACAGAGAAAAATAAAATATAATGTTTAAAAAACAACAATTTCAAAATGACAAATTATGAACAAAAATAATATGCACAAATGGTGCGGATCTCTCGCAAATCCACATCACTGGAAAGCGAAACCCCACAGTTGAACATCAAAAAAGCGATGGATTATGTATGAATACCACAATTAAAATGGTTTACGATTAAAACGGAATACGAAACAAATGAACTGCACTGATAAAGTAGTTCATTTCCGAGCGGTAAAAAGTAAGTGCTACGCATTGTTGTGTCATTCGATTCAAATAGATTATTTTTCTGAGGGATATTGTGCTGGCTTTGTGCTCAGAACGAGTGTTAAAGTATTAAAGTGATATCGTAATGAAAAACACGTGTGGTTTCGTTGGCGGTAGAACACAGAATGAATTCATAATGTATTTCAGTATTGACAAATGTGTCAAACTGACACATAGGGTTTATACACAAAGTTTGTTTCTCCAACACGCCCGCTCAAACCTTGTAGTCCCAAAAACGCCCGCTCAAACCTTAGAATCGGACAATCCTAGACATGTACGCAATCTCGTGAAAGCTGGTGCAGGTAGACCTTTTGTCAATATATCCGCTTCCTGTTCTACTGTTGGAACATACTGCAACTTTATGGTACCCTTTTCTACTAGGTCTCTTACAAAGAAATACTTTACATCCACGTGTTTCATGCGCACTGAATCCTTTTCTTCTTGTAATGCCCGCTGCCACAATATCCAATCGTCTCTTTCCTTTAGTTCAGATATTGATCCAGGTATGTTATCAACATAGCACAAAGCATTAAGAGCAAAACTGGCATTAACTTGATAATCTTTATGCCACACAGGAGCATTTCGTTCTCGAACAGGCCTGGTATTAGAATTTTCTTCACCTTCAATTATTTCCTCTTCACCAGTGTCGTAGTTTCCTTCGCTTCCTGTGCTCTCCTGATCATTCATAACCTCTATGTTATGATCATTGCCTTCATTTGTTTGCTCTGCTTCCTCTTGATCTAAAACAACTACATCAATGTTATCGTAGCTTCTGGAACACTCACTCCTTTCGACGTTCTTCAGAGTTTCCATTTCCAGAAAATCAACATCTCGCGCTACAACGATGGACTTCTGTTCAGGATTCCATATTCTGTAGCCTGCCGGTGCGTATCCGACAAATACGCCTTTCCATGCCTTAGCATCTAGCTTCTTGCGATTTTCTTTCGGTATATGGACGAACGCCGGACAGCCAAAAACACGCAACTTAGACAAATCAGGTTTGGTACTTTCCCATAACTCAGCTGGACTTTTGTCATCGTCATTCGCTCTTGTTGGACAACGATTAACCACATATCCTGCTGTTTCGACCGCTTGTACCCAAAAACATTTGTCGATCTTTGCACCTTCCAACATTGCCCTAGCTCGCTCTACAAGTGTGCGATTCATTCTTTCACTAGTGCCATTTTGTTGTGGGGTGTATGGTATTGTGTACTCTATTTGAATTCCTTGCCGACGACAAAAGGCTTCAAAATGGCGGTTTTTAAATTCTCCTCCATTATCACACCTTAAACGCGATATTCTTGTAGAGAATTTTGCTGTCACTAACGCCTCATATTTTACAAAAAGTTCAAACACCTCATCCTTACGTTTCATGGGGTAAACCATGACAAAATGACTCCAGTCGTCAATAAACGTCACGAAATAACGTTCACCATTTGGACCCACTGGTGTAATTGGTCCGCATACATCCGAGTGGATCATTTCCAGTATACGTGTTGAGCGTTTTCCTTCGTATGTTGTAAAAGGTTGACGAGTCTGTTTACTCATTACGCACGTTTCACACACGGTAGTAATTTTATCCGAATCGTCACACTTCACAGAATCTAGGCCTTTCACAAAATTATGTCTAATCAACTTTTCTAGTGTTCGATTATTCACATGACCAAACCTACGATGCCACAAATCAAGGTTTTTCGTGATTCGTCCGCATGCCACCAAAGATTTCTTTTCATTGCATTTTTCACTGACTGCATCCAGTTCATACAGCTGTCCCCGACGCGAACCTGTGGCAACAAGCCTTGTGTCTTTCCATATGCACACTTTTCCATCCTCGAACACTACTTTCATACCTTTCTGTTCAACTTTCAATACCGAGAACAGATTGAAGCGTAGTGCGGGAACAAAAAGAACGTCGTTTACCGTACACGGAATACACACACCATTTACTATTGAAACGAGCCGTATTGTTCCAATGTGCCGAGCTTCGATCGACGCGCCATCTTTTGCAACTGCTATTCTTATAGGAACTGGTAACGGAGACAATGATTCAAAAAGACCTTTGTCTTTCACTAGGTGGTCTGAACACCCCGAATCAATAACCCATTGCACCTTCTCCTGTTTTTCCAATAACTCATTGCTACTGACCAAACTGACGAACGAAACACTGCCGTTGCTTGCCAAATTCGCCTTTGGCTTTCTATTGGGACATTTTGAAAGTTTGTGGCCTTCTTGTTGGCACCCGTAGCACTTGAACATTTTCTTCGTCTTAAACACTTTCTTCGTACTCACAAAAGCCGGTGATCCGCTTTCAACTAAAGCCGGTTCCATACCTGAGCCTCGTTGTTTAATCTCTTCGTCCAATAGACGACATTTTACGAATTCTAGATTCAGGTTCTCTTCGGGCATGGTTTCCAACGCGGTCACTACCGTTGAGTACGCGGATCCAAGAGTCAAAAGTAAGTGGCAAACTACATCCAAGTCCTCGATCACTGCCCCTGTTGCACGGTATTCCCGCACTAAGCGATCAAATACTAGGAAATGATCCTGCAGTGTTCCGCTCTCAAAACGCAATGAGAGCATTCGTCGCTTGAGGTGCATTCGGCTGGCGATACTTTTCCGCTCGAAAATGCGAGACAAAGCGTCCCAAATAGCTTTTGGTGTAGGTTTATCCTGTACATATTCCAGCTGGGAATCGTGTATCCTTGACACCAACAAGCTTTTGCACTTTTTGTCCATTTTAATCCTTTTCTCGCGCGCCATAGCCTTTTCTCTACTTTTCTCTGCTGTATCACCAGGAGCATCACGCAGCTCCTCGATATCCGCCGATTCTGTTTCTACACACGTTAAAAGATCACGCTCTTCCAATAACACACGCATACGGAATTTCCAGGCATTGTAATTAGAGCCATTAAACAATGGGAGCAGAAAACGATCATTTTTCTCATCCTCCATTTTGTTACACTGGGACCATAACCTAAAGTGATATCGTAATGAAAAACACGTGTGGTTTCGTTGGCGGTAGAACACAGAATGAATTCATAATGTATTTCAGTATTGACAAATGTGTCAAACTGACACATAGGGTTTATACACAAAGTTTGTTTCTCCAACAAGTATCAGGTAAGTGTATACAGCAGAGCAGGAAAATATAGCGCACAACAAAGCTTAACAGAGGGTAAGCCATGAATAAATGAGAAAGAAAGATGGATGCAAACGTGAATGGTGATACAAACAGCCAACAAAACGGACAACACGATTAAACAGTAGTTAAAAGTGAGTAGCAAAGACTTACTAATAACATTTCTACTCCATAGTTGAGACCGCTGCTGTGCATGATAGCAGCAATGATAGGAAGTGGTGCCACAACCTGCCACTAATAAATAACGATTGGGCACGTGCATCGCTTAAAAATGTGTAGTTTTTTTTATGCCATGCGGAGGAGCACGTAGATGTGCTATTTTCATTAGTACTTTCATCCTTCTTACGCCCTATGGCTACAGCTTATGGGACAGAAGAAGAATACCACCAGCTGAAGTGTCCACACCAACACCATCATCCAGAGAATTAATTTTGCCCATAACCTTGTGATTGAAGAAATGTACTCATAATCAGTTAAGTGTGTTTTTGATTCCCCAAGCAGAGACAATTACGTAGGTATTAAAATACAGAACGAAACTGTTAATGACCTGTGTTCTGGACGCCGGCACCTCAGTCTGCAAACTCTATTTTGGAACGATCGTTTTCTATCTCTATAGGCCACTCGCAATTCAGTTCTCTATGCAAAACCGTTACCTTTTCACTTGCCGTACCCTGCGTTAGATTTACTTATTTGTTTGACATATTGCTTTTATATTTAATGTTAATTTATGACCTATCTTTTTTCATACATCTACGTTTAACTTGCAATGTATTGGTTAGTTCTACTAAAGCGAACCGCATTACTATAAAACAACAATAAATAAAGGTATCAATCATTGTTATAAGATTGCACCGCATAATGACAATTTACGAAAAGTTAGTGAACCATGAAAGCAGCAACAACACAAATCACAATCACACGAATTATTTGAACAATAAAAATCGTACAAAAGCAATGTAAATTTAGTTTAATTCAGAATGAAGAAAGTGTCATGCTTAGTTTACACGATGCGCAAAACTCTGAAAACCCAGGCGAAAATATCATTTTTTCTGTCACTTTTTTTCGCTTCGTGTAGACGTTCCTATTCGTGAGCCGATGCAGATGTAAGCGCATTCAATGTTGACTAGATTGTTTAATTGTAAAAAAACAGCACAGAGGTATTGAAATCTTATCAACAACCACTGTACATCATCACAAACTACTATTTTCCATCGACCGGCACTCTATACCAGGTGCGCAAATCTATTTTTTACTCGCCGACCGAAAAACAGATTTTCGCTTACTTTGACAGTTGACTGACAAACTGACAGCATTTTACCGCAAACTCACAGCATTTTACCGTTTGCAAAGGTTTCTTTGCGCTTCGTGTAGACCAAGCATCAGTGTCTCTTTTTCATTTGCGCTCCTAGGACAGAGAGAATAATATTCGAATAGAATAAGGTGATGATAATTTAAGCATTTTGCTCTTTGGGTTATTCAGCATCTTATTAACGCTACGTCCAGTCTATAAACTCTAAGTCTTCTCCAATCCCTGGCATCGGTTGAACGCTATTCCTACAGTGCGATGGCAAAAAATCTTTTGTTTGTTTCTTCCACTTAATTACTAGTTTAACCTGTTGATTATTTTTGCTGCGAAAGTAGTAACTTTGTCTGTTAGTTTCTAACTATCCTACTTTCACTGTAAGCCGGCACACACGTTACGACACGTTCGGACCACATTCGCATACTCTGCTTAGGTGTTTTAAAATTTGACATTAAATTGAATTAAATTGAAATCGACGTAGGTCGTGTCCTTCTTTTCCTGTTCCGCATTTAGCGTTTCGCTTTGCAACCAACTCCGCCACCAACACCACCACCACCACCACCACTACTACTGTTAGCACTAGAAGCTGCTGCACCTGCATTGGCAGTGGCGCCACTAGCGGCAACGGACCCCGCACCGGCGGTCGATGCAATAAGTGAGTCCAACTCGGTGGTTACAAACCGCCAGATTCGTACCTCACCGGAACTAGATAATGGACACAAGCGAGCAAGAAAGGGCAGGAAAGGGACGTATGCAAACGAGGGAGCAAGAGAAGAGAAAAAAGAGAAAGAGAAAGAGAAAACCGTCAAACTAACCCGTTGCATCAAATGCACCACAAATCACCGCGTTGATAAAAAAAACAACAAAAAAACCAAGACAACCCGATTTTAAGAACAATATTTCCAAAAAACATAGAACGAAAGTTTAAAAACAAATCCCATTTAAAAAATGAAAATAATAATTGAACACGAATGAAATGGTTACGTTTAAGCGTTATACTCACTTGGACGCGGTAAAGACACGATTCTCACTCGTCACGATATCATTGATCGACTGTTCCGTCTTCATTTCGGCCAGACTGTCGCAAGTTTTAATGTTCCAAAGGCGCACAACGCCACCGCGGCAGCTAGACAGCAGTATATCACCGTAGATAGCCATCCCGGACACCCAGCCCTTGTGGGCGTTGTTGAGCGACTGCTTGAGCTCGCCGTTGCGCAGGTCCCACCTTTTGATGCCGGAATCGCGACTCCCGGAAAACAGCTCCGCATCGACCCCGATCGCATCGTTTGCGACGGCCAACGCCTGCACACCATCGTAGTGGGGCGGTTCTAGATGCAGCAGGGGCTGTACCACACCCCCGCCCGAGTTCACCTCGAACACCTTGACGTAGTGATCCTTCGAGCCGGTTGCCACCAGATCGGTATTGTTCGGACCCTCCCAGGCGGTGAGACACATTACGGCGGCCTGATGTCCACCGGACAGTCGGCCAAGGCAAGCAAACTGACGCAAATCCCAGAAACGCACCTTATCCGAGGCGGCGGTGTAAAGCTTTCCGGACGGACCCATCGTGAGCGCCGTAATGGAACTTTCGCCCGGCACCAGATCCGAGAGGGTGGCGTTCGCTGGCAGGGTTGTGCCGGAAGAACTGCCACAAAAAAAATGAACTATAATAAGATCACGCAATCTTCAATGCGTCTCACTCTCAAACTCACCATAAGGTAATGATAGGACGAATGTTACTGCTTCGTAGATCCCACACCTTGATGAAAGCTCCCGAAGCCGAGAAGAGCAGTTTGTTCGCCTGGTCGTACTCGACGGCTGCTACCGGGCCCAAATGACCGGTCAGACACTGTGGCGTCGAGTTTGAACGCAAATCCCAAACCTTTACCGTCCGATCGGCGGCAGCCGTGAATAGCATCTGATTGCACACCTTAATTGACAGCACGGAATTCGTATGCCCATCGACCACGTGCGTGCAAATCAGCGGAGTTCCAGCTTTGTACTGAAAGTGAATAACAAAAAATATAGAGATATACGTAGTTCGCTAGGTAACTGCTCGCCGGTTGCTAAAACCAATCTTACCCTTGCGTTTAACTCCTTAATGTTTCCCCCGGGAAGCGGATCCTGCGTTCCTGCGCCAAGGCGCGAAAACACATCGCCATCCTCACGTGAGATCCCACGACGGTAGACGGGTGGTGACGTCGGCACATCGTTCGAGTCCTCTCTGCATAGGTGACCCGCATGTTTCCCGATTCCGTACGTTTGGTGTATTCGTTATGGTGCATTTTTGTGTTATTGTTAGCCAGTTTAACATCAAAGAACGCAGCCAAAAGATCACACATCGCGGCACAACATTTAGTAGCGCAGAGTGGAGCAGAGCATTGTGGCAAGATTTTAGGTTAGTGGTCGCACCGCACATGATGGTTTAAAGATGACAAGATGGCAATAACAGGCACGCAATGAAAGTTAAATCCAAAAGAGACAAAAGTCAAACAAGATTAGCTGATATTAATACGACAATCGAACAGCACAAAGCAGCAAACGTTTCCAATTAGATTATTGTTGTTTTAAATGGTTGGTTCCAGGCAGTTTAAGTTGGCGCTTTGGCTTTTAAAATAATACTCTCACTGGCAGCGATGGCTTTGACAATAGTAGACTAATTAAGACACCAAAATGCATTAGTTTATTCAACTATGCCGGTAAAAAATTATGTAGAAATTATTAATTAATGTTTGTTTTAACTTATTCGAATAATATTTGGAACGGAAACTACATTTCAGGTTATTTATTTATCAAATTAAAACTTGTAAATTAAGTTTAATGATTTTAAAATGTAACTGCTATCAAACATGTAACGGGAGATAACACAAACAACTTCACCATAGTCGTAGCAAAATATTTTCTCGGCCTATGATTTACTTTTCTATCCAGATCTTACTCAATATGGTAGAGTTTTATACTTTCAGTATAAGGTTAACGTACTTATGTAGGGGTTAAGACTTCTGGTAGTAGATGGGCAACAAATCAAAACTATTTGACTAAATTGAGCTAGGCGGTTTTTATCGTTATTACACGACGGTGCAAAGAGGTTGACTTCAGCTTATATATGTTTCAACTTCGTAGAAAGCGCTTGAATATCCTTTTTATCGCTTGCCGTAGTAGTAAACTGCCGCGTTCTTAAACTGCTGGTCACTTATCAATCCGCTGAAAGGGCAATAAGTTGGGATTGTGAGAAAACAACGAACGAACAACGCACCACCATCGTTCTTCCTTTGGCTATAACAAATTATACGTTTGTTGGTCTCTTACTCTGAATCGTTTTACGCAAATTCCAATTCACCTTTTACTTTAAAATAAATTCGAACCTCGCCAGAACAGTCCTGGTTTGCATTTGTAGTGAATCGGAGTGCATCAAGAAACAGTCATACTTACATTCCCGGAGACACCTTGCTGGGGAACGGCCTCCGACTGATCCTGGGGGACGATGGAGCTCCGCCGCTCGTTTCGAACGACTTCCGGGAAAGCAGCGGCGATGCAGTGCTATTCTGGCGCGATATGTTCGGGTGTGGCTGTAGCCCTCTGTAAGATTCGGTATGAAGTGTCGATTTAAGATGGTGTTGATGATGAGCGCAAATGTTGAGTAAAAGATGTGTTCGTGTGTGCATCGCCTTTTTGTCGTATAAGAATGTTTTAAATTTCAGATCATTTCATCGCTGTTTCACCAAATCAGTTGCAATAGTATACTAAATAAATGCAACGGTGCTAACCTCAAATCATCTTTATTCAATCCGCAGCGTTCGTGTATAATCATTTTGATACTTTTATACATTTTTTTGTTTTCTGAAAGTCACCCTACAATTACAACCAATCGAATATATTGCTCTTCTCAGATCAACAAACATTCAGTAACTGATGCTAGTTTACCGTCTCAAAACTTTGTCTGCAAATCAGAACTGAGGGTCATTTTTCTGCAATGAAAACAGTCAGCGAAACATTGGCAGTGAGTAAGGCAGGCAGAGGATGTCGGACAAAATATGCCTTCAAGCGACAGCAATAAAAAACACCTCGCAAACACGAACATCATACGCGTCAAAGATCGGTGTTAGATTCGTAAGCGAAAAGAAACCAAATATCATCGCCGTTGGCTAAGCAACAAAGAACTTAGTTAGTTTAACTATATTCCTAATAAACGCTAAACCATCAGGAATCAATCCGGCTAGAGATAGTTTTTTTTGTAGGATACAAACTAATGCATAAAGCTACTTTTTCAGTAGCGTATGGAGCGGAGGGCCGTTGCTGGTGGCTGGCATAGCAGCGACTGCTGGAGGCAGCAGCTGTTCGCCGATGGTGACCAAACTATATTCCACCAGTCGCTTAAACTCTAGAAAGGGCTGTATCGGTAGGAGGCGATACAGCAGATCGACGGTGGCCAGCAGGCGCAGCATAATTTTTCTAAAACAAAAAGAACAGCGAAACGTAACAGCGACGGAGGCATTACAAACACTCAGTGTAGCCCGGAAGGGCCAAATTCGGCAAACGCAGTCATGCATCAAAGAAGGATATTGATCGTATCGATCCAGCAACTGAATTAGGTACTGGTTAATCCATACAAAATGCAAGCATTATTATCATTCCCGAAATTCCAAACATTCTTCCCTTATTATGGTTCCTGTGGGATTTCATCGTAAGCATCGTCAAAAATGGGATCACTTCGGCTCCAGTATGGTACAGTTTCTATTCCTGTTCGTATTATTTCTTGCACATCGCTCCGCAACGTCGTGACGGGGTTTTAATAAACACACAACTATATCATTCTGCTTTCGATATGGACTGGAGCTTCACTTCGTTTGACCTCGTCGATCGTATTGAACTGTCAGAGAAATATGCATTAAAGAATTTCACGCATAACACACACTAAAAGCGTGCACACAGAACAAACTATAAACCAAAGCTGCATGGATGAACACAACAATCAAACGGTGCTTCCGATGTGAACTACTTACTTTAGCGAGCCCGGTGCACTGGGAACACGTGAAAGCGGTACAAACGTTCTGGCGGATGCGGGGGTCGCAACCACCGGCGGTGCGGTCGGAAGCCCGGCATTGGCGGCCGCGACGGGATCCGTCGCCCCACCCAGTATCGTGTACGAGCGGGTCATAATGTCCGAGTGCCGGTCCTGCAGAGAGGGGGGTTGGTGCTTCGTGTCATCGTCATCTGCGGAATCCTCGAGATAAATACAAATACCCACTTTCTCGAGCTTACTGCCGCCCCCGCCTCCGTTGGCATGGTGTGATGAGGCCGCGGTGGTGTTGCGATCGAAGCCACTACCACCACCACCACCACCACCGGGTCCTCCGCCACCACCTTCGTGTCCGGCGGGACCGACGTAGCTGGAGCTGCTGCCGTACAGTAGGTCCTGAATGGTAGCCACCGACGGCACCACAGCGGGATTTCGTCGTTGCCTCGAGGAGTTCCTGTAGGTGACAATGTTATCGCTAAATTGTATCCGAGGGAAAAGGGTCGGTGCCGTCGTATGTCAGCAAGTATGGACAATGTGCAGTGTGTAAAGGAGGAAAGTAAACGGATAAGTAAATAAATAAATCAGGGGAGAAAGAAAATTTACAAATGAAAGCTGTACATCTATCTACCTAATGCCAATCGTAAAATAAGTGTTATATCACTAATAAATTTAAGTGGTTTAGATAGAATGATAAACCGAACACACGCACAGGTAATGAATGACGTTTACGGCCAATAATGAAATACATTAAAGAAATGGTAAATTACAAAGCTATCAACAGTGTGTTACAACTACTCTTTGAAAGTATTTTTGAAAAAACGCTTTGAATAAATTTGTAATTTTTATAAGCAATGTGTTTGCTTTAGTTGTACATTTTAAGCGTTATTATTCGAATAGAAGGTGTATTCCAAGATAAATGGGAGCAAGAAACATAAGTGAATTTTGTTGAATATGTTAGAAGTGGACTGTGTATTTTTTACCATTTCTACTTTTCAAAATTAGTGGATCGCACTTCGAAATTTGTACATAATTAATTCTGTCTTCATGCATCATCAGCTGTAACATTACTTAATTCATTCAGATATAATCTCTTCGTAACCTATATTTATTTGTTCTGTTCGACTGCTGACGAAAAAGAAAAAAAAACGATATAGTAAATAATGGCGAAGTTTAAAAGTCACAAACAAAACACACAACAAATGTTGGATGTTGGTAAATAGTTTACGTTATAAAAACAACCACCAGTAAACCTTTGTAGGAAAAAGGTATATTATTTGCCGCCGCCACCACCATTCCCACACATCACCATACAAACCCATGCAAGCAAGGAAGGTTATACGATTGTTATGAAAATATCGGTTGCCCCGCAATTTTGAAACTTACAGTTCTGTGTGGCTAGTGCTCGGCGATGGACTACGTGTCGTAGAGTCAACAACATGCGGCAGCCGATGCTGCGACGCCGATCCTCCCTGCTGCTGTTCCATCTCGCTGTTTCTTTCAATGCCCAATTGAACGTACGAGTTAGCCGACTGGGCCGAGCTAAAACTGGCATCCGAAGTCGCAGCTGCGGGCTCCTTAACAAGCATGTACTGCAGCAGCTGTTGGTGCATCGACGTGTCCTGCTGTAACTGCATCATCAGAGCCTCCCGCTCGGAAAGCTTCGCTTGCGCTAGACCCGCCTCGCAAACATGCCCAACGGTGACGCCGCACAGTCGCATCAGCAAAAACCGGGCCTCATCGAGCGAGTCAATTTTATCGGTGAGGTTCTGCAACAGGGTGTGCTCGGTAGACAAATCCTTGCCATCCTCCACCTGCAGGATGGTCTCCTGTAATTGCGTAACCGTATCGTGCAAGTAATTCAGGTTGGCGATCATGGTGTCTTCCTCCGAGATCAGATCTTGCAGCGCCTGCGACTCCCCATTGGCATTTTTACGAATACGAACGTTTGCTATTTCGCGGCTCAGCGCGTTCCGCTCCTGGATGACGCGCTCCAGCTCACGCTCGAGTTCCATTACCGTCTGGCGGGCGCGTGCCGCGTTCATGATAGCACGCTGCATTGCTGACCAGTGGGCCTGGAAATGCTTCGTACCGCTAAGCACGACCCGACCGTACGACGTCTTCGGGGCCACCCGCCCGGACGCCTTCAGACTCATCACACCGCGCTGAGACTTCCGAAGATTGGACACCTCCTCCGTTTTGCGCTTCAACACCTGATCTTTGGCAGCACCCTGCGCCTGCAGTGATTTGATCATGTTAACCTGTTTCCGGCTTTCCTTCCGCAGCTGAGCGATTTCACGGGTCTTCCGACTGTCTTGCTCCTTGTGGCGATTATTTTCTTCCGATATCTTTTTCATGAGACGCGTTTTAACTTGCTTCAGTTCGGTCAACTCCTGCCGGAGCGTTTTTATTCGAGCATCTTGTGTTTGCATCGTCCGCTGCATGCGCAAGTGCTCCTTGTTGGCGGACTGCATTTGATTCAGCTGACGCTTCAACTCGGCCAGCTTCCGCTCGTAGTCCTCTTTGACTCGCCGAATCGCGTTGTCGTTTGTCGAGGCATTTGCTGATGTTCTGTTGTTACCGGTACCACCACCATGCGCCATGTTTGCCAATATTTGATCCCGCTCACGTTCCGTAACGGTGATTCTTTCCTTCATCATGTTTAGCTGTTTCTCATACTGTTGGCGCATGATCAGCATGCGCTGCTGGGATTCTTCCAACCGCTCGATGAGTTGCATTTTCAACTCAATGCCAGTGTTGACGTCACACATCTCCGCCCGCAACTCGTCTGTCTTGTCATCAGACTCGGTGTCCGACTCACTGTCCGAATCCTGTTCCAGGCACGCACTGCTCGGATCATTTTCCAGCCCCGGCAGCGACCGGGTCATGTGCGATTCCTGTTCTCGTTCCAGCTCGCGCTTAAACATGTTGATTATCTTCTCCTTGTTGTCCTCAATGAAGGGGGTAACGTCCTTGCCCAGCTTGGACTGGGAAGCCTTAACGAGCTTCAACTGTTTGAACATTTGTTCGGACTCGATCAGCTTGGCCTTCAATTTTTCGATTTCACTGATATAACCGTGTATGAGCCCTTCCATTCCCGTATCTTTTCCACCCTCGTTGCCGAAAGCGGTTATCGGGTCGCCGGAGCCATGCGTATCCGACTCGGTGGCACTTGCTTCGCCACCGTTACTGCCAAGCCGCATTTGAGCGAGCGCCTGCTCCGACTGCATGCGTGCGTTCTGGCTCGTCAGAGCATCGATTGTTTCCTGCATCGCACGCACGCGCTGCCGTAATCTTTCATTGTCCTGCATAAGGATGGCATTTTCCAGTGAGACATCGGATATAGTTTCATTGCCCTCTGCATCGACGCTCCGTTTGCCCTGAAACAAGACGAAAATTAAAATTGGTTAAAAAGGATTTAGATAATATAGTAAAAATACATGGCACAGGGGTCTAGGTCTTCTAACTACAAGCATACCTGTTTGTAATCGAGGATCTCTCGCTGCAAACTAGCAATCTCTCGGCGCAGCAAGGAAATAGTTCGCGAGCTTTGATCCTGATTAATTTGCACTTTGTTTTTGATGTTTCGCGCCCGGTTTGCGTACTTGAGCGTGTTGAGCGTCTCCATGAAGTCCCGATCGCTTGGCGAAACGCAGGCTATCATTATGGTTTGGCTATTACCTGAGCAAAAACGAAAAAAGAAACGTGCGCATCACGTGTAAAATCGGTTTTGTTCAACAATGCATTCTCTCGAACCCTACCTCCGAGCGAATCCTGCAGCAATCGGGTCAGTTTCGAGTCCCGGTACGGCACGTGGGACACCTTCTTCGTCTTATCACCTAGGGCAGATATCACATTTCCTAACGCTAACAGGCCGCAGTTGATGGAGATTCCTTCGCGGGCCCGTTCGCCCGTCGCTCCCGTGCGCTTCAATCGCTCCGAGCCAGCCAGATCGACGAAGTGAAATTTGGACGTGAGCGTCTCCGTATCGCCGTCCACGTTGCCGCACTGCTCCGGTGTCATGACCCGCTGCCTCCGGATGAGGATGGTAAACAGTGCGTGGCTGCGGGACGATTGTTCGTTCATCTGCGTGGAGGCTGTCGTACGGGCGAGGGCACCTTGCTGCAAGCAGTTTAGCGCTTCCTGTGGCCCCGTGAGGGGCTTTAATGTTGCGCCCGCAACCGAAATACCACCGGTAGTATCTTCGAATATTTTAAACCCTCGACCATCCTGCGTAGTTTAAAGATGTAATGAAAACTTGTGCTACGTTGCTTCTGCTCAACGCAGTTTTCCCTATGCACGACATACCTTATTGTATGGATCTAGCAAATCTATAATCTCTTCATTGTAGAGCTCCATAAACTGAGCTGCCACACTGAATGTTACCGCTCCGAGATAAGTACCATCCTCATCGTATGGGTTTTCCTGAAGCTGGGAGATGCCTTCGAAGAGATGCCTCACCGCCCTTGGAATGATCCCTTCCTGAGCGTCCGGTAGTGACCGTTCGAATCCAGTGCCCATCGTGTATGTTTTTCCAGATCCAGTCTAAAGGGGAAAACGTTGGGAAGAGTTTGACAATTCAATCAATGGTAAAATTGAATTATAGAAAGGTGGTCATAAGAATTCAGAGTACTACTCACCTGACCGTAAGCCAACACCGTCGCATTGAAACCCTTCAATGCGCCATCTACTAGCTTTTCAATGCATTTGTTGTACACCGAGACCTGCAAAAAAAAAAATTAACAAATGAAGAGTTTCTGATCCATCCGATGTAGTTTTAAAGTATGCATAATTATCATGCCTATGAAATGTTTCGTTCTATCTCCATAACCATGGTAGGTTATTTGCAGGGAAAAAAATAATACGTTGCCACCATTTCACAGTTCTTTTAGACAAATGAAACAAGTACGGCAACTGTAAAAGATTGCTCCGTACGACGTATCCTGCAAGTAAGTGTGCAGTCATTCCAAACAAAATGCATGTACCGAAATGGAAGGGTACAAAAAGTTGAAAGAAAAACGACTACTTAAAGAATATTTTGTAATCATTTGTCTGTGTTTACATTTTTTACAAGGTACAAACGGTTCGTACACAAAAGCACAAGCTCCAGTCTACGTTCCGTACAAATGGAACCTGACAATCTCCACGCTCCACATTACACCGGCAATATGGTAATGTACATGTACATTCTGCAGCAAGTAAAATCGAATGCTTGCAAAATGAAACGGTATATCCTTCCTTGTGTGGGAACGCTCGAATAAATAAACCCGCTGGCCAGCGAAAAGCCTAGCAAGCAGACATTCGAAAAGAAAACCCTTTTTTGACATCCATCCCATTCATCTACGCGTTTCAACCAACTGATGCATTCAGGCTGTCGTCTTCGGGTAGTGTCATGCTGAATTTCCGAGATATAGATATTCCCTCGGCATGAGAACATAAAGAGGAAGCTGCTTTTCCAGTCGGTAGCCTATAGGCTAGACCTCATAACACGCGAGTTTGCTGCCGCGGTGCTACGATGTGATGCAGCACAGCACAAGCCTGACGAACAGTTATTCTTAGCTCATAAGGCAAATGGAGACGTATCCATCACACGAGAGAAAGCCAGCTTTAGGAGGAAAATCGTACTACACTTTTGGTTGCGATGCATCGCGCTTTAAGTATCACATATCTCACACATTCGGGCCAGTCACGTAAACGTGACTGTTATCGAGCGCCGGATGTCATTTGTTTGTGGCTTCAGCACTCCATGCTTTCAGTAGCCACCTTCACCATTCGAGGGAATAAAAAGTCTACCAAATAAGGCCAGGAGCCTGCCGTTGTTAGTAGATACAAAATACGGCACATATTCGTCTATTTATTTTGAAGAAGACTCCTGACAATTTTTCTCTGAACGTATCAAAAGATTTGATGTTGACAGGTTTCCTGATATCGCACAAGCAACGTGCAAACATTATGTTTCTATTAGTTGTTCTTATTACAACAAATTCTGCGATATCAGGGAAATATGATTTATATTTTGAACTAGCGTAAATAAATATTGTCTAAACCATTCCCACTTTTTATGTCCGATATTGAGCCAAAAAAAGGAAACGCTAGGAAAACCCTTGATAGATAATACTTCATCAGGTCATCAATCAGCTTGTTACATGAGTTAAAATGGATGTATTTTCCGTTCGCTGCTGCCAGTATCTTAACATACTAAACGAGCGCCAATCGATCTCTGTATCAACGTTATGCTTCATTCCGCTATCGAAAAACTTAAACTGCGCATATTGTTTCAACGATAGCCAGATATAGGAACACGATAACATGCTATTATTGCATGTTGAAGGAAAGGAAAGTGACCAACAAAAACTCATACCGACTTTGCGTAACAGAAGGCGAAGAATCAGCTGTAAGATGGATTTTGTAAACATATTCTACCGTTCTGCCGCCGCAATATTATTCAAGGTATCAACTGAAACAGAGGATGGATATGCCATGTCCCCCGTATCAACAGCTGAAGGCAACCTTTAGGGCTCGGCCTATCGGCAATATTGTTCTACACATCGCACCCTACCTCCGCATATCGCAATTCACGTTCGCACTTACCTGTGTGGTGTCCATATCAAAAACATAGTCAAAGGTAAAGGCCTTATCTGATCCGAGGGTAACCTGTGGCTCGTCAGGCTCGACCCGGGTGCACACCCGGCAGAAGTCGATAAGCTCACGCGGTATCTGTGGACGAATTCTGAAACGAACGGAGAAACAAAAAAACAAATTGAAAATCCATGTAATACATATTGGGACACATGTAATATGTAATGCACGCATATGAAATTGAACTCTGCTAAGAATAGCTCCGTAACCGATTAACGGATAATGTAGAAAGAATTGAACATCCTTCTGAGGAGGGTCAGTGATATTTTAGGCATCCGGATACCAAAACATTGCATTCACGACTCTTTTGTGTTCTGGAAGAAGTACGTTCACATTGAGTCCCCCCCTTTAGAATGGGGAGACGGTAGCACAAGTATCGTTGAGTTTCTAAAATTATAAATTATTACAAAAGCTGCTACAACAAGTTAGAAACTCCCGGTTGATGAAATGAAATTATATAGCGTCTGTATGCTAATTAATTGAATAATCGATTCTAGTCATTGCAGTGGAAAAAGCCAGAGTCTATCAGCAACGGGAACTGGTTTGCATTTGTCTATCGTGCTTTCGTACACTCTGCTAAATCAAACCGTGAGGTGTTTGACTTTGACTCATAATAAGGGAATACCCAGTGTGACCAGGAACGTTTAATTCATATGCACATTTTTATATCAAGTTGCTTATAGGAAGCATGAAAGGCATCATTTCTCTTCGTTGGACTTTTCCTTGTCCATTCATACACCATGGATTAAATATGGATCTCTTTTTTGTCACACATGTTGCAGACCTTTGTTACGTTCTCTGTACGATTAAGAAGTACACGACTATTCCTAATCGCGTTAACCGTTTGTAAGTGTTTCTTTTTTCTTCCTCTATCATTCTTAGGGCTAACGCTGATGCACTGTGTTGTGTGCAACCATGTCTTCGGCTAGAGTCGCTGTGGTTAGTACGCCGCCCTGGAGCACCGTAAAGTTCGCGCTGGACCAAGGTTTGCTAAGCGGCTTCGAAGTGTACCGGTCACTGGCTGGTCAATTGAGGTTAGGTGGTACAAGTTTAGCTCGCGGCACAAAAGAACAGACAGCTTGTCGGCGGACGGCATTAATGCGGTATCGGAAGGCAAAAAAAGGCAATGCAGGAAACCCCATTTCCATCAGACCAGACAAACTGCCCAGAGGGGGCGCGATACTAACGACCCAGTACCGGTGGACTTGTTTTAGACTGCCAACGTCTTTTACTATCGGTGGGTAGAGTATGATTGATACGAGAAATTCCTTCCGTAGGCATGTCTGTACCCAGCCCTCATACTGCAGTCACAATTTGATGGATGACGTTTGGACAAGACACATTTAAATGTGTTTACAGAGCATATATGTTTGCATGGAGCATTCAAATTTTGCACTCTCTTAGCAAAGGCAAGCAGTACTGCTTGACTTTCATAGGCAAAGATGCTAATTCCATATAAAGGTATATGTAACTGCAGCATTCTCCTTTAGTTCATCTATTATGTAGATGAACACTCTCTGCCACGAACACCGCCCCATTAACCGGAAACTATTAAAAGCTCATAATCAACCTCAATCACGCAGGCAGTTTCATATAAAAATGATCTTTACGTGATTGGTCGGACGAGAGAAGTTCAATTCAATCCAGCGCCGTGTTCCCCGGATGGACACATTTGGCTGCTGACTTGAAAACAAAAAGGCCACCACGAAACGGGTTTGCCATAATCGGAAGGATATTTATTTGTATTCTCTTGAGGATCTTTTAAACATACTGAGCGGGCACGAGTTCTAGGGAAAACGATATCAGCAGTGACTTTTAATTTGAAGAATGAAAACTTCATTCCTTGAAGGCGCTTGCTGTAAACGCAGCAAAAGCGGTCTGGGAAGGAAACTTAAAACTTGGACACCTTTAGCTGATTAAGTGGAAGCCGTAGAGGTTTGCGCATTTTTGATCACACGTGTCGTGCTAAATTTGTACCGATCTCGTTTCGCTCTGTTCTTCTCTACTTTTTTCCTCACCGCACGCCATTTTCCGACTGGCTGAACACGACCAGACCCCAGAGTGTGTGGTGTCAAGTTACCGCTGCATTGACCGAAAGGTTTGGGGGACAAAGTTTTTTTTTGTATTATGGAAACGAGACATTCCTGGAAGCATGAGGAAGTTGAGCGCCGCTTTTCAGCCATTTCTTGGAGTTTTATGATAATGGCAATTGCGACACGTCTCGCACGTTTCGAAACATCGCAAACAGCCTTACCATGTGAAACCCACTTCCAGCCAAAAGAAACCATGTAATACTTTATTACATTCTGCAGGAACAGTCGTAAGAGTCTCCCACGGCAACGAAGCCACCGCCGGCGGACAACTGCGCCGGTATGCAGTTTTTCGTTTTTCCATACTTGTTTCTCCATTAATCAACCATCCAGCGCCATCGGTGCAGAACTTCCATCTAATCGGTCTGCCACCACAATGCACCGGACACCCCAGCGCTTGAAATCGGAATCGGACACTACGGTGCCGCAATACCTTTTCGGGAATTTCGCACAGGAAGCGCGACCTGCTGACGGTTCCTCAACCGAAAGGGATAGGAATCTGCATACCAATAGTACTTGGCGGCATTACTTTGTTGGCATTCTCAACAATGACATCACCACCGTCGTCTCATTAGCATACCGGAATCCCGGGCTAATGTTGTCGGTTAGTTATTTGAGTACAGATATACTCTGTGTCCCTTGATGTATCGACAGGGAGTACCATCATTGAAGAATTAAGCAATATGCAAATTCCAAAAATAAACGATGTATAAGATTCAAAAATTATTTTTGTGGCGTTTCTTGTACTCAAATTCCGTTATAAGTGGTTAGTAGAAAATTAAGTTGGTCAAACATGGAAAGGGTTTAAATCGAAGATAACGACAATGAAGCATGTTTCGTCTATCATCTTGTAACGATAATGCACCTGAGGGAAGCGAGCTACGTCGGATGGAGTTGAACGTACGTGTAATGCATATAAGATGGTAACAATGTGCTAAAAGAAGAGCAACTATCCGTCTAGACATGGGATTCGTGACGCAAACTTTCTTGCACACCGCTTTAAAATCTGTTACGGCAGATTACTGGATTTTCTGGTTTTCTTCATCCAACATTCAGACGATTTAGCACCACAAACTGTCATAAAAAATTTAACGGACCGCAGTGTAGAAATAACATTAACGCCTGTGACCAAGGCAAAGTATTAAGCTGATTCAGAAATATCCAACCTGAAAAAATCATTTGAGCATGATTGCTCAACCATTACAAAGAACGCACATCCGTTTCTTGCGCTGATCGAACTTTGAAAGGCAAAAATTCCATACAAACAAACAGTTATGAGTCAACTAGGTTTGTATAAGTCACAGCCACAGCTTCTAACCATAATCATTGTCCCATTAGGCCACACGCTTTCGAGTCTTGTATCAGCGCGAACTACGTAAAACAAACGAGGACTCGGTTATAGATAAGGTGTTTTATCGCCACGTCGATAGCGAACAAAAAAAAGTTAAATGAATTGTATCGGCCATTGTAATCTTGACCCATATGCTATGCTAGCATACACGGCCGAAACTGTCCGTTTAGTGATTCTATAATGATCAAGAAAAAAAAGAGAGACATCTTGTATGATAGCATATATAGATAAGTTTAAAAGGAAGACCTTAAACTGGGGTAGCATAACTCACAAACTTTGTTTGGTAGCTTAAAAGCGTAAAACAAAGAAAAACGCATGTAAATAACTCATTTCTCGCCTGGTGTAAGTATTTTATTTAAACCTCAAAAGTAATCCACCATTGGAAGCTAATTAGATACCACACATGATTATATTTACTTATTTGGTACCGCTCCGTCCTAGTTTTTGCTTTGACGTAATTTGCTTTTCCTACAAACCCGCTCGAAATGGATGGTATTTCAATTAATTATCATGTACCTGTTACCTCAAACCGTTGCCGCTACCATGATGGAATTACCGGTGTGTGTCAATCCTCCATATTCCATACACGTGCGCGCCTTAGCTATGCACCTCACGATATTACCAACTACCACAAGTGCACCAACAAACTAGAAAGTACACCTTAAGTAATCGATCCCACCTGAGCACAATGTCAAGGTTACGATGCGCTAAATTGTGTCTGCTCGCACTTCTTCTACATCAGTTCAGAGCATGATGGGCAAAAGCGAGCAACATGTCCTATGGTCATACATATATCGACACAAGTGGTTCCTGTCATCTGGCGTAGAGTTAGAAAGGTGGAAACCTTCTACAAAGGAAGAAGATAATGTTAGTCACAACGACCTTACAAGCACCAGGAAGTTGGTAGGCTGGCTGTGGGAGAGAAAATATATTCTATTTTTGTTTGCTTCCGGGGGGCTCAGGTTTCTTCGTTCGTTAGCCATTCGCACAACCCGGGGGTGCACAAAGTTCCACCCTTAAGGCTTACGACCGACCGTAACTCATCAAAGGAAAGTCATATTTGCATTCGTTTTAGAGTGTGCAATTTTTTGTGTGTTTGCATTGCCCGTCTATTCGCTTCCAAGTGTATAAAATAATTCTCACGTCTCGCGGGGAGTTTCACCTTTTCCGCCTGTTACCCACGCGATCGATGACTGGACAAACGGCCGGGAACTGCCCGTTCCACTCCCTCCTAACCCCGGGTTTGGGAAGGCGCATGTCAAACATGGAAATTTGTACCGATGAATTATGCATTGAAGCTGGTACACGCATAAGTGCACCTCTCGTCTCCGGTGGCAAAGCTGGTATCCCGTGGATAATACACGCCTTTCTCTTGCATGCATCCGAACGCCTCCCGAGGCGCCTCCCCACACGGGTTGAACTTTGCTTCAGTGCATTCACCAAATTAACGACACACCGTTCACCACACGGTGTGAACCACCAAAGGCTCATTTTCTTGCCGTTCTCTAAGTTATACTTAGGTGGAACCATTTTCCCAAAAGACAAAAAAAAACCCTCAACCTTCCCCGATCGTGGCGCGCTGGGATAGAGATAACGGATTATGTTTTTTAAACCCAGCTCCAGTTGCTCTTCCTCTCCCGCTTCAACACCCGTTGAAATTCAAAGCGTGATTCAAAAACCCGTGCACGACACACATTCGTTACGCCGGTGGACCTCTCATCCCCGGCATGTCATGTGCGCGCACAGCCGAAAACTCAACGGGCGATGGATTAATTAATTGGGCGTGCAACATAATTTGATGAACATTTTTACCACGCTTACTAGCTTTTGTTCTACCGTCGGAAGACACGAGTGCTCGCACGGCGGGAAGACGATGAAAATCATCACCTTCCCAATTTGAACCGGGCGTTGCTATAGAGACCTGCTTCCCACCCCGGTGGGGCCGTTCATTCATTCATTCGAGGAGCTTCCGTGTCGTTGAACCTAAACTGGAGCGGAGGCTCCCCTGGGTGGAATATTTCGGGTGGAATTACTGGTGCACCACACCTTTCGCATCATTTTCCCATTCGGTGAACTTATTTTCTACTGGACGATAAGATCGTTACAGTCTTATGCTAAGCAATCACGCAGGTGAGGGGTTAAGACCAATAGTTGGTCTCTCCCGGCAAACTGATGAAGCTAATAAATGAAATCACAACGAGTAGAAATGCGCTTCGCCCTAATTACCGATCGTAAATGGAACATTCGTTTCTCATCCCGGCCGATTTTACCGTTTAAGAATAAATTTGAAACGTACTTAGGCATCAATTGGATCAACATAAATTGTTTACTGCCATTTCCAACAAATCAACTTGCAATATAATTTTAAAATCAAAATTATGAACTCACATGAATTTAAAATATTTTATTACTTCCGTTTTGTTAGTTTATTGCCCTGCTGTTGAATCAGTTTTCCCTCGTATGCGGATAGTAACTAATTAGTGTCGTTTCTCATCATAAAATATTTCTGTACGGTTTTACGTCAAAAACGTGATAAAACAAATTGAGGATGAAATCATGTAAGATTTATAAGGTATATTCAGTACCCTCATCCGATATAAACATGCACCGGCTTATAAGGGAAGAAATTCTGGTTAAAGTTTTAAAAAAGAGGCAAAACACTGAAAAAATGCAAAACTTTTTCCCTATGACTAAACTAACTCTTCACTATGACTAACTAAATGAACTCAAGATATTCTGATTAAGTAACGCACACATTTTCGATAATGTTTTTTAGGTACATGATACAATGTTGAAATGTGGAGTGTGATAATTCTTTTTCCATTTGAGGGATGTATGTATATTACCTCGCCCTACTCTAAGGATGTTTTTTCGAACTTATTCTCTCTCAGCACAACTCTTTCCAGTAAATGAAAAAATGTTTGTATGCTGTGAAAAAAATACTTTAAAAGCCCTATTAAAATAGATTAAATGTTCCATGATGGTTTAATTTAAAAAAAACGAAGGGCCAAGTATTCCGAAGGGTTGTATAATCTATGGATCAACCTACATAACGCTAATTCACATCAACACGTTCATATAGCAATTACAAAGGAGAATAGATACATTTACAACTGTGGGTGAGAAGATATCCCACCCGAAATTCCTCTCGACAGGCAATCAGCCTAAGCTGACACAACTCTTTCCCTCGCCAAAGGGTAAAATGTATTCAATGGGCGAAGTAACATAAAAAAACCAACATAAAAAGAAGGTTAATAACTGCACGCATCGCGTAGGTGGCATACTACTTCCCGGAGCGCCATAACATAACTCATCAAACCTCCCATAATGTGTGTGCCGGGGGGCGCACACACATGGTTCCATCGTGAGAGCAAAAGATGTGGGTAAAAAATCATCCCTTCACTCCTTCTGCGCTCGCCGTATGCGGTTTACTCGAGCCACCAAGATGAACGGCAGAGAAAAAAAGTTATCCAAAGAAGCACGAACTCGAGCTCATGAATGAATGAAAACGGCCCCGCCGAAGAAGAACTCTACGCAACGATCAATTTCCACGCTTGCACCAGCAAAAGTCGGCCGTACAAAAACTGGTCGTCCTTGACCAAACCATACCTCGACCGACATGCACCGACTGCCCAACAGCACCCGAGGTAGAGATCCAACTCGAAGCACACACCTATCCTCGATGCCGTACCGTGGACTTTTAGTATGGAGTCAAAAACAGCTGAGCTCGGGGTTATGAAGAATGTACGGTAGGAGTGGCGAGAATGGCGCCAACGGAGTAGATGTGTTACTACTACGCCACGCCAACGACCGACCATCACCCAGAGGAGCAGAAGCGCTTCGCCTGGAGGATGGGGACCAGTGCACGAGCAGGTTCTCCATCAGCGGAGCGGTAGTTTGTCGCTGTTTTGTTGTCGACGCCCCCGTCGGCCATAAAATCTAGCTGGAAAGGAAGAGGTACGAAGCGCAGGGTCAGTTCGGTGCGTCCGTCAGCAGATGGCACCGTTTGATTTCCGCCAGCTGTCCATTCGACGGCAAAGATGAAATTGTTATAGTTACGTCCATCTCTCATCGGATGATCGCAGAGGCTAAGATTAATGAACAAATTTGGATTTTTTCTTTTTAGTTGATGAAAAATTTGCGAATATAGCGCAGCCAAGAAAAACCATAACCTTTGGCGAGGAATAAACCGGCCAAAAGCATTACATAACTCCAGGGATACCAGGCAATAAGATTTGCTATTCCTTTCCCGAGTTCGCCCTCGTGTTAAGAGTCAAACGCCTACCATGCAAAGTACTAAATTAGCATGTTAAAATGCCACTTTTCAGAAAACGATTTTAGCACGTAAGGCCATTTCTACGACTTCGACTTCCATCCTCCATGGTGGGATTTCGATCGAGGCGAGTCATGGGCCTCCGCCGGGTTCGCTTTCAAGTACTCTAGAGTACTGCGCACTAGAGCCCACTGTTTCAGCACCACACTCAATGCCTATCGTTAAAATCCGTATGCTAATCAATAATCAATGCCAACAAGCTCCGACAACCTCGAACCACGACAACGCGCTAGCTACCGTACCGTGGCCACCTACGAGAACTTTTTAATTTTGGAATGTCTTCTTACAACTCTTGTAGATAGCGTGGGCGACATATAAATCGATACGATGGTCGGCGGGATGCCAAAAATTTTCGATTTCCGAAACCTAAATCTGGGCATCTCAAGTGTACGCGACAACTTCACGAGATGTTTTTTTCCGATAGGGCAAAATCAATATCAAAACCTCAGACACTGACACTTCGGTGACATTTGTTGTAGATCGTATTGCTCGTGTCTTGTGGCCTTTCAGTTCCCTAATTGAATCGATTGAATTGCACCGTGCTCTAAAGTGCGAGCGGAATGAAGCAACTATCAATATGAAAGTGCAGTGAAAACAGACGTACGCCACCAACTTTCGATCTAATGAAAATGATACAGCTGGTGTTGTTACTGTTGGTGGTATCCGCCGATCAATATAAATCACCATTGATGTTCAATCAGCCACTCAGCAATCTGTAGGGTAGGACACATGGCAATAAGTGCCACATTGAATGTGTCTGTTTCCATTACGGAAAACTGTCCGCTGGCATGCGGCCAGAAGAATTAAAGACGATGCCAAATGGACACAGTTTCTGTCGAAAAATATTCATCTTTTTCCTAAGCACATTTCAACTCGATTGGGGACAGCATTTCTGGGGAACCGCTGCATCAGCATTTATGTTGATGCTACCACTAATTGAATGAAGGGTCAAATAGTTTGTTTAGGTAATAAACTATACGGCGTATCAATGTGAAAACCTCTAGGATTAAATAAATATTTAATTTGATTTAAAAGCAATCACTACCATTGTAAATGAAGGGTAACTTAGATGATATAACGGAAACAAATCCAATTAAGAAATGAGGAAACATTATCAGACAGAGAAAAACTCAACAATCAAACATAAATGTAAATATCAATGAGCTTACGAACCAACTGACATTCGACCCGAGATGACTCCAGAAGACCTCTCACAGTCATTGTTATGTTATGGTTTGAAAATTAATTAAAAGATTAACGTGCACAATCGGATTAATTGAGCGCTCAACCACTAATGAGCCTCCGCCTAATGAAAACTGGTACTTCGCTTAGTTCCACCACGCCCTCTCGCTGTAGAAAAAACAAGCCAGTCTCCGTTAGTGATTTTATTTATTCTCCATCTTATCCGAATGGCGGAAGCTTAACGTCACCCGTGTTGTGTCCCCCGATCGATAACGTGGTGCACGTAAAGTGCGTAATTTAATAATGCCATGCTAATCAATTAGTCTCCCAGTCAATTTAGATACCGGATTGAATAACAAAAATCAACCAAGCCGGCGGCAAACTTCTTACGTTTAATCAAACGGCGGTTTTCTTTGCCCGATGATAAGTGCAACTCATGCTCAGGCTCGTTATATCACATCAGGCAAGAGAGTAATGTGTGGTCTCGGTGTCTAGAAATAGTGCTTTGGCCAACCCAGGGGTCGAGTAGTTCGTGCTGCTTAATTCATCATAACCGGATGGAGACCCTGGTGAACTTGGGTCGAACGATCGCGACTGTCGATCATTATTATTTTATTTGCATAAGCCGCTTTTAAACTATCCTGCAACGACACAACCTTTAATATCGCACAATTGAACCCCATGCAACGAGCGATTGATGTAGCGGATTCTTAGGGTGTGGTGCTGGCGATATTAAACAGACTAGAAGTGTTTTTCGATCTTCTGGAAAATTCAAATTAAAAAGCAAAACAAAGCCTACCTGATTTATCATTTGCAATAAAAACCGTTTCATTCAAGGGTTTAAAGCTGCACGCTTGTCTTGGGCACTCACAGAAGACTTTTACTAATCGTTCACGTCACGTCATGGGGTAGCTTAAGCATCGTAAAGTATTGAAACGATTACAGCTGACATCTCCAATGACGTTCTCTTGCGGAGTGGCTCTAAACAACCCTGTCGAACATTTTTTCTATTCAATAATAATTATTCAGTGCAGCAGAAAATTGAAGCGATATGCCCATCGATGTGGAGAGCTAAACGGCTATTAATTATTTAAGACTTGCATCAACTCTCACACACACACAAACAAACAAGAAAAAATCACCAAGCCATACGGCACGTGGTCCAAACGGTTCGTGCATCTATTGCAGTTTAATTCTGTCCTAATGGTGCACTTATACGTACATGCACAATTTGCATGGCGTTATCGGCCGGTGCTGCTCGAGCCACTTGCATATTCAAGCACGTCCAGCACAGATTTAGCGCAACGCGTCGGGCGTACGTCTTCAAGACATGCAACACACCTCCACACACGGTACAAAAAGGTATTTTTGAAAACACGTTCAAGCTTCAAGCTGGTGAGAGAGGAAAAACGAAACAAAACTAGAAGCAAAGGGAGTAATCCGTCATCGGCAAACGCCACCAGCACAACTGGCACCCTGCAACTATCACCTTTCCCGGGGTGTGCCGGAATTTAGCGCTCCATTTCCCAGTGTCGATCAAGCTTTTTCGCTTGCCATTTCCTTACGCCGTTATTAATTACTGTGGAGCGGAATCGCCGCCCACTGATCGCACCAACAGGGTTGGCAAATTAGGGCTTGATCGACCGGACAAGGCTATATTTAACGGGCACGCAATGTGGGCCGGGACGCTAGGCGCTTTCGTTCCCTCCTATCGGAGGCAAAACACGATCGAGTTGGAAGTGTACTGTGAACACGTGCCGCCGACATTTTCACCATTTCACCAGCAAAGCTACAAAAAAAAACCCCAAAGTTACAAGGAAAGTGAGAGAATAGATCACGCGCAATCTTTCTTCCGGCATGCCGCAGCAGTTTACATTCGTGTGGCCATTTTTTTTGGTCTGGGGTCCCTTTTCCTTGAAGAAAAGTCTCAGTGTGCGAATGTTGCATCGTGAGGGCAATGACTTGCGGGTGATGAATGTTTTTTCCTTTTCATTTTCTTTACGTCTTGATACTTAAACATTCAGACATAAAAAGCACTCAATTTTTCCCATGTAGCAGCAAACCACCAACCGGGGTGGTGGTTGAACTATCAAAAAAAAAAGGCGTCAAAGCTTACTCGCCCCAAAATGTATACGAGCCGCTTTAAGGCTCCCCCCGCGCGACTGCGGTACCAAAATGGGGCGTTTAATTAGTGGCCCCCCCCAGAGCCCAACGATGCGAGGCGAAGGTTGCGAAAGCAGGTAAGGAAATTAAGGGCGAAAGAAAGGAGAATGCTCAAAACGGGTGGGTTTTCCTATTGGGTTGTTGTTTTTTGCTTGTTTCATCAAACTGAACAGCAAACAAAAAACAAACTAGGATCATTTGTACAATACAACTATCCTCAGTTATGAATTTAAAAACAAAAACCTTTAATGTACATTAAGTAAAAACATACGAGACGGATATTAATAGGACTTGGGACGAGGTAGAATGTTAATATGACATCCAAGGTTATTTCCAAAACTAGACAGTTCAGGGATCACAACACGAATAAATCGGGATATCAACCTCCAACCCTAAGACCGTGTACGAAAACTCCTAAGGGTCCCAGCATCCAAGATAAAATGAACTCTTGATCTAGAGGCGCGAACAGAAATAGTTAAAAACTCCCCGAAAGATCAAGCACTAAGGTCAAATATTTACTCTAAAAAATAATCACCACCACCACCTCCCTACCCTCAGATCGAAGAGATAAAGTCCAACGCAAACGTTACGCCACCCAGTCAAAAGTGCGTACCTGTGGTGTCTTTTTATTTTGTGGTTGTGTGTTTTGGTCGCTTATGAAACATGCTTCAACCCCATGCACAGCATAACGTTCTTCTTGCAAGAGTACGAACCAACAACGCCACCAGAGAGCAAGCGGCCAAAGCCAATCCTATATTTACCAAATCATTGCCTCACGCAAACAGCACGCTGAGCTTGAGCATGAACAACGACGCCTCTGTCTTCTGGTGCTGCTGCTGGTGCTACTTCGACGACCTCTTACTGTGACCAAGTCAGCCTACCTTGGGACCAAATCCTTCCCGACCCGAGTGCGACTTATCGGTACCGTGTGTTTAGTTACGCACAAAGTACGCATTATTTGGCCTATACTTTGTCGGTGTCGCTGCCAGTCAAGGTTTCATGAGTATCTCTCGGACAGGTCCAAGTTCTCTAGGACTCTCGAAACTCTTGTTGGAATCGTACAGTGGAGGCGTGTTTCGGGTAACTAACGTCTTGTTTAAAGTAGTTGTTTTGTGGACGAATGACAATATTTAGTGAAACAATTGTCACCCGCATGCTACTGCGTGCTTGATGCGAGGTCTTGCCTGCCAGCCGCTCGGACTCACTCATTTCACCGTCAACAACATCATCATCATTACCACCAGAAAGTCCGACAACCTTTACGGCACGGTTGATGGGCTTTTCGTGGTTTGATTTGACTCAAAATGGACAAAAAATTAGCCAACCTGTTGACAACGAATCGGCGAAGCGTGAACGACTCAGCGCGGCTAGCTAGAGCTGCGCCCTAGGCTTCCTTGGTGGTCCTTTACCCACCCCTCAAGATGCTCCACTTGATTGCTGCTGGTGAATGGAGGAGGTTTCAAGTGTCACACTTCGTCGAAATCAAACAACAAACCAACACAGTCCCTTGAAAGGAAAACAAACACACCCCAGGCACGAACTCGGCTCGCCGGGGAGAATTTGGCGACATCTTCTTCGGTCGCTGTTCCACTTTGCACAGTTGTGTGTCAAGAGGCTGGTAGCGCACACATCAACAGTGACGTAATTAGTGTACTAGAAACCGAGTACTATGCCTCCAACCGTCGCAATCTATCGAAAATCGTAACTCGAATCACGAATCACACAACCTTGTGCCGTAACGCTACGACGTAGCGGTGTGAACGATCTCTCTGAAGTGTTCTATTTTAGTCCACCGTTGGTACGGAGGACAACTAAGGCCCGAGACAGCACAACGTCGGGGTACGGGAGGCCGGCAACGCCTGACTACATTTACCCCAAAAACATCATTTCACTCACATTTTCGGGACCACAACCGAATCCTATTTTAGTTCCCAAACATACACATGATTCAATCAGACGCTACCGGGTGCTCCACTCTCTCTGACGCGGTGCTGTACGATTTGTCTGGCAATTACGGCACAGAGTCGGTAGGTGCCGGTTGATGCGGCGCGTTTGCTCTTGAAATTCTACCACACCAAGGTCTGATTGTAACCTCGGACAGGTTTCCACCCGTGTGATCACCAAAGCGCCATCACAGAGCACGCTGGCTGGTACGTACACCGCGTACTGACCTGTTTACACCGTTTTATAGGCCACACAATGACTCCCCAATCGTGTCTTATTGCTTCGAAAAGGGTGCGGCCACAACACAAGTGCTATACGCCGCGAGATCATTATACATGTTTACATCTTTTCACGTTAGGTTATCTAATAGTTATGGCCCTATTGAATAGTTGGAGCCATTCTACTGAACTTGGCCGGATATTGGGAAGCCATTGAAAGGACCCTCTGCCAAGCAGAATAACCATCAATCCATCGAACCAGAAAAATGGGAAAATTTATAGCCAATCGCGCATCAGACTTCAACAGGTATAGCACGCACAAAACCAAACGCTTACAGCACTTCCACCACCGTTGGATGGCATAACACCTGACCTTAACATTGTGTGTACGGCGGCACATAATCGTTTGTTGAGGTTGCAGAGGTACCGCCGAGGCGGTTTCATCGATCCCTCTCGTGTTACGACAGTTTGTAACACTCGCCACACAGCTACAAAGCGTCAGATGTTCTCGCCCCGAACCCAAACGGTGCTACGTAGAACCCTTTGGCGTGCCTTATAGCATTGGATACGTGTGGAACCTTTCGTGTTTGTTCCGCCACCGGCAGCTTTAATGTACCCGAGCTTCTCACTCTCGACACCGCACACCCGTAACCGATTAGGCAAACAACGAACGCTGGGCACCGTGAAATATCCCTCCTCGATTGGCAAATTTGCTATCTCTAGGCATCCATCCATCCAGCAATGCCACACCGGCGCTGGGCCACCGCACTCTCCGTGAAGTGCATCGTTTAAGGTGACAAAAATGTGGCGGCGTCACCGAGGTTGGATCACGTTCGCGGCGCACAAAGTACCCAGTAGCCGCCGGTAGCAGTGTAGGGAAGATGGCGGTGCTCGATGGCTCCCTTGCTTTGCCGCTACCGATATCAAAGGAGACCGCAACGATTGCGGCACGATTGGCAACGCAAAATATCCCCGGTACTGTGTTTGGATTTTGTTTCCTTTTCAAAGCAAGAAAACCGCAGCAAGGGTCATACCGACTACGAGTAGCTGTGTTGCCGGAAGACTGGAAATAGACGTTTGGCAGAAACGTTCAGCAAGCATCTCGGTATCGAATTACGTGCGTGCAGTTTCTTGCCTCGACTAAGGCATTGCAGTTCATTAGCATCTTGGTTCGTGTCTGATTGGAAGTAACACATTTAGTAGATCGATTCCCGGTACATTGCATTCAAAACATGCCCTAATTAAGCAAAAGCGAACTCTTTCGCGTAAGCTGTCTCTCTGTCGGTATTGAGATGCATTTTCCATTTACAAATTCAACTTGTGTCCAAAACTGTCGATATCTACAACCTCCGAAACCAACCCAAAAAAGCAGTGGATATCACCCTTAATCCTGTAACGATTCATCCGGCAATCGTTAAACGGAGCACAATAAATATTAAAAGCCCCAACCAACCGTAGCCGACGGGAGCACACAATGGTTGATTTAATCTTAATTAAAACTCCAATGAAAATACTTCATCCGACCACTTATTGGTTTTTTACGGTCATACCCGAACGGAATTGGCATTCGATGGCGCGCACCCATCACACACGCTTCGCCACAATTTAATCTCTCGATCGAGTGCGTCTCCTGCTGGCACTTCGCCTGGTCTTCCTGCAGAGTAAATCTAGTGAAAGTACTTTCACAAACTACAAGCTGCTGACTTTTCCCGCTGGACCGCCTGAGACCGGACAAGGCTTTGGCGTATTAGAGACCGGTATCGATGGTCGAAGCTGTCACCAAAATAGATTGGAAAATAGCACCCACCCGGGGGTTGCCACTGCCGTGGACACAGTTCAAGGGAAATCGGATCCATTTTCTTTGACAAGCATCAATTTTCTCCGGGGCCGTTACGATGTGTGGCACACGGGGAGAGATGTCAGCTGGTGATCATAAAACTTCGTTGAGGTAATGGATATCACCAGGAGAACCGGGAGAGGATTAAACTGCAAGCGATTTGTGAGGTCTCTTTCAAATCTTCAATTCCGCAGATGAGTTTAACGATGTAGCAATCGGATCTGACATTCTCAGCTTAATTTTAATACGCAGCATGTTCCGTTCCCCGATTCACGTACTGAGCAGGATACGAAACAGACTGGCCAACATTTAAGCTCAGGCAGCTCAACAACAGACCATTGCGCAAATGCATTTTCCACAATCATCGGTAATTGCGTTAGGTTTTTGCGGAGGTCACGCAAGATTGACGCCTAATTTTAACCCAACCGACAGGCAGACAATCTCGTTTTCTTTGGTTCCCCCTTCTTTTCTATCTTTCACTTCTTTCAAATGGCAGCCTGTCTAATGGTAATACGTTGGCGGTGAGCTAGATACATTCAATGACCTGCTTGTTCACTAACCGCAGAAATGGCTGCGACTGAAGTGCACTGCATCATGCGCGCAGCCGAATGAAAGTGTTCCACAAACAACGTTGGGCTGTTGTATCGTTTTGGAGCAAACTGATTTCCTATAAGAGGACTTACGGTTTGAGAAAAATTTAATTCTGGATAAATTAGCTTACTAGAGAGCGAAGATGGTTCTCTTAAGCAAGAATACAAATAAGACATTACATGCAGGGCAAACAACCTCCTACCGATAACCCCATACTTCGTCGCTTCCAGGAAGTGTCCCAGTTCCAAACCCACGGGAATGCGAGGAGAACCACCGCTGCTTATCGTTGACACCTGAGCAAAGCTGCTCAGAAAACAAGATGATCTAATATTTACCCAAATGTGTCGATACCGCCCGAGGCGATACGCAACAAACGGGTAGGTCCAGAAAGAACCGGCTGAGAATCAACAACAACATTAACGATGAAGCAGCACCGATTGCGGGGTAATTTAACAATATCAACAACTCCATCATCGACCTTAAGGGAGGAAGATCCAGCAGTGTGCGCCGACGGACACTTACTTACGCACCGCTTTCGACGGATATGCACATCCCGGAGGATGTCGGATATTTATTCAGAGCGTCATTGCGTTCGTCAGAAATCTTCATATAAGGCATGGACCAGACTTGCTTCAAGCCATCGATTTGGGGGTTGGCCAAAAATTGACGGATGTTTGGCGGATTTGGCAGAAGGGGGCACACACCCCGGAGAGGTTCGGTTCTCGACTACCCACCCGGGGAGTTTTTGGAGGTACTGGCGCGACGTTCTCTACTATGGCATCACCGATCAGATTCGGGCGGACAGATTTCGACCGTTGGAGACGGACGCCAGACGACCTGACGCTCCGATCTACGCAAGTCCCAAACAAACGCTCACGCGCGCGCGCGCGCGAGCTTGTTTTTTTCGCGTCCTCTCTAGACGTATGATGAGGTAATCGCAGCCGTCCAGCTCCACCAAGCCAAGTTGGTACGCGTGAATGATTGACGAAGTGTGATGTGTGTACGTAAATGCGATAAATCTCCCTCTCGTAGTCGGTGCGTACTGCTGCCTCAGAGCTTAATCCGCACGCACCACACGACGACGACATCGTGGGAGACTTTATCTCGCTATCAGTCGGAGAATCCGCTGCGATCAAAGGGCCTCTCATCGGGCAGGAGTTGCGTAAATGTATGATAAGATTTAAGGTTACATCGACCGCAAACACACAAATCACTCAGTCATTGAGCGGATGAGTCACAAAACACTACTGCACCGTTCAAGACGAGGTGGACCTGCGCGTGACCTTAGTTGGTCCGAATGGGGGGCGACCGGTCGTTTAGCCGATGATACTGATCATCCCGCTGTCTGACCGCTTCATTAGGGCCCCGGCCGGGTGTTTTGTGCAACTGGACCACGTACGCACTTAACCTCAGCGGAAGGACGGATACAATTGATTGCCTCTGATGGCCCATCTATGGAGATCCCGGGATATTGGAGGTACTGCTACAAAATAACGTACTCCCTGTGCCATTGGCCAATAGAGGACTAGGTTTGCAAGAATTTAATATAGGACAGGCTGAGTTTAAAATGATAACTCTTCTTAACGAATATACAAAGAGCCAGTGTACACCAAATACTTCTCGCAAGTATACTCTTTTTACTTCCACACCTGATTATGGTGCTCGCCTACTACCGGGAGGGGCGTGACACGTTTCACGGTTGCCACTGACAAGTCTATAAATAATAGTGGCCAAAGTTCACAGTTGCATGCTAATAATATAATATTCAACCAAAAGAACCAAGCGCACTATGAAGTTTGATGACCGATGAAGGTGAAGTAGCCTCAGTGGACAACACCATACCGGTTAGGTGCCGAGATTCATATGGAGTGAGTGTGTCATCGCACACCGTCCACAGGAAGGTAGGAAGTGTATGAAAACATTTTTGGCAAATAGAATCCACCTCGTACGCTCTTTTTGCCATCGGTCAAGGAAAGTTGGAAAACCAAACAATCCACTCCACCGAAAGCGAGCTTCAGCTATATTTCCCCTGCCACAAAAGCCTTGACGTAATGATGGCAAAGGAATGGCTGAATGTCAACTGTGCAAACACGAATCGGGAAGCGAACCAACAAGAGAACCATCTGCCGAAAGTAAAAGGCTTCCTGCTGGTAAATTGTATGCTAATTTTTACAGACCACCATCAATCGTTTACCGAACGTTTGCAACAAATTGCCGGCAAAGCAGCACACTCCAAACTATGAATGATTGGTTACCGCCGTTGCATTTCTGGTGAATGTGCATCGCACGATCGCACAACGCACGATTTACCAATTCTAGCGTTCCTTTCACTGCCGACTTCAACTCCGCACACCCGGGCAACACACAGTGAATGTCAGCCAGAGCTCACTCAAATGAAACATAATTTAGCATTTGAGATGGCAGACACTGAAACTGCACCGGACGGCTGGCAGCGTATGGCGTTGGAAAAGCATCCGAGTACTGGGCAGGCTTACTTCCACATGTTGGCTCCAGGCAAGACTCGGTACATGGATCATAATTTTTGTTTTTATCATACACACATGACGATCATCATCACCATCAGCGGGATCGTGGTCGTGATCACCGCTTCCCTGCATTATTCAAAGAGCGTGTGAGGTTTCCTCCCTTCCCGGAAGTGGTAATGAAAATTTGAAACCATTTCCCACCGACGAACAGAGAGGACTCGCGCGGTTTCGTGTTGCTACTGTGGCAACAAAGACCCAAAATAATAGGACAGACGAAATAAATGGCGGTGGAAAGGGTCTACGACATCCGATGTCTTGAAACAGATAGAACATTCAACGACACCTAAGTCAATAGACGGTAGCAACATCCTTTCAGGTGTTTACAGAACAAACTCGTGATGGGGAAAGTAAATGATGAATGGTGGTTTTTTGCTTTTGGTCCTCTGTCTTCAAACATTCTTTTAAAATATTCCATCAACCGCAACGAATCAATCAGATACTCGCAAGCTATCAGAATATCTTCACTGATAATTTTTGTTTTCCTTGTTTTCCTCTTTGAGTTATATTTAAATTCAATACGTTAAATTAAAGCATAATTTCGCTCACCTGACGGCCACCCGTACAGACGATTCCTTATCATCATCTGGCATGATGCCGATTTTGTTGTGTACCGTTGGACGGATTCAGATTCTAGAAGACAAAAAAAGAAAGACAAAGATAAATAAATTACTTGAAAAAGTACACACCATCGAAACAAAATACATCCAATATTAAAATTTGAACATTCACCTGGGTAAAAAGTAACACTTAAACTAGAAAAAGTATTTAACTTGTGAGCCTTCTTTCAACACACAAAATTTGGTTCCTTGTCCGTGCTGGAATTATTTCATGAATGACAGGTCAACTGTGACAACCGATAAAGAAGAAACAAATCTAAATACCATATAACCGGTAGCAATGCTCATGAATATTAACGACAACACTCGGAACACACAGAAGAGAGAAAAAAACACCACCAAATGGTGTAACCCGCGGCGACGCAGGGAAAACATCATATTCAATGAGGTATGTGTCCCTCGTTAGCCAGTCATTTACCAAATACAAATTAGTTTCCAGCCCGAACCTAATTCATCAAGTGAAAGAAAGGTAGCTGTCTGGCTTGCTCAATCGGCAACCGAACCAAACATTCGGTGAAGAATGTTGAATAAAAAAATATTCGGGAAGATTGAACCGAACGATAGTGAAGGTGAAGGGTCTAATGTCGAAGCGGAAAGAATAAACTGCGTGTCGTAAATTACAGAGATGTATTTTTACTTCCCTCGGTGGGGAATCGAACCGGAAAACAGCCATTGAAACAATTGTGCGAATGAAACAACTAACATAAATCACTTATTTAGAGACAACATATAAGAGTTAATTTAGACATTTTTATATTGCAGTGAACATTAGTATTGATTAACATTTTTATCCATCAAATGTGATACTGTTAACATAAACAAGGATTGTCTGTATTACATGAAGTGTCGAAGAAAAACCCTTTACGTCTCTTGTTTTAACCTCATTAGAAACCTCAAAAGAAATGGTTAATGGTGTCAACATTCAACTCCAAAAAAAGCCAATATTCCACATGAAGCCACACCGAGAACAGTTAAATTCATTAACCATTCGAAACTTCAATTTATCAACCGAATTGTTTAAAGTGTTTTTTATAGTTTTTGTACTAAAATAAATTTACTTCACACTCAGCGACACTTCTTTGCTATCGGGCTGATCCCTAGGGGGTCATTATAACAAAGTAAGCATAAGAAACGATGCGTGAAGCGACAAAAATCAGGCGTCTATTCCTCACCCAGGCCAGAATTATCGTAACACATAAAAAAAGTTTAAACACACAACCCACCATCGGGGAGAATTGTTTCTTGATTCAAGTTCGATAAAAAGGTTCATAAATTTTCATTTTCTCGAACCTCTGCATTGGGGACCCCTATGCACATGCACTTGTGACAAATACGAAACACACAATCGTAAAAACAAACCATACCAAGGCTTGTTGATTCTAAGCCGCATTAAACAGGTACATAAAAACAACTTTATCGTTACCATAAATTAAGACCCTAAAGGAAGTGACGTTTTTTATGCGCCTCAACATTTTAATTGCATATTGCACTTCCACCTACACACGCACACGTCACAGGACATAAAACTGGAAGGCATACGAAGTCAATCAAAAGACAAAGTCAAGGAAGAAACATCGTTGATCGGAAAATGATCCAATTGCCGCTGTGATGTTGTTTTTGCCGGTTGCATTAGAATTAATAATGCACTGCTAACCGATGAACAATCATATAGTATTCTTCGCGACCAAACATCATTTGATGACAACAATTGAACATAAAATGTTGTAAATAAAATTCACTCATGTTTTCTGTCAGTTACTGTTTGCATTTCCTTATTTTCGGTATGCGGCCATGTGCCCATTTAATTGGGGTCCCATTAAATGTCGCCAAAAAATACACACTTTTTCCTTTCCTTCCGTCTAAACTTTCATTCAACAAAACAAAACAGAAAAGAGGCTTAATGTTTCGGATCGGGACAATTCACATCACTCTTCGAAAACGAAAAAGCCGACCAGGGCGCGATATAAAAATAAACTTTCATGCCGCCAGAAGGAGGCGCGGAGTAACAGCATGGCCGGACACGCGTGACACATCGTGATGCGCTATCAGCCTCTCTAGCGTGTGTAAACTTGACTGAAAAACGGCCCGAAACCCCTGGGCCATTACGTCCCGAGCACTTTCGTGTCGGGCCAGCCAACCAAAACCGACCATGAAGCCATGAAAAACTTATGAAACCAGATAGCGGTTGAAAACTCAGGCCGCCACTGAAACGAAGATTTTTTCCCCTCTGATCCCTCTGTTCAGTTTGTCTCACGGAAGGTTTCATCGAAGCATTGGGGTTTAGTTCGAAGAAGGTGAAAAGTACTTCCCTTCTAATCACTGCTGTCACCGAAATTGCTCAAGAAACGCGAACTCTACCTTGATATTTACTAATTGATAGTTTTATGGGCACCTTACAGTGACTTTGCTACATCTGGTGACTTGGACTCTATATGTTTTGTTCATGGAATGAAATAATCTATCTATCTTCTATCTTCTTCTATCTATCTTCTATCTCCTATCTATCTTCTATCTATCTTCTATCTATCTTCTATCTATCTTCTATATCTATCTATTCTATTCTATTCTATTCTATCTATCTATCTACAAATTATAAAATTTAGTAAAGTGCGCTTGCAAGTTGTACATTCTCATGTTGCACGCAATCTCAAGTTGCATGCAAGTGTGCTATGAAACCAGTAACCTGCTGATGGAATAGGGAAAACTATTCAAACCAACAATCCCACAACAGAATAACTGAATTAGCGTCTTCATGATCGGTCCTGATTCGCTTGGTTCTCGGTTTGAAGTCACTAACTTGCCACGAATGTTTAGTATTTTCAGTTTGTCCATAAATATGAAGCATGAACAAAAATATCGAAGCGTATTTACTTTTGACAAAAAGTACCGACAGTTACATTGATTGCTATAGCAACCAGCTTGATTTGGGAAAGAGTAAAGATACTTGGATTAACAAAACACTTTTCATGTTGAAATTGTGTTTTGAAGCAATTTAAAATTTTCGCGCGGCACCGGGCCCGGACCTTATAAAATACGTTGAATAGAGTCAAGTAAAAAAAAACTCGACACCAGGTAACTAGCAATGGTCTTCGTATCATTCAACAAAAAAAAAAGAAAAACAAAATGCACCACCAACAGAAGTGATGGCGAATTTCCTTAGAACTGTTTTCTCCAATACAAGATTCTTCAAGAGCTTCGAAACACATACAAAACAAAATTTCATATAAAATATAGTCACACACAATACAAAAATATCGCCATGATTTACATACCAACCAGAACGAAATCCAGAGCTCACTCCGATGGACAAACACGAGAAAACTGAAGGATTTAATTGATCCACATTTCTTAGCAATAAATATTTCAAAGCTTCCTAAGATTAATATGAAGTTGTATAATACCGATTTAAATGGTTCGACAAGTGAACAAGTGATATCTGGACTTGGAATAAAACGTTGAATGTTATATTAGACTAAAATTTTATATTCCACTTCCTAGAAGATAGGTTTCACATAAAAAAAAATCATAGTGCCCGTGTAACCGGGCAAATAAGCTAGTATTCCAAAAGGTTGATTAATGAATTTGTGTGAAGTCACAAGATAAAAATTTTATGAATCATAACAAAAAAATAGAAAGCAAAACAATAAAACGATAATGTTTTAATTGGTCTTAGTTGTTGTTGACAAATTGCGACCATTTCCATGCATCCAAAAGGTTCTTAACTTTCATTTCAAATATTATGTGCATAAAACTGCCTTCTCAAGAACGAATTATATTATTGAAATCTTCAAAACAATTTAAAATTTTATTAAATGGCTAGTTATCAACACACCCCCTTCACACAGTTTTTATCGAAATTTTTTAACAGATTCTTTTTTAACCTTCGAACCAAATCACAACAACTTCAATCAAGCAACTTCATTACTATTTCAATCATGCAACGTAAAACACTTTTCCAGGAAATTATCCATCATTTACAGCCCATTAAAATAACGTACACGGTGTTAAATTTTCTAATCGACTATAGTCCATGTTGTTGTCCATGGAAGTAATGACGCAAGACCAGCAATAAATTGTGGAAAAAGTTTGATTAATTACAGTCAAAATGTGCAATCTTATCAATAAAAAATTCTTTGGTATATGTTCAGCAAAACTTCCCTTTTTCCTTTGCATTTCACACAACAACGAATATGTGGACTTTGAAACTGCTGCCACCACAATTTATCTGGGAACAATTCGTGGAATTTGTCTAAGGCAATAAACTACAACAAATGTATGACTAGCGACCACTTCACACACTTGCTTCCTGAACTAATTTACGGCACAGCAACACATCATCGCTTTTCACTTCCATCTTGACGGAGGGAAATAGGAACCGGAAAAAACCGTGCCGGTTTTACTTTCAAAAAGCGACCAGCCTTCCCCGGCCTCTGTTGTGACACAAACACACGCGCTTTGGGGTTATTTTAGTGCACGACTTTGGAGGCATTTTATTTCAAACCCCAGAGAAGGCAGCTATCAACAGCTGTTTTCCAAATTTCACCCGGGTGTCAACACCTCGAAACGTTTCCTTCAACCGATCGATGCCGGCACTGATTGATTACGAGTGTGGTGGAAGGAAAGACGTGACAATTGGCCCACTCAACCATAGGTAAAGTGAAAATATGTTCAGCAAGTAAGCTTTAAGGAGAAGTAAGATGTTACTACAATATTACTATTTTTTTATACTGGCAGGATGTAGTTCAGGTGAACTAGCAGTCAATGAATGAAAGATAGACCTACGAAAACTTGGAACATCGCAATATAGAAAACATCGAAACTAATCAAAACGCTAACCTGTTAGTGCTTTTTTGAACAAATTTTCGTTCCAAAATTCCCATGAAACCGTGGAAGCCCCAACGTAATAACCAAACCTACCTCCCGCCGTGTTCAAAAAATAACTATCACATGGCGGCAGTGAGTTCGATTTCACCTTTTGGCAGGCGAATATCGTAACGATCACCAAAATATACTAATATTCCCTGTTTATATGGCACGTACGGTGCATGATTTCTGCGACAAAACGAAACGAAAAACTACTATCTATAAAATCCACCAACTTTTTTTCTAGCCTCCGGTAACAATCCCGGACGGGATAGATAACATTTTTACTGATCCACAGATATGTATAGCTTTCTTTTCTCGGCATCGAATGAATTAGTAGAACGTGTTCCTAATTGGATTCTTTTGCTTTTTGACAAATGATTTTCACATTTCTGCTTCTTGAGAGCGAAAAATAAATATAAAAACCATTGTGAAAACGCGGAATTGCACCCATGACAGCGGGATAGCTTCGCCGTTGTTGTGCGAATAAGAAAATCTTCATTGGGCTCCCTCCACTCTGCAAGTCTGCACAACTTTTTTCCTTTTTCCGTGATGGAAGTGTGTGGTTTAGAAAAAAAGGGAAAACAGAAACCCATACACCCAACGGGCTAAACCTACTTTTTTTGCACGGTGAGCTACTTTACTTATCGAGCCACCGGTGCACGCACTTCTCCTTCCACTAGAGCAGCCCCCGCAACACCGCAACCAGCCAGCGTTTCCACAGCAAACTATCGAGGCCGGGGGTGCCAAGATAAACGCGATTTACCAAGCCTCGCGAGGGAGACCGTGGCCCCTCCGGAGCAAAGAGGTGCACCACTGGTGAAAACGCAAAACTTGCCCCGATCTGCGGGTTAGGAAATTGATTTTGATTTGCCATACTTCACCCAGATCTACGCCGAATGCACGAGCGTTGAACTTGAGGTTAGAAAATTTTAATATTTGCACTATGGGTGCCATTTGACGGTTTGCGATTCTTTACATATGCCGACAAAAACAAACCCAAAACTGTCAAAAACTGATTAGTAAACTCGTAAAATCATACTATTTAAAATACAAATGTAAGTAATTTCAATATCCGACAGCAGATATTAAACGAAGAAGACTGAGGGAAAACATAAAGCTTCAATTTGTTCAACAATACAGAATGTAACAACGAACAATAAAAAGCTGGATAAACCGCCAACAGCAAAATTGGCAAACCCGATCAAGATCAAAAACAGTAATTTTGGCATCATCATAAAACTGCTGTACACAGTTTTACTATCCTTCTGTACCGCCAGTTCATCTTGGGTTCTTTCGCACCATTTTGCACAAATAACCAATACCCAACATGACGACAGCGGAATGGAAAAAAATAAGAAAAAAAACAAATATCTTGACGTCTCCAATCGCGAAATTGCGCGGGTTGCGACGAGCTTAAACTATTCAAGATAATAAACATAGAAAAGAAAAACTAAAAGTTAAAAGACAAGATAGTCCATGCAAGGTACAACTTAACATAGCCTCAGGAAACAAGGTTTGAACTTTGCCCTCTCGACTGCCGTTCTCAAGGGACTCATTTTGGAGCGTTTTTATCCACCGGAGGAAAATAAAGAGGCGAACGTGGAAACAAAGGTGCAAAAAGTTGGGCGAAAATAGCCAATTTTATTGGGGGCATAGCTTTATAAAGATAAACTATAACGCCGGGAGGTGGAAATTATCTTCCAGCGGCGATGTATCTGCCTATTGCTGCAGCTATTATTTTCGAGGCGAGGCGCACGAAGAGCTTTTTCCACCATATTTTCCACCAATTTCGAGACTACCAAAGCTCGCAATGGTTTCATGTTAGGCCGGGGGAAGTTTCTCGAAGCATTTAAAAACCTACCGCGAGGAACTCCCCCCGGGCAGGCAAGGTGCCGTTCAAATACAGCAAATGGATGGTGGGAGTTGCGACGCCGTTTCTTTTTTAATTCGATGCATTCGGTTTAATGCCACGTCATTTTGAAATCCAATTTTTGTATCCACGATTTTGCGTGCATTGCCCCTTTTTTATAGATTGAGCTGACGATGAAGATTTTGGCAGCGAAGCAAAACAAAAAAGGTAGAAAAAACAAAACAATCGAAACTATCCGGCCCCGAAACGAATATTATGCAGAGAATATGGCAGCCAACTAACAAACTATAAATTCGATCAAATACTTCTGACGGGAAACAAACATATGATAACTCTGTAATGTATAAATTCCATGTGCTAGAAGAAAACATAAAAGGTATACTTGATAGAAATAGAAATAGTTTTTTAAATAGCTTCGAAAACATCATTACGAAAAGTGAGAAATCAGCTGACAAATTAGTGCATATCAAATTGAGAGCACCAAATTAAACATAAGGTAAAAAAATCCTTTTAGAAACTTTTCGATATAATATTGTGTTTCCTATTGCTCGGTCGCCATTGCAGCCTCTTGAAACATGTATGGAACACCATGTAATTCAAAACACCTGTATATTCCAACAACCCGTACACACACCGGTACTCATCAAAATCCGGATATTCGGCAAATCTTCATAGAAATTCAAAGCCAACCCCGATCACAAAGCAGAGTGCGAGAAATTAACAAAAGGAAAAGGGGGAAAAAACAGCCAACCGATAAAAGCCTTAATCAATAGAGCTCTCGTAAGCTGTTCGATATCTTGGGTTTAGTCTCGCGTATCCGCGAAAAACCGGTTTGCCATTTGTGCTCGTTGTGTTGGCTGGCATCTTTCGTCTTTTTTTTTTTTTTTGTTGCTTCCTTCGGCTGTTCCTCTCCTCAATCATATAAATATCTTCGTGATTCGATTTTTTTAACAAGGTATCACGCAATATCACGTACTACCGATGGTGGATGGCGAGTTCTTCCGTTTGGAGGAAGACGATGGTCGGTCGTAACAATCTGTTGACTGAACCTTCAACAGTTTAGTCGAGTTTTGGGCCGGTGACGATCGTGGTGAAATCCATAAAAGGCATTTGTTTTCATTTGATTTTACTCAATTGCATAATTTTGCTTGGAGGGTACAAAGGTTATCTTAATTTTAATCTTGATTATATTATTTTGAATAACTCCACTGACGGTTCAGGCGTCATAGGAAATCATTGCCAAAGATTATCTTCTGCCAAGATATCCCTCTTCCGATTGCCACCAAATTTATAAGTTCAAATAGGGTCAGGGTCGCCTCTAGGACACAAGTATTTCCTGTGCCTGCGCAATAACTAGTGAACAGCAGTCTTTATAATTCGTATGTCTTTTTGCAATTCAACGATGCCTAGCTTTAAACTTGTAGAACAATTTTCTAATATCACTCACCCCCGTGCCAAGAGTTAAATTGCAGAAATTTCAAATGGAAACCGAAGGGATGGTAGTGGTAGTTGGTTATAGGGACTATACAGACTTCAAACTTGGAAGTGCCTTTCACGTACGAACGATGCTCTTTCGGAGATCACCATGGAATCTCTGTCCCTCACGTCATTTTGTTCATTCCACCCTCGGCCGAGTCCGTCCACTTTTGCTTACGGCATCAGTGATTCTTCTGAATGAAACGAGCGCTTATGTAATTCCAACAGGGCGAAAGAAAAACCCTCCCCTACAAACAAGCAAGCCCAGTCAGTCAGGGTCACAGGATGGATGGTCTGGATCGGTGAACTTCGAAGTATTACTCGCGCCCCTTCCATCAGGTTGCACCACCACCATCCGATTCACGGTATTACGCGGCAAATACGAGATTATTCCGGCCTCCGGAAGGCCCACGCAGGTATCGGAACAAAGCGCATTTCGTACGCCATTTCGAACGCCAGCGCCCGTTCACAGTTGCGGACCAAAAGGGAGGTTATCTTGAATCGGACAGATGAAAACTGGATTCCCTGGTGTGGGGAGACGAAATAACCAGTCGTTGGTTCTGTAGATGCCTCTATCTGTACACGGCATGTATTTCTGGACACCATACTCGTGAGCGCCAAACACATTCGACTGAAATATTTTAAATTTATCCAGCTATTAATGTGCATGTAATTCAAATCTCTACCATGGCAAAAGTGCCTATACATTGCAAAACGTTGAATATAGCATAATTTAGAAACTATATGACACGTTTATTTCGATCTGCACTGTAAATGATGCCGTACTTCATCATGGGGTTACAACTTCCCAGCTATCGTGTAGGGTGACGTTTTTCTTGTGCCCTAGCGTGTCTGCGTCCCCTAAGCAACGCTCTTAACTAGAGCCCGTGCATAAATGTTGGCCCCTTTTCGATACTGAAACGCGAATATGCGGGGGTAGTTCCATTCAGCTGGCCAGAGAAACCGGTGCGGCAGACAACGTCGACATCGTGGCGTTCCCTCGCCATCCAGTTTGTTGCGCGTCCCACGAATTCGTCCCACACGTGGCAAGCAAAAAACCAACCCCGCTGGCTTACCTGCGCTGCTGCTACTGCTGGTCTCCCTGTTGGTCTGCGCACTTCCGGTTCGGTCAACGGTTTCCGGTCGTTCCACCGCGACAGAATCGATCACGATCCGCTTCTTTCGGCAATACGCGGAAAAGGTTTGCTTCCGCCTGCGTCACTTTCAAACACTTTACAATATACACAACTTATTTCTTTACTTCACAAACGACGATTTCGTACTAATTGAAACAAACGAAAACTTCAACATTAAATCATCTTTTTTTTCAGAAACCCTTTTCGGTAGGGCTTTGAGAAACATGTATCCAGCCTACTACTGGGATGTACGAATTCACTGTCCTCTTGCGTTGCTACGGTACGACACCTTTTTCGCATCACTTTTACATGATTGATTTTATAATTTACACTTGTACCAATTTACCCTTTCCAGTTTGATTCCAGTTAGAACAACGCCGGTCAGTTGGTAAATTTAAAATCCCAGTTCCCACATCACCTCTGAAAGGTTGTAACACCCGCTCATGAAGTGCAACAAAGAATAGAAAACATTTTTACAACACACCTAATTACGGAAGAAGGAAACTTTCAGCGCTTTTGGCGAGTTGCAGTCACCATTAAAACACGGGAAATGCATCGAGCCATCGATCAAAAACCTGTTCCATCTTGCGTTCTCGATGCAGCAGCACTGGCAAAAAAAAAACAAGGAGTCCCGTTGGTAAACAAGTTGTTTGCTTTAACAAAACAACACACATGCATAAATACAGAAACAAAATACGACAGGAGTGGGTACGGTAAATAAAGAACAGATGATTTTTTTTGTCCCTTTAAAATTTTGAGAACACTCGTGGAAAACCTTTGATTTTTTGCGAAAAAGGAAATATAAACCGCAGCAGCCGTATCTTTTGAAACTCTTCCTTGCTTATCGTGAATATGTTCAGACGCTCCTGAGATCGTGCTCGTAGGGGCTGTATATATTTCAAACATTCGTTGTTACCGGTGCGATAAGACCAAGCTAAAATTTTGCTTGAAAATGAAAGACCAACTGTTCAAGGAAAAGGGTATTTGAGAATAAGTTAGGAAACCCCTCTTTTGTGATTTATGCATGTGTCTGACGTTTATTGAGCACCCGGGCCAACTGGACCAGTCGCCTTCATCACTGTTATTGATTTTTATTCGTTGGAAAATTTTCCCATACACCATTTTTTGGCAGCTTTCCTTTGCCGTGTTTTGGGGGAAAACACACGTCCTTAGGCACTTATTTTTGATAACTATTTTCTTGTACATACTTTTTCACAAACACAAACACATTATATCCTTATCTCAAGAGTGCCCCTTTTACCAAATCGGTAGAACCGAATAAGCTAACGGCGGAAACCATTTGTTTTCTGCGCTAGTGGTTTTCGCTTTTGTGCCCTTCGCATGCTGCGGTAGATGCTTTCCACCACAAAGTTGCCGATTGGTGTCGGAGCCGGAGGGGTAAACGAAATTGAAGGCGTCGAAAGCGAGAAAAACTAAGCCGCTCGTTGATTTTGCGAAAACACGACTTACAAACGCATGAAGACTTTGCAACTTCACGTGCAGTGGATAGCAGTATCGAGAAAATGGCCCACCAGCAAGGCGAACGAAAAACACATCATGAAGCAAAAAACAAAGCTGAACTTCCAATTTCCACTAACTTTCCGGTACGAACACGATACGCGATTCGACCACTTTGCTATCCTACGCCGTACTGATGGGAACGTTGTGCTTTGTACGCGGTAGCAACCGAACGGTTGTTTTCGAAAGCCAGTGGCCCTCGAATTGCGGTAGAGTGAGCGGGTAGGGAAGAGCAAGAGATAGAGAAACAACAGCAGCATTTGACAGCAAATGGTTAGATTGACAATCATTCAAATCAAAGTTGCAAACAAATCAGTTGCCAAACGTCAGATATTTTTGAACAATAAAATAACAGAATAAGCAAATTCGTTCTACAAATCTTCGACAAATATCCCTAGTTCATCCGAAGCTGAGCTATTGAGACTTACTAAAATTGGTTCGGCTTTTTAACAATTTTCTCGTAACGGCATTCTGTAGTGTAGCAGATTGTCATTGCGGTGAAAACTGAAGCACCCTATCATCCATCTCCTTGGTTGTAAGTTTCTGCTATTCAGATTGGCAAATCATTCTTCAAGTACTCACTAGATAAAGTATCTTCAAGGCAGCACTTGAATCAGTTTCATCAGTCGATCCAATATCTATTAGTTGCTAGGAGGCTGCTCTTAACCTGGCTGGACGCTAGTTACGAGCAAGATGAGCCGCCTGAAGTTTCATCGGACGCTTCAGCCGACGGATCCGCACGCCCTACCGGTCCTCATCATTGGCCAGCTTCGTCATCTGACGGAACTGCCGTTCGACCGGATTAGCCCAAAACTGGAACCGCGTGTCGACCGGGAAACGTACATGAAAGCAGTGTCCTGCCTTCATCCCGCGCCGACCGATACGTGCTCGTTGTATCTCGACCAGGCCCGGGTCGCTGCGCTTCCGTTGAAAGCATCACGCCACAACACTGCATCACGGGCTCACGCGATCACGAAACTTATTCAAACGAATACGACGAATGTGAGCGAATCCATCGTGATTGTGTGCGAAAAGCAGGACTTGCTTGCATCGGCTAGTGCGGTCGCCCGGGCTTTTCCGTTGTACAGTCGGAAAACATCCAAGGCGGCGACTGCTGATCCACCGCCATTGGTGCACATCGAGTTCGTGCTGGTAAACGGTCAGTCGGAAACCCCCGAGGAAATCACCGAAGAGGATGTCCTTGTGATGGCGAACGTGACCGTCGGCATCCGACTGACTGCACGAATCGTTGATGCACCGTGCAATGAGATGAACGTGTCTGGCTTCCTGGCGGAGGTGGAAGCGATCGCACTGGAGCTCGGACTGAAGTCGAAAATAATCCGTGGCAAGGAACTGCACGAACAAGGATTCGGTGGTATCTACGGTGTCGGAAAGGCGGCTGCTGATCCACCAGCTCTCGCAGTACTATCATATGAACCGAAAGGTGCTACCGAAACGGTTGCCTGGGTCGGAAAGGGTATCGTGTTCGATACCGGCGGTTTGAGCATCAAGGGCAAGACCGCAATGCCGGGTATGAAGCGTGATTGTGGTGGTGCCGCTGCAATTCTAGGTGGATTTTATGCTGCCGTCAAGAGTGGATTCCAGCAGAACCTGCATGCCGTCTTCTGCCTCGCGGAAAACTCGGTTGGACCGGAGGCAACCCGCCCGGACGACATCCACCGCCTTTACTCGGGCTGCACCGTGGAGATCAACAACACCGACGCCGAGGGCCGCCTTGTGCTGGCTGATGGGGTCGTTTACGCCGATCGGGATTTAAAGGCGAACATCATTCTCGATATGGCCACCCTCACGGGAGCACAGGGTATCGCCACCGGAAAGTATCATGGGGCGCTCCTGACCAACAGCGATGAATGGGAGGAGAAAGCAATGGAAATTGGACGTCGCACCGGTGACATGCTCTGCCCCGTGCCGTACTGCCCGGAACTGCATTTCAGCGAGTTCAATTCGGCCGTTGCCGACATGAAAAACTCCGTCATGGATCGCGGTAACGCACAGGTCAGCTGTGCCGGTCTTTTCATCGGTGCCCATCTCGGGTTCGAGTATGGTGGATCGTGGATGCACGTCGACATGGCTGCACCAGTGCACAATGGCGAACGGGCGACCGGGTACGGTGTGGCACTGCTGGCCGGGTTGTTCGGCGAACACAGCAAAGCTTCGATCTTGCGGGACATTGCTAGCCAGCCAACTGTGCTGAGAAATAAGGCGTCCGGAAATTGCACTGAACCTCCGTTGAAAAAGGCTTGCTTAGATTGAACGCCTTAACGCATCACGTGAGGGGGTGAGTTTTCAAAAGCTGATTCTTTCGATGATTTATACTGCACATCTTAAATACAATTCATTACTTTTTCTCAATAAATACTTTACCTTCAACCGTTGGAGGTGGATTTTTCTAATAAATCAACTAAATTATGAAACGAATAATTGTTGTGCGTTTCTATTTTTCTATGCATCTGAAGCGACTAATACAATAAATTATTAAGAAGGTAGGATTTTGTGTTTTATTGGATCTTTATAATATCACATAAATTACGATTTAATGAACTTGAACCAAGATAATGGATGAAGGCATCGAACAATGAAGTGACTAGACACCTCAACTCGAAGTATTCAAAAATCCACAGTACTTCCTGTTATCTCATCTCCTAATCAATCATTCCCGTCTCCACTTTGAAAGCAGAGTAAGCCATTTCAAATAGTGTGTACGATTCTCCACTACGTTTCGCTATCTTTTCTGCCGTTTCATCCGAATTGTTTCTACTCTCCGGATCGCACTCCTCGTTCATCAAAAGCGTGATTAGGGTTGATCGACAATTCGATACGGTCACCGTGATATGCAACGGCGTTTGATCACCGTCCGAGCGAGCGTTCACATCAGCTCCGTGCTGTAGCATCAAAGCGGCGCATCCCGCATTGTTCCATTTGCACGCAGAATGTAATGGTGTCCACCCCATCGCGGTACGTGCATTTGGATCCGCCCCATATCGAAGAAGCAGCTTAGCCATCGTAGGATTATCATTGTAGCACGCTTTGTGTAGCACCGTGTACCCATCGCTATCGATTGCGTGCACGACCGATGGCTTTCGTTTGACAATATCTTCCAGGATCTCTTGTTTGTTCTCACCAGCAGCCCACAGGGCGTACCTTTCGAGGGTGGCTAGAAACGATTAAATTACAGTAAATGATTTCATTAGTCTCTTAATTAACTTGTTTCCAAATTACACTACCTGTTGGATCGTTATCCTCTTCGATCAAATCATCCGGATCATCCCATCCGCTGACGAACATTCCGCGAGGCACTTTGCTCATTTTCTCCTGCAACGCTTCAAGCGTATCCATCTCTTCATCTTCCCCTTCGGGCGCTTCGTCGTTGGTAAGACTATTCGCTATATTATCCCAATCTTTTAACGTACGGCTAGACATTGTCTAGACACTTGTTTTTAATGCGGATTTATGTATCGAATGCGAATATGGAGTTTCCCGGCACTATCGCATATGATTTGTTTACAAATAAACCAATTGTCAAATTCAAATCGATGAAAGTTGTCGCAGCCAATGGCTGCGTACGCATAAACATTTGCTCGTATGTTCAAATGACACAAAATTATCGAACGATCGTGATTTTTTTAAAAATCTCTAATGCACATGCCTATAAATTTATCGTTTTAACATTTTATTGCGAATGCTCTTAGCCCACTTCCCGATTAATTTAAAGAAAATTTCTCAAAAATTACCCACCTACCATGCCCTATAAATATCCCAGGTTAGTGCTTCTTTTAGTTGTTCCTTGCTTCTTATTTACATAGATAATCTCTGGTCAAATAATTATTTTGCATCCCCAGAAGATGATGCGCTAAAACTTTAATCTTGGGTACAGTAACGGCAACAGACCCATGATTGAAGATACAGCACCGAGTATGCCGATGGTTTGGTTAGAAACTGCAATATAACCCAATCCGTTTAGGGGAATGAAAACATCACAAACGTTCTTCACCGTGTCCACTAGCAGCGGCTTGTTTTCCTGGTAGATGACCGAAAGTGATTGCTGCAGATTGCGGATATTTGAACGACTGTAGTACACGAAAAGTCGATAAAGTTCCTGTAGATCCCGGCATAGATTCATCAGGATCGAAATTAGCCAGAATCGATTTGAACGATTCAGCCATTTTGTGGTGTCCACACCTTTGCTGATACCGGAGCGCGACAACCAAACTACGTGATCCGCCAACAGGAATAACCCCGAGGAAAGTTTCCCAAGTACGATGAAAAGTTGCTGCGAAACATGCTTCAATTCGATGCTTGCCACTGCGCCATACAGCACCTCGAATCCTTTTCCGAACCGCAGCACTACAAATGGACAAACTTCTAAAATAACTATAAAAGGAACGACATGCTACCAATTATTACTTACACTTGCGGAATGAGCTGAGAATACCTTCGATGTGTTTTAACAGTTGAATGGATTCGTTTGTGGGTGATGTGCTATTGGCGACCTTCGCGGCCCACAAGGCCCGGCAAGAATATTGACAAAACCTTGAAATAAATCGAAAGAGAGAAGAAGCCGCTAAAAGGATTGACTCCATCCGATGTTTCCACGTCCGCTCCATTACCTTGCAATTTTGTCTTTGCCCACTGTTTGGCTGTTCAACTTTATAACGATGTCCATGTTTTTGGTTTACTGCGTCTTTGGTAGTAGGAACGGTACGCAAAACACACGCCACTCCACAGAATGGTGTGGTCAATTAAATGCACTTTGAATATAAAACCTCTAGCAAATTTAATGCTTTAAAATTTAACACTTTGCATCAACCAACTGCGCGTAGGGAATGTAGTAAAATTGTTCTTTGATAACGAAGATAACAATACCGAATGTGTAGAGTGGTGTTGATCTGACGAAATCTGACAGCACTTCGTTTTAACGTCCCACTTCACTACTCTCCTTGTCGATTACTTCCTGGCTGACAGAATCATCATGCTTTCTCGTTTTGTTGGCAACAATTGGCAACGAGATAGAACGAGAAAGCACGATGATTGTGAAAGTCGGGGTACAGTCGGACGTCGATTATCCGGGGCCGGATTAACCGGGGGGCGGATTATCCGGGTGTCTTGCAACTGACAACTGCACAACCGGGTTGAAATATTTCCATGAATTTCAGGTTTGTTCACAAAATGTTTTAGCAATAATGTGTCAAATAAAATTTGTCGGATCAAAATAGCAATAAAAACTACCATAGAAAAATAATTCAACCATTTTTTATGATTAATCCACTAACTGGAACTGGTTAAAAGTGAACTAGCCGAGACTCAAACCAGGTATTAACGAATTTTACGTATATGTTCGATTATCCGTGGAATTCGATTATCCGTGGACCTCCCGGTCCCGACACCCCCGGATAATCGACGTTCACCTGTATTTTCAAATTTTTTTATTTTTTTGTAGCAGATTTGGAAATTACTTGAAGCACATATAGGGATTTTTAGATGATATCATAACAGAAGCAGCATTATTTCTAACTGCAGCACATCACATTCCAACTGCATCAGTTGATTTTATAACGCGATCATGTTTATTATAACTTTGTCAGTTGAAGTCAGAATCGTAGCAGTTGATATTATAATCCTGGTATAGCAGCTTGAGCGAAGTACGCAACTTGCATAGGTCATCGCTGCATAAGAAGCACGAATGCGCAGGCAAAAATCGATTAGTTCGACAAGTTCCGTTTTGATTCACTATTCGATTCAAACGGATTCAACATTGAATCAACTGGTGCAATTGGAATATGATGTGCTGCAGTTAGAAATAATGTTGCTGCTGTTATGATATCATCTGAAAATCCCTGTTTTTTCCTGTTAGTACACATTTTGAATTATATTTATTTGAGAGACGATGAACTTATCCTATGTTACATTCACTTCCGATTATAGCCTAAACGATCAAAAACGCTGCCGTTGCTCTTACCAGCCACTTTACCAACTTTAGCAAGCTTAGAATCGAGGCTGAATCTTTCAACGCGTTTCGACAATGATTTCGTATCACCCTGTGAGCCTAGGCTGAGGCGGTTTTTGATCGGTTGTTTCGGCGCCTGCATCATGGCATCCGATTGCAAACTAACGCGCGATGGAGACACCCTTTTCGCAGCCCTCGGAGACGTTGTGTGCTTCATTTGAACCACTTTCTTCGTACCGTGTAAGGACGACACCCGATTGACAGCAGCTACCGTCGCCTTTCCCATTCCTCCACCGCCTAACCGTTGCTTAACGGAAACTGGCTCTTCACTGAAACGAGGTCGAACCCCTCCAGCAGCTCCATCGGATTGCCCCTGGATGCGTACCTTCCTGGGGGCTATTTCGAGTACCTCATCTTCCTCGGAAAACGAAACGCTCTTCAGGCCTCCTCCAAGGCTTACGTCGACGCTATAGCCAGACATTTTTGGATAGTAGTCTATAGCTTCCTCGTCCGATGACACTGCGACCGCTTTTGCTGGTATTTTCTTTACCAAAATAACCTTCTGTTGCGAAGGGTTATATTTGTGGTCCGCAGTAATTGATGGTAGTTTGGCTGGGGATTTTTTCAGAATTCCCGCTGACGAAACTGCCAGATCATCTTTGCCATTATCCACCTTTCGGCCACCAAGTCGGGCAAATATGGAGCACGATACTGTTTGTTCCACCTTTGGCGTTGTGGAGCTGAACTTTGCTGGTGGTTCATTGTCACTACTAAGTCGATCGAAAATGCTGGATCGTTTGACACCCACCCTCCCGGTTGGCTTCTCATCTATGGAAGGTGTTGGTTTTGCTTCCTTCTTCTCAAGAATTTGCCTGCTACGCGCTGTACTTCCGGTAGGGAGAGTGATCTTGTATTTTCCTTCATGCTCCGGTAGCACACGTCTGGGTTTTGGCTCGGTTGATACCGGACCGATTGATGAAACTGTCCCTGTTGAGGTAGGTGAATCGACAATTGAAAAGAATCTGAACAAATAAAGTTATAGGAGTACGTACGTGATGCAGTTCCCGGCTTCTCTGTCTTTTTCACATTGCTACCGGTTCCAGTGTTTGGCGTGCCGGACACCGTGGCCACAGGAACCCCAGGCTCATTCTCGGGCACAGAGAGTACCTTTTCTCTGGCACTCTGTTCGGCTACTCGTTTAGCATGGCGTAGGATCGCAATAATATCGCCCATCGTTGTTATACCCATTTCCCGGAGATACTCCTTGTTAAGATCCATCAGCATGTCCAGCTGGATCCGGTTTTCGACGAACACGTGAGCGTACGTTGCTGCAGCGGGAGACGGAATATCGGCGTTTGTAAAGAACTTTACCCATGATGCTGAGGAAGATTGAACGAGATGTTAATCATTGGAAGGCGAAGCCCATTACAAGATCAAGCCTATGGCGATTTCCATCGTCAACATACCTGCCGAAGGCGATGGCATTGTTGTAATGTAACTGCTTCCTTATTCCTTTAGCCAATTTCGGCGTGATAATCACCTTGTCCACGAGAAGATTGGAAAGCACAAATTCAGCCGATAGAAATGCACAACATTGAAATAGTTTGACCAATTTCGGTCAAAAATAGCTTGCTGCTGGAAAAGTTTGGTTGTCAAGATGGTAGCAAAACACAGAAAAATGAACAAAATGTCTGTTGCAACTGTCAAAGCTTGATTTTGCTGTCAGATTTCTCAAATTAAATAACTTTCCATTTATAACTAAGCAATTATTGTTGCTTGTGGGTCTTCGCTCCACTAAAAAATAAACAAAATTTATTGCAACATTTTTATTTGTTCAAAATTATAATAACAAGTTGAATTGCAAAGTTATTCACGTATCGTCATCCAGGACAGCACCGCATATACCGACGATTGCCGGCCCCGATATGGATTGGTTGTCACGAACACTTGCAAAATGACAGCATCTCGCGCGTTTTCTGACGTAGAATGCCGATGTGTTAGTACCGTCACGGCGTAGATTTCACTAGATCGAAACGACGCGTGTATTCCGTCACGGGAAGGCTTTATCAGAAGTAAAATTGAATTTTCACCGACTGTACCGCGCTCAAACCGATCGAAAACATTCGCAAACAGTTCCCGGAGCACTCCGGTCACGGAAAAGTGCGAAGTAGGGCCCCGGGAGACATAGTTCGAGACGATAAATATCCATTTACCTTGCACTTGGTTGCCCGTGAGGGGGAAGACAAAAAGGAAAAAGAAGCTCCTTTCTGCGAAGCTGTGCACGACCTTAGTCATCCGCGCTTGTGTATTGATTGCGTTTTCCGAATAAGAAATCCAAGGACAACACAATGAGTGGAGATTCGAAGGCACCGTTGCGTACGGTGAAGCGCGTACAGTTCGGCATCCTATCGCCGGACGAGATCCGCCGGATGTCGGTGACGGAAGGTGGCATACAGTATGCGGAAACGATGGAGGGTGGGCGGCCGAAGCTGTGTGGCCTGATGGACCCACGGCAGGGTGTTATCGAGCGAACGTCGCGTTGTCAGACGTGTGCGGGCAACATGACCGAATGCCCGGGCCATTTCGGGCACATCGATCTCGCCAAACCAGTCTTTCACATCGGTTTCATCACGAAGACGATAAAAATCCTTCGCTGCGTTTGTTTCTACTGCTCCAAGATGCTCGTCTCACCGACCAACCCCAAGATTAAGGAAATCGTCATGAAGTCGAAAGGGCAACCTCGCAAGCGCCTCGCGTACGTTTACGATCTGTGCAAAGGCAAGAAAATCTGCGAAGGTGGTGAAGATATGGACATGACGAAAGATCCGAGCGCTGCGGATGCCAGCAAAAAGCAGGGCCACGGTGGTTGCGGTCATTATCAGCCCTCTATCCGGCGCACCGGGCTTGACCTGATGGCCGAGTGGAAGGAGGTGAACGACGAAAATCAGGAGAAGAAAATCCAGGTTTCGGCCGAGCGGGTGTACGAGATCCTGAAGCACATTACCGACGAAGAGTGCTACGTGCTCGGTATGGATCCGAAGTTCGCCCGTCCCGATTGGATGATCATCACCGTACTACCGGTACCACCGTTAGCCGTGCGGCCGGCCGTCGTAATGTTCGGGGCGACCAAAAATCAGGACGATTTGACGCACAAACTTTCCGACATCATCAAGGCGAACAACGAGCTGAAGAAAAACGAAGCAACCGGCGCCGCGGCACACGTGATTGCGGAAAACATCAAAATGCTTCAGTTTCACGTGGCCACGCTAGTCGATAACGACATGCCGGGAATGCCGAAGGCAATGCAGAAAAGCGGCAAACCGCTTAAGGCGATCAAAGCGCGTCTGAAGGGAAAGGAAGGTCGTATCCGTGGTAATTTGATGGGTAAGCGTGTAGATTTTTCAGCCCGTACCGTCATCACACCGGATCCAAACTTGCGAATCGATCAGGTCGGAGTGCCGCGTTCAGTCGCGCAAAACATGACCTTCCCGGAGTTGGTGACCCCGTTCAACATCGATCGCATGCAGGAGCTAGTGCGCAGAGGAAATTCGCAGTACCCGGGCGCTAAGTACATCGTGCGAGACAACGGTGAGCGTATCGATCTGCGCTTTCACCCGAAGTCATCCGATCTGCACCTTCAGTGCGGCTACAAGGTGGAGCGCCATCTACGCGACGACGATCTGGTCATCTTCAACCGACAGCCAACGCTACACAAGATGAGTATGATGGGGCATCGTGTGAAGGTGCTACCCTGGTCGACGTTCCGAATGAACCTCAGCTGTACCTCACCCTACAACGCCGATTTCGACGGTGACGAGATGAACCTGCACGTCCCGCAATCGATGGAGACGCGTGCGGAAATCGAAAACATTCACATTACCCCGCGCCAGATTATTACGCCGCAGGCGAATAAACCTGTCATGGGTATTGTGCAGGACACGCTGACGGCGGTGCGAAAGATGACCAAGCGGGATGTGTTCATCGAAAAGGAGCAAATGATGAACCTGCTCATGTTCCTGCCGACCTGGGATGGCAAGATGCCGCAACCGTGCATCCTCAAACCGAAACCACTGTGGTCGGGTAAACAAATCTTCACCCTCATCATTCCCGGCAACGTGAACATGATCCGTACGCATTCGACGCACCCGGAGGAGGAAAACGACGGGCCGTTCAAGTGGATTTCGCCCGGCGACACCAAGGTCATGGTCGAGCACGGTGAGCTGATCATGGGCATCCTGTGCAAAAGGACCCTCGGAACGTCGGCCGGCTCGCTGCTACACATCGTGTTCCTCGAGCTGGGCCACGAAATTGCCGGACGATTCTACGGCAACATTCAGACGGTCGTCAACAACTGGCTGCTGCTGGAGGGTCATAGTATCGGTATCGGTGATACGATTGCCGATCCGCAGACCTATTCCGATATTCAGCGTGCGATCAAGAAGGCCAAGGAGGACGTGATAGGCGTGATCCAAAAGGCGCACAACATGGAGCTCGAACCAACGCCCGGTAACACGCTGCGACAGACGTTCGAGAACCAGGTGAACCGTATCTTGAACGACGCTCGTGACAAAACTGGTGGCTCCGCCAAGAAGTCGCTCACTGAGTACAACAACCTGAAGGCTATGGTCGTGTCTGGTTCGAAGGGTTCCGACATTAATATCTCACAGGTAAGGACGAAAAAGAAGGCCCAAGAAATTGTTTGTAACTAGTCGTAATTCATTTATTATTATTTGAGTTGAAAACGATGAAGAAATATGAAGTTGTCTGCAAAATAGCCACCGTTTGTTTCACCGTCTTCCCTTCCATAGGTTATTGCTTGCGTGGGTCAGCAGAACGTCGAAGGTAAGCGGATTCCATTCGGGTTCCGCAAGCGCACCCTGCCACATTTCATCAAGGATGATTACGGTCCCGAGTCGCGTGGCTTCGTGGAAAATTCGTACCTGGCCGGGCTGACGCCTACCGAGTTTTACTTCCATGCCATGGGTGGTCGTGAGGGTTTGATCGATACCGCCGTCAAGACGGCCGAAACCGGTTATATCCAGCGTCGTCTGATCAAGGCGATGGAGTCGGTAATGGTCAACTATGATGGTACGGTGCGTAACTCGGTCGGTCAGCTAATTCAGCTGCGTTACGGCGAAGACGGGCTGTGCGGTGAAGCGGTAGAGTTCCAGAATCTACCGACGATCAAGCTCTCGAACAAGGTGTTCGAGAAGCGCTACCGATTCGATCCAACCAACGAGCGCACGCTTCGGCGGATCTTCAACGAGGATGTCATCAAGGAGCTGACGGAATCGACCTCGGTCATCCAAGAGATCGAGGCGGAGTACGAGCAGCTGTTGCGCGACCGGGAAGCGCTCCGGCAGATCTTCCCGAACGGTGAGTCGAAGGTGGTACTGCCGTGCAACCTGCAGCGTATGATCTGGAATGTGCAGAAGATTTTCCACATCAACAAACGCTCACCGACGGATCTGTCGCCACTGAAGGTGATCCAAGGCGTGCGAGATCTGCTGCAGCGCTGCGTCATCGTGGCCGGCACGGATCGGCTGTCGAAGCAGGCGAACGAAAACGCAACCCTGCTGTTCCAGTGTCTCGTTCGCTCGACCCTCTGCACCAAGTACGTCGCGGAAGAGTTCCGGCTGAACAACGAGGCGTTCGAGTGGTTGATCGGTGAAATTGAGACACGCTTCCAGCAGGCCCAGGTTAACCCGGGTGAAATGGTGGGTGCCTTGGCCGCACAGTCCCTTGGAGAGCCGGCCACACAGATGACACTGAACACGTTCCACTTTGCCGGTGTGTCGTCGAAGAACGTAACACTCGGTGTGCCTCGGTTGAAGGAAATTATCAACATCTCCAAGCGACCGAAGGCCCCCTCGCTGACGGTGTTCCTTACCGGTGGTGCGGCCCGTGACGCGGAGAAGGCGAAGAATGTGCTCTGTCGGCTGGAGCACACGACGCTGCGCAAGGTCACGGCCAATACGGCAATCTACTATGATCCCGACCCGCAGCGCACAGTGATCGCGGAGGATCAGGAGTTTGTGAACGTGTACTACGAGATGCCCGACTTCGATCCGACCCGCATCTCGCCGTGGCTGCTGCGTATCGAGCTGGACCGCAAGCGCATGACGGACAAGAAGCTCACGATGGAGCAGATCGCGGAGAAGATCAACGCCGGGTTCGGCGACGATCTGAACTGCATCTTCAACGACGACAACGCGGACAAACTGGTGCTGCGCATCCGTATCATGAACGAGGACAACAAGTTCCAGGAGAACGAGGAGGAAAACATGGACAAGATGGAGGACGACATGTTCCTGCGGTGCATCGAGGCGAACATGCTGTCGGACATGTCGCTGCAGGGCATCGAGGCGATCGGCAAGGTGTACATGCATCTGCCGCAGACGGACGCGAAGAAGCGGATCGTCATCACCCCGGAGGGTGAGTTCAAGCCGATCGGGGAGTGGCTGCTCGAGACGGACGGTACGTCCATGATGAAGGTGCTGAGCGAGCGGGACGTCGACCCGGTACGCACTTACAGTAACGACATCTGCGAGATCTTCTCCGTGCTCGGTATCGAGGCGGTGCGTAAGTCGGTCGAGAAGGAAATGAACAACGTGCTGCAGTTCTACGGTCTGTACGTGAACTACCGCCATCTGGCGTTGCTTTGTGACGTGATGACGGCCAAGGGTCATCTGATGGCCATCACCCGACACGGTATTAACCGACAGGATACGGGCGCGCTGATGAGATGTTCGTTCGAGGAAACGGTGGACGTGCTGAACGACGCGGCAGCGCATGCCGAGGTCGATCCGATGCGTGGTGTGTCGGAGAACATCATCCTCGGTCAGCTGCCACGCATGGGAACCGGTTGCTTCGATCTACTGCTGGACGCCGAAAAGTGTAAGCTTGGTATGGAGATTCCGCACACTTCAATTCTGGGCGGAACGGGAATGTTCTTTGGATCAGCGGCCACACCAAGCATGACGCCGTGGCAGCAGTCGGCCACACCCGGTTACGGTGGTTGGTCTCCGTCGGGACCAGCAAGTGGTATGACGCCGGGAGGTCCAAGCTTCTCTCCCTCGGCACAATCGGACGCATCGGGAATGTCACCTTCATCTTGGTCACCGATCCGCGGATCACCGAGTTCTCCGGGACCGTCGATGTCGCCGTACCCACCATCGTCACCCTCGATGTCGCCATCGTATTCACCGAGCAGTCCAAACTATGCCCCGAACTCTCCCGGCGGTGCGTCACCGTCCTACTCTCCGACGAGTCCTTGCTACTCACCGCCAAGTCCACAATATTCCCCCGGCAGTTCGAACTACTCGCCAAGCAGCCCTAACATTCACTCGGCCACCCAGAACTACTCTCCCACCAGCCCCTCGTACTCGCCCATGTCTCCGATGCATCCGACGAGCGCCTCCGCCTACGGTAGCCCAGCCTACTCCCCCACCAGCCCCTCGTATTCACCCACCTCACCGTCCTACTCTCCGTCGTCACCCGTTTTCTCACCCACCAGCCCCTCCTACTCACCCTCCAGCCCGTCCTACTCACCCACCAGCCCCTCGTACTCACCTACCTCGCCGTCCTACTCGCCAACATCGCCAAACTTTACGCCCGTCACGCCGTCCTACTCTCCCTCCAGTCCGAACTATTCCCCGACCTCACCGCACTACTCTCCAGCCTCACCGAGCTATTCCCCCTCTTCGCCCAAATATTCACCGACCTCGCCGAGCTATTCGCCCACCTCCCCGTCGTACATTGGGAGCCCGCACTACACCCCGGCCAGCCCGCAGTACGCACAAACCAGCCCGAACTATTCGCCAACGTCACCCAGCTACTCGCCCTCGTCGCCGCAGCACTCACCCGGCAGCAGCAGCAACCACTACAGCCTGGGCTCATCCTCGTACTCGCAGACACCCGCTCCCTACTCGCCCAACATGTCCTCGTACTCACCGAGCAGCCCGAAGTACTCCCCGACCAGTCCCGTCTACACGTCCAGCTCGCCTACCTACTCGCCATCGTCACCGGCGTACTCGCCCACACCGCAAGGCTACAGTCCGTCGAGTCCGGCAAGTCCAACCTACTCACCGACCAGCCCTTCGTACGACGATAGCAACGAGGATTAAACTGAGGTGGGGTCAGGACGACACGATTGTTGAGGTAGGTTCAACATGTCGACTTATATTGATCTCTTTACTAACTCCATTTCACTCTTCTTCCTATTTAGGCTGAACCGCGGAAAACACGAACACGCAACACAATGGAAAACAGATGGTTCTCCGCTCCGTTCATCGCGTTGGCAGCATAATAATGGTGATAGATCACTGAATCTGGGAACACTCCCCCTGAGTGGTGGGAAAATGGCTTTACAAAGTCAAATAGAGTCCAAGGACGCGATTTATCATATCTTATTCGTAGGGACTTTAGTGTTTTTCCTTTTTAGACACGATCATATATACATTATTTCTTATTTTCTATCTCTTAAGTTCCCTTCTTCATGTCTTCAGCTGACAGTGCGAAGAGTTTTCAAGTGCATTTTGTTTCCCCAACGACGAGCGCCGAAACTTGGTTGCATTGTGTGTAATTTTACTCCTACCCATTGGCAACCGGAAAGTTAGCAATAGCAATAGCGCCCCTCATACGGGTTGATTAAGATGGGTGGGGAGTTTTTAATCCGCAAAAACAATCGACGAAATGATCGGTAAGACATCCAATAGTTTCGTTTTTAGTTAACTTGCTCTACTGATCAGTGGCGCACCGTGTCCCATCTAGGAGGATATCTCCGGTCAATAAAGTTGTAAATGTTATTTATAAGACAAACCATTGCTGTAGTGGGTACGGTAAAGAATTCGCTACAATTTCATTCAAATAAATACAATTTATAGAGAAAAATGGCTGTGTTGAATTTATTTGTTGTGCGTATTTACGTATGTATTTCACAAGTCGGAACAATGTGTTCCAAAAATGTAGCCAACAACCATATGGATTCAACTGGAGCCATCTAGATTCAACCGGATCCAACTGGATTCAACTGGATTCAACCGGATACATCCTCATTCAACCGGACTCATCCGGATTTAACAGGATTCAACCGGATCTATCTGGATTCAACCAGAGCATTCCGGTTTCGACGGACCAAAACGGATTCACCGGAGCATCCGGAGTCGAATCCAGCATTCTTTTGGAGTCGGATGTGGTTTAGGAAGATGGAGTCGGAGTGGATTCCGAATCCATTCCGAAGTTCTCATCACTAGTAGGCAGGGCTGCTTCTTGTGGTTTGACGGCTGACAATAGTTATTCAAAACAAACAGCACAATAGTAAACAAACATTACGAGTCACGGCACGGTCGTAGCAGATCCCAATTGTTTCGCACGTATCTAGTCAATTATTTGTTGTTGCTCAATCCCAAATCCAGATCCTCCGCGCGCTAATCAATGCAACGTGTGTGAGAAAAGTCATGAAATATGACCGAACCGCAGAAGATACCGTTCGACAATAATATCAACAACTACACATTGAAGGTGGAGCTGGGGAAATGCTTTGGCAATTGCGGAACCGTTTACCTGGCCCAGCATCGGCCCACCCGGAAGCACGTGGCCGTTAAGAAGTTCCTGGTGGAAGACCTCAAAAATGACATCAGCTACGTGATGGACGAGGCGAAACACTTGCGCGAGTTCGACCACCCGAACATCCTCAGCTACCACACCGCGTTCGTGCACAATCTCGACCTCTACTTTGTGCTGCCGCTGATGTGCTTCGGTTCCAGCCGGGACAATATGCTGAGCTACTTCGACACGGGCTACCCGGAGCCGATCCTCGTGTGCATCCTACGGGACGTGCTGCAGGGCCTGGCGTACCTGCACTGGAAGGGCTACATCCACCGGTCGATCCGGGCCAGCCACATCTTCCTCGACGAATCTCGTGCCGTGCTCGGCGGGTTCCGGGTGTGCACCAGCTTTCTCGGCGAGGGTAAGCGGGTCCGGAATTTGCACGAACTGCCCGCTCACTCCACCAAATCGCTCAACTGGCTCGCGCCCGAGGTGCTGGCACAGAATCTGCTCGGCTACACGGAAAAGTCGGATGTGTACAGCCTGGCCATCACGGTGTGCGAGCTGGCGAACGGGCTGGAACCGTTCTGTGCCTACACCACCACGCTGATGCTGACGGAGAAGATGCGTGGCAGTTTGCCGACGCTGCTCGATAGCAGCACCATCCCGAGCGACGACGTACTGGCGCAGACGATGGACGCGAAATCGAACGAAATCGTTTCACGCCAGATGGTCTACACATCGCGACAGTTTTCCGATGCGCTTCACAGATTTACCGAGCAGTGTTTGGAAAGGTTAGATCACCATTATCCGATTTCAAGCCAACACAGAACATCATCTTATTGGTGTGGGGTTTTCTTTACAGAGATCCCAAATGTCGCCCAAGTTCGTCCGATTTGCTATCGCATCCAGTGTTTAAGCAGGTCACCCATACCAACATTAAGGAACAGTTTGCCTATTACAGCATACAGTCGACCGACTTTGACTCCATCCAAGGTACATCGAAATTCCACAACTCAAATCGAATCATTTCTTTTAATACAATTTTACTTTTTGCAGATCACGACGTCGACATTAGTAACACCTTTTCGCAGCTCCAGATGGGCACGGGCGGTGGTTTTGAGTGGGATTTTGACGATTCATAACACAAAAGATGCGACCACGGGATAACTTCGATACGATTTGTTGAAACGAAAGTGAAACAAACACATGAAGACGGATAAATCCTTGCGCTTTAAGTTGTTACCCAATGGTTATAGATGGAATACAATTCTTTTTAAATTCTGGCGAAATATGTCCTATTCGTTAGCACACTGGTGATTGCGTAACACTGGCAGGACTAAAATTGGTCGATCGTACTGTCGAATGCGTCGATTAAACTCGAATTACAAACAAACGGTCAGGCGCATAAAAAGTCTCATAGTTTCGGGTAGTTTATTTTATACCGGGTTATACATTTTATGAACTCTAATTGAGGTTAAAGTATGATCGACTCAAGATCCGTGGGACGTTAGAGTTAACGCTGGTGTTTATTGGTTTCCTTAAGGCAAGGATGAAATTTCTGAAAGGTTTCATAAATTATGGCGTGTAAAAAAAGATAGGAACAATTGGAATTGATACTACCGGAATGATGGGGTACCGCAAAGGCTTAAAGAAAATTAGCAGCTTTGTATCGATGTTTATTTTTTGAATGTTTGCATGAAAGAAAAGGCGAACCAAAACCCGGTGGAATATGGGGCGCGAGAAGCTCGTAGAGGTTGTTAAATTACACAATTGACTCGTCGATCCTAAACTGCAATTTAGAAACAGAGCAAAACAACAACAATCATAAAAATAAAATTGTTACATTAAAAGAAAACGAACACACACACTCACACACACTTGTCGTACTTTTGTTTTTGTTTTGTCACGTACCTCCACGAATGGAGCAACCTTTATTAGATAAATGAAACTCATAGTCACACCTAAACTGGAAATAATTAGTAAGAATGTGACACAGTTACTGAAGAACGTTTGTTCCAAAATAAAGTAAAACGCTTTAATACTTTGCCTGCCATCAAACCGTAAGAATGTATGTTGATATCCACATTTGCTCGCGCGCACGCGTTCTCACATTGGGCAATTTTAATGGCATGTTATAAGTGTTCCAATTTAATGTTTGTTTTCGTGTACGTTTTTCTACCGTGTTGTTAACAAGAAGAAAATAATAATAAATCCCTTTTCAGACGCCTCACACACATACGGTTGGGTAAATGCAAAAACATTGCAGAACACTACTTGAAACGCCACGGGAATGGAAAAATAAGGTGCTTAAGTAAACACGCGATGCTCGTTCGTATGTTTAGGTGTAGCTTGTGTGACACGAACGTTGTTGGCGGGGTGGACGATAGTTTATGGTCTGTGTTTTTCCTCCCTGAACGACATCCAATCCATCGCGCATCGTTGATGTTCCTCCGTCGTTTCCTCTAGCTTCCTCTAGCCGCTCATGACCATCCGTACGAACTCCTCGTAGTTCACGTTCCCCTGCGAATCCTCCTGGTTCTGGAGCAGCTGTTCCACCTAGAAAGGCAAAGAGCATCGAAGGAAGGATTAACGGTTGGAAGAAGCTCCGGATTTTGCTTCTGGCCCCGTTGCTACCTCATCGTCACCCAGTTTCTCGCCCAGCGTCGTCAGCAGGTGGCGCAGCTCGGCCGACGAGATGAAACCGCTCGCGTCCTTGTCGAAGTGGCGCAGACCCTCGATGAAGTCGTCCGCCGTTTCGGCCGTGCGCTGCTTCGAGATGGCCTGGTAGATCGGCAGGAATACCTCGAACGAGACGCGCTCGTCCGGTTTGAGCTGCATTGTGAACTTTTTCACGTCCGACTCGGTCGGGTTCTGGCCGAGCGCCCGCAGACATTCGCCGATCTGCTGCTGCTGGATCTTGCCATCGCCACGGTTATCGAACAGGTTGAACGCCTCCTGGAATTCTGTTAGCAAATGGCAAAAGAAAAAAGGTAACCACAGACAGGAGGAATTAATGAACAGAATTCTAGGGCAAGCTCTCATTGGTATTTCCTCATTTTTTCCCTTCTGAGTAGGAACAACATTCAATTGGCTAAATATTGGTTCAATGTCGTACGGCAAAATTAGCAAACTTTTCCATTTCGCGGTGGGGGAACTCGACGATTAATGCCCAATGCTGGGCTCTTTCTAGCCGCCTTTCATCCCAGTCTCTTTTCCGTCCCGCTACGGCTTCACGGCCAGAAAAAGAAAATATTCTAATTGCGATGCACAAACTTTGCATACACCTCTGTGCTGTCGTGGTGTCTCCGAGGAGGAAATTTTAAGCGAGCGGCCTATTCTTTCCTCTCATTTTTTGCCTCGACCGTCCTAACGAGCGGGAAGTGAAACTTGTTGCCATCGTGGCCATTTGACGGGGTCGTTTTGCATCCAGCGAGAGCAGTTGGATTCCCTTTTTCGCCAAGTAGTTGTGCAGTTTAATTGAAAGAAAAGCTCGCTTGCATTCACAGTCGTTGATGATGGTTGTTTTGTAGTGAGTTAAGATGCGATTCTAATGTAAGTTGTTTTCAACACGTAGGTCGCAAGTATTATACATTGGACATCGATATGCATTCTTTGGAAGCCTTTTATCATTTTACATTCAAAATTTGGTTCATTGATGTTGAAGCTTTTGAATTAACACGTGGAATTTCTATTTTATAATTTTCTATTCAAATTTAAATGATTTTATATATTATTGCTTTGCTTTAAATTGTTTATAAAATCTAACAAAATGGGTTTTAAACAATTTTAAATCTAGACAAAGATCATCGATCAGCAAAAATGGTCCGAGATAATCGGGTTGGAATTAATTAACGAACCATAGTGAAAAAGGGGTGTCCGTCCCTATCCCCCATACAGGCCAAATCATATTTTTCAATAAACTTTATTTTTAGTTGCGTAAATGAAAGTTCAAAATAATCATTTACGATCAAAGGACTTGATTGAACAACAAGATCACTCCACTTGAAAGATAAAGTCCCACAGATGCAGACCAATATTACGTGAATTAAAATTAATAATACTTAGGATTCAAATTAGAATCCCATTTAAGATCCAAATCTTACTGGACACGTGGAGGAATCTTTTTTCGACGGGTCAGCACGTGAAGGAAGCATTCAGATTCAATTCAAAAATTCCAAAAACAGAAGTCCGTATGTCCACATAAATCAGGATATTTATAATTATATCAACATTCTAGTCCAGCTTTAGGTTCTGTGTTTTAAAGATTGATTGAATAAGTCACTTTATTCAACGTTTATAAACTTCCCAAATTATCTGTTTTGTCAGTTCAAAACAAAAATGTGTCACCCGATAGGGACACCTGCTGGCCAGCTCGCTTCTTCTAATACAACGTGTCACTCGAACTGTTTGCAAAATACCGCGCCAACATCCGCGCCAACGACCGTATGGGGGGCTTGTGCAACGTTGAAGGTTCGGGCTCGGGTTTCCGGTGGCGCACAGCCGGGCACCGAGCGGCGGAGTGGAAATCCGATCTTACCTTCCACGGACGTGAAGTTGTTTTTCTTCGGTGGATCGTACATGTACATGGTGGTGGTGGTGTGTTTGTTTTTGCGTACTTCTCGCTGATCGCGTAAATTTGTCTGTAAATATATTCCCCACTACCTCTCACTACGGACGGACAACAATACTTCTTGGCTGACGCCACCTATATATAAGCGCTTGTAACACTGCCTGCAATTGTGTCCTTGATTTAATTGATTTAAAAAAAATGGAAGAAAGAACGTGGTTTTAAAGTAAGTTTTCCACACGACACCGCAGACCGGGCAGCCTCTTTCGTACACTATCGGAAACGATTGGACAGCTGGTGGCACTACTGTGAAGCAACCTGTTCCGGTGTACCGGCGGTCCGACGATCACTTGTCCCGCTTTTCACTCTCTCTGTCTGTTTCCCTCTAACTCTGTGCCGTTTACATCAACCAACTGGTGGAAGGTGGAAAAATACACTACTTTCCGTCCGATCACACCGACTTAAGCCACCACCGCTTTGCACTTGGGATAGCGGTGGAAAACCTTGCCAACACTACAAAAAACACTGGAGTGTTGCAACGGCACCACCGAAGAACCGAGGTTTTCCCTCGAGCTTTTTCCTCCGTGTTTTTTTGTTTGTTTGGCGAGCGGAAGACACGTCTGCACCGTGTGCACAATTACGCGCGGTCACGCTTTTGGTCGCGTTGGTCACACTTCCGGAGGCGGTAGAAACAACGAACAAAAAAAACAAATTGCCTGTAGGTCAGACACTGGCACTGCAACAACACTAAACGGCCAAGTTAGTGGAAACTTTTCAGTTCCAATTTGGGACCGCGCCAACGACTTTAGAGTAATCGCGATTGCTCGAAGGAAATCCAAAGGGGGGACGGTTTAAGATCAGCTGTGAACTGTCCTCCTCTTCGGTAGGCCTTACTAGAGGAAAGTGTACCCCCTGGCACCCGAGTGTGTGTCGTCGGGTCGATAGTACGATTGCAACTGCCTCAAAAGACACCGCTTAGGTTGTCGTCTCCCCGTCGTGTAGGGGACTCGCCTTCTCTCGTCGGTGGTGTGTGATGGTGGCGTGCGCTTTGGCTACGGAGTGTATAGAAGCGAAGTGTACTACTCCGTGGAAGTGGAAGGTCCGCCAGAGCCCGGCAGAGATCCGAGTGTGGCAAGCGATCGGAACGCAACCGCAGCATCCGCACATAAAACGCACACACAAAAGACACCCAATTGACTGTTGTGCCCTTCGCCAACCTCACGCGCAACGGGCCCCGACCCGGGAGTGGTGAAACGGTGGTGGTAGGCGAAGGGAGACAGCAAAAACCAAAAAAAAAACGGCCACGACGCGCCAACACAAACGCAGCCGGTTGCAACTTTGGCGAACTGCGCGGTTTTACTACCATCTGGGGAAGTAAAGCGCCGGAATGAACTGCGGGAGAGGTACGGAAGATAAAACAAAACAAAAAACGAACAGGGCTGCCTGGCCAGCTCAACAAAAACATGGTCATTTCTGGATATATTTCGCGCGCCATAAAACTACGCGATGGAAAGGAGGAGACCATGGGAAGAAGGGGGTGAGAGAAGTTGGTCGAACTTTCCTGCCAAATCGCCTTCTGACCCCCTTTGGACCACTATGGACTACGGCGGACAGATTGTGTGAGAAAGAGGAAAACCTAGTTCGCACATACTTAATCAAAGGTAGGATTTAGATTTGATTAGAAGATGATCATCTTCTGTGAAGGATAAAGAAAATAGGGAAATAAGAGGTATCAGGATATCTGAACACGATACTTTTAAAATACGGATATCAGGGACTCAAGTAAGACTCATAGTAAAACTCAAATTTTTACCATTTTCTAGATATTTGTAATCTGACTTTTATCCTTTGACAGATGATCCTTTTGGGATGATTCATTTATGCAAGGTACGACGAAACTTCTCAAAGGATACCCCATTGAATACCTTTCTAAATTTAATAAGAAGTTTTGCAGGCCCCTTTTTTAATTCGAGGAATTAAATCGCTGTCGAATAACTAGCTTCCGAAAAATGAAGAGACCAATCACATTTAGATACAACCATTTAAAAATTTCTGAATGTATCAATTATTAAAATCTTATCTTTTTAAAATGTGTTCCAACACGTGAATGAAGCTGTTTGAATGAATAGTTTTCTACAGCAATATTAGCAATGACGAAAGCCATCCTATCGTCAAGTCGCATACACCTACGATCTTACATCTTATTTGTAGTTAAATTGTTTCTTAATTTGTAGTTAAGTTTCTGTCTAACTACGATCCCAAGTCTAAGTTCGATCTCAATTCCAGCGCATTACAGATGGATTCCAAGCATCTGCCGCAAGCTCTCAAAGAAGTAAACAACATAAAGAGATAAGCTTTGTGGTTTTACTTCAACTACACTCAACAGTGCGAAACAGAAGACTCACTGCATAAGAAAAGGATCTATTAGGATCTGTTCAGTCTTTCCTCCCTTCCCTTTCCCTTGTAGTTCGCACTACAAATGCACGACTGAAATATTCGAATTTCACAGGCAAAATAAAATTGCCCACTTTTTGAAGGACGAATAACCCATCAGATCCGAACGAGGGGGAGCGAGCGCCCGGGGGGAAGGAGTAAGGACAGCTCGCAAACTCGCCAAATGTAGCGACTTAAATGGTAATGCCTGCTAAAGTAACGAGAATATTAAATACATGCTGTCTCTCTCTCTCTCAGTGGAGCCCAAAGCAAAAGGGTACAAATGGAGGGTTGTTGGGTAGTTCGTTCGGTAAGATCTCGTACCAATGGCTTTTGCCATTTGTGGAGACTGCTGGGCTGGCCGCACAACAAGACAAGCACGCACGCACGCACGAACGCACGGGTTGGGTGCTTGGGATGGTGAACCAACCATTCCCCCCCCCCCCCCTCCCTCCCCCAAACCAAGATGGGCCCATAGCCCAAATTGGATTTTATCTTTCGGGAGAGAAAGGGATTTCGTTTCGTTTCGTTGGTGACGTTTCGACTTTTTGACGGAGCCCATAGCGGTATGATCGGGGAGGATGGTGGTGGTAATCATAATTATTAAACTGATTCACCCTCGGATCCAACGGGTTTCTTTCAACGAACAAATTATGACGTACCACCGAAGACAACATCATTGTGGGATGGCTGCGAAATAACCACGACCGGGACCACGGTAAGTTTTCAACTGATTGCATGTAATTATGCAAAAGAACCAACTTTCGAGCTGCATATACTGCAATTGCTACAGTGGGCAATACTGTGAGAAGTTGGTTGGAAAATATTTCAAAAACTAGAAACGGTCCCAAAATAGGTGCTTATCTACGTATACACAACAAAAAAAAACCAAGATGGCAGGGGAATGATATATAAAATTAACAGGGCCTACTCTAATGCTTCCCTCCTGCCCTGGAAAACAATACAACAATGCTGGTAAATGGGAATCGAAAAAAATGCTCATTGAAATGAGAAAAAATCGCATGGAACCACAACAAGATCCGGTGGGATAAAACTTTCGATTTTCATCTCCATTTCTATTGGAGCTCAAGAGATAGACGAATAATGCGAAACTTTGCAGATTAGAGGCCAAAAACAAGGGTTTAAAGATCGACTTCATTTACACATTACTCACGAAGATCAAATGGAATGCATTTTGACTAAATAAATAGGCTATAAGTAAGATTTATTTTACTCCCTCACAAATAATTGTCCTTTCAGTTCTCACTTTCTTCAGATCGCTACACCGGCTCCCCTTTTTTCACTGTACGATTAATTGAATTGTAGTGTAAAAATTCGCGACCACACGGCAATCCCCTCAGGGCTCGCTTTTCCACTACCCTGGGATGGAATTTGTCACCAAGGGGGTGGTGTTGGTGATGGTGACCCAGTCTTACTTGCCCGGTAAGGGAAACATGTAAAAAAATAATAATAAAACTACTGCAATAAAACCAGCGTTGAACGTAAAAAAAAAAAAGAACGCCCCATTTCCAAATATAAACATTGCGAAAGTGGTGTGCGTTCGTCTTGGACGTTACTGCACACACTTGTGTTACAAGGTCTGAGAAGGTCCGCCTGAGGGGGGGAACGAGCCACCCACGAGGAGAGGGAAGAGCGACCGGACGACTCCGAGCCCCATCCTCTTCTACAAACAAAGGCTGGAGCCCTCATTCATACATGATCGGCGACCGTTTCTTGACCAAAAGAAGGCAAACCGCGCACCATTTATGGAAGAAAATTGAATAATCTTTTATGTTCACCCGTTCACCCAACGCGGCAACCAACGGCAGTCATCTCCGAGCCGTCTGGCTAGGTTTCCTTTTTCTTTCCAGCACCGTCATCTTTCTTTTTCGATCACGAGTATACGCGAGACGCTACATATATGATTCGTCGATCGCGATCGCGATCACATGCGAACTTAAGATGACATCTGTTACGTACGCAGGGGGCTATTGAGCTATGGTTGTTGGCCATTTTATCCACCAACATAAAATTTGTAAACGTTCTATGCTTCATAACCAATTATTTATAGTGTGATTTTCTAGCATAATCAACCTTATCTATATTGCTTATTGAGCAAGGACAGTGTTGTTATTGACTTTACAGGTGCATTTAGTTTTTGTTCTTGTACAGTTAATGTAAACACTATCCATTGTAATATAGATTACAACGATCACCAAGTCAAAATCCGTGAATGTACGGTATGGTAAATAAGTTTAAACCAACTTTGGCGCTTTGTCGTGCGACTCGACCCCTAATTGTCAGTGTGTAATCTGCGAAGAAATATAGCTGTATAATTGTTCTCCTTCTTGGGGCTCCAATTGGAACATATTTCTACCGTCTACAAATTGACCGGCAGCAGTAACGTTTTGGTGAATTCGTGCTCCACCAATCCCGAATTCGTGCGTGACTGCCTACCTTTCGTATCGATCTACCGGCTACCAAACATATGGTGATCTTGCTGGTCCGAAAAAACGATCACACAGAGAGGGTCAATCATAAAACTGTGCGTTCCTCATGTTGAAGCTCAAGGGTCACCCGGTCCGAGACGGTGGACTGTTCCAAGAGGCGGGCGGCGCACAACCTACCATTCTTCTGCCCCTTCCGTCTCGACAGGAGGACAAGCCCGCGACCTGGCGAATAGTAATTCTGCTTTACTCGGCGAGGTCACTCCACGTGCACGGGTTCCGGCGGTCCCCCTCTTCAGCCGCCGCCGTCGCCGCCCTTGCTTGTGAGCGAGCTTTTTGTTTTCCTTATAAGGAACGCATCGCGAACGAATCGCCACGACCTCGTTTCAACGTTTAGCACACAGGGGAGGAGGGAAGCAAAAAAACACACCTCGTCGTCGTAGGGCTGAGAAATCTGTAAACACGGTGTTGCGTTTTGGATTCGCTTTCTTATCCTCGCTTCTGATGCCAGTATCTGGCATTTAGCTGGGTTACATTTTTTTGGTGGGTTTACTAATGCGCCACGGCCCTCTATCAACAACAGTTCGCCGTCTATCGCCAAATCGATTGGCTTGACTGTGGGCTGCTGTTTCCGATATAAACCGTTGTATTTTGTAATTTCGTCAACTATCTGATAAAATCGACATAGTTTGCACTGGAATCATCAATCGTGGTTTCAAGATGCACAAGTGATGATAGTGAATATCGGTCTGAGAAAACACTAGCATGGTGTCTCTTTTTCAACCTTTTTGGGTAGGAACGCAAGAATACCGCCGCGTATGACCCAGGCTAACATATCACAAGATAAGAAACAGTGATAACAAACTGTTCTAGCTGCGTTGAAAAGTGATTAAAAAGTCACGAAGTTAAACATTGTAAGGAAAGGTTCTATAAATGTTCCGAGTTTGCAGGAGTTAAAGTTTCTTAAAACTGATTTAACTAACCGGTTCCAGTGGACACTTTGAATTTGTAATAAAATGTTTGACATTGAAATATAATATTTCTGTTATTAGTGCACCGATTTGGCTTAAGATCAAACGACACTTTATGCCATTGACTGGATATTCAATATACATTCTAATGTAAACTGTAGCGAACATATGGCGTCCATAAATAACATTAGGACTAAAAATTGAGGACTGCTGCAACAGCTTAGCGTAGTATGTTCTCGCCTAGCCTTAATCATCAATTTCTTTAACAGAATGTTAGTATGTGAGTAAAACATTTGCAAACCGGGCGCATCATTCGCACGTTGGTGTAAAAAAAAGCCGGCGCTCACAAAGCCATAAAACTGTCGTGCTTCGGACCGTGAATGATAAATAAAAAAAATGCCACAGGGGTACCACAGCGCTATCGCATCCGGCGACCGATGAGTCGTACACGGTTGAAAATCGTGATTTGTCATCGGTTGCGACTTTCCTTTCTTCCTCGTCCGTTGTCGTCCGCCTGCCTTTTGCTTCACCTTTGCACGTACGACGGATGACAACTGAGCGTTCCCGATCATGACGTCACTGCCATGGAATTCCACGGGCCAACAGGATGTTGAAAAATTGGCCGAATTTGGCAATGCGTCGTCGAGATAAACTGTTCACGCCTGACCCCGTTGCGTTTCCGGTTGCTTCAACGCAAAACAAAAGCTTTAATTCGTGGGTTTTTTGCATTACTTACCAACCAATTGATCCTCGGTTAGGTTGCTCTGTTGTATGGAGGGAAGCGTTAACAAAGGAGAAAACAAAACATCAGTCTTGTAAGCATTCGTTTAGTGGTGAAATCTGCAGTTAGCTACATTTAGACACTTACCATTATGTTAAACGTTTGTGTGTTTTTGCACTCCCGGAAACTGCACAAAATTACAGGCTTTTAGCGTCTAGAATTCGCAGAAATTCCAGAGCAACACTTGCGGAATGGATATGAATACTGAGCGTTTGACAGTTCTGGTAAAATTCATAACTGCTAGCTGTCTTTCTCCGTAACGTGCGTAACGCGTTGAAGTCATTCAAGCTCAAGATAAGCACAAGCAAAAATTAATTAATACGGGAAGGCGTTTTTCCGTTTTGTTTAAAATAAAGAAATTCTTCACTAATTACTTTCGCTTTCTTTGGGGCAGCTACCTCAAATTTGCGATGTTCTTTTGAATCCTTTCGAAGCATAATACATCGACTTGGAGAGTGGCTAATTCTATTCACCGCGTGTCTGGTAACCACCGCGCGAAAGGTAAGACCGAGTTTCTGGCCCAACTGTTTCCGTTATATAGTATTTAACTACACATTGAGAGTTTCCCACATCACAGAGTTATCCAAAATATGTTGACCTTGTTTAAGAAGAGAAATTACATTTTGTTATAATATTTGCTCTATTTGAATGCTTAAAAAACCCCAATCTGTCAACTCACCCCACATGAATCGACCTGAAAAAGCGCAGTTCATAACAAGAAATCTTGACCCTGTGGCGAAAAGGCGAATTCTCTCCCAAAATTCAGGCGAAATACGCTCTTAAAAATCAACGGTAAATATGACCTTGAAACGCATGGACCTGGTCAAACTTGATGACCTGAACCGGTAAACCGATTATTCCCGGTTGGTGTCTATACACGGATGTGGGTGTGTTGGTGCATACTACGCAAATGGGTTAGTGACCCGGTTCATCTCTCAATCAAAAAACTGTTCTCTCTTGCTTAGCAGAGAACGACTAGAAAAACTAGAAAAGATGGTCAAAATATAGTAACATTCTTGAGACAAAGTTACATGTCTTGAATAGACCATTCGTTTGAGGGATCATTTGTTAAAATCCGTTGAGGAACTAAACATTTATTTGCAAATTAGTTTTCTTAACCTAAATTGCAAATCAACCTGCTTTACCTTTTCGCCCTAAGTGCTATCTCGTTCCCACACAGGTTTTTTCTCTCAAAAACAAGAAACGATGGTAAAACTTTACATTCGACACAGTTGCGCGACCGAGCCGGTTGCTTGTGGTGCGATAAATTGTGAAAATATCACGTTCGATATAGAAACAGTGATTGGTATGCACCTGCCTTCTGACCTTTTATAGGATTCTAACCAGTAATAACTTAATGAACTATAAATAGCGGCCCCTAAAAGCGGGTGCTCCGATGTGCGTTTGATGTTGTGTACATTGCATTGCCTAGTGTTTTAGAAAGGAGGAGACGAAAAAAGTGAATATCTTCACTAGTGTAGGCTGCATTGTGGGTGAACAAGTTTACACAATTTAGAACCATCGACGCCTGCGATGTGGATGTGGAGCATTCCCACTTGCGTGTTACATAAATTGTTGTTGTTCCGCAATCCAGATTGCTTTTCAAAGTGCTAACTTTTTGAAACGCAGCGTAGAAGGCATTTTTTCTGTTTGTGTAGTGTTGTGTAGACCCAGGGCGAGTGGAGATTGCGCGAAGGAAAGCATTGATTATGATGTGCGATACAGAATACGAATTTTTATCCAATTAGTATCCCAGGACCGTGAGCGTGACTAGAGCGAGTGGAAAATCGATAATCTTGCACGTCCTTTGCAGCTAATCCTCCAATTTTTTCCCCAACACTTGCCTACATCAATCATAACATGACATACTCGGACGAGTGCGGTTCAAGGAGCATAAAGTAAATAGACAGCATTTCAGAATTTTCGAGTCGAGGCTTTGCGCCAGCGCCAGCCCGTGGCATCAACAAAACGATAACGGTCAGTAGCAATGAATGGCATTGGCGTTCCCCTGGTGCCAAATATTGCCCCGAAACAGCTGATCGATCATAATATAAGCACTGGAAGAGCATTCCCACCGATTGCCGTCACCTTCTCGCTCACCAGTAAACGCACGTGGAACTCACACACATTATCAAAACAATTCCGTTTCGTCCTTGCGACAACTCTTCCTGTAAATGTAACCACAAAAACCATATTTTGTAGCAGAAGAATTGCCAAAAGGAATTGTAAACAAAATGAAATGAATAGGTAAAAGCTTGCCAAGGTGGATTGCGATTCAATTGATCGATTTCAGAAAATCGGACATCGTCAATAGAGTTTTCTATGCTCGTCCTTGAGGAATTCAATAGCCATTTATTGAATGGTTTTTCATGTTCCATCACACATTCTGGTTTCTTGCAATTCCATTGAATGAGTGCTGCTTGTTCTCTAAAAACAAAACAAAAACAACTTTCGGAATTGCTCTATCCATGCAGTTGTGCTACAAATGTGTACAGTGTCCTTCTATTCATCTCCGTACGCACACACGCACTACGCCGAAGTAAAGCCCTTTTTTAACAGCGATTAGTGTATAGAAAGAGCAGGAGCAACAACATACGAGAAAATAATGGTTTCATTCATGCTCTTCCACCCCATCCTCCGCGGGGTGAAAAGGAAAGACCAAACAATCTGCAACACGGTTCAGGCAACATTTGCGTGCAATCGCGAAGTCTTACCCGGTTGTGCGAGCAGGCGAGCGAGTATTAGTTGGCTGCGAAAGGGATAAAACATAGCTACAGCACCGAGGCGAGAAAAGGAACGCAACACAGCAACAAGCGCAGCAGCCACAGCACAACAAAAACAACAGACGAAGCATGAAAAAAAAAACATTACTAAACGTCGCCATATTGAATCAAAATTCCAATGCGACGGCGGGTTGTTGATCGCGAAAAAGGCTCGCGGTACGTCCAATTCAACCATTTCCGAGAACGGCTTTGGTTGAAAACGGACAGTGTGTGCGTATGTTTGAGCGTTGTGGGGCACTGCGATGCTAAAGGGAAGGAGATGAGTAAATTGTGAACTTCTTCGATCCGAGAATTCAATCGCATTCGCACGGTAAAAAGTGACAGCCACGGTAGTAAAGCAGCAGCTGTTAAACTGTCATTCTCATCATATTCCTCGGGATTTTCCCGTGCGGTGGTACTGTGTTGCAGTGTAACGACGTCCTTGCCGATGCTGGGCCATACGAAAGGCGGAAGCGAACGGCACCGTTGACCCTTTTTCACGCGACCCGCGGATGAATATCGCCGTGAGCAGCTCGATGTGTCTGTGACGGTTTCAGTGAACGAAATTACTATCTCCAACCGCGTACAGATAAGGGTGCACTTTTGTGTTCAGCTTAACCCAGGCAACCCACGTTCAAATGACTGAGGATTGTAATTTTGAATTAACATAGTTGCCCGTGATAAATTCATCTACCGCAAAGATTGAGTGAAGGATGGAAAAAACCTATTCATCACAGCAATCCAATGTTCGTCTTCCATCCTTTCTAGCTTTCTGCCTGTAGAAAAGTGTGATATGTGCGTCCAGTGATTCGAACCCGATTCTGAACTCCCAGCGCGGTGTTTTCTCCAGCGCACCCCACGGCGGTGCATTCGTGTGCGTGCGCGTGCATCATCGACCGTCCGGACCGCGACAAACAAAGAAAAGTGCTCCGAAACTGTCGATACTCCCGCGCGCCACCGGGACTGCTCCATTCTCCACCTATCAGCTAGCAACAGCAGCAGCCTTCACCTTCACATTCCCTGTGGCCCTCCGTGGCTGCTGACGATTCCCTTGAACCCGTTCTCCGAACCCTCTATGATCCACCCCAACCCTTCCCGCGTGTGACGTCGGTCGCTTCTTTGTGGTGGCGCTGTGCCGTTTGCGCTAGTGCGTAGTTAGCGAGCTTACTGGAGCGCTGGTTTGGTAAAGAAAATTCGCAAAAGGATAAACCAACGGCATGTGATAAGGGGCACTGTTCGGACAGTTACTACCAGGCACTTTGTTTTCTGGCCCCGCGAAGGGAAACAGCAAGTGTGTGCGTGTGTGTGAAAAGGTTTTGTACCATCATCCGCGGATAGTTAGCAGGGTGGGCCATAGACAACATTCCAGCGCACCGAATCCGCTCGAACGCGCACCGGAAACACTGTACCCGGCAGCCCGGTAGCATTTCGAACCCGACAAACGCGACCCTCGACTCGAAGGGATGACGGCACGCAACGGAGAACGGGAGAAGGGCCCCGGCGGCAAGGAGCCGACGAACGACAAGATGAACCACAGCCACAGTCAGCTGGCCCGGAACAGATTCGAGGTGGGTAGAGATGGAAGGAATAGTACACCGATGTATACTACGATACTATCCTGTTTTTTATTTAAGGGAAATAATATTTGTAATGTACCTAACTAAGAAGGAAACGTTTTTACTATTCCAACGTTTTGAATTAGATTATTATCCATTCGTGTTTTTTTAACAGGGGGGATTATGTATCGACAAGTTTGACAAAGTTGTAGAGCACGTAAAATTAATCCACAAATTATAGAAATTCATGTGTACGGTGTGAGGATACATGATTTCTATCTGGAGAATAATTTATACATTTAGCTAAAATATGCAGGATGCAAACAGTCTCATTTCAATTCTTAAATGATCCCACATGAAAAAGTTAATTTTGATTAAAATGCTAATTGCAAATCTTTACAAGAAAATGATAGATGTATTTGACTTCTATTTTATTAATTAACCTTTAAAAAAGTTACATCCCTAGAATTAATGTATGTGGACAAATGTCAATTACCTTTCCTATACTAACTGTTAAACTATCCCAACTTTTTTGATTGAAAATAATGTTCTATGAGATTCACGTAACGATTTGTTTCAACTACATGCCATGAACCGGACCCATCAGTTCCATTTGATGACTCTAATGGAGTATAAGCTACATTGTCCGATAGGTTTTGTTCTATTAGAATGTACTGTAATGGTTTTCGTATCTTATATAAAATCAAAAAGCATCCCAAAAATAGAATCTGCCATTAATATCGTGCAGAATGGTTTTTCCGGGGTGTAATTATTTTTCCCAACACACCCGGAAGACACGAAAAGTCGCGATTGCGAAGATGGTTCCTTCTTCGGCGCGTATTTCTTTCTTGTGGACCTCCCGTACAAACCAGCGATCGCTCGGTGCCCATCGTTTACACACTGAAATAACACATTAAATAGAAGAAGAAAAAGAAACTGGACGACTACCATCAGGCCAAGACACATAAAGCTGGTCAAGGCGAGCATTGAACGTTCTACGCTCTTGGCGTAGGGAAGGTGAAGATTCCATTGGAACACGGCGACGGCAAAACGAAGAACGCACGTCGATGGAGCACTTGCCGCCTAGCCGGGGCGCATCAATTTAGCGTGTTGTTGGCCGTAGGGTGTCTGCGGCTCGTACGCGAACGGACAAACAACAACGGCCATCCGGGTGTGGAGAGGGTTGCGCGATGGCTTGCAAACGATTTCACCATCGAGCAATTTGCTTCCGCGGATTGGTCGCGCCGTTCGACCGATCTAGCCTTCGTTCTTGTGGCGATGTCTGAGTTTTGAAGCTACGCTCCATTAGAGCTGCAGTAACAGCACCGGAAAGAGTTTTGTTTTAGTGCAACCCACAAGCCCCAAAAAAATCTTAGTTTATTTCCGAAGGCCTTTCAACGTTAGTTACGGTTCAAATGCCAAATGGCTACAATATGATGTGCAATTTGATCTGGAACTATGAAAACCTAACATGATTTTGAATTTGAATTTAAATTATAATTATATTTAAATAATTATAATTTAAATAATTATACGTCGTCAAAACAGTTCATAAAAAAATCTAAGGAAAACAATATTGGGGTTAGAGTATAACAAAAAACAAAACAAAACTGCTGTTTTCGAATCAGGTACTTCTGAAAAAAGTTACTTATTTACTCAAACACAGAAAATAAGAAGTTCTTATAAATAAACTTCATCCCCAGTATTTTTTTTAACAACGAATAAACATTGTACATGAAAAGACATCATTGCAAGCGGGTCAAATTTTAAGTAATATTTTTGACTCATTTTTACTAAAATGAAAAACATGTTCCCCCCTTAAACGACGTTGTTTACTACCTCCTAGGTTTATTGTACCAACTAGCATAGGACATGCAGTGCACGAAAGTACAACATCATGCAATATGCATGTGTACCACCATCTTCCGGTACCCGAACGAAAGTCCGGAACATCCTGCCCTCTCATTATCTCTGGCCGCGTGGAAATGTGGGTCAAAAAGTCGCCCCTTCCAGAAGACGGTTCATTATAAACAAATCAACAGAGAATGAGAAAAAAACAAACCACCAAAACAAAAATAGAACCCATGTTTGGACCGGCCATTTGCACTGCTTCCTTCTCAAGCACTAATAGCTAGCGTGCGCTGATAAGCTGCATCGGATGATTCAGCAAACCAAGTGCGTCGGCTTACCAAAATATGTCCGACAGACAGACACGCGGCAAAGAGCATGGTAGATTGTTTGGAAGACGTTTAAAGATGGGTTTTCTTGATAGAAAATGTTGCCCTTTTTCAGATTTATATAGTGACTTTATGAGTGGCTTAAAATAAAAAGGAAGTAAACAAAAAAAAATGGGGTGGGACCATGTTAGTGTGGAGGGGCATGAATCTGAGCCCCAACAGATAACGCAGAATCGTTCGCAGCTTGCGTTTCGAATAAGAAATGGGAGTAATCGAGACTGGCAAAAAAAAGAAAAAATAGGTCAAGTAAGCTCGGCACAATCTGCCGCCTCTAGAAGTATGTCAGCCAAGTCAGCAAAGTGCAACGTCGCAGAATGCAATTTTGCGATCGAGAACGATAGAAGGAATGATAAAGATAAAGGCCAAAGCTGCTGCACCCGAATGTTTCTTTTAAGTAAAAACTTAGAACGTTTGTAAAAAATGTTATTCTAAACCATTTACTATAAACCACAGCGAGTTGTACATTTTGTGCCACATGCTCAAACGATCCAATATGAAAATGTACATTTTTGGACTTTTCTGCGGCAAACGATACAACACCAAAATCATGCAGTTCCTTAACAAAGTTTGTGAAAACTGTGAATACGTTTTGAAACATTAGAAAAAAGGTGTGTTCATTTTATAAATATTTTTTCACCTTTTTACTTCGTCAATATTGTTCTACCGCAGAAAGGAACGGTGTCGCTCCAGCGAATTGATATCGACTAGCTGAGACAAAGAATGTTCCCCCTACTTCTCACCCGAGCCAGTGGATGATTTATGTAAATTAGCGTCGCTTTTCTTTTGCACAAATTAACATTATCGACTTTTTCCATCGAGGGACGGCTTCGTCTACGGATGTTTCAACACATATTTTGTGCAACAGCGTGCAAAGCGCTTTGTCACATTTTTCACCTTAAAGTTGCAATTTTAATGTGGCATCGTTTTAGATTAGAAGTTATGCATCAACTTATAAATAATCCTTTACGTTGTTTTTTTCCGTTTATTACTGCAAACCAGGCTTCAAGCTTGGTCCAACTAATGGAGCTAATGGGAGCGATAGTTCCCCTGAGGTGTCCCCGAGTTCCCGACCGGAAGCATTAATTCCCGGAACCACGTCGGGCGTGTCGTGCGCAGATATTTACCTCCCACCACCTCCCGCTCACACGTCTGGGCTCTTGTTATCCTTGCACATCCTTTTGCGTGTTGATAACGAGCTCCCGCCGAAGGACACGCTGGAGATGGTGGTAGACGACGACGACGTGTCTGCCCGCCGTCTGGGTTGGTGTTGGCAAGTGAATCCCTTTCGGTTGGTAGCGCTTCGAGATGCACACACTTTTTTATGTTTGTCTGCTACTCGCCGTTCAACCAGCGTTTGTGGGTTGCGTCTGGCTGGCATACGGCGAACTTTTCACGATGCATTTCAAAGAGGCCAGCGCTAGCCCCATTCCGGCTACGGGGCAGGACGACGCCTTGTCCTAGTTGCGATACGGGCTTCATTCTCGCGGCGAGTATGTCTCGGATCCGTGGCCCGTTTTTTTGTCCTTCTCACCGTTGCCGATAGCAACCGAAGCTGCGCTGGGGGCGCCCGATACTGACGTGGCACAACCTACTGGGAGCGTACGCCGTAAGGTTAGCAGAAATACAGAAAGACTCGCGCCACTTGTCGGTCGGCGAAAGCTCTTCGGCTGCTGCGATGTTTCATGGCGTTGTCGGGACTCTTTGTGTGTGTGTGTGTGTGCGACTACTTTAACAACGTGCGCATTAATGCTCGGATTCGTTCGTCCACTCGTCGCTTCGGGTGGCCACCAGCGCTGATCTCCTTTTGCACGCCGAAAACGGATCCTGTCTGCATCGAAAAACAAACAACGTAGTCTGGACGGACTCTCCCACCAAACCATGCGATATTTCATTCAGCATTCACACAACAGCGTCCCCGACGGTGTGGTGTTGGTGGTTGTGCTGAAAAGGATTCAGTTTCATGTTCGCCCTTCTTTGTGCCATCGGGGCAGTTGTGTAGCGCACTTTCATCACATCACTTCCTTCGTCGACGGGAGCTGTTGCTGCTGGTACCCACTTCGTCTCAGGACTCTTCGGCCGCTGCATTTACTCCAACGCGTGAACTCCAACCCGAGCATTCTATCCTGCACGGAACGGAAGGAAAACGGGAGCAACAGTGGAAGTTCCTCGCGGTGTGCGGGAAGTGTGGGAAAAGGAAAGACGAAACGCGCCTTAGGACGCTTGTGATGCCGAGAGGGCTTCCAGCAGCAGACAAAGAAGATCCTAACCAGACCAGAATCACTGCCACAGTCGAACGGTGTGCCACGTTTCTCTTCGCAAGGGCTTTTCTGACGATCCCGTTTGGTACACAAAAAGGATAGCTGCCTTCGGGACTCATCAGTGAATCGAAAGAGATTGGCCATTTATACTAGTTCCTCCAGTTAACAGAGCTCAGGGAATTAAGGCTATTCATGAGGATAGGCGTAGTGAAGGTTTCACAAAAAAATCTCCAACTTCAACAAGTGTACTCGTACCAAAGTGACAGCAAAGTGTGCCTTCCGTGCCTCCTGCGATCAGTCATAAAGGAAAGGTCGGGAAAAGGAATAGAAAAGTCAAACGCTTAGAAGATCCTTAGACATACACTTAGGACAAGGACAATCCGCCGAGTGTTCCCCAAAAGAAGACCAAAGATGAACCGTTACCAACCGAGCCATAACCACCTGCATCATTACCATCATCATCACCATCACCATCATCACCATGGTAACGGCGTGCGAGCCCAACAGCAGCAGCAGGAGCAACACGTCCAGTACTATCAGCAGCAGCGCCAGTATCACTACCTGCAGTACCAGGAACAGTATCAAAGCCAGCGCAGCCTCGAAGTCTATAGTCGGCGTGTGCAGCAGCAGGTTTGAAACCGCCACACCAGAAGTTTGTCCATGGCGACACAAAATACCCTCATACCGTCTGGGCGTAAATGATATTGTCTGAATGGACGATAGTTACACCAGTGACCGATGTCCGTTACTACTGCCCTGTTTAATACTATGCACCCTTGTGTTTGCACGTGAAAATGTGCTGCTTTTCGAAGGTCGCATTAGCCTAAATACCTTCCCGTGTCGAACAGAAATGAAGGATCTGTTGGCAACCCCGTGAAACGAATTCTAGACTAGCTTATGTTCGCCCCCCCCCCCCCAAACAACATCACCCACTCCCTTACCCGGGTTAGCGCAGCGATTATCCTCAGCATATCGTCGCTCCTTGGCGAACTGACCTAGGGCACTTTGTGACTCCCTGTGGTCGAACGGGAAACTGTAATAAGCCAAACTTTCCTCGCCATCGCAAGCGACAACGACGAGCTCTGCTTCGGGTGCTTTGTTCGGGACCGCGTGCGCGATATCGTTTTCTCTTCCCTGCTTGCAGAAACACCAATCCCCATCGTTTCGAGGCGTCTGCACAAACCTTGACCTCCGACAACGGTCCATTACTTGACCCAACCGTTTGCAAGGGTCTCGAGGGGTAACCGTTTACGCCTCACCGTTTTTATCGCCGACTCCACGCCCCCTGGCCACCTTGTCTCCGGTTTCCACGGGACACACTGGATGTGGGGTGTCCTTTTTTTCACTCCCCGACAACATGAACCGCCTTGGGGGGAGGAATGTTAAACGTGGCGCCACAACAAAGAAATCATTCTTCGTGTTGTCAGCAGAATCGATAGAAATTGGGAAAGTCCGGTGGAGCTAAAATAACACTATAACTCAGTTGACAGTGTGGAGGAGCCGGAGCGTATTCTTGCTTTTTGTCATTTCAAAGATTGATCGCTGAATTGGGTTGCTACACGGATTTTCGTTTTAAAGGTTTTCCCATCGAACTCCTCAACCATTCTCGAAACGACGATGATGAAGATGCGACTGGTGTTACTTTTACCTTGAAGAAGTAATTTGAAATGTTCCAAAGTGTTTGAGCCATTGAGGCAACAAATGGTCATTTTACCGGAAAATGGTTTTTTCTTGTTCTTTAGTATCAGTTGAAGCTTATATTTTGTTCGTTTCTGTTGTGTATTTTAGAATAAGTAAAGATTGATCAAGTAAACTTAGCATCCAGACTAGAATCGTTATATAGCCCTTTATCCAAAACCCAATTACATCTATGTTAATAGAACTGTTAAATGTTATGTTTCATATTTTTTTTAAATATTTTGGCTCTTTTATATGGTTAGAAAGCCATTCGTGCGTTGTTCATGTCGTGCGAAGTTAAAAAAAAGATAAGTTTTGAACTGACAACCATGGAGAAATCAGTTACAAATTATTTAATAGTAACAGGAATTTTTCTTTAAAACACCATTCCTACTTCTCTAAGCAGTCATCGCTATTATAAAGGTGGCTTTATACACGTTAAAATAATTTACTTGACAAATTTGGACGTCTGTTGTCAGGACTGCCGAATCAGCGTGTAGATTACATTAAAATGTTTTACCAAAAAAGTGATAATGTCCACAGTATTTAATGTATCAAGTTCATTTGATCTGATAGACGAGCAGAAGGGGTTGACTTATGTTGGCTTTATTTTTTTTATCAAAATGCTTATATTGTATGGGTGATAGTACAACCATTTGTTTTGTTTAACTATATAAATCGGTTGCTTTTATTGCAGAAATCATGCATGATACCGGATGACGAGATCTCACGGAAACTACCAAAGGAAATTTTGCTTCGCATTTTATCTTACCTCGACGTAACCTCCTTATGCCGCTGTGGACAGGTGAAGTGAACTTCTAGGGTCAAGAAGGGGGAAAACATATGGTATTCTGTTCTACTTTAACGATATGCTGATATCTCCATTCAGGTGTCTCGATACTGGAACATGCTCGCCCTAGATGGATCCAACTGGCAAAAGATTGACCTGTTCGATTTCCAGCGTGATATTGAGGTACGTCTCGAAGCGATTTTTATCCAAGCCACTGTCGGCGGGCTAATGTTTACTGGCTGCGTCGTCTATACTATGTTTCTTTCCAGGGCCCAGTAATCGAGAACATCTCGCTGCGGTGCGGCGGGTTCCTCAAGTATTTGCGGCTGCGCGGCTGCCAGTCCGTCGGCAGCCAGTCGATCCGCACGCTCGCCCAACACTGCCATAACATCGAACACCTCGATCTGTCCGAGTGCAAGAAGATCAGCGACGTTGCCATACAGCCGCTCAGCAGGCACTGCTCCAAGCTGACCGCTATCAACCTGGAGTCGTGCTCGCAGATTTCCGACAGCAGCCTTAAGGCACTCTCCGACGGGTGTCCGGTGAGGCCAACCAGCCATTTGGCAAAGACGGAATAAGATTGACTGATATAACGTTTTGTTGGTCTGCTTCTTTATTTGGTAGAATTTAACGGAAATCAACGTATCCTGGTGCAATCTGATAACGGAGAACGGCGTGGAGGCTCTGGCGAGGGGATGCAATAAAATTAAAAAGTTTAGCAGTAAAGGTACGCAAACCGTAATTGATGGTTAATAAGAGCATTTTATTCGAACGGAAAGCTCCCGACTTTTTTGCCAAAGCCGTAAATTGCCCTCATACACACCATCCATTGAATGATGAAAATGCGGAATAGTTTGGGACAAGATAAGCTTAAAAAACTAATGAAGAAAAAACATACAAGATTGTATGTTGTACGAGTCAGACTTAACTTGAACCACTTGCAGTTTCATGCGCTATCGAGAAATAATTAAAAGATGAACATTTATTTAAGCTTATCAGGTTGGAAAGTGTTTGAAGTGTTTAAAATTTGCCAACCACAGTTACCCGTCGCGGAAGCTTCTGTATCTTGTTGATTATAATTTTCATAAAAACAGAATAATCTTTCCCATTGCAAACAGTAATTTGCACCTTTAAGGAAGCACGGATTGTTCCCGGCGGAGTTGTTTACCCTCCCGCGGCGAGCGATGGTCAACAATGTGTTTGTCTATTTATTTATCATTTCCCTATCTTCTTTCCACTTTTTGCCTTGCGCCATACACAGGATGTAAACAGGTGAACGATAGAGCCGTTATCGCGCTAGCCCTCTACTGTCCCGGCATCGAGGTTCTAAATCTACATAGTTGTGATGTGAGTAACACCTTTTTGCTGCTGTCCTGTCCGACAAATGGCACGGTATGCTAATCTGTTTCACTTCTGCTACTTTCTTTTCATCTTCTCTCTTCGAAGAGCATAACGGATGCATCGATATCGAGGATCGCGGAGAAGTGCTGCAATCTGAAGCAGCTGTGCGTTTCCAAGTGCACGGAGCTTACCGACCAGTCCCTGCTTGCCCTGTCCATGAATAATCACTATCTCAACACGCTCGAGGTGGCCGGCTGTGCGCACTTTTCGGACAACGGCTTCACGGCGCTGGCAAAGGTAAAGGGCTTCCACTGCCCCGTCCGTAATTGGATACATGACATTAACCCTTGCTTGTACTGATTTCCATGCCACAATAGAACTGTAAATATTTGGAGCGTATGGATCTGGAGGAGTGCAGCCAAATCACCGATGCCACCCTAGGGCATTTGGCCATGGGATGTCCTAGTCTGGAGAAACTGGTACGAGTATCATGGTGCATTTAAATGATCGAGCGCGTTCTAACTCGCTCCCTCGTTTTGTCTCTAGACTTTATCGCACTGTGAACTGATAACGGACGAAGGCATCCGGCAGCTAGCCGGGGGAGGATGCGCCGCGGAAAGCTTATCCGTCCTCGAGCTGGACAACTGTCCGCTGATCACCGACGCCACTCTGGAACATCTGATATCCTGTCACAACCTTCAGCGGATAGAGCTGTACGACTGCCAACTTATCTCTAGGAACGCTATTCGCCGTTTACGGGTAAGTAGCGTCGGAAGTACGTTCTGTTATGGCCATCTGAGTGGCATATATTTTCCTGTCCCACTATTTAGGACGTTTTACCCCACAATTTACAACGACGGCTAGAGAAGAGTGTTCTTAAAAGCATTCGTTTTGGTAACAATTTGAAGAAGATAGGCTAAAGAATCGATCTCTGAAAATTTGGAGTATTTCGCTTTCGCGCGAAATTTCGCTTAAGCGGTGCATCTTGCCTCACATTACCTTTACCTATCCTGGGTTTGATTGAAGACCGCAATGAACGTGCTTGCCCCTTCCATTTTATGCTACATTTCCTAACGTATCTTTTATTTCCACCTCTTTTTCTCTCGCCAGAATCATCTTCCCAACATAAAGGTACACGCTTACTTCGCCCCGGTCACACCGCCACCGACGACGAACGGACCGCGCCCAAGGTACTGCCGGTGTTGCGAGATTCTCTGAGATCAGGCGATTGGCTTAGCCAGAAAAGTGCTCTGTAGGAGTAGAGACGACTGATATTTATACTTGTAACCTTAGCCTACATACACTCAACACACATACACACACACTCACACAAACACACACACACAAGTACATACCGTCAGACTCAAACCCATCCCAATCAAAGGATCAGAATAATCATAATCGTTTATGATCCATTTCGATAGCATCGCGATTTTGAGAATGAACGAAAGGAACACGATGCTCAATAAGTACATTTTTTCTAAAGGGAACATTGCTGGACAAACACTAAATAATAATAATAATAATACTACTACTATCTACTCAGTCGCATACAAGCGGCAAACTATGGTTAGAAAGCGCGAGGGGAGACAACGTCAGCGAAATGCTGACATTTAAGTGTGAACCCGGACCATCGGACTACAGTGAGCATGTTTAGGACACACTGCAACCCCAAAGATGGTCCATCGTAAGCATGCACACGGGTTGCGTGATAAGTGTGAGGGATAAGATATTTTCTACATAGGTTCATTTTAAAAATATCAATCATCATCACGCGTTTGAAGCTTTGTAGCACGGACACACGGTATATGTGTAGCATATAATAAAGTTTAGAGGCAGGTAGAGTACATCAATTGCGTGTGGCCGCTTTAGTGCATTCTTCTTGTCAATGCACCTGCGCTTGACAAGACCGATCGGATGGTCACCCCCGGGGGGGCCAACCCGTCTGACTCCAAGGGTGTCCGGTACGCTTTGCCTAAAATATGTGACTGAATTTGACTACGAAATAAGTCAAGTAATAAGTGTTGAAAATGGGACCGAGGTGATACGCGTGGGATAATAAAGATGGTCAGAACTAGGAGCAAAACGATTCTAATCTCACGTACTTTTTTTTATCACCATTCCCCACTAGGTCCGCGTAACAGCGCACTAACTTGTGGGACGAGTTGTGGGAGATCGAATTCCCAAAAGGTTGGATTCGAATATGGGGATCGTGAAATCGAACACTGGAAGCTTCACCAAATAGATTAAAAAAAAAAATTACTGTAATTGTCTAACTTGTCGCGACGCGTGAGAAAAATTAGAAAAAGAAAAATAACCTCTGCATCGGCAGCAAAAGCATAATGTGTTCATTTGATGTAGACGGGAGTAAAGCTCGACATTTCCACTCCCCCTTTGCAATAACAGCAAAGAAAAGGGTAGACCATAATCAGGAAATCTAATAGGACAACAATACAATACGGATACCCGTTCTGGTGATCGTCGTAGATCAGAGAGAAGCATTTTTGTCAAGTTCAATCACCAACAACTAAAACCCCACAATAAAATCAAACGAATGGCGGGAAACCTTTCAGGACACACACGATTGGGTTGGGTGGTACGAACAAATATTTCTTACCGGAAACTTGTGCATCTAATGTAAGTGGACTTAGATTAACCAAAATCACTGTAAAGTTAAAAAAATAGTATCATAGCGAAATGCTCACACACAATCGAAAAATGGATAGGAAACGTGTAAAAGGGTTGCGCTGGTCTAAACGTATATTTGCATAAGCTTTTGGTATATATTGCTGCAAGCCACTCTGTTATCCAAGGGTGGGTGCTACCTTGGCGAGCTGGTACGAACAGGACACGCGAGAGCTGATGTATCTCGAATACCGAACAGAAGTACTGACTATCCACGTACAAGTAGGAAAGCTTAGTAAGCCATGGACTGACGTGGTCTCAAACGTAGCGCTTGTTACGCCAAAGAAGAAAAGAATAAATGTCCAAGCATGCTGTGAAAAAGGCATACAGCAGTGATACAACTTGAAATTCGTGCACCTTCTACGGCTACGTGCATTTTCCATCGTCATTTTGCACAATTACTTTAAACATCGTTGAAAGCAATCCCTTATTTTACTTTTGCCAAATTTTTCCCTCATTTTTATTTTTGTTAAACAGTTGTTCCTTGCGAAGCAAATGGCATTTGTTTTGGCTTGCTCTGTACTGACTTTTGTGGTATAGTGTACGGTTCTTCTCTAATCGGCCTATATTGATTGAGAAATTAGATGGATAAAGTCAAACGGCGTAGCCTTTCTGCTTCAAGTTGTTGTTACTTCGCTGTGCAGTTTTTTTTATCTAATAATAGGTGGTGTAGAAGAATCATTGGTTTAAATCTTTTCACTAAAAAAAAACATTTCAGCTTGCACAGACATTGACCACTACGAAGGAAAGATATTTTTACTGTAGCGTAGAAGGAGTACGAAAACTAACTTGTGTCGCTCTAACTTTGCTCGTGGACACACCGTTGGCTGAAGAACTATAACGGCTTCGGACCACTGAATGTAACAATCACATTGTGAAAGACGCACCTAGTGTCGGATTTTTAAAATGATCGATGTATAGTCTTCGATGTGTGTGCAGCTTGTCGTAGCGATACACTATCCGGGATGTTCGCTGCACGCGGTTAGCTATCCTTCGTAGTTTCGTTTTCTCATCGCCACCGAACCACTTCTTGGTTGATGGGCTGTAATACGCGTGATCGGTAGAAGTCATAAGAAAATGGCAGCCATTAGGTAAGTAAAAGCAAATGCACCCTTAAGGCAAGCGAAAGCAAAACGCTAGTATGTCGAGCTAAGATGTGCGTTTGAACGGAAACGTAAAACGGCAGACGACATGGCTTTGGTAGAGGAGGTGGTTACACACAGTATCACTTTCTGTTCCCACCACACCATGCGCCTTTTTGGGATGTTGGAAGCACGGAAACGATTTTACATGCAGTAACGTTGATCGACTGTTCGGGGTGGTAGGAGCTAAATTTGATTGTGATTTATACATGAACAATATTTTATACTTATACATATATAAGCGCAAAGCAGAAAAGGTATACGGCGGAGGCGATAGGAAGGTTGGATGTATAGTTTTTTGGCGTCCTGGTATTGGCAGAAACATAAGAAATTAATAAAATAATTATAACGACACACATGCAGCCGCCATGAAGCAGTTGTCCGAGTGCATTGGACAAGCATTTAGTTTCGCCAAACCGGCGTCATATTTTATCATCCCCCCTTTTTTGCGTTTCGAATGTGTTGTCCGCTTTAGCAACAAATAAAATTTTTCTTCCGATAACTGCGAAGAACACACAATTTTGTTTTACAACGGCGTTCCACAATGAGGAAAACGGTATAAGCGCCTCTAACACGCGTACTTTGCGTCCGTGTTTAGTACGATTTTCTCCTTGTCATCAGAAAGTTTCTTAATTCGTCTGAAGGATAACCAGAAACAATTCGGCCTTACGATGCCATTTTACTTTCCGTTGTAGCGTCCAGGGTATCCACTAAGATTCATATATGTCATAATCGCCATGATAGAATAGGGCCAAGGGTGGGAAAAGGTGCAGAGCGCCCTGGGGTGCATTGTGGAGGCGAGAGCTAGACGAGGAAAGCATGCAGTGCGTGAGGTGGAAATCCGTTTTGAATGACCTTTCGTAATTTTGAGTTAGCAACAAGCAAGCAGTTTGTGGTTTAAATGTAAGATGCAAGTGAACACAACACGAGCAGAAACAAAAAAAAGGCAACATAACATCATGAAGAGTGTATTCAAAACTAGGAAATAAACGAAAAACACACTGATGAAGCAGATGTGAAAAAGAGGAAACAGATGTGGTTTTAATCCTACGTTTAGTTTTATTCGATTTCGCTGAAACATAATTTATTAGCAATCTTCTCGTTTTCGCTTCACTACACATTTGGTTCCGCCCTTCCTACTACACGGCCACACGGTACGATAGAAAATCAGTCGATCGAATAACATCATATAAAAGGTACAGTGAATAATTAATAGCTCCCACCCAGCCGGTTCGGGCGTAGTTTTTGTTATTTGCCTGCGATGTCCCGCCGCCATTTCCCGGAGCTCCCGCAGCCGCAACCGACATAATCACAGGAGGTAAGTTCATGTTTATAATTTTAAATTAATGGTTAAAGGAGATGAATAGGATAGAATAGAATGAATTAAAATAGAAACCTCTTTCTAGAACAATCGCATTTTGACCTGGCTTAAACGTAAATACACTTCTGCATAACGCCGGATCGCTGCCTTGCAAATCAAGGTTAACAACTGTATTCCGCTCGTGTCAACATTGAATGGTATTGACACTAAGAAACACCATTCCAACATAGTATCCTACGGATGCACTCCTAATATCTTTTAAAATACGGTAAATCCAAATTGGTTGAATAAAAAAAGATTACAAATAGAAAAAATGTATTTCCTACCGATTCTGTGAAATGTTGTAGTGCGAAAGGTTGAAAAAGAGGAGTACGAGCGCCCCAACTGACTTGATTCTCCAATGGACATATGTTAATTGCAGTCTGACAAGAAAGTATCCGTGCAGTCACCGTTTTTAAGTTTAATCCTGGTTATCTCAGCGAATACGAGACCTAGGACAATAACTTAAACAATCTATTGTAGATAAACTTCTTTTCCATACAATGAGTGCTTAACATTTCGATAAAGTTACTTGTAGGTCACTTTGTTATAAAGAAACCCAAAGAAAAGGCTCAAAACCGATGACAAAAAAGTATCCGTACACCTGAATTTCTGAACGTAAAACACCAGTTTGGTGAGGTCCTAGTAGTCAACGTATCAAACTAGCCATTATTTCGAGTTATTAAGGGTCTAAAATCATAGCGGCAACAATTGTACATCATCAGTTAACGTGAAATGGACGGTGATACTAGGCAAACAACTGCAAACGATGGAGAACTATCTTTTTCATGTGATGTAAAGGAAAGTTGATGAACCCTATGGCAAATCTCATGCCAAGTCTCGGGAACTAATAATTTGTCGAATTAATCAGGCTACGACTACGCTAAACCCTGCAAACGGACATCTGCAACGGAATGTCTAAATCATCAATCATATGATTTGGATTGCAACTCCTAAGAAAGTTGTTCGGCAATAACAATTACATGGCATAATTGTACGTTGTAAACTTTTCATTTCATAGGAAAGCATAGATGTGAAGGGTGAAATTTTTTGGAACCTCAAATTAACATACTTAATGAATTTTTAAAATTATAAAAATTATACAATATTTTGGAAAACATCCTCAAGTATCTTCACTGAAAATTTCAAATCGATCTGACATCTCAATAAAAAGTTGTTTGGTCTGAAGTACAGGAAAACGGAATCTCCCATACAAAATGTATGGACTACCCGGGTAGTCTACTTAGGTAACTTTGGTTGAACGGGTGACGGTTAATGAAACAAGAAGCAACGTGTGTTGATTCAGGCCGTTGTAGTCATGTCCATTAAACGGCTGTTTAAAACTGCGTATTAAAAACTTCATTATACCAAAACAAAGGCAAACAACTGCAAACGATGGAGAACTATCTTTTTCATGTGATGTAAAGGAAAATTAACGGTAAACGCTATGAACGTTGTCATTTGTAAAAAAAATCGCGTATTGCGAATTCGCCTATATCGAGTATAGCGTACAGCGGGAACCTACTGTACAACATTTGTCGAAAGACGCTTAGATTTACCATCAACGGGACATTAACTTGATCATAGTAGACCTCTTTAGAACTATTATGGAAAACGAGTCAAATTTCCAGCATCTTTAGAAAAAAAAACTGGTACAAATGATGCCTGGGCACTTGCAGGCTATGATTGAAGCAAGTGGCATTGAATGCAACATATTGGCACATCATCTACGGATCGCACATCATCAATACTCATCATGTACGGATACTTTTTTGTCATCGATTTTGAGCCTTTTTGTGGATTTTTTCAAACCAAAGTGACTTGTGAAAGTACTTTTTCCTAGGTCACGTATTCCTAGGTGGTTGTGCTAGGTCACGTATTCGCTGAGATAACTAGGCTTAAAGTTGAAATTGATGACTGTATTTGACATTACAAAACGTTGGCTTCTTCGAAATAGCCTGCTTTGATTTACTCAAATTTTTAGCTAGAAAACACCTGTCGGAGGTTTGTGCAAAATTATTTCTCCTCCTGACAATCTTTGTTCCTTTTCCAAATGGGCAAACCGTAACATTTCATCTAAAATAAAGCTCTTACATTCAACAAACTCGTTATAGTAATGATAATTTTGAAAGAAACCTGAAAGAGCACATAATAGCATATTTTAAAAAATAACCCAAGGTAATCTTAATCTTCCCTTATCCCTCTTTTTCATCCCGAACATGGGTTCCATCCAACTGTAAGAGGGGTGGTGATATAACTTACTCTCTTGCCAATCCCCTCCCCTCCAGTCATTAACCGATTTCCAATACTTCAGGCCGTGCCAGAGATGATGCTGGACGTGGAGAAACCGACGCAACGACCGTCGTCCCAGAGATCGGGTAACAGTTAGAGGGAAAATTCTGCGTGCGTTGGGACAAACAGAAACCAACTCAGTTCCGTCCTGATGATGTTCGCATGCTCGATCGGAGCGTCCGGTACACGGAATTGTTCTTCTCCGCCAAGCGTCGAGAACGGCGTATCGGTCGATCCTTTTCTTCGTCGTCGTCCTCGGAGTCGTTCTCGTAGTTACGCTGCCGGGGGCGGCTTTTCTTCCTCACGTCCTCCTCTTTGTCCTCTTCCCGATCGACGGGACCGCAGTAGGTGTGCCGGTGGACGGCGTGGTCCCACTGGAGGGAAAGGGGACAAGTATCAGCGTAAAAGAAACACATCAAATGTTGGTTCAAATATCAAGTCAAATCATAAAATATCTATATCTGTTAAACATACAAAAAGGTTCTGAGCTTTGAAGACAATAATATGACTACACTGTAGAAAAAAACTTTAACTTGACTAGCCCCGATGGACCGCATCTCGTACCCACATGCTGCATATTAGTAAAACACTAATTGGAGCATCCGAGATGAATAGCAGAAATTGCGTTAATGTGCTAAACATCCCATTAGAGTTGTTTAATTCGTTCTAACTCAGTACGCACATCATTAATCGCGACATGACGCTTTTTAACCTCTACCGTGTATTCAGTGGTCTGATGGAAATTGCACCATTTTTTTAATTAACATAAAACGAAGTGTGATTTTTACAAATCATCGATAAAATTTAATTTTCTTCACATGTTTTTTCAAATATAGGTGATCTTGACACTACTTGACGTAGAGTATATGTATCCCCACTTACCGAGCACGTGATGATTTCCGAGCGGTGTGGATGCCAGGCCACATCGCGTACGATATCGTGGTGACCCTCGATCGCTTCCACAATTGCACCCGTTAGAACGTCATAGACTGTGTTAAGAAAGAAAATGAGAAAGTGCAAGTGTAAAATACACACGTGAAAACGCGGATTAGCCCATCCCTTAAAATTGGTCATATTTACTTATCAAACGACCCGTTCCGCAGCCCGTATAAATGTAGCGTTGGCCGGTGGTCTGTGCGGGGGAAAACTTTGCACGAATCAAACTCTTTTGCACCTTGTGGCCACGGTACGTCATTATGCTGGTATCACCTTGCAGTGGTTTGACCGCGTTGAAGACTGGAACGAGATGCAGATTGTAGAAACGCCAAGGTTATTAAATGTTACGAAATTCGATATTGAACCACTACTCACATCGTCGCGGCACCTCGTCCCACCGGTAGTCCCAGTTGCGATGGTGGAACGTGCGATCCCGTATCGACTGGGGCGCCATTTGGCGCAGATCCCAAAGTTTAATACTTTGGTCCTTCGAGTTCGAGATAATGTAGCGGCCGTCATTGCGCGAATCGATGTACGTGACACCGTCGTAGTGGCCGATCAGCTTTCCAATCGCCTCCGGGTGTGCCTCGTTCGTACATCGTCGATCCCATAGCTACGGAAGAAAAATTAGTAAATGGACGCTATTAAATCAGGGTTAAAGAAAGTGTATAAACTATAAGTGTTTAAGATATGGCTATCGGTAGGTGTTCCGCTCGTTACACTCTAACAAACATCAAAGGTGATGTGAATTGAAATGACTAGCAGTTTGTTATCTGCGAAAGTGATTGTACTTATCGAGCATGGGGTATGTCTACGCAACAAGGAATTTCGAAGTTGTCAGTCCCCGGCACCGGATTATTGACGTCCTACTATATTCTTATAATTTGTTCTTGGAGCTTACCTTGATGATGCCCTGATCGGTGCCACTGAAGAATATGTTGGACGAATCATCGACAAATCCGACCGAGTTGACGTCCGACAGGTCCGGGGCAACAGGCGCCATCAGCGAGCGTCGCTGTGCCTTCAAATCGTACGCGTACATGTTTCCATCGTTCGCACCGCACAGTATGTGTGTGCCACAACTCGAATAGCACACGGTGAATACGCCGAGCTTTTGATTGTCCGGGTTCAGATAAAGACTGTGTATCCGGTCGATCATGTCGTTGTCCAGTCTGGAAAGAAACACTAGGAAGGGCGCGCACAGTGAGGGTGGTATCATCATTTGTGGCGTGGTGCGCCATCTCTACTTACAGGCATCGGCCCAGGTGCTGTAGACGAACGAGGTCCCATCGCTGCTGAAGTCGATGTCAAGGATCGACCAGGACACATGCTTCGTCACGAGCGAGCGCAGAAGGATGTAGTTTTCACGCGACGAATCAAACACACGTATTCGCGTGTCCTGGCTGGCGGTTACGAACCGATTGCCGTCGTTTGTGAACTGACCGCAGAATACTTTCGCATCACACTTGTGTACGGTGTCGGTGAACTCGTTCGGGCGGAAGTGGTTGTTGATTTTGCACTGGTCGCTCCGCATGTACGGACCCTGCCGCTTGCCGAGACCGCGTTGCCGGTCGCTAATCATGCGTACGAGCGAAAAGGCTCCATCGGCCGGCGTGCTGCTACCGATAGCATGGTGTCCCGATGCATTTTTCGTGTGATGATAGATGGCATTTTGCTGTGGCGAAAAAAAAAAAGAAAATCGAATCTAAGTAACCTGCTTCGCTACGTATAAATTGCTCGCATCTAAATAATCTCGACTTTTAAACTGTATTCGGCAACTCTAAACAAATGGCTGAGTCGATGAACATATTTTCTAGCCAATATGTGGTAAACAAGAGCATCAACAACATTGGTAAAGTCGGTTGTGACAAGTACGGACACTTTTCGAAACGTTGGAACTGAAGCATTTGCTACATGTAAACTGTGAACGGAAGGAAACTGTCTGACAGCTGTACATTTTTCATCATTACCTTCAGTTTATCCAAGTTTGGCTTTTTTTTGATCACCGGCAGCGGATTTGGGATGAAGTTCTCATAGTTCAGCACCATAATGTCGCCACTGAAATCGAGTAAAAAACCGGTACTTTTACGGGAGGCAGTGGTTTGGCGGGTTGGTTCCCCGGATTCCCACCCCAGCCGGTGCGGTGCGTACAAACCACCGGCCAGCTGTAACAGAGGCCCACTAGCTCACCTACGAATCAGTTGCCGTAGGATGGAGGCAAACTCGTTTTCATCTAGCTCATCGTGTTCGTCTTCGTCGTTCAACAACCGATCATGCAGGACCGCGATATGGCCGGCCATTTCCTCATTTCCATTTTCCGCGTCGCTCATGTTGTCCAGGACACGGTTTCGTACCAAATTGTTGCCCATGCAGGCAAATTCGGGTCCAGTGGATGCCTGGAAAGTTGCCGCCCGCCGATATCACCGAGCGCCTCCGTTCGTTTCCTTTTTTTTCCACTGCGTTGATCGATTACCAAAGCGACCGCTGAGGTACACTGCTGCGATAGAACTGAGTTGAGTAATATGAGGCAATCAGCGGAGCTGCTTCGTCCAGGACCTATAGGTTATGACAGTAGTACTTTAATTTAATGTCACTTGCTGATACGATTATAATTAACACATCATTCCTACTTGGGAAGGAAAACAGGTCTGGAGCCATTTTTCTTCCTTCACCCTAAAACTCGATGCTATACTTTATGCTACATTTTCTACGTTGTAAATAGCAGTGCAAGAAACAGATTGCGGCCATAGTTGCCCCAACAGATGCATCTCCAAAACACTTGAATTGAGTTGATTTGTAAAGTCGAAAGTAGGTCTACCTGATGGCCCTGAATAAGTTCGCAATACTGTCTCCCTATGGCATCTGATATTTACCCGGATGATACGCTCTGCAACCTCGATGTACCGCTTCTGGCAGGCGATTTGCTTTCGCTCCGTGTCGTCGTCGAAGCGAAACGTTTCTTTTCTCAAGCTGTACGAATCCCTGTATCACCTGTTCTCCGGAATTACGACGATGTTCGGCAACCGGCCGAATTCTTGCCCGATTATATCACGATAATATAATACGCCCAACCGTGGGCGAACAACAAAACGCAAAACGCAGATAAATTATCATAGAATCGATGAGCACAATGTGTGTATTGTATTTTCGACGTAGTTGGACTGAAATGACAGTGACATTTGATAGAAATGCAAAGCTAGTGTTTATAATAGCAAGTTCAAATGCTACATCCGTAGAAGCCTGGGCAGAGGTGAGCTTATCTAACCTGCGCTATAACCACCGCCCGGGTTTTGAAAAAAGTGAACAACTGAAAATAGTCAACCAATCGCTATTTTGCGAGAGAGCTATACATTTTGCATATAATTTTGTACGTTTCTGTATTGCAAAGCAAATGTGCTTTGTTCAAGATGTTATGTCAAAGTTGATTAGCAGTAAATATGTAAAAGATACGGACTCCCCACTAAAATGGATAGCTAACCCGTATTGCTGTTTTGGCTGAGAACTATATATTTAATTAAAAACATAACATACCGCTTTTAAATTGGAATTTATATACAACTTGTTAGATTTTTTTTATACGGCACAACATCCCCTAGTGGGACAAGGCCTCTCTCCGAAGAGAGTTATTGTGTTCGAAAGACGGTTTATTATAGATCGGTGGTTAGCCTTTCGTAATACCGGAAGGGGCCAGTCTTGAGATTCGGTACAAAGCTAAGTGACAATGAATCCGATTATGCGTGGTTTAATTTAAACACTGCACTGATTGAAAGTATTGTGGATAATTGCAAATATATCCAGGCAACAGGCTGTTCCAAGGGAAGCAATTTAATATAGGCATCCGTTCTTTACCTTAAAACAGGACACATAATAAAACCAACCACTTGAACAACTTTGTACATATCTTACCAATTTCTCGTACCAATCTGCAAGATAACAAGAAACATAAGATATTGCTGCTAGACAGAATGAGAACGATAATAAATGTGTGCACTATTTGACCGTTTATTGAACATTAAGAACCTTATAAATGTTACTCTTCTTCTATCAGAGTCGGGTATGCAGAAAAAGTCTTACTTTTGCTATCAATAATCATTATTCCTTTCTATTAGTTTTCCTACCACATCTCCACATCTTCTGCACGCACCATATTTTTCTTATGCAATCTGCTTTTCACAGTAGATTTTCTCAATTTTTCGTTTTCAATACACATTGTGTCATAAATATACGAAAACTTGACTTTTTTTTTGTTTTGTGTTTGCTTGGCTTATTCGTGTTCCGTTTTTCTTCACCAAACCATTATACCCTCGTCCTCTTTTCTCGTTGATGGTTTTGAACAGATTTTCACCATCCGCACCAATATTCTTCTATGATACTTGTCTGTTTTCTGGCTACGTTTGAGCGCACGCATGTGTTTATGTATGACTGTGCGTTCTAGTTTTTTTTCATTTGTTGTTTTTTCCATTTTTTTGTTTCTTTATTTTATAAGGTATGATTAATTTGGCATTTCAGTCTCTTCAATGTGAAATTTGTATGCGCATTTGAAGTTAGTGTTTTCTTTGTTTATTCATTAATTTTGTGTCTGTGTGTGATTTTTTATATATTTTTTGTGTATTTTCTTCAGTTTCTGCCATTTTTCGCATTCTCTCCTGCAAAGTAGATGCCCAGCCCAGAGCTCATCGCAGTTGATTTTCTTCGGTTTCACGCACAATTTCACCACCCATATTGCAGTGCAACGTTCTTGCTTCATATACTTTGCTTGTTGTGTATAGTTTGTAAAAACATGATTCCTCTGCTAAATATGCACCATTGGTTGTTTGTTTGTTTTGTGTTGTTTTTCGTTTTTTTTTGTTTTGATAATACAATGATTTATACCACGCGCTTTGGGGTTTTAATGGGTGTTTTTGTTGTTGCTTGTTTTACTGTTCCATGTTCTATCTGTTGTTTTAGGTTTCTCACTACAATTTTACAGTTTTAGCAAGATGCGTGGAAAAGACGAACAAAAAGGCTAATGGACGCTTCTCGTCCATTGTTTCCCCATTTCACATGTTTGCTTTCCTTGTTTGCTCGTTCCTTCTGTCTTTGACATGCATGCGTGAGTATGAGAAAGTTTGTCATATGTCTGTCTTTTACTCTAAGTTATGTTCACCTTTTTTACCTAATATGATTCACCAGTATTTGTGTTCCATTTTTTAGTCAGTTTCTTTTTAAGTTCCATTGCTTAGATATAGATTAGCGTTTGTTAATCACTATTTAGTTGTTATTAGTATTATTATTAATATTATTACTATTAATATTATTATTGTATTGTTCCATCTGGTTTTGGTTGCTGCATTTGTGTGAGTATCTTATGCCCGTTTCACGATTTACTAACGTTCTTTTTCTCTCTTTCTCTCTCTCTTTCTATCTCTTTTTCACTCACTCACTCACTCTCCACTCATGTTTGCTAAGACTGTCTTGTTATTTTCGTCTCACAATTGCACCGAACAAATGGAAAGTGCAATGTGCTTGCACCGATAACAAATAATGCAGCTTCCCAATATCGCTTTCATTGCTTTTATTCGCAAAACGAGCCCAGAAAAACGGAAACGGAGATTTGTTGCAAGAGTAGTTGGAGTGGTGACTGGGCGATTCCTTTTTATTTATTTTTTTTTTTTGCAAACTACGTCTCTCCTGTCTATCCTTTTTCGGATCAATTACACCTCGTGTCGTGTTTTCTCCTACATACTGACAAAAGTATTTCCCTAAAAAAAGTTACCACATTAGGCAGATGGTTGTGGTGCACGAACTAAGTGCACCAGTGTGTCCTAAACATCGAAATGGCACCATTGTTAATGACTTTGACACGAGATGTGAACCACGAAAAGGAACGACGGTTGAACGAGCTGCAATAGCAATAAGTAGATCGGTGAAACAAGCCCAAAAAAGTGATTGGGCTAAGCAGAACCATCTTTAGAGCTGGTTACCTATTGTGAAAAGAGCCATTTAAATGTTTACGCGACAGTAGTACGTGAACCTTGGAAAGTATCTCTCTTTAAAATTCTTTAGATTATGTTCTTTTAGCATCGACGGGCCGTTGCGGTTCGAGATTAAGCGGTTGAGCATCTAAAACATGGAAGTAGCGATCTATTTACTGAGATGGAAAACTCGGTCGTCTTACGATCGCTTAGCTCGGCGTTTTCCATTCGGTTTGTAATTTCTCTTTTTTCATTTAACGTAAATACACGCACGTCCTTCGCAAAAGGAACGCCCTTAAGGATGGATAGTTGCAAAAGGAAATAAATATCACTCTATCCCACGTACCGAGCAATTGGCTAGTATTGCTTCATAAACGATCGCTTGGCGGTGAGATCTTAGGATATGCGCGCCCTAAAAGATCACAAATGAATTTACTGGGGCTTTCCATTCTATACTTTTAACTGTTTTGTGTTTTTCAATTGGTTTGATTTTAGATTTATGTCTTTTCATTTTTTTGCAATTGATTTGGTTCCCGTTTAACAAAATGCCAGTACATTGAATGTGAAAAGCCAGCCCCAAACGTATGATCGAACACGTCCTAGGGAACTGTTGGCTTTGTGACGGAACCGGATGGGTTAACAATGTTTTCTATCATTAAAGATCGCGCTGCCTAAGTGTGTATGTATGACTTCTAGGTGCATGGATCGTCGTCGTGAGGTTCTTATCGTCTTATAGGCAAAATTCATTGTTCTATGATCGTTTTGTTTTAGTGTTACTTTTTATCAATCCCACCACCAACACATAATACGAGGTAAATAATAGGAGGGAAAAACAACCTTAACTAAAAGGGCCTTACGTCAAACGAATGTAAAACTATGCACTAGTTATTCTTAGCCAGAGGGAAGAAATAGTATTAATGAGCAAAAACGTATCGCACTAGTGGTAATATGTGTATGTTGTCGGGCATTTAAATAAGACACATCTGATTTATTATACTTGATTTGATTGATCTTGGCATTCCCTATACGTTTTTTTAGCTTTTTGTTTTTTTATCATTCCTTACCGCATCCATCAGCTCCCACGTGACTTCTGTACGTCCTACTGATCTTCTGCCTTCTTTTGCTATCTTCCCCAACGATACACGGCGTTAAGAAAAATTGTCAAATAAATCCTATCTCTAAAATTACTTTTCAAAAATATGAGCTTATTAACAAATAGGCAAAGAAAAAAAAGTCGTTACACCAAAATATAACAAACCCACGTGTCGAGATTGTAATTGATGTATATCGTTACGCTTTGCCAACAAAACAGAGCTGGAATTCGTCTTACTAAGTTTTGCTTTATCTCTCGTTTGTAGTATATAATTCTGTAAAAATATTTAAAAGATATGCGGACCGTTACGTGCTTATCTGCTTTGCTGCGTTTCTTGTTTTGTATGTCATTGTTATGATTTCATTTTTCACTCTCGTTTACTGCTTTTCATTAATGTTTGTGTGTTTCTTAACTGCTACCACGCTTTTAAACCACTATCTCTCCAACAAGCCTTGTTCTAGGAACGAAACCGAATGCGAAGGACAGTAAATAATTATCGAGCCGCCCAAGGTGCAGCGCACGTGTAGGGATCATCGCCTCGGTTGACTTTTGTTGC